>NW_022103920.1:76790227-76868891 GCF_000313985.2 Echinops telfairi
AGGAGAAAATGAATCTTTGATCTTCAATCATGTGATATATAAAAATCAATTATAGATGCATTAAGATCTAAATGTGATAGATAAAGCAATAATGGTACCAAGAAAACCAGGACAATATCTTCAAGACCAGAGGGAAAGCAAGAATTTCTTACAGTAAAAAAATGGCCATAATTCAAAGTTTTCTAAAAAACTTCACATATATGTACACATATTTAATAGTCTACTTTAAATGATTCAAAATAATAAAATTTAATAGATGATAAACTAAGTAAAGAAAACTGATAAGTCTTTTAACAATTCACCGAAAAATAAAATGAAAAGACAAAGAATTTTTCCACAAACTTTTTGAAACCCCTTCATATATATATGAAAAAGAACTCACATCCAAAACAAAGAACTCCTAAAAAATGAATAAGAAAATGTCAAAGCCTAATAAATACAATGTATAAAACCGATGAATAGGTATTGTACATGAGGACAACCAACTGGAAAATTATATATATGTATATATATTTTTTTTTATTAGGGGCTAATACAACACATCACAATCCATCCATCCATCCATCCATCCATCCATCCATCCATCCATCCATCCATCCATCCATGTGTCAAGCACATTTGTACCTTTGCTTCCACCATCATTCTCAAAATAGAAAATAATATTTGTTAATGTGCTGAATTTTATTAGTCATAGAAGCAAATGCAAACTAAAATGACTATTAAAGGTCGATACTCATCCTATGTTTAATTTTTGAAAACAAAAATACTTGAAAATACCAAGTATTACCAAGACAGTGGAATGACTGGTGTACTAATGTGAGTGGTTCAGTGTAAATTTGCACAACCACTTTGGACATCCACATGGTCCTCATAACGATGACCAGCAATTCCATTTTCAGGTACGTATCCAGAACACATTTATAAAAATGACCACAGTCTGGCTCAATGCACAATAATGCAAAATTGTAACCAACCTAAATGACTACCCAGAGAAAACAATTGAATTGTGTTGTTTTTACCTACAGCAATACTACAGAACAATGTAAAATCACAACTGCGTTAGAAAACATAAATAAATTGCCCCCTGAAATGTTTGTGAAAACAGCGAATTGTAAAATAATTCACTCAAAGACAGACAAAACCCATCTGTGGTGAAAGATGTCAATGGACTAGCTTTCTGTGGGTTGAGTCGTGACTCAGGAGTAATGATATAAAAGTGGTCACAGGGGGGGATTCTGATCATTTTCTCGTTTGGCAGTGTCACATGAGTGTGTTCACCTTGGGTGAACACGTGCATGCATCTTCATATGTGTATGGTTGTATAAGGGCCTTCATGTAGTTACACAAACACACACATTTGCATCAGTGCATGTGTATATATATTTATAATTATATTGTACACATATAAGTAAAAAGTTGAATCTTAAAATAAATTATATCATTCCTATTTCCATTTGGGTTGGAGCATGAGAGATGAAGAATAATAAAATGGGTACCTTTATTTTATGAAGCAGAGATGAGAGAGATTGTATATTTAGTGGTCCTCTACTTCCAGGCACATGAGAGACTGACAGGTGGGTGAGTTCCTGTGACCAATTCCAGATCATGGTTTTCACATGGAAATGGTCCCCCCCCCCCCACTAGTAGATCTAATGGCTACCACTGCAGCCATTGTCGAAGCAAATGTTAATGCAGAGGGGTAAGGCTGAGCCAGCACATAAAGCAGAGCTGCCTTGGAGAGTTGCCCAGAACCACAGAAGAATTCCTGTGAATGAGAAATAGATCTGTTCGTGTTCGTTTTTGTTTGTTTTAAGCCACTGCACTTTGATGGTTGCTTGTGAATGTGAGATACTGTAGCTGTCCTTAGCTGAGAGAAGGTATTCATACACCTTGTGGATGGCATGCTCAGAGACTCAGACATGTCAGGTTGACTAGCATCAGTGACTATCTTACTTCCAAAAAGGAAAGAGTTGGGTTAAAAAAAAAAAAAGGAGAGTGCATTTGCTATGCGTTTTCCACATCTGGGTGGAAAAATGAAAAAAGTGCTTCCCTTTTACTTCCAGTTTAATAATGTCTTTACGCTTAGTAAAATCTTAATAATGCCAATAATGTCTGTGGCACTTTGAGAAATGTATCTCTCTGAGTTTGAAGGAATGGGACTAGTTTAACCGGAGAAGGAGAGACGGGAGTCGTATAGACAGAAGTCACATAAAAGGGAGCAACTCTCTCAGCAATGATGCCAAGTGAAATATATATTTATTTCCCACGCACAACATGTGGAGTAACCTAAATCCTTATTTTAATTGGTGTCTTCCCCATTAAAATTCCTGAAATGATGAAGTAATCAAGTAGAGGGATGGATAGGCATTTACTACCAGAAAGTCAGAACTGATAAGCTAATAACCAAACACCCCCTACCCCGAAAAAAGAAAACAACTCACTGCCAATGAGTTGCTTCAACTCATAGTGACCCTGTAGTAGTTAATCATTGGGCTGAGAACCTGTATTAGTCTGGGTGGACCAGAGAAAAAAATCTAGGGAGACTTATATGGGCGTAAGAAAGAGCTTTATAAAAAAGGGCAAGTGTACGTTAAGAAAACCTCCCAGCCCAGTCCAGATCAAGTCCATAAGTCCGGTATTACCCCATGTGTCGATACTAGCCCATAAATTCCTCTTTAGACTCATGCAGCCATGCAAGGATGTCAAATGCAGTATGGTCAAAGGCCAGTGGGTGGAAAGTCTTGTGGACTCTGTGGTGGTGGAAGCAGCTTACCTTTGGTGAGGGTCTCCACATGGCTCCTCCAGCTCCAGGGCTCTGACTCTATCGGCATAGCTCCATGTGGCTTGTCAACAGGAATGTCTTACAGGGGGTGAGTCTTTATCTGGCCTCCAGTGAGCTATTTATCTTTCTTTGTGCCTCCCAAATGAGGTCCTCAAGCTGCGACCTGATTGACAGTCTAGACTCCACCCCTTCGCAAGTTGACTGGAGATTATGTAACTGCCACAGATTCACAAGTTCTATCTTGTCCTATAACATTGCTATGATAAATTAATAGAGAAAAATAAGAATAGTATTTCCCAGGTATATAAATCATTGCTGAATATACGCACTCAGAAAAATTTCTGGAAAACCTACCAAAGGTCTCCTCAAGAGAATTATGAGCAATTATACATCACCCAGAAGGCCTCAATGCAACTATACTAGCTACCTACAACGGCATCAGTCATCTAAACAAACAAACAAGAGGAGAAAGGCCAACTCCTTTGTCATCAAGTCCATTCCGACTCCGCGACGCTCTCCAAAGCCCTACGTCTTCACAGGAGCAGATCGCCTCAGCGTCTCCCCCAAGTCAGTTGGTGGGTTTGAACTGAGATCTGGTTGTTAGAAGTCCAATGCTTACATAACATTGCTATTAGGGCTCTTATATCAGCCATATAAGACTTGTGAATTAGTCACCAGTATATTAAATGCAGAATCAGAAGTTATACAATTATAACTTCACTTCTGGCTGGAGTTCTTGTTATCTTTTGGTATGGTTGAAAAGAAACCACTAGAATCTTTGGTTCTGCAAGAAGAACATGAACATGATTTGCTTTTAGTTGTGAGTTACAGAGACTCAACTCAAATTATCTTAGTAAAAATAGCATCTATAATTGGCTTATGTAACTAAAGATGTACGTATCAAGAACTTGTGTTGGATAGATTCAGGAAACCAGATATGGCTTCAAGAAAATGTCTCTTTTCTCCACAATGAGGTTCTGTGTTCCTCCGCGTTGGCTGTATCCTTAAAGTGGTTCTCTTCGTGCAGCTGTCTCCTGGAAATCAGGCTTATTTTCAGGAAGCGTAGATGACCTTCCCAGGTGCTGAGTAACGAGGATGGGTCTCTTTAGTCTATGTTGTACCCTGTGATCCTTCTAAAGCAATTGCTGATTAGCCAACGATGCCAGGGCTTCACTCAGTCCCATTGGGGCCACACAGATTGAGAAAAGGAGAAAGTTGATTCTCTGATGTAATATTGAAGTTGTTATTAGAAATGGGGGTGAATGAATGCTGTTCAGGTAAGAATCTACCACGGTAAGGAGGTATGTCAATCAAAGATGCAGGCTTTTTAAAACAAGCTTTGCTTAAGCATCTTTTATTCTTCTTGAGGAATAGTAGCTAAGCACTAATTCATCCCCTATTAGTAATTACAAACAAGGTGTTATATGTACACACATTGAAGAAGGATAGTCAACCAAATATCTAATCATATCTGTGTTATTTGACACTAAGAGTTAGGTAACGGGGAGTCAGAAATACTCTACCAAGTAAGTGGATTCGTGTTAGAAATATCCATGTTTTCCATGTGGCATACTCCCTTGAGCACAGCCCATGCAGAGAAGGAGGCATCTATTTAAAAATAGCTCTCATAAAATCTGAATCAGTCAGAGGGAGAACTATTGCATTATTTGTCGAGCGGAGATCTGCATGGTAAACATTTCATCATTTATTCTATTCCCTTCACTCTCATTGAGCTCCTTCGGTGTTCTTGGGAGGAGTGCACACTGACTGTGCTATTTTCATAACCATCCAGCAAGCAAGAAGCAGGCTACAGAACAGTATACAAGTCAGTAATGATTCAGAATGGAGGACGCACAGTATTTCTCCCTTGACAGGTTTCAACTCTTTGTCCATACTGATGTTTTATGCTTAGAAAGCTAATAACAATATATCCTGCCAGGTGCAAAGACTAGAGGAATGATTACTACATTTCATTAGCTATTCTTCTTGGAGTCCAGTGTACGGCTACACTAGGTCAAACAATCTTCACACTTTACCCATTAACAAAGTCACTGTTTTCCCCCAACTTGAGGGAGGACATGTTCTAGGAGGCCATTATGGTGGGACCTATCCTCTAAGAAACCTTGGTGACATAATGGTTAGTGCTCAGCTGTCAATCAAAGAGTTTGCTGTTGGAACTTAGCTCTGCCCCATGGGAGAAAAAAAAAAAGTGGCAATCTACTTCTGGAAAGATTTACAGCCTTAGAAGCCTATGGGGGAAATTCTATATTGTCCTGTAGGATTATTCTGAGTAATATGCTGTTTTATTTTATTTTATTTTTAGACAAGCCATTTAGTAATTATGGTACTTTAAAGAAGAAAAGCAGTATACTTCAAAGGAGGATGTTTATTTAAATTATCCAATTCAGAGTGTGCGTGGGCATTAAAAACGATTGCGTATTTCCTTATTGATTCCAGTAAAATACTGACCCTAACCCTTCTTTAGTACAGTGAAACACCATAGTTAAATCCTTGCTTCACTCCATTCATGAAAATACATGGAGGGATGGGTAACAATTTATAATTTCTTTCAAAAAACCTTCTGTGGAACAGCTGCGTGTGTGTCTCTTCGAAAAGGCTAACACTCCCAGTGATTTGGCATCACATCATTCACGCAAGCTCAGTTTTTTGTTTGGCTCAATGAACATTTATTACAATTGGGGAAGATGGAACACATTTTATGAGCAGAAT
This sequence comes from Echinops telfairi, assembly GCF_000313985.2. Lineage (NCBI taxonomy): Eukaryota > Metazoa > Chordata > Mammalia > Afrosoricida > Tenrecidae > Echinops > Echinops telfairi. The sequence goes on from NW_022103920.1 coordinate 76,795,740, forward strand.
TTCATCAGGTCCCTTCCCTTAGAGGCTGGTGGGAAAGGATACACACACACACAGCTCATTAGAGCACAAGGCAGTAAAGAGTGCTGTGCAAATTAGAACATTTTCACAAATTTGTTTAGCTTGAGTCTCACAAAACCACGTAAGTTTAAAAAGAGAGCCCAAGAATCTTACCATCCACTGTAATTCACTTTTTCCCTTTATGAGAACAAGGACCAACATTTTTGTCTTCTGTTTCCCCCCATGGGTCTGTAATATAATAGACACACAGTGAATACTCCACTAAGACTCTTTGAATTTAGACATGCCGAAATAATGTAAAAATGTTAGGGCTTATCTGGTGGTAGGGGTTATGTGAAGCAGATGTAGGTCCTGTAGTCTCGCTTCCTCTCCTTGATAATTTAGTGCATAGCAAGGTGGAAGACGACATATACGGTCTTTTAAATATTGACTGGGAGAAGAAGAACAATTTTTGCCGGGACAGGGAAAATAAATTGGATTATTTATTGAATAATCCGAGAGTCAGCCTGAAGTGTTGGATTACTCAATGAGCAAGGAAGGCAAGGACTTAATTTTGCTTATTTACTAATCTGTAGTGAAAAAATTCACATCTTTGGGCATTATATCAGACAATGCGTCCCTGCTCTTCATAAGGTTTCTACTGTCCACTTGAAGACTTCTCTTGGTGTTATAAAAAATAGCTTATAAAATTATAGTTCATTATAATTTCAATCAAAATAATTCTTCTATGGCTTTATTTTATTTGCACACATTTTCAGCAGTTCAAAAAAACTTCAGGTGTTGAGTATGCTATGTATGTATAGGAGCCCTGGTGGCATAGTAGGACATGTGTTTGACTGCTAATCACAAGGTCAGCAGTTTGAAACCACTAACATCCGTGAGGGAGGGAGAGGTTCTCTATGCTCATGAAGACTTACAGTTTCTACTCCATCTCACAGGGTTGCCATGAGTCTGCCGCAACTCGATGGCAGGAGTTTGGTTTGGGGTTTTACACCGGCACTGAAAGAACCAGCTTTATGTGCTTCTTCTGTGCGCGTGGTTTCCTTTTCTTCATGAGCAATCAATTTCACTGTTAGATTCGATCAGCTATTCTAAAATTTCACCATGGGCAAATAAAAAACAGTGTTCTACTATATACTCTCTATTGAGTAGCATTGCATATTTTCATTTATCTAGTAATCTTTAAGACACTATATCTTTTGCTAGCCGGGCACCATCAGCTTTCTTCACATTTGCTTATGCACACAGTTTTCCTCAGCAATCGTGTCAGGAAGGTGTGCATCCTGGAATATAAGTAGTAACCTTGACTCTCCTTTCAGACAGGGCTTTATTTGTTATCCTTTATGAGTTGAGTGAATGAAAAGCTTTGTATTATTTTCAAATGAGATGAGATGCAAAGTGATACATTACAATAAATTATCCTTGAGCACATATTGGATGTGATACTTTATCCCTGGGAATGTTATCCTTACCCTCCCCTCCAGGATATTATAAAAGCCCATTGCTGTCCGTTGATGCTGACCCTTTGTGACCCTAAAGGACAAAGTAGAACTGGCCTATACACTTTCCAAGACTGTAATCTTATTTTTCAAGTAATAGTTTATTGTGTTCTCTGGTGAAAGTTTACAAACAAATTAGTTTCTCATTTAGCAATTTCTCTACATACCGGTTGGCATTACTGGCTACATTTTTTACACTGTGTCAGCATTGTCATTTCCATTCAGCTAAATTCCTGCATCCCGCCCCGACCCCTCCACTGCTGCTCCCCTGACATCTTTATGTCTTTACTTCAGGTGAAGTGTTAACTTTCTAGATGCATAGAGGTGATTTTTTTTTAAAGGAACACAGTACTCATACGTGACACTGTTTATGGTATGAGCCATCGTGTGATATTGCTGAAAGGTGACCTTCAGGAGTGGATTCAGTCCACAGTTTAAGGAATATTTCAGGGAAATGGTCAAAGGGGTTCCTGAAAGTTTCTTTCAATAAGTTTGGCCTCTTTTGAGGATTTGATTTTTTTTCTAACAAAGCTCTAATCTTTATGGAAGCATATTATCACCTCTCTCTAGTTAGTATAAAAGCACTTTTATCACTGCCCCCCCCCCCCAGGGATCCTCTAGATATTATCAGTGATCCGGTGTTTCTCAAAGTGGGCCAGATTGTCCTGCAGGTGTGGGAGAGTGGGGGTGGGGTGGGGGTGGGGAATTGGAAGGACCCAGTAGAACTGCAAAAGCAGATACCTCCATGTTATTCTGGATTGTTGGTGATAGTACAAAAGTCTTTAATTCCCAGGAGGATGCAAAGGTTTTGTTTTGCTTTTTTTTTTTTTTCTGAAAAGGAGGTAGGCCAAATAAGGAACCTGTGGTCCATAGCAATGACAATAGAGTGAGAAAAGAGCCAAGCCACTGCATGCACAGAATGTGATCAAGAGAATGGAAGATTACTCTTCTAGATCAAATCATGTTCTTAGTTCTAGGGGAAAAGGTAGTTCGACCAGGGCACGGCGTTGCTGGAAAGTGGTTACAGTGTCCTCAAGAAGAGCACGTGTCAAGCTCGTAGGTAAAAGCAAGTCGGTCACTTTTTAAAGTAACGAGAGTGCCATAGGGATGGATGATGGGGCAGAGACTAGAGACAATGAGATGAAGGATGACAGGGCAAAAGGACTCCAGACTACAAAAATAAGCTGGTTATTGTAGGGCGTTGTTATGGGCCAATTGTGACCTCGTGTGACAGAGGTTTTTGCTTGTCCGTTGTTGTCTTCATGGATGCAGACGGACAGTTCCTTCTACCCTGGTGAGTTTGAAAGATCAAGCTTTTGGTTAACTGCCGAGTGTTATCTACAAAACTGTTTTCACGTAGTTATAGCCAAAGGGTTTCAAGGACAGAAGATAAAGGATGCTTTAGATCAGCGGTTCTCAACCTGTGAGTGAGGACCCCTATGCCGGGGTTGAACGACCCTTTCACAGGGGTCACCAAATTCATAACAATAGCAACATTACAATTATGAAGGAGCAACAAAAATAATGTTATGGTCCAGGGGTCACCACAACATGAGGAACTGTATTAAAGGGTTGCGGTATTAGGAAGGTTGTGAACCACTGATTTAGATGATTTCAATTTAACAGAGATTATTGGGATTGTAGTATAATTTTAAGAGAAATTCTGGAGACCAGCTCAAATTAAGGAAGATACTACAGAAATTCTGGGAAGATAGAATGATTGCCTAGACTAGAAGAATGGCATTGATAATGGGTGTGGAGTTCAAATGTATGCATTTTTGAAATCTTGATGTGGAGGATGAAGGAGAGATGATAACGAATGAGAACACCTGCATTGGTGGCAGGGTGGTACGAAGAGCACAGCTGTTGCTGATTTGAATTGGAGTTTGAGTTACAAACAAAGGCTGAATGGAGAGTAAGCAGTCAGAACTAAATCGATGGTGGGGATTTTGATTTAGGAATCATAGTAACGTCAGCTCAAGACTTAAAAGTTGATGAGACACACACAATGATCGTGGGTGGAATCCAGAGAATTACCAACAAATAATAGCTTAGCAGTAAAAACAGTGACCACAACGAAACCTGAGCAGAATTAGTGGGTGGTGTAAATCGTTTGCACTTGACTTCTAACTAAATGGTTGGTGGTTTGAATATCCCAGTGGTGCTGTGGAAGAAAGGCATGACAATCTATTTGCTTAAATGTTACAGACAAGAAAATGTAATGGAGATTGATGCAACTCCATAATTCAGAGCATCATCCAACCTGAATCACAATTAACTCAATGATGATAAGAGGGGTTTTTGTTGCTGCTGCTGTTTTACATTAGACATCTTAGAGGAGAACCAGGAAGGTATGACTTTCTAGAAAACCAGCAAATACAACATCTTATGAAGAGTGGAGAGGCCAATATTAATCCTAGAAGTAAAGAAAAGCCAGGTATATCTAGGTGCTTGAACATGGACTTCAGGTGTATGGACAGTGTGTAAAGGTATGGGGCCAAACCAGAAGTTGTGGTTGAGAACATTGTCAGTATCAATGGGTTGCATGGGATTCAGTACCAACAACTTGTCAATGAGTTTCAATGGGTACATGTCCCACACATAGGCCTTAACCCTTTCCTTGACCTTCCACTTTGGCCTTTGGGCAGTGCTGGCTTCTTAAATGACTTGTACTTGCCCACATTTGGCCACACCACAGAGGTGATGGAGCCACAGAGCTGGATGATGAGGCTAAGTTGGTCCTGCTTGGTTTTGCCTGTATGGTAGGGCTTCGGGTTCACATCTATACCATGATGTACCCAATACTCCATAGGTCAACGGAGGGCAGGGTCAGGGACGTAGTCTTATTCCCCTAGCAAGAGATAAGGGGACTGTACCAGAGCATCACCACATAATTGGTATAGCAGTTGGGCTGGCTGTTCTTGTACAGGCTGACAGCCCAGGCCATCCCAAAGTCTGGTAATTTCAGGACCCGGTTGAGTGTGATGAGCATATTAGCCACCTTCATGTTTTATTCCTCTGGCGGTAGTACAGGCCACTGAGCAGCATTGCATGGCTTCCTTGACCTGAGACAGTGTGAACTTTACTAAGACATTACTCAGTAGTTCAGTAAGGTCAGGCTTGCAGGAGTCAAGCACTGGTCAGAGACTGTCTTTGCATGGTTTATAGGAGGAAGCCTTTTCTTTCATGTTTTCCATCAGCACCTTCTTTGGAGCCCCCTTCTTGGCAGGCTTGCAGTGCTTGACATTGAACACTTCTCTACAGGGGCCTTGACCATTCTTGACCAGCATCTCATATTTGCACACCTCACCACAAAGGGGCACTACACTCTTTTGTACCTTATTGACTACAGTGTATCCATACAACAAAAATAGGTGTTTCCAGAAATAGTGAATTATTATTTATATTATCAATACCATTGTGTTATTATTAAATTATAATGGGAAATATCCTTGTATTTTAACTGTGTTACAATTTCAAGTTTATAAATATACAAACATTCAGTTTTTTTGAATAGTGCTAAGATACTTTAAAAATTGAACTCAAACTGGTAATAATGCATACCTTAAACCCTCCTAATTACTGGTATATTCAGTCATTTATTTGATAGTAATCAGAATATGCCTATTTTAACACTTACATTTAAAATATATAAAATAGCTATTGTTTTTAGAGTTTTAACTGAACAGGCTAATTTTCTTAGAATGTGCGCTATTGTCTGTGTAGAATTTGGCTTTGATTTACTTTCATTTAAACTCTGAGAGTGCCTTTCAGCATCTAAATTATCCTAATTGTGAATCCGTGATTTGAGAGGTGGCTCTATAAACACGATAAATATACTTACCAAAATTGTCATCATGGGTATGTTAATTAGAATACAGCATGCTAGAAGTAATTTAGTGAATGCTAGAAATAATTTAATTTGTGTGATTAGCTGCAAACTATAAAACACAAACCATTATTTCTAAACTAATAAAATAAACTAGTGTAACCTTTTCTTAATATAAGAAAATTAACATTCTAAACACATCTGGAAATAAATATGTAAGCTTATTTTCTGTGAAGAGAAAATACACAAATATTTACAGAGGCCATTGTCTTTGGAGGTGTGATTATTAGATTCTGTGTCAACTTGGCTAGGTCAGGATTCTCAGTGGTTTGGCAGTTAAAACCAAGTAATAATATATGTAGTGGCTGACCTTAATGTGATCAGCCCCATCATGGGCTCTGCTATGAGCAATTAGTTGTGAAAAAGAATAGGGTAGGATGCAACGCCCTCAGACCAGTGCCCTGAGACAATCAATTGAATGTACGCTTCCTCAGGAATATGGCCTGCTTCCAATATAAATATATGCTGCAGGAAAGCTTGCTTACTTTTTGCTTGACAGGGATCTTCTAGCTGACCTATTGACCTACAGTTCTTTGGATTAGAGCCAACAGCCTGCCATATTGCTGAGATTCTGAGGGTCTGACCTGCCAACCTTGGATGCATTTGCCTCTGCAGCCACAAACTTGACTTGTTGAGCTTGGATCAATTTGCCTCTGCATCCAGTCCATCAGGCTGCAATGTTAGATTTATCAGCACACGTAGCTAAGTAAATCCAAAGAGGCCTCCAGCGTACCCTTTCCTATGGACTTAGAACCTGCCCTGATTTGGACTTACCCATTTCTATAACTGTGTGATCCATTTTCTTGATATATATGCATCTCTCTCTGTCTTCTATCTATCTATCTATCTATCTATCTATCTATCTATCTATCTATCTATCTATCTATCTATCTGTCTGTCTGTCTGTCTGTCTGTCTGTCTGTCTATCTATCTATCCATCCATCCATCCACCTGTCTAATCTATATAGATATATAAAAGCACGAAGCGTCATTGGTTTTTCTTCTCTGGAGAGACCAACCTAAGCTAGGAGGGAAGATTGAAAACCGTTTTTCAGATTATGACTTCATTAAATCCTATAATTGCTGAAATCTCTGAGGGGATTCAAAAAGTTCATGAAAAAAATCTACTCTCTTTTAATTGCATTTTTCATTAATATTTGAAGCCCCTTTGTATAATTGATATATCATGTCTTCTAAGATATACATGAAGAAATGTAAACATTTTCCAGTTGGAACGGTGCACTGTTTGTATATTAGGGAGTGCACTGTACTCTATTTAATTCGGAATGTCTGAAATAAAAAGTTATGGTTAAGATTCTGAAGTCCTTCCCTGCACCCGTTTCCCTTCTCAACCCTATACTTTCCCATAACTTCTCTCCTCTACCGTCCCCCTAACTCAGGGTCATTACACTAACGAAAATATTTGATAAATCACTAGAACTGTTTCCTCTGTTTCTGAATTTAGGCTATGAATGTGCTAGATTCAAGAAGATGGCACATAGCTAAGGATCATTATCTAGCATCTCCCCAACTGGTTATTGATTCACAGTAGTCATAGCTCTCAAATTGGAATAATAGCTATTGGAAGTACAGGGGGGCAGGTTGTAACAATCACAGAAATCAGTAGGCCAAGCAGGAAATGATGCAACCCAGCTGGCTCAGATGTGTCTGAGAGCGAGGAAAGAAGGGGGAGACCGTCAACAAGCCAGACAGCATCAGCATGCCATAGACTATGAAGTAAGTGATAACACTGTCGATTTGCTCGAAAGATAAACAACGTATACATTCAAGTAAAGCAGGAAGGCTGTCAACAGGGAAAATATGTGGTTGGAATGTTGATGTCATTACACAAAACTGTTTTGGAATATTTATTTTGAAATTCTTCAGTTTCTTTGGTATGTGCACCCAGCATTCCTTGTGAAGGCAGATTTCCATGCAAGTAATGGAGTGTTTACCAAAGTTTATGGTTCCCCACAAACTATCTCAGGGTCATCTAAGATATCTAGGTAAATCTATATTTCTCAGGGCTTTTGAGATGCCAGTTGATCTCTTACCTTGATACCACGGCCCATGTTTCAGTAACTGTGAAAAGGCACGGGACTTGGTACCATAGTGCAACCTTAGGAAACAATCCATTTTTCTTTTACTCTCTGTTTGGTATGTTACTCTGCTACTCATTCTTGTTATGAAAAGCTCCCATCTTGTACGTGCTGGTCATCAACAGTGCAGCAAAAAACACTTCTCTAAAGACTAGCCCCCAGCCCCTTCCAGTTGAAACTAGGTACGAGAGCATGCGCAATAGAGGCATCAGTGTCTTCCAACTGAGCCAGGATTCAAGAATTTCTGGAAGGTAAAACATTATCTGATCTATTATTCTCTTCAGACCCATTTTGTTATTTTATTTACTTTTTACAAGAATGATGAACTTATTTACTGACACTAGAAAATGACCTGTTATGATACAATGTGGTTACTATTAACTTTGTACGTATTTAACAAAACTGAAGATGGACAGAGAAAAATATGTTATACACCAAAATGTGACCATGATTTAGATCACTTCAGTGATTAACGAGTCTCCCTTTTACTTATTTGTATTTTGGGAGAGCATAATTTCTGAAACAAACTAATGCTTTTATTTATTAGGAATCTCAATACTCTAGGCAAGTACAATTACAAAGCTTAAAACAGCCATCAGGGATAAGATTCCTAACTTGCCCTTTAGATGTGATATTTATCTAGAATTATCTGTGTTTATTTTGATTACATTCAGAAGATGATAATTGTATTATTATTATTGTTATTATTCTCTCATTAAAGACTGTTTGGGTGGTAGAAGCTGCAGAATTACAAATGTTGGCAATTAAACGGTAGTCAGAGCCTCGCCAGCTCTGACCCACTTCTTTCTTTCTCCTTCTGTGAAAGGCTAGTGGAATAAATTTATAGAGCACTCTCTGAATTTACCTTTTCAGCAATGTTGTCCCAGGTGGCTGCTAAATCTTGGCTGTCCAAGTTCAGCTCTAGTCTCGTCTTGGCATAGACAATATTATGGAATTTAATGACATCCAGGTGTGGAGTGGGCTGCTATCCTCCTGGGAGTCTGAGGCCTGCGTGGCAAAATCCACATAATTTCATTTCCTTCCTTCTGTTCAGCACCGTAGTTCTGTTGCGCTAGAGAATTTTGGTAACATCTAATTTAAGAAGAGTTGGTATATGGTATTCAATGAGTGAGCAAGATATATTTGCGTGATCTTAAATGAGATAACAAGGACATTTCAGAAATTTTACCAAAGACTCCAAGTGCCATCGTTTGAACTTTGATGCTTGGTCGAAACCCTCATAGCACAAGGATGGAAACCACTGTAGACACTGTGGAATCACATTTACCTCAATATCTGACTAACGCAACTGCATATTAGTGAAAATTTTAGATTGGCGAAATAGCTGTTGGCACTGATTTATTTTCAACGTTTCACTTTTCCACTTCATACTACTAAGTTTCTGGCTGTCGCTTTTAGTTCAGGCACTCGTTTCTCACAAATGACCGTTGTTTGTTTGGGGTGGTTTAATAAGCAGCGAAGAAATTGAATGCAAGACGTTTGACCTCATCTGGCTCCAGAATAGTCAGGAGGCTCCACCTCCTTACTGTGCCTAGGATGCTTACTACGAGGGAGGCAGAGGTCCCTCACGCCTCCACACCCCACCCTCATTCCTGCTTCTGACCCCAACTCTCCCTATGACGGCTCGCTACTTCCAGTAACCCATTGCGATGGCTGCACAGAACCCATACACAATACTCACCGTGGTGATTAAGGAGAGTAATGTTTACAAAATACGATTTCACCTACAGCATCCCTTCAAGGACATGCTGGCAGGCATGCTTCTCCCTCGGGGCCTTGACCTCTCAGACACAAAGTCTCTTGGTCTCTGTTCTGTTTGCACAAGTGTTACAACCTCCGTTAGCACCAATAAAAGCCCAAAGAGCGCCCTACTGTGCAAGCTAGACTCTGCTCAAAGATCACTCATCTTTCCTTTCTCCAGGGGCTAAGAAGCTGGCAGTCGCTACGCTCTGTCAAGGTCTGGTGCGGCTCCTCTGTCATCGCTCCTTGCACGGACCTCAGATACTCTTAATTCCGGCTCTTTTCTTAGGGGTCATGAGATTCTGTTTCTGCTTCTGAAATGCCTAGTTTTATACCCAGTGGAAGAGCAAAACTAACCCATTCCCTCTCTCAGAGCTGCACCCAGTCATTATGTCAAACACACAAAGACGACGGCTACAAGCGCCATAGTAAGCCATTTCACTTCACCACAATTAATTTACCTATTCAGATAGCTAGTTTCAAGTGCATGAAGTTTTACTTAATCCACATTCCAAAACAGGCAGTGCTCCTAGCTTAGCACTGAAAGAAAAACAAGTCCCAATGAAAGTGGAATCATCACCCACGTGATTTTGGTGAAGTTCAGAAAATCTGTCTCTAAATGATGTCTGAGGTTGAGAGCATGGGGGTGGTTTGCATTTGGCAGGAGAAGGCAATGAAGAATGCTACCAGTTTTCTTGATGGAATACAGGCTCCCTTATGCTAGTGGGTCTCAACCTTCCTAATGCATGACCCTTTCATACAGTTCTTCACGTTGTGGTGACTTCCCAACCATAACATTATTTTCGTTGCTACTTCATCACTGTCATTTTGCTATTGTTATGAATCGGGCGACCCTGTGAAAGGGTCGGTCCACCCCCAAAGGGGTCGCGACCCACGGGTTGAGAACCGCTGCTTATGTCACGCCATGAGATCACCATTCTCCTTTGCTTAGAAGGCTTCATGAGGGTGTAGAATTTATGACCTTTTAATTTCTGGGAAGAAGCCTGGTGGGGCTGTCAGGTAAGCATGGACTGCTTACAGCAAGTTCAATGATGCAAACCCACCAGCTGCTCTGAAGAAGAAAGTTGAGGCTATCTGCCCCAGAGAATGACAGCCTGGAAAACCTACATGGGGCCCAAATGAGGCTGAATCACCTTAACAGCAGGGAGGGTGGGGGTGGGGGGGTGGTTTTGGTTAGCTATTTGTATAAAATGACTTTGAATTCCATCTTGTTTCTGATCATGCAAATATCAAGGTTTTAGAATGTCTGTTTAGTAAGGAAACTAGGTTCCAACCATCCAAGAGTACCGCGTCAGTCGACATCCTTAGATTATTATATTCCTCACTGAGTTGCGTGGGTGGCTATATATGGAAGGTGAGCTATGACTGAATCTGTCTGGAGGTAGGGGGAAGAGATGGTAAAGGTAGGTCTTTGCACTATTGCAATTGTATGGCTTCATATATGCCTCTGACTTGCTCTTTTTCATTTATGTATTAAAAATAGGAAAAGGTTAAATTTTTTAATGTTTAAAATCAGATTATGAGACCAATGATTTTAACCACAGGGTTGTTGTTTTTTTTTAATGAGAGAAGCACTTGTAACCTGATACAATGGGTATCACCACCATGGCATGCAAAGCATCCGCCTGTGTGTCCGCAGCAACATAGGGGCACACTGATTCTGACTCAGCAATAACCCCCCGTTTCTCCCACAGGGCCAGCATTCCCACATATCCTCCCCTTACAATGAAGCATGACTTTGCTTGGCCTGGAATTCCTATGTCCCAAGCATTTGGCAGGATAACATTGTGGAAATGTTGCACAGACCACCAAAGGCGGGGCAGGATCCATATGAGGGCCTTGGCGCAGAACTCCAATGCTTGGAAATTACCTCCACAGTGGAGCTATTGTCCACAGGATGATAGACCTCAGGGCTGCCACTCTGTTGCCTAGTTTTAACCACTACCTGGAAAATTAAACTGTGTGTGCCTTTCGTATGTTAGGAAAATAAACACAGATAAAATATTATGTGTATGGCATGATACCAAGCCTATTTACAAACCATGTAAAAAGCTCTATTAAAAAGATTGCAAAAAGACCCAAAATCAACATGTCACCAAAGAAGAGCAACAGAAAGTAATAAAATATGGACACCAATATTCATAATTATGGAGGTGTCAGTAAAATCTGAGTGCTATGCCACTATACAAGTATTAGAACGGATAAAATACAAACAGAACAAAACTGATGGTACCAAATGACGGAAAGGATATGGAGCAACAGGGAATCATTTATTCTGCTGAGAGTGAAAAATCGTACAGCCACTTTCAAGCAAAATCTGACAGATTCGTACAGAATTAGACATCATTTTACTGAGTAAGCCAACCACTGTGCTACAAGGTGTTTACTCAATTAATTCGACAACTTATTTTCAAACAAAAAGTTGCATAGGAATGTTAATAACAACTTCATTTTTAATTTCCCAAATTTATAGCAACCAAAATGTTCTTCAACAGGTGAATGGACAAACTGTGGAATATTCGTCCACTATATTGCTATTCAGTCATAAATAGAAAGAAGGAAGCTATGAAGTAGTAAAAAGGTGTGGATGATCCTTATATGCATACTGCTAAGGGGAATAAGGTACTCTGATAACAGACATACTGTGTGGTTTCGCTATGTGATATTCTGGAAAAGCAAAAGTTATAGAACTGGTAAGAAGTTACGAACTGTCGAGGAACTGGGGAGGGAGCAAGAGTTCAATAGGTGAAGTAGAGGGGCTTTGGTGCAATGAAAGTGTTCTCTTGTTCTGTATTATGCTAAAGAAGAATATCCAGTAATACTGTGTTTTTTGAAACCCACAGAAATTTATAAACAGTACAAAAAGAAAAATTTAATGTGTGCAATGTCTTACAAAGTATTTAAGATGTCAAGGTTTGGAGGATTGAATGTAGAGAGTCAGTATACTCTAGCTTTATTACAGACGTATGCCATACTTCATTGAAGGGGTGTGGGAAAAGATGCTGACCTAAGTACCTTTAGAGATAAGGGGAGATTGTAAGAATAAATAGAATATAGGGTCTACATGAGTTCTATGAGCATAGATTAGAATTGACAAAAGTTCCATGCGTTCTGGAACCCATTCTTAAATATTTGAATCTCCCTTTCACCTGATCTTCTTCTATCTTGTAGAGACCAAGATACCTTTAAAATAGCCTAAAACAACAGAAAATCAATTTTCCCAATTATTTATTATGTTTATCATTAATTCTCTACCCCTACTAAAATGAAAGCTGTACAGATGAAGGCATCTGGGTCTTAGATCATAGTAGATTCTTAATAATTTTTGTTGGATCACTTTGAATTGAATTGAGCATGCTTTGTGAAGTATCTATGTAATGTTTACTGGAAACATTATAGCAAAAAGTGTTTAATGTACTATTGAGATCCAGCCCACCTATAAATGAATCCTGTCTCCAGCACATACGTGGGAAAATAACACGACTTTCAGCAAGGAGAATTACCTTAAGTCCCTTTCCTTTAGGACTGAGGGTGGACATTGTTTTTCCCTCTTTCAATGTTTTGTGTAACTTTAGTCAGCACATGATAGCACAATTTCTTCATTAAAAATACTTTTCCTTTAATAACTGCAATAGCAATACTACACATGAACCTCAACGTGTGAAAGACATGAATAAAATTGACTACATATGTGAAAAGAGATGATGGAAAACTCAATATCAGCAGCCAAAATGAGACTAGGGTCTGACTGTGGAACTGGCCATTAATTGCTCATATATAAGTCCAGGTTGAAATTGGAGAAGTTAAAACAAATTCAGAAGAGTCCAAATACAAACTTAAGTATATCCCACCTGAATTTAAAGAACATCTCAGAAACATTTTGATGCACTGAACAATGACAGAAGGCCTGACAAGCTGCAAGATGACATCAAGAACATCATAAATGAAGCAAGCCAGAGGCCATTTAAAGACAAGAGAGAAGGATAATACAGAAGTTGATGTCAGAAGAGACTCTGATACGTACTATTTAATGCAGAGTGGCCAAAACAAATGGAAGGATAAATAAATGAAAGGAACAGACAATTTCAAAGGGTAGTTTGAGAAGACAAAGCAGAATATTATGATGAAATGTTCGAAGAACTAGAGTTAGAGAGTCAAAAGGGAAGGACGTGCTCAGATATCAAAAACTGAAAGAACAGAAGAGAAAATTAAGCTCGATTTAAAATGCTGGACAAAATATTGAATGATCCAGGAATCCTCAAAACAAGATGGGAAGAATGCACAAAATCACTGTAGCAAAAAAAATGGGTTAACATTCAACAAATGTAAGAGGTGGCAGATGATCAATTACAGATGGTACTGAAGTAAGAAGTCTGAGTGGCACTGAAGCATTCGCAAAAATGAGACTCAAAGAATTGACAGAATACCAATTGAAAGGCTTCAAGGAGCACAGGGTTGATGAAATTTGGAAGAAAGATATCTGGCAAGCTGACAGAAAGACAGCAGTATTTATTCACATTCCAAAGACAGATGACCAAACAGAATGCAGAAATTATCAAACAGTATCATTAGTATCTCACACAAGTACAATTTTGCTGAAGATGATTCAACAATGGTTGGAGACGTACATTGACAGGGAGCTGCCAGACATTCAAGCTAAAATCAGAAGAGGATTTAGCACAAGAAATACCATAGCTGGCATCAAATGGATCTTGGTTGAAATCAGAGAGAACCAGAAAGATGTTTCATTGTGTTTTATTGACTACAGAAAGGCATTTGACTGTGTGGAACACATTAAGAAGAATGGGAATTCCAAAACATATCAATGTGCACAGGCAGGACCCCTATATGGACTAAGCAGATGTCCTTTGGACTGAACAAAGGAATAATGTGTGGTTCAAATCAAGAACATTGTACATCAGGATTACATCCTTTCACCATAGATTTTTCGAGTGATCGGCTCAGCAAATAATCTCAGAAGCTAGACTTGTAAAGAAGAACAAAGCACCAGGATCGGAGAAAGCTTAGTAACTACTTTCCATATTTATGTGGTACAGTGAAACTTCATAATATGGCTCTCCTATCTAATTCTCTGTAATTCCCACCAAATGATTGGGTGAGGCTATGCAAGTAAGATGTGTTTAATACTAACAGAAAAGATTGGTCAGTTTTTGTTACCACCCTCCTGGCTATAGGATGAGTCATCTTTGAAGAAGCAGCAAAGAAAGATATCCCAGGATCATGGAAGAGCACTTTCAGATCTCTGAATTCGAAGACAAGAGGCACCAGAGACTATAGCATGGAGATTTAAAGAAGCAGCCCCAGGACTATGAGATATGTCCTCCTCATCTGGCCTGAGACTAAGGAACTGTGGGACAGAGCAATAGGTAGGGCGGCTTCCTGGACCATGAGGCAAAGGCCAAGACATTATGTGGCTGAGAAACTGAAGACTAGAGAGAGACACGGTTGCTGGCTGAGGAGACCAATGATTATATCCTTACTGTTCGCTGATCCTGACTTGTGGTAACTTATTCACTTTTCTAATATCCCTCCGCCCCCCTCTTAGTTTATTAGTGTTATCTGTGAATTCTGAGTGACCACTGCAATAAGTTGCTCAGATGTAAAGTGGCATGGGAGGAATTGCTGGGGTCAGAGTAAGTCACAAAGGACAGAATGTGAAGGCAAGTGGGATTCCTGCTTGGAGTCGATACAGAAGCCAGAGGAGGTCAGATACATCCACTTTACTAACTTTTATCACAATGTAGATGACACAACTCGGCTTGCTGAAAATGAGGGCCTGAAGTACTTGCTGATGAAGATCAAAGATTGCAGCCTTTAGTATGAATTATAACACAATGTAAAGAAACCCCACACCCTGACAACTGGACAAGGTCATTATAACCAAGAAAAGGTTAAAGTTGTCAATGATTTCTTTTTGGGCCGTAATCAGTGTTCATGGAAGCAACAGTCAAGAAATCAAATGAGCATTCATTTGGATCATAGTCGGAGTTTGAAACCAAGAACAAGTCCATGGGAGAAAGACTGAGCGTTCCACCCTCCTAAACAGTTAGTCTCAGAACCCACAAACAATTGCTAAGACTCAGCATTGACTTAATGGTAGTGAGTTTTAGTGGGTCTTTTTGTATATACATTGCTTAGTATACAATTTCATAAGAGATAATCTGATGCATTGTACAGCATTTTATAAGCTCAAAATGCTTAGTGACATTCAACATCACTATATCATATTTAATTTTTTAAATTCCACCTATTTTAGTTTTCTATCATCCTCTTTTATGATAGTCAGTTTAAAGTTTAAATTTGCTTGTAAAAATACAACTGCTCAGAAAAAATATAACTGCTCTGTGGATCCTTTGACTTAAAATTATTTATGGTGAATTTTGTTATTGAATTGATCTGGACTCATAGTGACCCTATAAAACAGAATGCAACACTATCTGAAGTTAGCTATAGTATAATATATATTCTAGCCATTCCTATTACTTTTAATATTTGGTAAGATTAACTTGATACTGAAAAGTATTCCTAATGCAAATATATGGTATACTTGATGGGACACAGGTTTACTTTTCTACTATTCATTGGCTCTGCATTTGTAAACCGGAAATAAAGAAAAAAATGAAACAAATCATATGACATATTACATTGGCTACGTCTGTGCACAAACCTTCTCTGAAGTGTTAACAAGCAAGAATTTCACTTTTAGGATTAAGGAGGGCCTGACCCAATCCATTGTATTTTCATGTGGAAGCTGGAGAAGAAAAAGGAAGATTACACAATAGTAGGTGCTTTTGAAATATGGCATTGGCACAGAAATTTGAAAGTATCATTGACTACCAGAAGAGCAAACAATTCTGACTTGGAAAAAGTACAGCCAGATGCTCCTTAGAAGCGAGGATAAGAATTTCTCTCATGTATTTTGGACACGTTACCAAGAGAGACCAGTCCCTGGAAAAGAGCATGCTGCTTGGCACAGTAGCGGGGCAGTAAAAAGAGGAAGACCCTTCCCAAGCTGGATAAACAACATGGGTGCGACAATGGGCTCTAAATGATGGTGAGGAGGCCACAGGATCGGCGGTGATTTTGTCTGTGGTTTTCTGTGTTGCACACGGGCAGCGGGAGCTGGAACTGACTTGACGGCACCTAACTACAGAAACGAAGTTCATACTGAGGTCAGTGGGAAAACATTTGATTAGAGGTCTTGAAGAATAGGCCTCCAAAGGTTGCTTTAATTAAAACATATAGGTTCTTAACTAGTTTTATATTATTTAGACATTATTGACTATAGAGTAAATTTGAAATGTCAAATATTGAGGTGTTCTCTAAGTGAAGTGAAAGTGCATGCACATTTGCTAACTTTGCAAACTAAAAGTAAATATTATCTCTTGCTTGGACTGAAACGTATGGCAACTAAACCAAAGGATATGGAAGAGAAAAAAACACAATCTATTACACAGGACAGAGTGATACATGTTCTATAATGACATTCTTAAAAGAGGATTTCAGCAAGATATTAATTTATAATTAGTTTGTTCTGTTTCTGTGCAAGAGGAGTCATCGCTGTTGTTCATCATCCGTCATTCTGCGTGCTACACCATTCTTCACGTCATACACTGCCAACTCATTCTTCGCCCAATTGTACCAGGCCTGTTCTCCTTGACCAGTCCATTGATGACAGTAGTCAGCACAAGATCATCGCAAAGATTACTGTAGCTACACACACACCTTTCACAATTCTTAATGATCTGACCACTGTAGGTGCTCCATTTGGGGAGTTTGTTGGCTATCAGTTTCCATAATATAATGAGGTACCATCATATAATGCAAAATTTTATACACTTCTTTAGTGTCATAGAATATTCTTTTGACATTGAAACAGAAACTGGAGAAAGAAATAAGAAATTCTATTTTCCCCTGAATTCTTCATAATATTAAGGAAACAGACATGTACATAAATAATAACAATGAAAAGTGACATACAATAACAGCCATGAATATTACAGAATGGACATTAATTGGGTTCAGAAAATGCAAGATATGTAAAATTTTAAAATAGAAATAAATATTTTTAGTGATAAACAAGAGTTCTGTAGTCAACAATCTAAGAAGAATGCTACAGATTAAAACTAGCACTGACAAAACAAAGAAGGAATATCTACGTGTATTAGGCTGAATTGTCTAGAAAAGCAAAATAAGTGGCTTATAAATACATACGTATATATGAGGGGTACCTCCCCACCAAAAAAACTGGCAAAACGCTCTGCTGAGAGGATCTTTCATAGTATGCATTTTTCCCACTAGATGAGCATAAAGTAACTTGTTCTGAGTGCACGCAGTGGCCTCATCTGGGAAAGTTCTCTGTGGTCACAGTGACGTTTTTTCATAAAAGTAGTTTCACTTGAACCTAATTTTTTTTTGGATGGCTGATTTAAGAGAACAGTGTATGGCTGTGAAATTTGGTTTCCTGCTCAGGAAAAATGCTGCAGAAACTGTTGTGGTGTTAAACATAGTTTAAATGGACATTGAGCGCTATAGGAAAAACTCAAGTGTATAAGTGGTTTTATCATTTCATAAAAGGTGAAATGTTGATTGATGACAAACCTCATTCTGGACATCTGCCAATTTCCTGAATGGGTGAAAATGTTGACTCATATTGCATTTGGAGTTCATTCCACTAGGTCAGACTGTTAATCAAGCTTTCTATTTTGGGGTTCTGAAAAGATAGTGTAACAGTGTGATAGTGTGACAGAAAAGGCCTGAATTGTGGCAGACAGGGGACTAGTTTTGCCACCATGACAATGCACCAGCTCATGCAGCCATCTCAGTGTGCCAGTTTCTACCCCAAAATGGCATGCCTCTCTTGCTCTATGCACTTTACTCACCTGATCTTGCTCCCTGGGACTTCTTTTTGTTTCCCTAAATGCAGTAGGACATGAAAGGACAGTGATTTGATGACTTAGAAGAGATGAAGAAAGAAATGAGGGAGGTCCTGTGAGCCATCCAAAGAGAAGAGTTTGAAAAATGTTTTCAAAATTGGAATCCTAGATTTGACAAATGTATTAAGTGAACTGGAGAGTATTTTGAAGGTAATAAGGTTGTTTAGTAAAAAAATTAAAAATTAAATACATAACTTTGGGAAAAATTCCATTTTGGGATATATATATTGTGGAAGCTAGCCAATCCAAGTCTAGGCAAATTCAAAAACTGGGCCAATTTTTAGGTTGGAGGTTGGATGCTTGTAGCTGTGGAGACTACTGAACCCAAGATTTCCAGGAAGACAAAAAGCACCAGCTTGATGAAACCAAGGTCATCAGGTCAGGCTGTGGCTACAGAGCTCAATTAATTTAAGGTTGGCAGGGAAGATGGCAGGCCACTGATGATTCATAGGATTGACAGGCAATATGCTAGGCTGTTAGCTCAAGTCCAAAGAAACAAGTCAGTGAGCCAGATGGAAAATCCAGATGCAGCACACTTTCTCCCAGCATCCACTTCTATTGAAAGTGGTCCACCCAAGAAACATTCTCTCAATTGATTGCATCAGGACGTCGACCTCAGTAAGATTCTTGCATTCTGCCAGAATCCTGTCCTGTTAGGGAGGCTTGTAATGATTGATCATGATACATTTCGTTAAGTAAGGTCAGGGGGACTAATAGATGTGAAATGCCCAACCCTTGAGAATCCTAGCCAAATCAAGTTGACACAAAATTCATCACACTAGCTGAAACTACCAATTGTTTAATGGCATAAATAAAGTCAGTGTTCAGGTTTCTTATTTTTTCCACGCTAAACCAAACATTGAAAATATTAAAACACTGAAAATAATGAGTGGGATTAGTCACTGAGGTGTTTAAACATGAGGATGAGAGAAGGTAGTTGTGATCAGATAGCAATTCCAGAGAACAGTCTGGCAGTGCTGTGAATGACATACCCCAGGGTAGTGACACCAAAAACAGATGAGCTAAATTTGGCTGCAATGGTGTGGTGACAGATGACAAGTGTTTGAACTAAGATAATGAAAGTGGGGATGGAGAGAAAGGAAAAAGTGTGAAATCAATTTAAAAAATTAAACTGACAGGAGCTGGGGATGAATTGGCTATTAAGCTGGATTGTAAGGAGAAAGTTGAAAAGGAGTTTTGGGGAACTAGCTTGTGTAATGCATTAGTAAAGAATTGCCTTACCATGCTAACAAGAGAACTTAGATGTAAGTGTTTAAAATAAGTAAGAGTTTCTTTCTCGTTTCTGTGCACCACGTGTGAATGTAGGCATTCTAGGTCACGGTGGTAGCCCCGCAGTGTCAACAGAGGCAGAGGTTTCTGTAGTCCTTCTACTCCACCATCCATTTCTTATCTTCATTAAGTTTCATTTCCCCAAATAGTGGCTGGAACTTGGTTAATATGTCCACATAGCAGGCAGGGGACAGGTAATGAAAAAGTCGTAATGAATTCCGTTTGGCTGTCTTCTTAGGGCTGCTATGATTCAAAACTAATATGATGGCAGTGGATTTGGCTTTTTGAAGTTCATAAGAGCAAACAGAAGTCCAGTCTAACTCCTTCCACATACATATCTCTTTTGACAGGACTTAGTAACAAGGTCACCCCTACAGGCATGAGTAGTTGGGAAAATTTTTTTATCTATCTATGGTAAATACATTTTGTAGAATTACTACATAAGAAAGAAATAATGATAATAATAAATGATTATGTGGCATTTTGTGAATACACATCTTTCTTGTCACAACATAAGAGAAAATGCACTGATTATTTTAAGTTTGAGACGGAGAAAGAGTGGGGAGGGCATGATGAGTTTAGTTGGGGAGATGTAGAAATTGATACATGGTTGGTACTATATAATTTTCAGTTACTACTGGTCCTGTGGACAACTATATTTTTGCTTAAGAGATGATGCTAGAGTTAAATCTAATGACTGGAGAATCCACTGGTAGTACAGGAATACTGAAAAGGAGCCAAGCACCTCTGTCTTCTTCATTAGCATTAAAGGAAGAGGACGAGTCATGATGGATGCATCAGGTGTAATAAGCACCGATTCGTGAACATCTTTTCTTCCAACAGAGGATTTTCTTTGAATTTGAAATATAATAATATACAGAATATTCTCAAGCCAAACAAAGCCAAGGTCAGTAATGCCCTGTGTTTGTAAAAAGGTATCTTCACTATGATCTTGGGTAAAGCAAGATGTTCCTGGTGTCATCCTTTGTACTAATGAGGAGGAGATTCTTTTAGAATCACTACGATGCTTGAGTCCCATGTTGTAACCAATGTGACAATTCATCCCACTGAAGCTCTTCTTTTTGCCTGACTCTAATCTTCTAAGCTTAATGTCCTCCTGCATGGACTCTTCCTTCCTGATCACCTATCCAAAGTATGTGAGAATTCTTGCCATTCTTCTTTCCAAGGAGCATTCCAGATATAAGAAAATAAAATAGTAAAAAATTTATATTACTAGATAAAGGACTTAACTGCCATTTTATCCATCAGCATGAAAATGAAAATAAGTGGAGACCTTTCAAGCTCCAGGTATATAACAACCAAGCAGAGAGAAGTCTCTAACAAATACAGAAATTCCTGATATTTTGAGTATTTAACTTTTTCAAAGAATCAAAGGTACTCTATTTTCTCAGTTCCATATTGGGAAAAGATTAATATATATTAACTATTTCTGTCTTATGAAGGAGCAAGTCTATAATTATGAAAATAAGTTTCTATATATATTTTCTCTATATAGAATTATATATAATAATTTATTTTAATACATATTTTATTTTTAAAATTCGAAGGAGCCCTGGTGGTATAGTGTTTAAAGCGGTCACCTGCTAACCCAAAGGCCAGCAGTTTGAACCCACTAGCCACTCCAGAAGAGAAAGATGTGGTGATCTGCTTCCATATAGATTTACAGTCTTGGAAACCCTCCAAGGCGACTATGAGTCAGAATTGATTTGGTGACAATGGGTTTGGTTCTGTTAAAGAGTTCTAATTTTCAAGTATATTTCTTTCACTCTCCGTAGTTTTTATAGACATACATGGTGTCATGAGTCCCAGGCATAGAGGCCAAAGCTCCTTTACACTGGTCCCTAGGTTAAAATAATTCAGTCTTAAAAAAAAAATTGGGACCTTGTACAAGCTAAATTGTTGAATCATCTAAATGCCATTTTGCCAGATTTTAGTAGTTGGAGGCATTTTAATTTTTAAATGATTTATTTATCCCTGAAAAAGTAATCCTCTACAGTAGGATCAAATTTCGCAAGTGCTGAGGTACTAACAATAAATTCTAGCCACAATGAATGGGCTAATAAAAATATGTGTATAAATGTGCAAATCAATTCCATAAGTTTTTAATTCAAAGTAATTATATTGTTCAGTTATGAGACACATTTATTTTCTTTGCTTACTTTCTGTTTAATCTCCAGTTGACCTTAGTAACATTGCGGGATCACTTTGCCCTTTGTAAGACCAATGTAATCCTCTCATATTGGTCTGGTAACTGGGCTCCACCAATCTTTTTAATCATATAATCTCTTTGGTAACATCATATTCTAAGTTTTAACTATACAGTTTTTAGAGAATTAAATAGAATCCTTCTATAAAATCCCTGGTATAATTTGGAACCCTACTATGCTTTAATCACTATATAATTTCCTCTCTAAGTAAGTGCTTTCTAATCCTCAGGACCACATTTCTAAATCCTGAGAACTGTGCCATTTGGGAAAGGATACTTTATACCTTTTTTAATAGTTTTTCAAGAGCTTTTCCTCAAATAGACAGACAGGTTGGATAAAATGGAAAAGGTTAGGAAAATATTTCATTGTATTTATCGGATATGAGTTTATGTGTTCTTTATATAGTTTTCACTTTTGCAAATACATATTTATTATAATGGAACTTAACCAAAGTTAGCCTCACCCATTCACTCACTCACGCCTATCCAGTCCATGCCGACTCATAGACAGAACTGCTCCTGCGAGTTTCTGAGGCAGTAACGCTACAGGAGTAGAAAGCTTCATTTTTCTCCTTTGAAGCTGCTGGTGGTTCCCAACTGCTGACATTGCGGTTAGCAACCTGGTGCGTAACAACAATGCCATCAGGACTCCCAAAGTAAGCCTAGGTGATAATAAATCTCAAAGTTTAAGAAAATTTTTAACCTGAATTATGTGTTTATATAATGGGATTCTCTGCTTAATTTGTTTCTTTAAAAATTAATTCCAAGCTAACTCCTTGGTTCTAACTTGTGATACACAGCAATGATTGGCTATGAATGTAATTAATGCAACTGAATTATACACTTAAGCATGGCTCCTATGGCAAATTTCTTGCTGCATGCATTTTAACAAAAATGCACAGATACTTATCAGATACTCGATAGAAGTCTTTTTGTCAATGTAAGAAAAGTGAAATCTTAAACATAATCATTTGTAACTAGTGTAGGCTTTATGCTGTAGTTTAATGTGGTAATTTGACCTATAAGACATTCCAGGTATAGATGAGGAAGATACGCGTGGGGCATAAGTAAGCTCTCAGGGCACAGCTGAAAGCCTGCTTATGGTTTTTTGGATTTTGAAACATTCTTATGTAAAATAGTTTCTTTTACATTCTACCTTTCACATAACAGCTAAAAAGCATTTATATAAATTACGTTGGTCGGCGAGTACATTGGCATAGATATATGCAAATACAATATATGCTTTACAAACGTAGAGGACCAACCAGAGTAAGTACACGCATGACTTGAAGGGAAAATGCCTGTGCCATCTACTGACGAGCTATATCTCAATGAGGGTTCCACTGGCTTAGTAGGAAGAGCTGCTGGTAGGATCGACTGACCTATTTTTACATAATTTCTACCATTATTAAAGGTGTATCATCCCTCAGGTAGTTTTACCTATCGTTGTATTTTAACCTTGTTCTGACATTGTTGTAAGAAATGCAATAGGCAGACTTTGATTTTGAAGAGCTAGAGCTTTTCCCTTTTGTATGAAAAAATACTCAAGCAGAAATTAGCTGATCACATACGATACGACATTATACTTGTGGACCAGTTAAAATCCATATCCACAAATGCTAGCATTTTATAGACAACATTGCTCCTGGAAGGACCGATTCTGTTCAAAGAGAAAGCAACCGTAGGGAAATTGACAGTTGAGGATAGCAGTTGGGTTTCATTGCAGCATTTTTTATACTGTAGCTGCTGCTATAATTGGAAGTGAGAACTCTCAGGGTTCAGAATTTCTTCCTGACAGATACCTTTTTGACATCCATGTTCCCTCCACCTGCTTCTGTTGTAGATATCAAAAGGCTTTCCAACAACTCCTTTCTCATTTGGCCTCAAATACGATGCTTAAAAATATATATATGAAGCCAAAAATTCACTCAAAAGTGCTATACTTTGTTACTCTGTTTTTGTTTCGATTACTGAGTAACAAGTTTGGAATCATTTAAGGGAAATCGTTTATTACATGATACGGGAAATTCTCCTCCATCGAGTGCACCTCTCACAGGAGCCACAGTTAGATCATGTCAGAATCCACACACTCACCAGGAGATGACACTGTGTGGGGTCAATGATCCGCTCTGTGTCAGGCTGCTTTCGTGCAGAGAGAGTTCAGGATTGAAGGCTCGGAGAAAAGGAACCATGAACAGAAGCTGAAATGAGCTGCCTCTCTGGGTGCAGTGTTTTAGTGATCATGCAGTCAAGCACTCCTCGGGTTACCACGCATTCCTGGAAGGAAAAAAACAGCGTCTTGAAATGAAAAATGCCAAGTACATGCTACACAGTGCATTCAGTGAAATTGTGCAGGCAGTCTCTAAGTGGCAATTAAAAGAGCAAATAGGAAACTTTATACTAAAACATTTTCAACTTTCTCCTAGAGCAAACACAGAAATAAAGTAAGCCTATTATACAAAAAATATTTGAAGCTGTATTTGATGAAAGACCCAAGTCTCTATTGTATTCCTCAAGTGGAAAATCCTGTTTAAAAAAATCTGTTTCAAACTCCTTCAGAAATCTTAAGTAATGTATAAATATGAAGTTAGAAAAAAGTAATATTTGAAAATTTAGCAGATCATTCATGTAAACTGAACCTGGACTTATAAAGACTAAATAAAATTTACAGAATATTCAATATTATATATGATTGTGATGAAATAGCACATAAATGCAAATGCATACAGATGTACCTTTGTGTGTGTGCCATGTGCAACAGATTAATATGATCTGCCAGTATGTTTTCAAGATGACTCTCTATTGTAAATGACCCTATATTTTACATAGTGACTTTTTTATTGTTGTTGTTTTCTTGTTAAGTACTTTTAGTGGACATTATTAAGTACTGTATATACTCGAGTATAAGCTGAGTTTTTCAGCACATTTTTAATGCAGTTTTTGTGGTAAAATTAGGTGCCTTGGCTGATATTCGGGTCAGCTTATACTCGAGCATACACGGTCCCTTAGGATGTTTCTGCTATCTCTGCTATGGGAGGTAGTGAAAGAGAATGGCTGGTGTTGTCAGGTGCCATCACATCCATTTCAGTTCAGAGTGACACTATCTACAACAAAAAGATAGACTGCCAACACCAAACCCATCCTCACCACTGTCATTTTGGAGTGCTTAAGGCAGTTACTAAAGCTATTGGTTTGACTGAGAGTCTTCCTCCTTTTCATTGACCTTCTCCTGTTCTAAGCATGATGTTCTTCTCCCGAGACTGGAACCTCCTGAATAAAGCACCGAGACAATGTCTCACCAGTCTTACTTCTAAGTAACTTTCTGGCTGCACATTTTCCAAGGCAAATATTCAATATTCTTAACCTACACCATGATTCGAACACTAGTCTCTTTGCATCCTCATTTATTTTCCAAGTTTCCCAGACAGGGGAAGCAATTGAAGTTACTTATTGGTCCAAATGTGAGAATCTTTTTTTCTGTATGATGAGTGGAATTGCAGATGTTTTATTTATGGCTCTCTATTAGAACCCACCATCTATAGAATCAATACAATCCTGGATCATCTTAAACATAAAGCTATACTTATAAACCAAAAATTGATTACAGAAGGATAAGATCAATAAGGGAGATATATAGGGCTGCTCTGAGTTGGAATCAACTTGATAACTGTGCGTTTGGTTTGAGCATATACATTTGACTGCATTAGCTAATGGAATTGATAAGATGGTAATGTGATGGGAAGAGGCATCATGGAGATGACATTGGAGAGTACATGGTGATGTCATGGCTTTAAATACATTTCCTTGATCTTCTCCCATGCAGAGCTAATTGGTATGAGAGCAATGAGAATACTGAAACTTCAACATATTTCTTTTTTCTTTCCTCTGTGGTGCCTTGGAGCACCAAACAGCTAGGATTACAGGGGTCATCCCTTGAGGCAGAAGAAAAGACTGAGGCAAAAACAGTATGCAGAATCATTGAAGGATGTCTCCAAGACAAACGGCACCTCGTAGAGAAAAGAAGAGCTGGACTCCACCATTTCCCCCGGAGAATGATGAGGCTGTCTGCTCTCAGAAAGACGTAAAGCCTTGGCAACCCACAGGAGCCGTTCTGCTGCGTGTGATAGGGTTACAGTGTTCACCTCTAGTACACAAGTATAGGATTCGCCTTTGCGTTTAAATGCACTCGGTGGCAGTGAGATTTCCTTTTGAGTCTTTCCTGGTGGAACCATCGCTTCGTAGCTTCAACTACGCACCCCAGGGATGTCCATGGGCTATGAATTCAAGTTCCTAACACTGCATGCATTCAACTCTTAGCCAAATCCCTTTGAAATAAATTATCAATAGGATATTAAGTCAAAATTAATACTTTAAAGGAAAAGAACATAATCTGAGGACTTAAATAAATACAAAGGGAAAATTAATTATGTGTAATCTGTGACATGACATATGCTAGAATATATTTCCATTGGAAAGTGCTAGTCTAAACAATACTAACTCGCCTTGGAAACATGTTCTTGCGCTTATTTAGAATTAGTTTTAAAGGCTTGAGG
This sequence comes from Echinops telfairi, assembly GCF_000313985.2. NCBI lineage: Eukaryota > Metazoa > Chordata > Mammalia > Afrosoricida > Tenrecidae > Echinops > Echinops telfairi. The sequence goes on from NW_022103920.1 coordinate 76,822,054, forward strand.
CACATTCCTGGGAAAACTTTAAAAGTAAATCTCTCTTGGAAAGGAGTCAAAAATGATTTGGGGTTAGGCCTGTTAACTGAGGTGGTGATAAAATTGGAATATACCCTCTGGGTCAAAAACAATGTTTGACAACTAAATATTGAGTCTACTAATCGCAGATGACTCAGATCATAAACTCAGATTGGAGCATAACTCATCAGAACTCAATATCCTTTTCTAAAGTGAGAGGCTCCTACTAAATTCTTTTGAAATTTTCTTCATCTCTATTAGTAATTTTGGAAATCATTTCAGTAGACTTAATGGTATATCATGTAACCACTTTTGGAATCCACTGAAAATCACCTAAAGAATTATTTTAGCCATGCTCACATCTATCGATGGTACTAAACTACTATAAATAGAGAACACGGTCATCACAAGATAAACGAGCCAATGTAAGCATTTTCTATTCTTTTCCCCCCTCTCTTTTCTTATTCTGTTTTCTCACTGGCATCTACTCAATTCTGACTCACAGTGACCCTACAGGGCAGAGTAGAACTGCCTCGGTGGGTTTCTGAGATTGCCACTCCTTTTGGAGAGTAGAAAGCCCCATCTTTCTCCTATGGAATGGCTGGTCATCTCCAACTGCTTATCTGCTGATCTTGCAGTTAGCAGCCCAACGTTTAACCAGGGCTCGATGGGATAGTGGTGACACTGTGCCACCAGGTCAGCATTCTGAAAATATCAGGCACTTGTCCAGAGAAAGAGGAGGCATTCTACTCCCGGGAAGATTTAGAGTCTAGGAAACCCACAGGGGCAGTTCTACCCTGTCCTGTCGGGTCGCTGGGAGTGGGAATCAACTCAATGAGTAGACGTTTGAGTTCACTGACTTCACTGACTCTCCTTGATGGTAAATTAACGGAGGTGTAAAAGCGCACCAAGACTCAAACACTGTCCTTTGCTATTCTCAGCATGACCCATTAGAGTGTATAAAGTCATTTCTAAACTCTTTTCTTTTTCTACTATTTTCACCAATTCTGATTAATAACAGATATTTACTCTCATTTGATTTCTTGCACCTATATTCATAGGACTGTTTTTTGTCTTAATGATAATAGTCACTCAGTGAACTTTAACTAAAAGCTTTTCAAGGATAAATAAAATCCAACAAAATATTTGTTACCATATTTTCATCAAATGACACACGAATCATAGGGTTTTGGCAAGCTATTCAATTCCTGGTATGCATGTGCATTTTATGTTAAAAATTTGGCAACTGGCATTAGATAGAAGTCTTTCAAAGCTAGGTGAATGGATTTATAATGATAATAAATCTTTGCATTCTTTTCCATGTGGTTCTGGCAGATTCATTTTCCATTAAAAATTGTATACACATTTTATTTTGGAACATGGGTTACATTTTCCTCAATACAAAAGTGCTCTTCCCACTTCCCCAAGGTTCCCCATTTCCATTCGTCCACTTTAGCCTGCCCTTCCTGTTTTCTGAGCTTTGTTTTGGGGGAAATTTATTTTATTTAGGTGTTTTTGGTTGATTGTACACCCCTCCCTCATGTTATTAATTTTATAGATCTGTCTCTTGTTTTGCTAAAAGTTGATTTTGGGGGGTGAGTTCAAGTCCAAGATTGAAGGGTATCTAAGAACTACAATATCAGGAGTTCCAATAGTAAGTCTGATTTTCTTTATGAGTTTAAATCTGTCCTATTTTCTTGGTCATTTGATTTCTTAACTACTGATTTCATCGGCTTTGATTGTAGGTGCAAATAAAATGAAACCTGGCAACTCCAATATTTCTCTATTTTTCATGATGTTGCATATTGGTCCCATAGCAAGTAATTTTTGTTTTCTCTATGTTGAGGTGTAATCCATATGAAGACAGCAGTCTTTAATCTTCATCAGTAAGTATTACAAATTCTCTTCACTTTCGGCAAGCAAGGTTAGGTCATCACAAGTTGTTACTGAATAGTCCTCTGGTTCTAATGCTATATTCTCCTTAAAATTCTGCTGCTTGGGTTATGTGCTTAGCATTTTGATAGAACAAGTACTGTGAAAAGATACAACCCTGACACACATTTCCTGATTTTAAACCCTGCAAGAGCCTCTTGATCTCTTCATACGATGGCCCGTTGGACGTCATACAGGTCCCACATGAACAAGATTATGTGTGCCAGAATTGCTATTCTTCCCAATATTATCCATAATTTTTATGATAGAGTCGAATACCTTTGCAATGTCAATAAGACACATATATTTATGATATTTTCTGCATTCAGTCAAGATTCATCAGCCATCAGCAATGATAGCCTAGAATGGATAGCAATAAATTCTGGGTCCTCAGATTCTGTTGCGAAAGTTTGCTAGTTCCCTGTTAATTTGGTGCTGTGCTGAAACAAATTTTGAATTATCTTCAGAAAAAACGTGGCTTGTGTATATGGATCACTTCACCTTCTTTAGTGAAATATTGATCAAACATCAATGGAATCTGGTATCCATAATTAAGTCAAATCATTTAGTGTCTTGTTCTTCCCTGGCATAACCTATTGCCGCAGCAAGACCTTTATTCAAGTTTTACCTCTTTTCTTCCTGGCTGAAAGATGACACTTTAAATAAGACAATTTATCTTACCAATATTATTAGGTCTATTTAGAGTTTAATATCTATTTAGAGTAATGGTTTACCAAGGCACTCTGATATAGTTTGTGATTCAAGCCCATCAGCAACTTCATGGGAGAAAAATATAGCAGTCTGCTTCCTTCAAGATTAACAATTAAAATAAAAAGCTCTACATGGTGGTTCTGGCCTTTCTAATATGGTCTCTAGGCATTGGACCCTTGACTCAACAGTAACAGGTTTTGTTGATGGGTTGATACACTTTAGCAAAATAATAACAAAAGTAACTTTTAATTTAGCAGTTATTTTCTACAGGAACTGATTCTTCTAGAAAGAGTAATCCTAGACTCATCTCAAGAAGGTGAATGTTAATAGGTACCAAGTGTACATTTTTTCAAACTGCAGTGTCACTCCATTATATCTTACACTAGCCACCACTCTTCCCTGCAGTATACTCCCTTAGGGTCCAGGGCTCAGCAACGGCCACCCAGAATGCGCACTGTGAAGGGAAATGGCTCACATGGTGGTAGTTGCTGGTAAGTCCTAAATGCAGAACCCTAAACACAAGACCCTTCTGCTCCTCAAGGCTGTGGAAGTTCGTGAAATCATTTCAGATGATAGGCTTCGACTCAGGTCCTGAGAACTGCACGTCCAGCAGAGAAAGACAAACCAGATGTAGGGGTTGAATGATGTGCTCCACTCCTGGCTCACCTCTTGCTGGTAGCAAGATCCCACCTTCTGGCATCTGAGATGATTCACCTTATGCAAGCGGGCAATCACAATGAACTCTTTTGACAATCACTCACAACTTACTCTTGTCAATATATCACTCCACTTTCTCTTACTAAGACCCATCAGGAAAGGGTCACTTAATGGGAGTTACAGAGACAACTAGAAGAGCCACATTAATTCACTGCACTATGGGCCACCCTCTGACCCTTCTAGTCATTATCCCTTTCATAAAATGCGTGAACCAGGAGGAGCTTATGCGAACACAATAAGCCAATCACAAAAGGGCAAATATTGTATGAGACCACTATCATAAAAAGTTAAGGAAAGTTAAGGAAAGTTTTTTTCACACTAAAAGAAGCATTGTTTGATGATTACCAGGGATGAGAAAAGAAGAGAGAGTAGATCCTACCAGAAGGTAAACACATAAACTTGAATGAAGGAGAAGGGAAAAAAGAAAGTTGTAAAATTGGAAAATGTGCTTTTCCCCCCAAGGACAATTACTGGACTCACAAAGGGAAAAATAGACAATGTTATATTAGCTTGGCTTCCTTATTTAATTACACCAAGCTTCCCTAAAAAAAGTAAAGGATCATTTCCTACCCTACAATTCCTACCACAGAAATTTATCTCTCTCCCAGGTCGCAGATTTATTAGAGAGAAGAGAAGAACAGTAAAAATGATAAGGAACAGAAGAGGAGTAAAACTGTCAAGGAACCAACAGCTATTGTCACTGAAAACATGCACATCAACTTTCTTTAGGGTGGGTCTCCTCTAGATGATGAGTCAGAAACCTGTTTCTCCAAAGGCCACCCTGCTCTTCTGTTGCAAGACAGTCGATAGGGAGATTTTAGAGCATTTTTACTCCCATTTCCATTGCCTAGAGTTCTGTCACATTGTCATCTTCTTTTGAGAAAGACCAGTAAATGTAGTCTAGTTGTAGGTTGGTGTCTCTAATTCATTTCTACTTAAGTCATCTATCTATGGGACTACAGCTCATCTCTGATACTAAATTTTAGCTCTTAACATGACACAAATACTTAATGTTAATATTTTAATTGTGCATTATATAAGTGAAATATAAGGAATTGTATGATTTCCTTTAACTCCAATTCATTAAAAACCATGATACAACAATGTTAAAAAATCATTAAAAGGAATTAACTAGAGAAATGAAAATTAGTGGTCAAAATGTAACCTAGTCTTCAGGTTTACATGCATTCCTTTCTCGTCAAGCACTTTGTGTTAGACTGGGTTATATAGACAAATAATGAGAGAGAAAGAAAGATTTGAGAAATTTATAAGAAAAAAAATAGCTCACACAGTCTAGACTTAGGTAAGTGCTATCAGGTCCCCCACAAGATGGTGTCTGTGGCTGAGTCCAAGTCAGCTGGTCAACCCTGTGACTGCAGAGATGAATTAACCCAAGGTTGGCAGGACAGGTGGCTGCCCAATGATGCCTCTCAGAATTTGCCGGCAATATGGCAAGCCATCATTTCTTTAGGCTTCCTGCACCGTTCAATATTTTTCCCATAGAAACTTTCAAAATTGAAACTCAAGGCTTCATTTTTTTCTTTCGTTCTTTCAGTTTAAAGTGTTGAAAAGCAAGGGTATTACTTTGAGGACTAAATTACACTTGGCCCAAGTCATGGTATTTTCAATTGCTTCATATGAATGTGAAAGTTGGACATTGAATACATAAGATTGAAGAAATATTGAATCATTTTGATCTGCAGTCTTGGCAAAGAATATTGAAAGTAACATGGATAGCCAAAAGAACAGACAAAACTGTCTTGGAGGCAGTACATCCAGGGTGCTCCTTAAGACAAAGATGGCAGGGTTTCAACTCATGTAGTTTAGACATGTCATCAGGAGAGACATGTCCCTGGAGAAAGATATCACATTTGGTAAAGTGGTGGGACAGCAAAGAGGAAGGCCAGCAACAAAATGGATTAGCACAGAGGCTGCAACAATGCACACAAACATAAGAGCAACTGTGAGAGTGTCTCAGAGCGGGGCAGTCTTTCATTCATTTTACATAGATATCATCACTCTGAGGTGGATCTGATGCCATGGCACCTAACAACAACAATGATAACAACATGGTAGGTCATTGCTCAAATCCAATGAGCAGGAGGTTGATGGGTCAGATGCAAGATCCAGACTCAACAAAAACCAAGCAAACTTTCCTACAGTGTCATTTTATATAGGAAGTGGGCCACTCTTGTGAGGAAACTTCGTCCAATTGCATCAGGGCTGTGATCTGAGTAAGGGAGTTGCACTCCCCTTTGTACTTGTCACAACGACTTGGCTGCTCACCCCAGATCCCACCATGGGGTTGATTAGATTGTGTTAGGTCACATCATGGGGGATTACGAGGCCTTAATTGCTAAACCATTGAGTATCCAGGCCCTGCCAAAACTGAAGTATCACACACTGACAATAAACATGGAAATAAAACATTGATCTTGCATTAAAAAATTCTTACAGAAAGTCAGCTTTGAATTCATATTGGGATCATATTGATAACATTCTTTTTTTTTGGTTGACCATCTTTACTCTAGAACAATTAAATCATACGTTTGGGAATGAGAGCAGACATTCGTATTTTCTTAAAAGGTTTCAAGTCTAATGCACAGATAAGGCTAAGAAAACTTCAGCTATTTTAACTTTTAGTGGCATTACAAATTTTATCTACCACCTATATAAATGTGGTTGAGGGAAAAGTCAAATCACATTAAATAGTTTTTAAAAAATTCAGAATCACAAAGTCTCAGAAGCAACGGGTATGCTGCCCAGAAATCAGTTTTTAAATCATACTCTTTTTTTTTTTTACTTTCTGGTATGATTTTTATTTTATGTTTTTAAAATCATTTTATAGGGGGCTCTTACAGCTCATCACAATCAATAAATCCATCCATGTGTCAAGCACATTTGCACATATGTTGTCATCATCATTTTCAAAGCATTTTCTTTCTACTTGAGCCCTTGGTATCAGCTCCTCATTTCCCTCTCCCGTTGCCTCCCTCTCTCATGAACCCTTGATAATTTATAAATTTATAATTCCCACCCCCATGTCTTATACAGACCGTGTTATATGTAGATCATTATGATCGGTTTCCCCTTTCTCCCCCAACCTTCCCCTTCCACTCCTGGTATCTCTATTCTCATTATTGGTCCTGGAGGTTTGTCTGTTCTGGATTCCATGTGTTGCGAGCTCTTATATATATAGCAGTGTATGTGCTCTGGTTTGCTCAGATTTGTAATGTAGAATTGAGGTCATGATACTGTGGGTGGGTGGGGTGGGTGGGTGGAGGAAGAATTAAAGAACTAGAGGAAAGTTATGTGTTTCATTGGTGTGTTTCCTTGTCACCCTTCTGTAAGGGAATGTCCAGTAGTCTACAGATGGGCTCTGGATCTCCACTCTGCACGCTCCCTCACCCCAATTCACAATGATATGATTTTTTGTTCTTTGATCCCATCAACACCTTGTGATCACACAGGTTGGTGTGCCTCTTCCATGTGGGCTTTGTTACTTCTCAGCTACAAGGCCGTTTGTTTATCTTCAAACATTTAATACCCCAGATGTTATATCTTGTGATGGCTGGGCACCATCAGCTTTCTTCACCACATTTGCTTATGTACCCATTTTGTCTTCATCTTCAGCGATTGTGTCGGGAAGGTGAGCAAAACAGAATGCAGGATTATTAGAACAAAGTGTTCGTGAGGGAGTACTTGAGTCAAGGCCCAATGTCCAATTACTATTTTATATTTTTCCCTTCCTTACTTCCTCTCCTATTATTACTCTCAACTGAAGCGTTACTTTCTACTAAACTGAGAAAATGTAAATAATCAGAAGAGAAGTTCTGTCCAGTTTTGCCACCATATTTGAAACACCTCCACACTTACATGGGAGCCCTGGTGTCACAGTAGATAAGTGCTGGGCTGCTAATTTCAAGAGAAAGTGGTTTTCAAAACACCAGTCAGTTCCCCAGGAGAAAGTCAAGGCTTTCTACTCCTTTAAAGAGCTACAGTCTCAGAAACGCACAGGGGAAGTTCTACCCAGTCCTGCAGGGTCTCTCTGAGTCAAAGTCCAATAGAGACAGTGAGTGTGTACTTACACATTATGGCACTTTTATTTATTTGGATTTTTGTCACAAACACACAAATCACTCTAGGTGTCTCAAGGAGAAATTAGCTCAATGCAGGGAGTTGGAAAGTCTGGCAGAGTGACAGCGAGGGACGCTACTTCTCTGTGGCCTCAGGAAATCAGAAAGTACAGAGATTACAGAAAACCACTCCCAAAGAGCCCAGCTGCTTTAACACTGAAGCTGGTGATTGTAGAGAGATGCAACAAAACCTCAATGGACAGCCCACGTTCCTGCCTACAGCAGCCAAATCTCAGTGACTTTTCAGCCCGTTCCTAATTTAAAATAACACCCAAGTTAGGGTGACAGGGTTAGCCTGTCAAGGCAGTCTGAAAAATAAGTTTTCAATATGGCATTTACTATGGCACAGTGGAAAGCACGATGGGGGGTGAAATGCCACTTCTCTGCCAGAAGACTCTTCAGGACACCTACATTCCCACTGCTTATGCTAAAACCCAAATCTAGACCTGAGCAATTCATTGTTCTGTCTAATCCAAATCCTTCCACTGGTTCCACTCAGAAGACAAACTAACCAACCATCAGTTTTTCCTTCTATCTCCTCCCTCATTAATTTCATTCCTTCCATTGAATCGGTCTATCAGCACACAAATATGGTGCCCACGGCTAGTGCTGTTCAAGCTTTCTATATTTTTTTCTGTTAATTCTATTAACTATAATTGTGAATTAGCATACTTCTTCCTTTGAGTCTTATAATTTCAAGCTCTCTTATTAAATGTATATATGAGAATATACAGCTAATAGAATATACAGCTAATAAAAATTTATGAAAAATGTACATATTTTTCATATGAGTGTAATCTGAATTGTCATGTCTCAATAAATTAACATTTTATCATCGTGAATATAATTTCATCACTAGAATACATTTTATCTTGCATTGTATTTTTTCAGAAATCAATGTAATCACATTATCTTTCTAATTTTCAGTTTTTGTGTGATATGCAGAGGGGTTACCCAAAAACACCCAGAGGCCTATCCACAAGGACAAAATACAACAGAGATAAACTCCAATATGAAAAAAATAATAATAAACCCGGAAACTATTAAGAACTAGACCAAGCAAAAAGTATGTCAGAGGGGAGATCAAAGGACAAAGTTTTAACCATTCAAGTCAGATTGATCCTTTTAATGTCTTCTCTCCAATGTTCTCTGCTGCTCATTAGTTTATTCCATCCTCAATTATGGCTAAAGGGAACTCACTGGAGGCTTACTCCCTATGCAGATCCTGCAGATAGCTTTTAGGCTTCCAATGTCATCCATAGCCTTCTGTACACCAGGAGCTCATCATTTAAGCTCTGATACAATTCCTTCCTTCGTGTTTGAATTATATAATTTACAATCGTTGGGTCATGGGTGTTGGTGTCCTTCTTCCATGTGAACTCAGTTGGTGTCTCATTTAGATAGCTGCTTGTTTGAAGCAAGCCTTTAAGATGCTAGACGTGATTCACCCTGATAGCCAGGCACCATCTAATTTCTTCACAACAATTTTCTATAGCACCCATATCTTCTGCTTCCTTCATGAGGGCCATTATGTAAGAACTTAGGTTGTAGCCAGGATTAATTGCAAGCCCAAATTCATTCCTGAATAGATACTTTTTTATTTGCCTCTGGTTTGTTTTAGAGACATCCTTGATGATTAATGGTAGAGAATTTTCTCGATCATCTCCCCAAAGCACATCCTTATAATACACTCTTCTGATAACAGTGTAATTGATTAGTCCACAGTGCTAATTTTTAAAACATTCTTGAAAGAAGGAGTTGTAGCTTCTGGTTTTGAGTTATGCTGTATCAGCAAAGGAAGGTTCCAAAGGCTTTACTCCATCGACATCATGATGGTTGACTCTGAGAAGGCAGATCTTCCACAGTCATTTGAGTGCCTTCTGATCTGAGAAGGACCCCGGGTAGTGTAGTGGTTATGCATCGGGCTGTGAGTTGCGTGCTCTGCAATAGGAAGCCCAGCAGCTGCGAGGAAGAAAGACTGGGTTTCAATTCACATGCAGTCACAGCCTCAGAAATCCACTGGGGTCACTGCGAGTCAGCATTGAGTCAATGGCAGTGAGTTGAGTTTTAGTTCTGACTAGAGGAGCTTCCTTCCGGCACGATAGCTCACAATGTTGTCAGCCAGTCATAAGATTGTCCGGAACTGTGACTCTTTCAGTGCTCTCCATAAGGAGTTCAGTGGCTAATCCCTCAGATGCGGACAGCCTATTCCTTCTTTGTCGTCTGTTCTTAGTCTGGAAACGATGTTCAAACTGGTCACCTGGATGATCCTCCTGGTATGTGAAATGCTAGCAACACAGCTTTCAGCAACACATAAGCTACCACAGAACGAAAGGCAGACAAATGGTGCCTGTTTTCTATAGACTCTGCAAATGATAAGTTTTTATGCACTGCTTAAGATTTATTAAAGTGTGTCTATAAATTCTATTTGAGAGCTTGAGTTTCTTTTGGGTGCTGTCACAAGATACAATATGAATATTTAAATTATTATGATTTTACATTCAAATAACATTTTAGTTTACAAACTGTAAAACTTTGCAACAAATTCCACTCAACAACTCAAGCTCCATTTTTCCTCTTGCTTAAATTTATTTCAATATATGCCACAAACCCTGCCTACAGTAGCTTTTTTTGATATTTACATCTTGGGGGTAGGGGTGTGTGGATCAATACCTTTAATCAATTTTGGAAAGCTCTCCTGCATTATCTCTTCAATTATTTCTACTACATCAATTCATTTCTTCTCCTGGAACACCACTTGCATACATATATGCTAAGTAGATTTTTATTACTTGAAAAATGTAGTCAATTCTGTATTCCCATTGAATATGTGTGTGACTTTAAACTCCAGTCAGCAAATTGAATATTCTTATTGATAAATTATTTTAATAAATTATTCCCATGTATTTTTAGAATTCTAACATTTTATTTCAAGTATTAAAAAATTCATCCTTTTTCATTCACTGACACTTTTTTGATCCCTTTTGCTGATGGAAATCATCAATGAGCTGGACTGTTACAATAACTTCAAAAGTGGGCTAAAGCAGATGGTTCACCCTATTGTCTATAAATCCACCATGACTGAGAGCCTGTTTCGTAGCAATGAACCAGAAAACATTTTATTTAATTATACTGAGCATGCTGTCAATATTAATATTTGATGCTCTCATTGGCCCCAATTAAGAGGCTCTTCAAGCTGGATTATGTATCATTTTGAGGTGTCAACATAATTATTTGAGCACAATTACTTTTTGGAGAACAAGTTATTCCTCGATCGTCTCTGAGTAGTCCTGTTCTGGTTTTTGAAACTGTCATTTTGGAATAAAATTTAGCTCCTTTCATTGGAGAATAGTATTCAAGAAGTAAGATCTGTGTATAGAACCAAGTCTTGGATGGTGTGGTGTTATTCCCAGAGACTCTCATTTGGAAAGAGGAGTGCTAAACTTTTCATTTCTCCTCTGCCTGGGATGTTATTTTTGAATTAATAACATATTAAAAGCAAGAGAATGTTTAAACTATTACAGGAAAAATACAATCTCAACTACTAAACCAAATTATACACTTGACTTTTCTACTCTGGCAAGTAACTCAAATTTCTTTTAGATTTAGCATTAGAAAAAAATGTCCTGTCCCCTATTTTATACATGGGGCCATAATTATCTCTCATACAAAAGCTAGCTTTAAAAGGCCACGATCACACTTATTTTAAAAAGATCCAGAAAGGTTCATTGGTAATGTCTTCATCACATATAAAGCAATGATTTTATTTCTGATTCTAGAATGTATGCTTTGAATCATGACATCCTACAATATCGTAAGAGCTCCATTTGGTAATATTACTGAAAACGAAATTTTATGTGGCACTAAAAGTTTTCAAGGCACCAAAAATACATTCTTTCCCCAGGTGATGGGGTCAGATTGTGCACCATTCCCGCACCGTGTCTCCACTGTTGTCTCCCGCAGTGCTATGGTTTAGTGAGGGACAGCTTGTCCCGTGGTGGGGCCCGCCCTATGGTCCTCTCTGTGCGTTGTCTGCTCTGAGCAGGAACATTGTCCTGGGTCTTGGTGGGCCAGGATGTCCTTGCCTCCCTCTCCATCCCTTCTGGTTTCTCCTGTGTGCTGTAATCCGACGCTCCCCTCTCCCCAGGCAGTAGCTGCACTGCTGTCCTCAGCAGTGCATTCTTCTGGAGTAGGGGGGGTGGGGGTGGGTGTCCACATAGTTGGGATTGGGGCTGGTCTATTGGTTCCCTGGTACATGTAAGTATGTTGTATTCATGTCTTGGTGCATTGCGTTGAAGCCTGGTCTCTCTTTCCCTCTCCTCTGGAGATATAAACAATACCCTCCCATTGGGGTGAGTGCCCTGCTCTCCACGCCCCCATGTCTCTTTTTCCTCTTTCTTTCCCCCTCCTATTAAGTTGGCTGCCATATGTATCCCTGGATTGGGTTTGGCCCCTGCCATAGTAGCTGGACCTCATCCCAGGGATGTATGTATACAGTAGCTTTTCCCCAATGTCCCTTTTTTTAAGCTTTCCTTAGTGTACTCATGTTGTACTTGTCCTTTTGTGCTTGACTTACTTCACTTAGCATGATTTCCTCCAGTTCTTCCCATGCAATGTGCTTCATGCGTTCATCGCTGCTTTTTAGCGATGCGTAGTACTCCATTGTATGTATGTACCACAGTGTGTTTTAATCCATTTGTCTGTTGATGGAAATTTGGGTTGTTTCCAACTCCTTGCGATTGTAAATGGTGCTGTGATGAACATTGGGGCACAGATGTCTGGCCATGGTTTGTTTCTTGCCTCTTCTGGGTATATGCCCAGTAAGGGGATGGCTGGGTCATATGGTAGCTCAATTTCCATCTGGTTTAGATATCGCCAAATCAATTTCCATAATGGCTGTACATACCCTGTTTCCCCCACAATAAGACAGTGTCTTATATTAATTTTTGCTCCCAAAGATGCACTAGGTCTTATTTTCAGGCGATGTCTTATTTTTCCATGTAGAATATGGTACACACTTATTGTTTATTGTTTTATTTAAAGAGACTCATACTTCCTGTCTGCTCCAGCTGCACTGCAGCCAACAGTGAGCTGTGTGGCGGTGCCCGCCACTACGGTCCAGAGTCCAGAGTTACGGTAGCTTCAGGGGGTCTTATTTTCAAGCGGATGCCTTATATTTCAGCAAGAGGCAAAACTGTAAGTAGGTCTTATTTTCAGGGGATGTCTTACTTTTGGGGAAACAGTGTACCTACAGGTCCACCAGCAGTGGGTGAGAGTTCCTATTTCCCCACAGCCCCTCCAACACTTGTTACTTTCTGATTTTTTGAATTGGGCTATCTTTGAGGGTGTTAGGTGGTATCTCACAGTTGTTTAAATTTGCATTTCTCTTAGGGCTCATTATCAGAAACGTTTTCTCATATGTTTATTGGTCATTTGGATTTATGCCCCTGTGTAACTTCTGTTCAGGTCCTTTGCCCACCTCCTTGCGGGCAGTTAGTTTTTTTCTTATTGTAAGCTTGCAGAGTATTGTAGATTTGAGTAATATGGCGTTTGTCTGATGTGTCATTCTAACGATGTTTTCCCAGTCCATGGACTCTCTTATTACTCTCTTGGTGAATTATTTCAGTGTACACAGGTGTTCTATCTTCAGTACATCCCACTTGTCAATTTGTGACTCCTCTGTATTTATATCCTTCCCTATTTCCAAAAGCCTATGTATCCCCTGTGTTAAGATTCTCAGGTTTGTCCCAATTCCCTCGCTTAAGGCCCTAATAGTTTGGGGTTTGACTTCAAGGTCTGTGATCCACCTTGAGTTTATTCTTGTGCATGGAGTGAGATAAGGGTCTTGTTTCATTTTTTCTGCTGGTAGATATCCATTTTTTCCGGCACCACTTATTGAAGAGGGCATCTGCTTCCCATTTGATAAACACCTCTGGGCCAAAAATGAGAGTAGAGATAACAAAAAGATCAGGGAAGGGTGGGGGGACAATTGATCACAAGGATCAGTCTAGAACCCCCTCCCAGGGGTTCAAAGAACTGAAACATGGGTAAGGGGCGACAGAGGATGATGTCAAATATAAAAATAATAATCTATAACTTATCAAGGGTTCATGAGGGAGGGCAGGCGGGGGATGGAGGGAGAAGAAATGGGGAGCTGATATCAGGGGCTCAAGTGGGAAGAGAATGCTTTCAAAATGATGATGGCAGCATCTGTGCAAATGTGCCTGACACAATGGGTGAATGAATGGATCATGTGAAGCCCCTAATAAAAGTATTTATTAAAAAAATACATTCTTTCTCACTGTCAGAGATTATTTTAAAACTCCATACTATGCATACATACTTTAATCAGATAATCTAATACAGAATATGTTGCTACCTCAGTTTGTTGATTCTGAGATGGCGTTTTTATTCTGCAATATCTATGACCTCTTAGAGTTGTCATGCTTTGTACTGCTCACACATGAATTTATGAGCACTGTTCCTACTGATGTACCACTGATGACACACATATTCCATTTAACCCCCCTCTTAAATGTCAGAAAAAGATCATAAACAATCACTTGCCATTTAAACAGCCAATTATTCAGAAAGACAAGATAGCAGGAGTTAATTTGATACCAATGAAGCAAATGCAACCTGTCATATAAATCATCGCAATTTCATAATTATCATTTTATATGACCTAGCATATCAAGACTACCACAAGTTATTGAAAATATATTAGCACAAATTATTAATGCTTGCTAGTAAAATAGAGTATTAACATTCATAGAATGTATGATGTTTTAAGAAAGAAAGAAAATGAGAATGATGTTTTGAGAATGATGATGGCAACAATATACCCATATGCTTGACACAATAGATGGATGTGTGGATTGTGATGAGTTGTATGAGCCCCCAATCAAATGATTATAAAACAACAACAACAAAAGGGAAGTCATATTGCTATTGCTTTTCAAGAGCAAAGAAGATGATGTCAGGATACAAATCTGGACATCAAAGACTGTGCGTTGAAATGCGAATCAGTGATTCAGAAGAAACAAATACAAATAGAGAAGAAATATCTAAGCAAAAAAATTACTTATATTCATCTCTTCATATAAGTACAAAAGTTTTAGATTTCATGAAATGTATTATTGTAAAATGATACAAATGAGATCTTGGTTAAATAATATACCATTGGTCATGAAAAGAGCTATTTTATAGAAAATATATAGACATAAAATTGAAATTGGACCAATATTCACAGCAAAGAGACGAAAGTCATATGTAAGATGAATCAGTAGCTCTTACAAAAACAAAACCTCGATGAATATTTAAAGACTTGGTTACCAGCACCTTAACCTTAATTCAGATTGTTCTCAGACCGTGTTAAAATTTTTTTCTGAAAAAAATCTCATTTTTTTTCTTTCTGGCTGCATGCTAGACTCTTCACCTTTATAGTCATGGGGATTATTCCAGAAGCCTAGAGATATATGGTTAACTAATTGCTTCATAATTGTTTCCTGTTAAAAATCCTGAGCATCAAGAATTGATGCCAAAGGGAAATAAAAGTGTTGGCATGTTCAAAGGGCCATGATTTAACCACAGATTGCAAATGTGTACGACATCTCTGGAGAATTTAATTTCACTAGTAGAGCAAAGCTTTTCCATTAATATTTAATTTTCAAAATGGAAATTAGGGCCTTGGTTTATTAAAGATTTACATATAGTACATACTCTGGAATACGCAGTAGAAATTTAATTTTGAATCAGAGTGTTGCTTTTGAAGAGACATAATCTGAAGTTAAGAATATGAATTAGGTAAAATTTTATATGCTTATAACCTTTTTGTTTTCTTTTAAAATTTTCAAATAGATGCATAACCCTGTAATGTTATATTTTCCCTATATATCCCAAATGTGTACATTAATAAGTATAAAATGTATTCCTATAAATGATTTTTACTAGAGATTCTTAAAGACATAACATACCTTCTACTCAACTGATTGCTTGAAACGGAATCAATCTGAATGTAATTACTGACTCCAGAATTTAACTAGTTGTGTGATCTTGGGTATCTAATCCTCTAGGTATCTGAATATTTTTGTCGGTACAAGGCAAATATTTATTTGGAAGAATAGTAAGGCTCAGAAACAGATTTATGTTATACAGTGTTATATGTTATTTTCATAAGAAAGTGAAATTTGGCTGAAGATAACGGAAACTTATCTGTTGAAGAGTACACGGACAGGCTCCTGACAGCATTTCAACTCTGTCCTCGGGCCTCCGGGAGTCCCAGTTGGCTTGATGGAAGCAGGCGTGGATTTAGGTCTACGAGATGCAAAATGTGAGCGGCCTTAACAAATGTAATAGAAATATGAAAAAGCACACTTCCAAATATCCTTTATCATTTTTTCTCCATAGACTTTGTTTCCTCATACTTTATGTTTTAGAATATAATCTACGTTTTCTCTTCACATTTTGTCTTCTCCCAACTCTACGAGTTTCCTGTTACAATTTTGTTTTTCACTACTCTATCCACAGTGTCTTTTTTTAATAGTTGGCGTATAGCTAGTATCACATATTTGTAGAATGAATGAACAAATATGCAACAATCTGTCAACAAATATACTAGTAAATTTCTTTGAATATAAAGATTTCTTTTAAAGTCAGGGAAAAAACACCGAGTTAACGATTATGGGGGATAAAATCTCCTCAGCTTCAGATGTCAAAGGAACCCCCAGTGCTGGAAGAAGTGAAGCAATGTGTCCCAATGTCAGACTGTGGAGACGACGGGAAAGCTTGTGGAAGACATGCTGCCGCAGATAATCACTGTAACAACGTGGCAGGTAAACTCATTTTAAGGGACTTACGGTGAGCAATAGCAGGCTGAAAACTCAAACTTAAATTTTGAAAGGATAAAATGGCAGTGGGTAATATCCACGTCTATTTGGATTTCCCCCCAGAGGCATTTCCCAATTCATATCGTGCTCAAAAAACGCCCTGCCATTGAGTTGATTCTGGCTCACAGCAGCCCTATTCTGGGATAAAAGGGAACAGCTAATGTGGGTGTCTCAGGGTGTAAAACTTTGTGGGAGCAGAATGCTCCATCTTTCTCCCACAGAGAGGCTGGTGGATGTAAATGCTTGCTTTGTAGTTGGCAATCCAATCCATAACCAACTATGCCACAACTACGACAACAAGGCTCCACTGCACCGGACATCTAAAATGCTTATAGGCAGTTGATGCGCTAGAAGCTTTGGATGTCAGGTGACAGATTGTGCAGCTACCAGACTAGACTGGCTGTAAATTGAAGGGGATAATCTTGAGAGGGAAGAAACCACAGAGAGGATGTCTCCCAATAGCATCTGTTGTGCTCTTAGATCTTTGGCTGACTTTTGAAAGTACAAAGAAGACACTGGGAAGTCCAGTGCAAAGAGGCAGGAAATTGAAAAAGTGAGCATGCATCTACGCGCTTGTCAGAGACAGAGAATTTTGAATTTACCTATAGGTCTAGTCTGTGCACTTTTAGATTTTCTATTGCAATTATAGGAAGGTATTACCTTAAAGCTAATATACCCAGGACTGAAAATTTATCCTTAGACTGAAGCTGGAAAAATCTGGAGCCATGAATAAACTGTCCTCTCTAGGAATGGAAATTAAAGTGAGCCTGCAGGCAGCCTGAAAACCTCGCTAGGTACCACCTAGAAAGACGTATTGAATGGAAATGAGAGAAATGCAGCAGTAGAGAGGCATTTTGAGTCTGACCACTGATACCCGAGGACCCGGTTCACAGGGGCTAGAGGCGAAGACGAGAGCAGGTTCGCTGGTCTGAAGTTTAGAGAGTTGAGCGGACCCTGAGTCTATGGCATGACCTAGACCAAGGAGGTTAGAATTGGTGAGAATTTTTGAAGGGGCCCATTGTCAAAAAGCAAAGTGGCCAATGGGCACTCTGATAAGTCCAAATGAGGTGGCCCACATTGAGTTTACCAGAACCAGACCAGATGAAGACAAGAATTTTTTTTTTTTGAAGACAAGATTTTTAAGCCCGTTATGTGGTGCACATTGCTGCTGACTTTATGGATGGCCTGTCCTGATTTGACTTTGCTTATGGATGCAGACTCAAAAAGTTCCAACTGGAATGAAGATTCTTCACATTAAAAAACATGCTTGTGTTCTCAGGGCACTAAATGGATAGAAAGGGTGATATAGAAATTGGATGTCTGAAATGGGGGGTATAAATGCATGAAGTGGCTGGCTTACAAACTTTCATGGGTGGGGGAATGTGTTCATAGAATTATAGGATTATGGTGTAGGTATTCCATAACTGCAATTGTTAAGTATAGAATACTTTGTTTTGTCAACTTATAGAATATTATATACAAATAAAGCTGGAACAATTTTAGTTGTATGTATTTCAGTTTTATCCTATTAGGCACAAACAGGATTTTTTTATTATTTTAAATTATGTATGGCTAAAGAGTAGTATAAACGTATCAAGTTGACATGGGGTAGTCTGTGATAATTACATAATTTCATGTCAACTGGAAGATGTAAAAGTCTAGGGGTGGAGTCTAACCTATCAATCAGGTCACAGCCTGATAGTGCCTCCTTGTGGGCATGACTTCTGATAAGTAAGTTCCTGAGAACCTCCCCTTCTCTCTCTGACTTTACCTTCCTGTTGGCAAGCCACACCGAGACCTGTGTGAACCCAGGAGATGTGTCCACTTCCAACAGACCACAAACTTTGCACACACCTGTTGATGATGTTCCTGCATTCTGCATCATTGCATGTGGCTTCGTGAGTCTGAAGAGGGACTTACAGACTAGTATCTGACTTAAAGACTTGAGTTGGGCTGAGCTGGGATGTTTTATTGATGCATAATTATTTCTTGGTATAAAGCTCTCTCTTGCACATATATGAGTGTCATTGGATTTGTTTCTCTAGTCAATCTGGCCTAACACAAATAGAAAACCTAATATTTTTTCTTTGGAAAAAAGTGGAATTGAATCGCAGCCAGACTAAACAGGCAAAATAGAGATAAAACATATATCCCCGATTTTAAGCATAAAAGTGTGGTATCAGTAGAAGTTCTACAGCATAAAAGGCATAATATGGAAAATTGAGAACAACATTATTTAAAAAAATAACAATCTAGTTTCAATAGATAAAGTCCTTGAAAGATGCACTTACAATAGGCACAAGAAATATAAATGCTACATAGTACAGACAGCTATTAAAGACATGTAATTTGTAGTCCCAAACATTTTGACATCAAAGCTCCAGTTCCAAATATTTCCTTGGTGAATTGTATCTAACCATTAAATCAATGATAGCAATCTTAAATAAATTATATCAGAAACAATCTCGAGAAGCAAATACTTCGCAACTCACTGTCGGCTCCCTTGATATTAGAATTGAAGAATGTAATAAAAGGAAAGCGATTGCAGACTTGTAGTGTTTTCTAGCTTGCTGCTTTTGTTTCTTGGTCGTCTCAGGTAGATTTGACTCAGTGCAACCACACAGGGCAGGGTTGAACAGCCTCATTGGTCTCTAGATTGTCATCTTCATAGGCACCAATCACTTTTGGAAAAGCAATATAATCAGTTTATGATTATAGTGGTCAAATGACTCGTGGATTCCAGGGTCAGTTGGTTTGTGACTGTCCTCAAAGCTACCCCTCTAATTTCTTCCACTACTCTGATCTCAGTGATAAACAGCACTTTGGATTACCACTTTCCCTCGGCTTTTGGATAGTTTGTTTTTTAACCTTCCCTCTAGAGCAGTGGTTCTCAACCTTCCTGATGCCTCGACCCTTTAATACAGTTAGTTCCTCATGTTGTGGTGAGCCCCAACCATAAAAATGTTGTCGTTGCTACTTCATCACTGTCATTTTGCTACTGTCATGAACCGTAACGTAAATATCTGATATACAGGATATATTTTCATTGTTACAAATTGAACATCATTCAAGCATAGTGATGAATCACAAAAACAATATGTAATTATATATTGTGAAATATTTATTTCTAATGACAAATAAATGAAATTTTGTCTTGAAGCATGGTGTAGCATGGGTAACAGTCTTCAAGCTGGGTACTCCTGCGTGGGAGTATCTGCATGTGGGCAGACCCGCCTGGAGACAATAGAGGAGCGGTGTCTCAGTTCCTAAAACCAATGGAAATATGTTTTTTCTGATGGTCTTCGGGGTCACGGCCCAAAGGGGTCACAGCCCAAAGCGGTCACAGCCCACAGGTTGAGATCCGCTGTTCTGTATTATATATACACGAAGTGATCAGTCTGTTTACATCCATCTCTTTGTTGCTTATAAGAAAACATATCTATGTCCAAGTAGTTTCACAATATTGGGGTAACTTTTATTCCTCATTTAGCAGGACTGTGGGTGAGAGTCACAGAAGTGTGTTGCCCTTTGTCTACGGATATTGCACTGGGGCGGCCATCCAACAGAAGGGAGAAGTGAACACAATTTATCCTCTGCTTTTTTTCCTCCACCTCAAAACTCGTAGCTTAAAAACACCTTCCCCTCGCTGATTGTACCAATGACTGGGGCCCACGCTGTGGCTGTCTGGTACAACAGAAGCCTTGCCTCCAGTCCTGTCCTGAAACTCGGTTCTTGGGAATGGACAACAACCCTCCCTTTGCCTGACTGAATTGGGTCCTATCCTTCAGATAGCAACCGTAGATACCAGCAGCTTCTGTTTCTGATTCATCCCTTGGCACTTTACCAGGATTGTGTGCACACATCCTTCAACTAGCACCTTTTCTAGATTGTCCTATATAAATTGTGTCGAAGTCTAGTAATTTTCTGAAATGATGGCCCGAAGATATTGGTCTTCAAAGCATGAAGAATGATCACATGGGAAATTATTAGAAATGTAGTTTCTTGGACTCCATCCCAAACATAATGAATCAGATACTCAGAGGTGTTGCCTAGTGATCTGAGTTTTAACAAGTTTTGTTGATGATGGTGTTGCTTGCCCAAGTTTGAAAATCCATGTTTTAGGAGATCAATCAACTATACTCTTACTGTCAAAGAACTTTAATGAGCCTCAAAATGCTCATGTGTACTGGGAATTTCCCAAACTACAGATTTTGTTTTGTTTTCTTTTCTTTTATATAAGCATTGTTTCAGGCTTTTATTCTAATACTTTAATAAACCAGTTTCAGAGCATGCTATTTTAATTGGGCAGCAGTTAAAAAATAGCCTTAAATAATCCTTCTTTTTCATTAGTTAAATAAGGGACACATAATTAAAAAGTGTATCGGAAGGGGACAATTTTTAAAAAAACTTTCTAAAAGGAACACATTTATAGTGAACTGATAAATTAGCTCTTTGAGGCAACTACTGCCAGAAACCACATTGCTCAAATATTTATATCTTGTAGTTAAATAATTTAATATCCCCCAAAATCTGTGAATATTTGTGTTCTTTTCCTCTTTTACTATATACCTCATTTTGTACCATACTTGGAAGATATGGTTCTCATCAAGATCAAATTAAGTTTTAATTAAAGGCATAAAAATAGAACTATTAACTGAAAGCCCCAGTTATTTTGAAACTTTCTTAACCAATTAGCACATGCTATCCAGTGTTCATGATTAAATAATTGAGAAATAGAAACTGAAATGTGGATCTGCTGCTACTGTATTCATTCCACAGTTTTAATGCCTATGAGACCCAATTTGCAGGAGTTTGTCAGTGTTCCAGGTTTTCAATAAGAGGATGTCTGTATATTTGCTCTAAATGGTATTCCAGGAAGCTCTTCAATTGATTTTAACTGCTATGTCACATAAAAGTCATTTAATTTGAGTTGGGAACTAAATGAGCCTCTAGGTGAAGCCCCTTTTGAAACTAATGTATTTCCTTATAGCGTCATTGATGCCTATTCCTCTATATTGCACGAGCCATAAAAATTCACAGCTTGCTTTACATGTAAAACTCATTGTACCAGCTGCACAAGTAGAACCAAATGGAGATGGTTATTCTAACAAGAAACGAGTGAAAATGTTATTCATACATCTGGGGAAATAAATGCAAGCAACTGATGTTTTCACTTTTCAAGTAGATAAATTGGCATATTCCAGCACCATCATCATAATTTGTAGTTAATTACTATATAATTATTTGCCAAATACCTACCTCAGCAGGTTAGTAGTGGACTTGGAATAAGACCCCTTTCTAAGGATTGATCTACATGTAAATTTCCACATAATTTAAACAATATACTGTTTAAATACTAGAGAAAAATACTAGAGAAAAAAACCCTAGAGAAGAATACTAGAGAAAAAAAACCCTAAATAATTATCAATAGAAGACTGACTAAATTAAATCTGGTACATGTATACAATGAGATTCCCCCAATGGAAAGAGTAAACATTGATGAGAAAATTTAAGTAAAGGCAGAAAATTCAAACCTTAGCCATGTGTCAAGTACTTTAAAATAATGGAGAAAGTATGGATAAAGCTGTTTTGGAGTGAGTACTTATCAGATCTTTTTCTTTTAAGTTTCAAATCTTTAAACATTAAAGCAAAGAAGATTTTAGAGACTGATTTCATATTTTTTTAGGTATTGTGTTAGAGATAGCAGGGCATGTTTTAATGAGAAAAGTATTTTGTCAAGTTAAGAGACTGAATTCTGATCAGTGTTACCATGATTTAGGAAAAGTCATTAAATTCCTTGGAGTTCCTGTTCATTAGTAAAAGCCTACATGTGGATCTGATAATCTGCAAGAACCAGAGCTTTAAAAATGCCATAACCATATACCATTGTCACCTAGATAATTTTCATGACTATTTTTGGGAGATCATGTCTTTAACAAAAATAAATAGCCTTCTCCCCACCTCCAAGCAGACTCCCACACATACCTGACAGTAGTCTGTACCCACTCAAATCGTCTAAATGATAATAAAATAGAAGACAAGCTCACTGCCATCAAGTCAGTTCTGACTTGTGATGACCCTATAGGATTGGGTAGAGTGGCCCCAGTGGGTTTCTGAGACTGTTACCTTCACAGGAATGGAAAGTCCCCTCTTGCTTTTGGGCTACTAATGGTTTTGAACTGCTGACCTCGCAGCTCAGCATTATGTCACCAGGGCTGTTCCAGGCTAATTAGTAGAGATCCCACTGCATATTCTGGATATTGGGTCATTACCTATACACAAGTCAATCTTAGGTGTTCTGTATTGTTATACCTAGATACAATTCATGACAGAAAGGTTAGAAGTTATGGAACGAGCAGAAGAATTGTAAATAGTATTATAGTCTGGGAAAGACTTTAAATTGGCTTAAGCTCACCTTTCCCATCCCCCTTTTTTAAAACCTTAAACTGTGTCTTATTTTTCCAAATATGATTATCAAGTCAAGTCTGGTGAGTTATTGAGAAATATTAGGTAAATAAATGTTACCTTCATGGGTAGAAATTATATTTTAATTAAAAAGTTCACCAGATAATTGATATTTAAGCCTAAATAACATCATTTATTTAAAATGAGAGAACAACAAAAATTTTTTTAAAGATCATTATCTGGAAATGTAGTTACCACACATACAAAAGATGCCAGAAAAATAACCAATAGATTTAAAGATTTTAGAATAATCCAGGTGTAGCAGCATTCCCAAATCACCTTATATCTGCTTTATTCTTACATTTCTTTGAGCAGTGCACCTGTCTTCCCAGGAACTCAAGTCAATCCCACTGAGCAATAAATCCACCCCCCGGGATTGTTTTTGGTGAAATGAAAGAACATACAGGTAGAACCTTCGTTGTATTATTAAGGTGTTATTAGTGATTATTACGGTGTTATTTGTGATTCTAAGGTGAATAGTAGTGCCTGGTTTTCTAGGGTTGTCATAGAAAAATATCTCAAAACAGCTAACTTTTAAGAACAAAATTCTATCTTCTCCCAGTTCTAGAGATTAACAATCATAAGGCAGGCTATTGGCCTGATCTGGACTTTCTATGCCTTTCTTCCAGGTTCTGGGTGGTGGTCATTGGTACACTTTTGCTACCCATGGTTGCAGGACCTCCTCGATTACACAGTACTGGGTTTGCGCTGTGTTTACGTGACTGCTTCCCTTTGATAAGACATCAAGACTAAGATCAACTCGATTTGATATGAATTTGGTTGACTTAATTTTGACCCATCTCATAACAAGAGAAAAAACATTATTTTTAAATAAGGTCACATTTCTAGGTAAAGGGGTTAGAATTTCAACATATTTTTATGGCGAAACACACTTATATGATCCATAATAAATAAGTGACACTCATTGGTAGTTTGTCATATTGGTGGTCCCTAAGAGTTCTAGGTTTAGCAAACTTTAGCCCAACATTTCAGAATGTTGCTGCCCCACCACACCCCCCTTGAAATAATATTTTACCCGTGGAAGTCATCCTATTTATAAATAGGGACTTTAAATTATGAATACATTTATAACCAAAATAGGATGCGTCCTAACCAAATCAATTTTGAGTTATAACAATAGCCAAATCAACACAGAGAAACACACAGGAGGAAGACAAACTCACACCAGGAGTGACTGGACCTTCAACAGACAATGAGAAAGGATCGTCCATTATAGTCATGCCCTGGACTCAGCCTGCTAATAAAAAATCAGTCTATATTCCTGAAGGCCATATGTTTATGGTACTTTATTTTCAAGGCAGTGTGGCAGACTTTACATCAACTTGAAGCTGTGTCAAGTATAGGGGTAGAGTCCAGACCTATAATGAGGTCATCTGATAATGCCTCCTTAGGAATGTGACTTTTTTCTACAAAAGAGAGTGAGAAGTCTCTGTTCTTTCACCCTCCCTGCTTGCTGGCACTCTGTGTCTGCCCCCCCCCCCCCCCCCGGGACTGCCAACGGTGGGCCACTTATCCTGGGAGCTAATCTGGGAGCTGTTGACACCCTGCTTTGTTTCCATTGACTCTGAATCCACTGTCCTCTGATCTCCCTCCCTCCCACTTCATCTTTTTTCATCACTGACCTGCATCTCATGTTATGAACATACTGGTTTTGTTTCTTTAGACAACCCAGGCTAATGAAGGCAGCATTAGGTGACTGAGACAGGTCCCGCTTAAAGATTAATTTTACCAATGAATAATTTAAAATATACAAATACATCTCACATCTTATAAGGGACACAAAACACATTGTAAGGGACACTAAATTGGATTTGGTGTCTGTTTGAAATACAAAGTTAACTGAATGGCCTTTCCTGAGGCCTAGCCATCATATTCCATAATAATGCATAATCCCCATTCCTTACATCTCGCTGAGCCTCTGACGTGCTAAACCCATGAATGGGGTAGAAGTGCTACTTTGACAGCTTCAGGCTATTCTGCTAATGTTTTTTTTGCCCTTTGGTGCTGTAAAATGGTCATACAGAAATATACCTACATGGATACCACATGGAAGAGAATTAAAGGTCTCAGTTGGCAGTAGAATTGTGAGCTCAGTCATGTGACCTGAGTTCAATTACTCTAGCTAGCTGCCACACACTTGAGCTATCCATCTGAGCGAAGAAGTCTTAAGTGCTATGGTACTTGTCAACATTAACAGGATAGAGACACATTATGCCTACAGTGCCCTCCCTCTCCAAATACAGACTCATAGGACCATGAGAAATGATACAAGGCTGTTCATGTGGCTGAGATTTGGAGTGGCCATTACCCAAAATAGATGTGAGACATGTGGGCAATGCAGGTCCGAGGTCTGTATCTGTGAGGACCATTCCAGTCCCAGTAAGGAAGTCATCTGACCTACACAGAGCTTTGAAAACCAAGGAGGAGATTGATCTCCTGTACAGGTGGAGCAAGAGGATGAACAAATGACCTTATTGGATGTGTTTGAAAAAAATAAAGTTGCACAAATGTACAATATTTTAGGCCCTCAAAGACCACTGAAATTTAAATTTCTCGATATCTAGGAGAAAGAAAAAGCCATTCTTATCAGTTATTTGCTTCTTGGTGTAATCAATATATATTTAGTTGGGGAGTAGGCTTGATCCAAAGGAGAAGGGAATCATTGCATCACAAGTCTTTCAGGGGATGGTAAAGGGCTCCGGATGGGACGAGGGTCAGGGTACTCTCCACTGTGTTCCCATGAAAGTACTGAACATGCCAGTCAAGACAAGTGATCGTTCACTTTACTGGTTGGTTTCCTGAATCTGCATCTTTTGCTACACTGAACAAATGCTTACTGACTAATACAAAAATAAACCTTTTGATTTTATAGTAACCATACAAAAGAAAAACTGATATACAGATTAATTCCATGAGAGTGTTGGTGCAATATTTCACGTTTTATTGAAATCTCTTGGTCCTGTTACTGATAAAGGTAGTCATACCACATTCCCCTGCATTAGAAAGTATCCTGAAGCGGGGTGCTTTAAACGATACAGGCCCCCCACCAATTGCTATGGGTCGGCCTATTGTCCTGTTTTTGAAAGTCTATGCACATAGTGAGAACTTTTAAGCCACATCTAAGCTTACATAATTAATTTGAGCAAGTGTTGCATTTATATTCTGTTGTAAGATTTTGGCAGCCATGATAAAAACTGTGCTTTTCCATATTTGAACTTCATATTATATTTTTCCATTGTGTTTTAATCTTTTCACTTCCCAAGTCTTCTTGTTTCCTAGTCTTACTTTTCCCTATGGAAATAAAGATTAATTGGTTATATCTGTCGTGCACAACTTTCTTTATGCAATGCAAGTATACCAAATCATTGTTGTGCCTGGTACCAACAAGTTGGTTTCCACATAGCAACCCTATGAAACAAACCCCAAGTATACATCGATAAATGTATCTGAATATATGTATAAATATCTAAGTGTATTCAACATGTACACATATACATAAATGTGTTTGTACGTATGTTCATATGCAAGTGCTTGGTTTCAAAAATATACAAATATTTGTGCATGTCATGTGAGTTTCTCTCTTTTGACATTGCATAGTCACAGTGTCTATTTCAACAGCATTATACAAAACTTACTATTTTTTTAATTGCATACACTTAAAGTACCCTTATTTTCAACTTTCTTTTTTTTTAATATTTTTATTGGGGGCTCTTACATCCCTTATCACAATCCATACATTCATCCAGTGTGCCAAGCACTTTTGCACATATGCCACCATCATCATTTTGAAAGCATTCTCTTCCCACTTGAGCCCCTGATATCAGCTCCCCATTTCTTCCCCCTCCCTCCCCCGCCTGACTTCCCTCACAAACCCTTGATAAGTTATAGATTATTTTTTCCATATCTTACATGGTCCTCCATCACCCCTCACCCACATTTCTGTTATTCATCCCCTTGGGAGGGGGTTCTAGTTGATCCTTGTGATCAATTCCCTTTTTCTCCCTTCCACCCTCCCCTAATCCTCCTGGTATCTCTACTCTCCTTGTTGGCGCTGAGGGGTTTAGCTATCCTGGATTCCCTGTGTTGCGGGCTCTTATCTGTAGCAGTGTGCATGTTCTGGTCTAATCCAATTTGTAAGGCAGAATTGAGGTCATGGTAGTGGCGGGAAGGAAGCACCAAAGAGTTTGAGAAAAGTTGTGTGTTTCATCGGTGCTATACTGCACCCTGACTGGCTTATCTCTTCCCTGTGACCCCTCTGTGAGGGGATGTCCAATTGTTTACAGATGGGCATTTGGTCTCCACTCCATGCCCTGCCCACCACTATTCACCTTGGGTATGGTTTTATTCTGGGTCTTAGATACCTGGTACCTGATCCCATCAATACCTCATGATCACACAGGCTGGTGTGCTTTTTCCATGTGGGCTTTGTTGCTTCTGAGCTAGATAGCCGCTTCTTTATCTTCAAGCCTTTAAGACCCCAGATGCTATATCTTTTGATAGCCAGGCACCATCAGCTTTCTTCACCACATTTACTTATGCACCCATTTTGTCTCCAGCAATCATGTCAAGAAGGTGAGCATCATAGACTGTTAGAACATGCTGGATTGTTAGAACAAAGTGTTCTTGTGTTAAGGGAGTACTTGAGTTGAAGCCCAATGTCCATCTGCAACCTAAATTCTTAACATTAGATATGAGTACATAGTTCTATTCCCCTCTCATTATATATATATTTACATATGTACATGCCTGTATTTAGGCCTCTATAAATGTCCTTTGCTTCCTGGTTCTTTCCTCTATTTCCTTTTTACTTCCCTCTTGTCCCGCCATTATGTTGGGCCTTCATTCAGGTTCATAATTCCTCGCTGCTACATTGCCCTTGATTGAGCCCCACTAGGCATCCTATGATCTTCCTTCCATTGATTTCAATTCACTTGTTCCCTTGTCCCTGGGTTGGTTTCCCCCACCCCCTTCCTTTCTCGCACCTCCCCTTCTCCTGTATCCCCCCGGAATCATTGGTCCCGTTCTTTTCTTGATTGATATTTGATGATTTTAGGTTTGCTTTTGGTTTGTTTCTCCTCCAACTATAACCAAAGTTATCACGCTGCAATAAAGTCTTCTGTTGTTCTATAAATATATGAAAGGGCTTCAAAAATTCTGGAAAAATTGTTTTGTCTTTTAAATCCAGTTTTGAACTAACTTTTTGAAGTCCTCTCTTAGCCAATGTACTAGTACTTATATTTCTAGACAATAGAGTCCCAGAAATTAAGAATATTAATTTACAACATAGTTATGCAGCAAACTAAAGGTCTAAAGTGAATGTTAATGTTCCTATGAGTAAAGCATCACTTCGCCGTGATCATCATACTCACAAAGCAGAGCAAGACTCTTGACTGAGAGTTGATATGGCAACCCCATGTCGGCTGCAAAAGAGCTATGTCTACCTTTGGACATCACAGGTACCCAACTCCCTGCTGCCCACTTCCAGGATAAGACCTCACAGACTTCTTCTCCATGGAATCTTCCTGGTTCCCTTCAATGTAAGAAATAATTACAATGCAAGGAATTAAAGACACGTGGTTCCTTGAGGATTTTTGTTCAAAGATAAGCCTCTTACATACCCTTACCTAGTCCGTCTGTTCCAAGAAAACCACACTCCCTTGCAGCTCTCGGTCTTCTGATTCAGAAAGCAGATGATTGAGGGGTCGGCAGTCCTGGGACTGTTCAGACGTGAACATACAAAGGTTACCATGGAAACACTCGGAGATTCCTCCTGCAGTTGTTTGAGATTGAGCTCTAGAAGACGGTCTGACAGAGGTCTCAGAAGGAAACAGGCAATAGTGTTTGTCCCATCGAAGGTGAGTGACAGACGGGAAGAAGAAGGAAATGAGCACACGGATTTTCAGGTGTTTGTTTTATAAATCTGTTCAGCACCGAGCTGCTCTTTGACACACATATTTTGTAGATGAAACATTGAAGACTCTCACTGCAGGATTATTTTCTGACTACCTGGTAATAGCTATTTAACGCATTGCACCAATTTCTCATAGACAGTGCCTTATGAAAAATGTTAGATAATTGGCCTGAGAATACATAACCTGGGATCATAATATTTTAGCAAATCAATGTTTTTTCCCTCCTTCTATAAAAGTCTATTTGATAAAATTATTCATAGCGTTTTACTTTTTATTTTATTCCACTCAACATATTATTCCTCCTCACAATTTCTGCACTGCAGCGGGCTCACTTAAGTACATGTCGTGATTTGCCTCTTCTCTTTGTAACAATCAAAAGCTTTGATAACCTCCTCATTTCTTATCGCTTTGGTTATCAGCCACTGTGTGACTGCTCACAACCGTGTCCGCGTATGTATGCAAAGAAGGGGATCTCAAGAATGACGATTTTATGATTTTTAATCCTTCCAGAATTAGTCTCATGATTCTTTCGTGTAATATCTTATTAAAACTGGAGAAAATAAGTAATACTAAAGAACCACAGGATGTTCACAAATATAAATTACTATGATTATCAGGCCCATTACAAATTCTCTTCTCCATTGAGGGAGAACCAATTGCCCCCACCTCATTTGGTTAAAATAACTGGCATTGACAGTTTGATAGTTTGTGTGTTCTCATTTCTAAAGCTTAGCTTCAGAATTCCTTTTTGTTCCAAACTCACACAATGAAATTAATATCAATAACCGAGCCTGGCATTGTGGAGGACCCATTAAATGTTTATGACAGTTACTGACAGCGACGAGATATAGTGTTTCATGCCCACGCACCATCCTGGCAATAACCTCTTCTTCAGTGCTCACATTAGATCAAACTCAGGGACAGAAAATCTATGGTGACATGTCTAAATTATGCTGGAGTAATTTATGGAATAGGTAAATTTAAATGGTAATTAATTTAAAATTCTAGAAGTGGGCAGAATTCTAATGTTGTTATTTTCTCTTTGCAAAACAGTTTCAATATCCAAATGCATTATAATTAGTTGGGTATGCATGTGTACGTCATTTTGTTTTCTTTTGCCAAGAACTAACTAGGAACTATAAACAGTCTGCCTATCCATAATGTTTTGCCTTTAAAATGTGTTTTTCTATCATTATAACCCTTTAGGCAATTAGGAATTGAGTTAGCATATGTGACAAAAGCAATTAGGGATATTCTTGCCAAACCTGAACTATGTATAAGTGACAGAGACTAAAATAGCATGTGATTTCATGCCAAAAGTACTTGGAGATTTATCTGTAGAAATCATCCTTATATAGCCCCCGAGGATCTCAATTAAGAAAAGTAAAACAAAACTCTCCTGGGTTTATCTGTTCTTAGTAAGACAGTAGTTAATAAGTCTTCCTTTGCAATATGTGCAAGATGGTAAATGTGTGTGCGTGTGTGTTAAAATTAAAATAATTACCTCACAGCTCATGTCCAGGGAGATTTTAAAGGATGGAGTTCACAAGAACCTCCTCATCCCCTTCAGTTCTATCATCCCATAAACTCCAAGGATCCTTACTGTTTTCCGGGAAAGTATTGCTCATTATGACTATCTCATCTTTGAACATGCTGATTTTCATGGATTTAACTGTGTTCTCCCAAAGTACGTGTCAACTAGAACAGGCCAGGGTTCTTGTGGCTTTCCTTCATTTCATGACATGAAGTAATTATCCTACATTTGCTGGGTTTTGTTTTGGTTTTTGGTAAATTCTAACTTCTATCTAATAATGAGGACTGTTTAGGTTGGGCTGTAACTTTGGTCACAACGTTCCTCAAGTCCCGTCCTTACTCAAAACTAAATTGATTTAAGTCCCAGTGCAGCTCGAGTCACAGGTTTTAGCTGACAAGAGAGAGAAGGGTAGGGAAGTAAGCCGAGAGAAGGGATTTGACCACCACTGATGCAGAAGCACTGGGAGCAGAGCACATCGTTTGGACCTACCATCCCTGAGCTGAGAACTTCATAGACACCGGGGAAAGACTGAGGTCAAGGCCCATTGCAGACCTCCAAGAAATGCCATGCCCACAGCTGTTGACTGGAGTCAAGAGTCACCCTCCAAAGATGGTGAGAGAGAGACTTCTAAAGCGAGTGGTCGAGCAGAGAAAATACATTTCTGTTTACCATCATCTTCGTATTTTTGTTACAGCAATCCCAAATAACTAACAATGCTTTTCCACCTAGAATGCCATTCTGAATTATTCTGAAGAGGGTTCCTGTTCATTTTTAAACACTCTCTGAAAATATTACACTCCACAGAGTAGACTATGTAGCAGCCCTATCAGACAGAGGAGAGCGGCCGCAACAGGCTTCCCAACTTTCGATTCCGATGGCAGTAGAAAGCCCGAGCTGTCTAACACTGAGCTAGAGCTCGCTCCAAGAAAAAAGAACTTCAAATAAGTTTGATGAGCCTCTGGTTCAAATTGTGATCTTAAGTAATGAAACATCTGGTTGAAGAAAATAATCTATCAATAAATCTTTGTTTTGAAGTAAACCATTGCTTTCAGTTTGAGGCCATTGTTGAAGGAGAGTTCTGGAAGTCTGTCTCTCTGTGCCTTTTCCCCCCCTGGGTTATATGAGTAGTCCACTGGGCTTAGGGTGAGGGGAGAGCCAAGGTCAGACTGGGGCTCAAAGCTATATGACTACTGCTTCAGCTGTCCTGATGTCTGAAGGTCAAAAGCCATACAGACTTGTAATGCACCCGTTCGCTGGGTGCTTTTGTTTATCTATGTGTTAGAATTATATTTAAAAGGTTAATTTACAGGCATATCTAATACATGAAATCTGTGTCAACTGCCCTCACCCCTGACACAGTTTTGTTTAAGTTAACATTAGATTAATTTTGCAACTACAAAACCCTGCATAGACCCCATTCAGGCTTATATAGTTTCCAGAAAGAAGTTTGTGATTCAACCAAAATTCAGCGAGAATGGCCTGAATAATTTGTGACCACTAAAATGCATAATTTTACCCTTAAAGATATATTATCCTTAATCTATTTTTGAAGAAACAAAAAGTCTTGTGACACACAGTATATATGATTGCATATACTTCATTAATATCAAAATATCAAGGCTTACATTTTCCCAAATGGGAAAACATGAAACTTTCTTTTCTATTGTCTAAAGAGACCAGATAATATGAACTTTGATTTGATTCTATAGTTGCTGAGCTTCCTATATGTTAAAATATGTTCTATATCCCGTGTTCTCTTCAAATGTAATATATTTTCTAATGTAATAAGTAATATATCAAATGTGTCTTAATTTATCTTGCATATCATGTATATGAAAAATGGTTGTTGTGTTTTTTTCCACCTTTCTTTAAAGAAAGGTACACAGCAGAGTATTTTAAAGATACAGGAGTGCCCCCATCCCTTGTGCTATGGTCTTTTCTGCATTGCGCCGACTACCTGATGGTTCCTGAGGGCATCGATCACTGCCCACTGGAGAGGAAACAGAGGCTTTGCCCTAATAACACAAGGAAAAAGTGAGTACCAGATTATGTAGTTTCTGTTTTTCTCTAGTTACAATTAGCTTTTATTACAAACTTACAGGAGGCCCACAGCAAATCCTAGCGTGTCTGTGTAAGTCACATGTCTTTGGGGAAAGCACATCGGAGATAAAGTGGAGAGTTCTGCTGACACATGACATGACCCCTCCTTTGTTGGGTTCTTTTGTATTGCAGATGCTTGCAAATTGTAGGCCTATAGTTGATGACTATGTCAGCTGTTTTTCTCTTTTGACACTCCAGTCCCCCATCCCCCCTGCCACTTCTACCAATAAATTGGCAAAGGTTTGGCAAGCCTCTGATTGACATTGTGGCCTTAAAAATAAAGTAACTGTTAGAAAAAATAAGCTTTATAACACATCTTTTTACTACATCATAAAGTAAGCCATTATTGAATGTTCTGAGACATTAGCTTTCCCCCTTTTTTATTCTCTCTTCTTGTGATACTCTTCTGATATGGTTCCCATAGTCCTCTTTCATTCAAGAGGGTGACATAGACTTTGTCATTTCTTCTAGACAAGCAGTTTAAATGGAATCTTTGAGTCTGAATATGTTTCTGAGAATAATCATAAGTGATAAAAGCTAAAACATATGTAGGCTGCCCTTCCTCTAATACCCTTGTTTGTAACAGAAAAGATTTACTCAGAAACAGGGAAGAGTGTAAGGATTAGTTACATGGCAGAAGAACAGTAGGTCTTATTTTTTCTCAAATCCTCACGTAATCCTTGGTGGGTGGGAGTCAATGAACAAAAATTGTTTTCAATTTTCAAATGGGACATAACACCTGAGGAGGGACTTAGCCATAACACAGCTATGGTCTTGACACCCTTTTAAGCAAGATACCTAAACATTTTGGGATCCGGAACAATTCAAAGATATCGTAACAGTAGCTTCACCTGCCATAACCACCCACAGACCATATGACATTGGCTAATGATTCCAAATGTCTGTTTCAAAATCCCTGGAGGGAGTTGACCGGGAAATTGAAACTCAGAGAAGATGAATCACTTTTCTAGGCAAGTCATGATCCCCACCAGAGCCTTATTATTTCTGAGTGATGTCCTACATAGCGGGATACGGACATGGAAAGACGGGCACACATGGTGAGACACCATGGATTCCAATAAAGACAGACGCATTCATAAACAGATA
The DNA here is from genome assembly GCF_000313985.2 of Echinops telfairi. Classification (NCBI taxonomy): domain Eukaryota; kingdom Metazoa; phylum Chordata; class Mammalia; order Afrosoricida; family Tenrecidae; genus Echinops; species Echinops telfairi. The sequence continues at coordinate 76,855,586 of NW_022103920.1, forward strand.
AGGAATGCCCGGGAGTGATGGCAGCCACCAGAAACTAAGAGGAGGTCGCGCAGAGGGAATCCACATAGCTGAGCCCCTTTCACATTCAGAACTTCCAGATGGAGACAGTCCCCTGGTTACGAGCCAGGCCACTCCTAGATGCGTCTTTAATGATTTTTAGGTCAGTTGGAACAGGTGTACCCAGTTCTTATTTCGCCTTTAGAACAGGAAGAGGCTCAAAGGGTTTTCGTTGATTTAAATATTGCACATGCAGCCAGTGCAAGTGATTATGAAGGCGTTGGTTCTAAGTAGAGGAGTGCTGATGGCTGAGTAGGTTATATGCTGGGCACAAGGGTGGGGGTTCAGAGTCACTAGGAGGTGAAATCGACTTGATGCCAGTGTATTGGTTTGTTTTGTTGTAGTTTGTTTGGAGAGAAGTTGGTTCAAGGAGCCCAGATAGCTCTGTGGAGTAAGGGTGAACTGCTAACGGCAAGGTGAGTGGTTCAAAGAGAGATGGGCTGTCTGTTCCCTTAAAGATTTATTGTCCCCGAGTGTTTCATTGGGATTTCAATATGAAGTTACCTGATTAATATTGAGGTTGAGAATCTTTCCATGTGGATATTGACTATATAGTTTACTCTTTCTTGTTCAAGTCTTTGACCATTTTTCTATAGAACCCTTTCTCTTCATAATTTGTTGGGATTCTTTATATCTTCTGGATACTAATCAATTGTATTCATATATTATGGTAAATGTTTACTCTCAGTAAATACTAGCTTATTTTATTGTCTGAGTAATTAACACTGCTGGACTGATGAATCAATCTTTTTATTTTTAAAGTTGAACCCTAAGTCACAAATTTTATTTTTAAGAATCAGAGATTACTATTTTTGTTGTCCCCAAACTGGTGAATATCTCTATTACAATATACTCCAATATAATTTCTTTTGGCATTTAGTTTGCAAAATCTTTTTCTATCTAAGTTTTTAAAAGAGATTATATTACGTATGGTTCCTGATTTATATATAGCTCACAATAAGAGCATATTATTTACTATTTTTAACTAATTATAATAAATGTTAATGATGTTATTTTATTTTAGAATTAGCTTTATTAAAATATTAGCATTCTAGTTCAATATTTATGCAGTGTAATTCTTGCCTCTTATGGTGTCAATAATCTAAAATATCTTTTCCATCTGTCCATCTGATTTCAAAATACACAAATCATTGAAAATTAAAACAGAATCAAATACAGAAAGACTCAAATGAATATTTAGCATTGAAAAAATAAAATAACAGACTTACTTGTAATCTTCAGTGGACAGATGTGTATTGATTTTGGTTCTCCTCCAAATTTAGTCAAAATTCAAGTGAAAGCATGAAATGAATGCGAGAACCAAGAACATTAATTAACAGGTCTTGCTGGCAATCAGTACTGGGCCAGATGGCCTTGTCAGCAGCAAGCATTTGAGGAGACTTGTTGCTAAGCACTGGCAACATGTGGGTGTGTTCTGAGCAGCTACACATACAAAAGGCTCCTGTCACAGAGTCTGTGCTGAGATGCCAGAAACAATATGTGGAATACTTTAGAATAGTCTTCCATAAACTATAGCTCAGGATAAATCTCTATCGGTGAACATTCACCTATCTCTGTCTACAGGCGACTTTTGTTTTCCACCAACCTGTGCTATATTTTCCTGATGGAATTGATTGTGGTGCATTCCTTAATATATTTTTAGAAAAATATGTGTATTTCTCTAATGAATCCAAATGGATAAATATTGTTTGTTTATTATTGTTAATGTTGTTTTATATCTGTGAAAAATAGCTTAGCATGTGTCAAAGCAGCAACTAGAACTGATAGTTATGGCATTAGCTGAAAGATGGTTTTAATGTGTAAAAGAAATGCATGCAAGCACTCTCCTTTAGCTTTCTCTTCTGGGTACCTGATAACCTGTCCATATCGGCCTCTTCTGCCCCTTCCTCTCTATTCTTTTGTTGGTCAATCCAACTTGACCACAGAAAGCCAATTGTTGAGAAGGAAGACTCTGGATGGTGCAGAGGTTTAAGCACTCCAAATGACCCTACATTCCATTGACATCACAGGGAATGTTCTTCCTTTCCACGCCTTCCTTACTCAAGGTTGACATGTTTAACTCAACTTGGAAATTGATTTTTCAAATAATGAATCAGGATCATCACATCTTTGCAATTATATGTGCTCCTAATTTGCATTAATTTGTAATGAACTACTAGGTTTATTAAGTGTGAGGTATTATACAAAATGTATGTAAGGCACTAAGAAGCAAAACAGGATCTTGCCCTTGATTTAGTTGGGAAGATATACATATATCTGGGCCCAGGAGGGAGAACTCCTGATTCGTCCTGCACGTAATCCTGCATTTTACCTTTGTAACTCTTTATAACATCAGTTGTTGGTTGTCTGTCTTTTCCACTAGACTGCAATCAGTGTGATAAGGGCAGAGATCTTGGGCATTTGATTTGCCAGTATATCTTTTGAACTTACAAGAGAATAAAAAACTATATAGTAAATGAAAAAGAATAATATCTGATCAACCTTTGAAAAATAGTGTTTGTGGAGGGGGGAGTAAGTTCTATTGACATTCTAAGGAAAGAGAAGGCTTTCTCTGATCAGGGTAGAGTACTTCATGCAGTGGAGCAGAATTTTTCCTTTAATTCATACAATAAGATTAAAATTGAATGTGACATCTATTAGTCATGACAAAAACTATGACAGAAGTGTGGATTGGCACTTAAAGATAAGTATAAAGTGCCACGCATCTCTGGCTTTTGATTAATTTCCAGAAGCTGGCTCAACCTTGCTGACATATTATGTTCTGCACGTAGCTAATAGCTCTAATTGGTGTGTTCTAGGAACAGAGCATCAAATGGCTGGCTTGGCTAAATCTGAATGAAGCAGCTTTTTAAGAAACTGAAGGATAATGATCTAGACAACTTTTACTATATTCAAATATCTTGATTATGAAAGTAGTGGGTATATAAAAGATCAAAGGCTTGTGGGGAAAAAGTTATCCCTGCAGATCTTGGTTGATCATACAAATTTATGGACTGGCCTCTTCAACCATTTTTACAAGGTCTTACTTGCGGGAGAAAAAATATATAGATTAAATACTTTAAAAATTCCAAATAAAAATATAATATTTTCTTCCTAAAATTCATATTCCTTTTTTAAAACTCCTTCATTCAGTAGGTCATATCCTTCCCTGGCATATTCTTTCAATGACAGATTGTATTCCTTTTATTTACTGGAAACCATGAAAGAATTCCCTGTGCCAAGCTGATGACAGTGCTTATTATAAAATAAGCCCACACAAAAACACTCTCATACAATTTTATTTCTATATAATTGGATTATCAGTGGTGACTCAAATGGAATTCCAAAAGCCTCCACTTTTATTACATAATATACACAAAATTTCTGACTAATTTTTGCCTTGCTATTTATGGTATTAAGCAGCCAGAAGAAAAACAATCATTGTTTCCAACGATGTGTACTGTATTGATTAGCTATTTGACTCTTCAAATGACTAAAACTGAGGCTGGACTAGGACTCAACACAAACAGTAAAAGGTTAACTTTCCATAAAGAATGCGATTGTCTAGTGATGGTCTCTCTAACAACATAAGTCCTCAAATTCACCGCAGTCATGACTTAGTCCTTGACATCGTATTTGGGGGGTTCATAGCTGTTTTGGCTAAAGCCTAAGTATAAAAAGATTTTAGAGGAGTGTACCAGTCATTTCTTTCACCATGATTTTCCCCTCTCCTGGTTTAGATTCCCTAAACGAGCATTGGGAGAGGTAAAAGAAACGCTTGTCATTTTAAATACCACTTTTTGGTTCTCTAGATCTCGGTACCATCTAACACTACAGAAGGCCTTGTGGCTGCATGCAAATTAAGATTTTGGTACCGTATGGAATCTCTTTTTGCATGGCCAGTTATTAAATGAAGCAATCATGAACTTATTTTTCTCCTTTTCTTAACATGGAAAACTTGGAAAAATACTTCTTCCATCACACTACAGATCATGTCCTACCACCATTCCAGAACAGCTTGTCTGATGATCTTTAATAGGACAGTAGTCATATTTTTTTGATTGTACCAACCATGAGCATGGGACTTTACTCAGACTTCTATGACTTGACTTTCCATTTATAATCCAATAATTCCCCAGTCTATATTTCTCATTAGATTTTTCTCCAGGGATTTTAATTTATATGTCCAATGGCTTACTGGGGGTGTCCATTTGGACTTCCTGCAGATAACTTATGCCCAATCCAGTCCACAACTAAGTACATTGCTCAACACAGATTCACACATGACCTGCATGTTTTCTCATTTCGGCAATTTCTTCTCCGACTAGATCTTTATGTTTAAGAGAAACACAGGGTTTCTCCTAAATTTATATAACATAAATATAATGTAGAAGTGGATAATGAAGATTTAAACCCTAGTTTGACCACCTTATAAGTTATATGACCCTTAGTAAATTATTTATAATTTCTTAAATTGTTTATAAAATGTGAATCATACAAGTTCCACTTCATAAAACACATAGTGAGAATTTAATAAACTAATTTAGTTTATAAATTATGCAGTCCGTCAGTATTAGCTGCCATCATCATCATGACCAATATGAATACTCCATTTTACCAATAGCAATGGCTCCTCGTTGCTCACTTAATTCACGTGCATAATTTATCTTTTGGGGTACCCCTTTTCTCAGACAGGTCAGTTTACTCACCCTGCTTTCAATCCTCTAGTTCAAGTGTTAGCCAACCAAATCAAATTCTTAGTCACAGTCTCAAAACAAATCCCAAACAAAGCGAAGTCACTGCCAATGAGTCGACCAGCACTCCGAGTGACCGCACAGGACAGGGGGGGAGAAGCGTCCCTAAGAATAGCGGAGACCGTAGCTCAGAAAGCCCGGTCTGACACCCGAGTTGTGGCTGGTGCTTTCCAATGGCTAACGGCCTAATGACGAAGCAGTCCTTCCCAAACTGCTAGTGGTTTCATGAACAACCCTGAGAAGAATGCTTTATACAACTGATTGCTCAAAACTCTTAAAAGATGTTATGTCTATATAAATTTTTCAACATCTTCTTTTGCAAAGAGTAGCACTACCACATTTTGTTAAAAGCGTAGCATCCTATCGGGCTCTGGGTAGCCTCATGCTTTATATTTCCTAATCTGCCCCCACTTCTTCATTTTTAACTGACTATACAAAGTGCTGCAGGAAAAAGATGGGGCTTTCCACTCCTGTGAAGAAGCACAGGGTAGCTGTCCTCTGTGTGTAGGACTTTAGATGTGGCAATCCACTCGATGGCAGTGAGTTTGGGGTTTGGTCGGTATAAATTGTTGGGAAACTAGACCAGCTAGTCTGGAAAACGAGGTCCAAATGCAAGCTTATCACACTAAGGCAACCAAACCTAACAATGTGATCGAGTCAATTTTGGCTCATGGTGACCCTATAAGACAGGGCAGAACTGCCCCTGTGAGGGTCGAGACTGTTAATCCCATAACTCTTTATGGGAGTAGAAAGTCTCTTCTTTTTCTCCTCTGGAGTCATCCTTGGTTTTGAACCACTGACCTTGTGGGCTAGTGGCTTGGTGGTAACCACAATGCCACCAGGGTTCTTCCATAAGAGGGTAAAGCTAGGTGCATGTTATCAGAAACAAAAACTGACAGATCAAATCCAATGTATAAACAACTCCTAATCACCTGTTAGTCTGGGTGCTTTAGAGAAACAAATCCACAGAAACTCATGTATAAGAGAGAGTTTTATATAAAGGTTAAGTGTGCATCAAGAAAACATCACAACCCAGCGATGCCCAAGCCCTCAAGTCCAACATTAACCCATCAACCCATATGTCCAACACCAATCCACAAAGTCCTCCTCCATCTCACAAAACACACACTATGACGCCGACCGCAGGAGGAAAGCGGAATCAGCGAATGTGTAAGCATCTCAGCGCTGGCAGGGGTCTCCACATGGCTGCTCCAGCACCCAGGGCTGCATCAGGGTAGGTCCATGTGGCTTCTCCTCAGGGATGTCTTGCAGGAAGTGAGCCTTGCCAGCTGAAGCAGGGAAGTGGCTAAGGCAGTTGCACCCTGGTCTGACCATCAGAAAGCATGAGCCCCGAGAACTAGAAAGGCGAGGCTCACCAGCCATTTATCCCTCCGCCCTTCAATTAAAACCCCATATGTTTATCGGCCAGGTTGGCACAACAAACTAACTACCTCATCACCCTTTAATATTTTGTAAATTTCCCCTCACTTTTACCAGCCTCTACTGATAACAAATTCTTCATCACACTCACCTTCACTTACTGCATGTGCATTGAAAGGGTGTGCATTTTTGCTCACAATGAGTAAAACAAAACAAAACTCACGGGCTCCAGGCAACCCTGACCTTACGCAGAGTCTCTCAGCCTAGAAAGCTTTCCCAGCAGACAGCTCTCTTTCTCTCCCAGAGTGGCTTATGGATTTGAACCATCATCTTTAAGGTTTGCAGCAGAACTCCTAGAGCACTGTGCTGCCAGTGGGGCTCTCTTGCATTAAAGTGAGACAAAACAAGAGCCAGATGCACTGTTCTAGCTCACCGACAAATTCTACTTAAAGACTCAAGGCACAGCGAGGGACAAATCTCAATGACTGTAAATGGGGACTGCCTGTGTAATGAAATAGCCATCCATGCTCAGGGTGTCTGGAGGCTAAGAATTCTTGCTTGCAAAAAAAAAAAAAAAAAAGTTGCTTTGACCATAAGGAAGAGAATATGATATTCATGCATCATCTCTATTCCTTAAAAATATATATTCTATTTTAATAAAAACCCTCAAGGCATTCCCTATTTTCAGTGAAGAAAATTAACAGGCTGGCAGATGGCTTGTTTATTTATTTCATTGGACAATGTCACAATGTTACAATAGATGGCCTCAGATGATTCTCAAATACACGAGGTATTTTGGAGTTTCCACTGTTTAAAATCTTTCCGGCAATTGATTGTGACTGGGTCACATCACCTCACACCTTGGGATTCTCCAATATTCCAGTAACTTGACAAGAGTCCTTACCAACCCGGGAATGAGAATGATATGAAATGGGTTGTCAACTATTTAGATTTATAGCCCAATGTGAAGGAGTGAAGGAACAAAGAAGGAGAGTTTAGTGATTTAAAACAACTGCCAATCTCATAGATCTCTGTAGAAAAGTCATAATATTTGGGAATAGTGGCAGAATGCCCTTTGTAGTGCTTTTTATAAACACCCAAACTCTTTGTACTGGGTCATCCTATGTGCACAGTGTGCCTCTTATAGTGCTGTTTTTACTGCAGCTTCTCTGAGCATATGCTGAGCTTTGGCTCGGCTACAAGCAACATAAAATTCCTTTTCTTTCAGCTCATATACTTCACCAGATAAATTATGTGTTTAAAGCAGTATGTTCATGTTACCCGCATGTCTAGTTATACACATATATTTCATAGTTCCTGAAGCTCCTGGCAAAATTCATGGTTGTACAGCCATAATAAGTTCTGAAATCTATGAGAAGGGCAAAACTATTTGTGGGAACATTCTTTTGTAAGAAAAAGAGCTGAGGGTGATCGCTCATACATTCTCTTAAGTAAATAATGAGAGTCTACTTAATTTTCTTTCTTCCTTTTTAAAAATTCAGGCATGAAGATAACGTTGCAATTCTGGCCCAATCAGCTGTTGCAGGAATTTATAGAACAGATGTGGAGCCACTGATTGAAACTTCATAGCTGGCTGAGGATCCAGCTGCAGCTAGCTCAGCCACAGGGTCATGGAAGGCTAGACAGATGACATCATAAGCACCCTCCACCAAGTGGGGACTGGGAAGCATGAAGGACAACCCCTCAGAGAACAGTCCTCTGCAGACTGTGGGGGGCAGAGTGAGGGGTGTGTGTGTGTGTGTGTGTGTGATTTCACTGGATTTAGACTCTTCATTCACATGAAGGGAGACCATTTTAACTTTAATTGTGCAAATAATTGACTTAGTCTCCCATGGAGTCTGACTGGGGGCAGCCAGCGGGGTAACATGACCCCAGGTCCCAGCAGCGTGAAGGCGGTCCACGTTGCACAGTCAGCCAAATGGCCAATTAGAATGAACGTGGAAAGGCCTGGTGCCAAATACAAATGCATTTTCTGTGGTGGCTATTTTTATCGATGTGAATGTCTTTTGACCTATTTCCCCTTGCTTAGCTATTTTAAATATTCACATTCTTCAGCGTGACACATCTGAAAAATATGTAGATACTTTTCTTGTTTCCAAGTTGGGTCAAAGAGGGTGGCGTTCTGAGCCTGCCTGCGATAAGGGGCGAGCCCCCCCTGGACACTCAGGCTCGGTTTGTCAAGTCACATCTCCTACTTTGTCGGTGGTGTCTGGTCACTCTCACGTCTGGGGAAGTCTGGTCCCACTCCATCTGTGTAAACCATCTAGGTGGTGTTTCTCAAACACCATCCCAGGAAATCATCTTCTCTCTTTCTGGTTGATGAAATCACAACTGGGTTCTAGGAAGGCAACTCCCAAATGCCTAAGGGAGTCCTGAATGGGCGTCTGCACAGACTGCACGCACACACAGCACGTACACGGTGCACAGTGATCTAGTGGAAAGGCTTTCAAGGTTAGGGTGGGAGAGCTGGGACTTGCTCAAAAGGAAACTAGCTGTGTCTGCTGGAAAAGCCACTGCAAAACCACATCCTGCAGCATGCCCCCTGGGGCTGCTACTGAATCGTCCTCATTTTAAAATCTTGAATTGGAGAGGAAATAGAGTTCCTCCACACTGAAGATCTGAGGTTCTTTAACAAGGCAAAGGAGCGAGATAACAAGGCAAAGGCGTCGGCATAAATCCAGCACCGAATGTGCGCTGCTCTAAGGGGTGGAAAAACCAAACTGAACGCCAGCAAGTCCACGCCATGTCACAGCAACCCTGCAGGACACAACAGGGTAGATCCACTGCCCCCGTGAGGTTCTGAGACTGTGACTCTTTTTTTTAAAGCGTTGCATTGGGGTCTCTTATAGTTCTTATCACAATCCATCCAGCCATGGATTCATTGTGTCAAGCACATTTGTACATTTGTTGCCATCATCATTTTCAAAACATTTTTATTCTACTTGAGCCCTTAGTATCAGCTCCTCATTTTTTTCCCTCCCTCATGAACCCTTGATAATTTATATATATATATATTTTTATGGCTTACACAGACCATTGTCTCCCTTCACCCACTTTTCAGTTGTTTGTCCCCCTTTGGGGTGGGGTGGGGGTTACATGTTGATTATTGTGATAGGGTCCCCCTTTCCCCCCCACCTTCCCCCTACCCTCCGGGTATCACAACTCTCATTATTGGTCCTGAGGGGCTTATCTGTCTTGGATTCCCTGTGATTCAAGCTCTTATCTGTATCAGTGTACCTGCTCTGATCTAGCTGGATTTGTAAGGTAGAATTGGGGCCATGATAGTGGGGGAAAGGAAGCATTAAAGAACTAGAGGAAAGTTGTATGTTTCCTAGGTGCTACACTGCACCCTGACTGGTTCATCTCTTCCTTGTGACCCTTCTGTAAGGGATGTCCAATTGTCTATAGATGGGCTTTGGGTCTCCACTGCCCTGAGCCTCATCCACATCGATAAGATTTTTTTGCTCCGGTTCTTTGCTGCCTGATACCTGATCCCATCGACACCTCATGATCACACATGCTGGTGTGCTTCTTCCATGTGGGCTTGGTTGCTTTTCAGTGAGATGGCCGCTTGTTTACCTTCAAGACTTTAAAACCCCATATGCTATATCTTTTGATAGTGGGGCACCATCTTTTTTCACTACATTTGCTCATGCAACCATTTTGTCTTCAGTGATGGTGTGTGGAAGGTGAGCAGACAGAATGCCCAGTTATTAGAACAAAGTGTTTTTGCATTGAGGGAGTACTTGAGTAGAGGCCCAATGTCCATCTGCTACCTTAATACTTAACATATAAATATATGTACGTAGATCTATTTCCCTATCATTATATATAAATATATTTACACATGAACATGCCTGTACTTAGAAGTCTACACATGTCCTTTGCCTCCTAGTTCTTTCCTCTATTTCTTTTTACTTTCTTCTTCTCTCACTATCATGTTCGACCTTCATTTGGCTTTCCTTAATTCCTCTTGGCTACATTGCACTTGATCAAGCCCCACTAGGCATCCTATACCCTCCTGGCCTTCGATTTTAGATCATTTGCTTTTCCCTTGTCCCTGGGTTTGTTGGCTCCCCTCCTTCCTTTACCCCACCTCTCCTTCTCCTGTGTCTCCCTCCACCCCCCACACCTGGAACTGTGGGTTCTGTTGTTTACCCCTCTGGATTGTTTATCCAGCTTATCTTATCTAGATAGACATGCGAAAACAACAGTAAACAAAAAACAAAACACCAAAACAAACAACAACAACAAAGAAAAGCCTATAAATCGTTCCTGGTCTGTTTGTTGACCTTTATGAGTGTTTTCTGGTCGAGTCTGATGAGGTGCCATGCCCCACCCCCGAAGTCTATTTTTTGGATTCCTTGGAGGCTTCATTGCTTTGCTCCCATGCTGCTCTGTTGCATGCCCTTTGTGTTTTGCCCTGGTGTGGTGGTGTCAGATCAGGCACAATTCCAGCACTGTGTCTCTAGTGTTGACCCTTGTAGCGCTGTGGGTCAGTGAGGGACCACGTGTCTCATGGTGGAGGCAACCCTATGGTCCTCTCTGTGTATTGGCTACTCTGAGCAGGAATATCATCCTTGGGGCTTGGTGAGCCAGGATGTGTTCCTCTCTCTCTTTCCCTCTCCTTCCCTCTTGGTCTTACCTATTAAAGAAGACCATCAGCCTGAGGCCATAATGGTGTCCAAAGATTCATAGCCTGTGTGCTCTGATCAGACGCACCCCTGTCCATGAGCTGTACCTCTGTAGTGCATTCTTCTGCGCAGGGGTGGGGAGTGGGGGGTGGGGTGGGTTCCAAGTAGCTGGGATTGGGGCCAGCTCCCAGCTCTCTCTGTTGGTTCGCTGCTTCATGCTGGTATGTTGCATTCACATCTTGGAGCACCAGGTTAAGGTCTGGTCCCTCTCTCCCTCTCCTTTGGAGATCTAAACAATACCCTCCCTTTGGGTGGGTTACTGCCCTGTTCCCCTGCTCCCCATGAAACTGTAACTCTTAATGGGAGTAGGAAGCTCTATCTTTCTCCTTCAGAGCTGCTGGTCTTTTCGACCTGCTTACCGCTGTCAGCAGCCCAACTAGTAGCTGTCATGGAGTCAGTGGCGACTCATGGTAACTGCCTGTGGGTTTCTGAGACTACAAGGGGTACCCCCTCCAAAAAAAATGGAAAAACAGCTTCATTGGGCAGAGCTTTTGTAGTAAGTATTTTTCCCACTAAGTGAGCATCAAGCAACTTGCTCTGAGTTAATGCACCCAGTGGCGTCTCTTAGGAAGGTTCTCTCTGGGTCACAGTGAATTTTGCATAAGCAGTTTCGTTCAAACCTCATTTTTTGTGTGTGATGGGAAATTTCAGGGAACAGCATGAAACTGTGAAATTTTGTTTCCTGCTCTGGAAAAATGTTGCAGAAACTGTTGTGATGTTGAACACAGGGTACAAGGACGGCACTATGGGAAAAACTCAAGTGTATGAGTGGTTTTCTCATTTCCAAAAGGTGAAATTTCAATTAATGACAGACTTTGTTCTGGACGTCCGTCAACTTCCCAAATGGTTGAAAATGTCAGCTGATAGTGTATTTGCAGTTTGGGCCACCAGGTCAGACTGTTACTCAAGCTTTCTATTTAGAGGTTCTGAAAAGACTGCATTAACAGTGTGCAACAACAAAGGGCTGATTTGTGGCAATCGGGAGACTGGTTTTGCCACCAAGACAATGCACCTGCTCATGCAGCCATCTCAGTGTGGGCAAAAAACAGCATTCCCCTCTTGTCCCCCACAACTTACTCACTTGACCTCACCCCATGTGACTTCTTTTTGTTTCTGTGAATGAAGAGGGGCATGAAAGGACAGCAATTTGATGACATGGAAGAGGTGAAGAAAAAAAACGAGGGAAGTGCTGTCAGCCATCCAAACAGATGAGTTTGAAAAATGTTTCCAAGAATGGAATCACAGATTTGACAAATGTATTAAGGGTATGGAGAGTACTTTGAAGGTGATAAAGTTTTTGTGTAAAAAAAAATTAAACACATAGCTTTGAAATAATCCATTTTTTATGGGTTCCCCCTCATGTAACTTTATGGGAATAGAAAGTCTGATCTTTCTTCCACGGAGCTGCTGGTGGTTTCAAAGGGCAGACCACGCAGCTCACAGTTCCACAAAGACACAGAGATAGAGAAACAAGCCTGTTAAAGAAGACCATCAGCAAGAGGCCATAATGGTGTCTAAAGATTCATAGCCACTTGACCATGAGAACAAAGGATGCTATTACAAAATCATGACTGGTAGCAGATCAATGCATCACAGTTGCAGGTGGGACGACAGAAATGAGAAAGGGACCCTGCTTAGGATACATGGACTATTGCAGATCAGAAAGGCTTGGTTTCTCTGTTAGGTTCAAGCTCTCTAACAACCTTGGTCAGGGTATGGCTTGGTTACCTGTTAGTAGTATTGTCCAGTTGATTGCAACTCACAGTGGTCCTCTGTGCAAATGAACTGAACACCTGCTGGCCCTGTGCCATGCTCACAATTGTTCCCATTTTTGAATCCATTGTTGCCACCACTCTGTCAGTTCATCTTGTCGAAGGTCTTCCTCTTGTTTGCTGCCCCTCTACTTTACCAATGATGATGGCCTTTTCTGGGGACTGGTCTCTCCTGATAATATGTCCTTAGTTAGTACCCCAAGTTCCACGAAGGGCACACCCAGGCAAGTTTCTGATGGCAAGGTGGCCTTTCCCTGAACTGGCCAGAGGAGTGCCAACACACTCACTCTGCCCAAAGGCATAGCTGTTTGCCCATTTCCAGTCTATGGTCAGAAAGGCTTAGCGGCGGCTGAATCTATGGGGATACTCAAAATGGATGTAAGTGCCCTACTATAAACTGCAGCCTTTCACAAAACTCAAGCTCAGAATTGAAGCTCAACTACATAGCTAGTCACTTCTTTTGGAGGTTGTGTGGTCACCCATAGCGATTTTCTCCCCAAATCAATGCACAAAGCCTGTTTGGTGGGCGACATTGGGATTGGTGAGGTGAACGTTGCCAAATGATGTAGTTTGGCCCAGCAAAGGCAGCATATTTTAGAGCTTAAGCTCTGAGTACTTGGTTTGCTAA
>NW_022103920.1:76869011-76879347 GCF_000313985.2 Echinops telfairi
GTGCCTGCATGCACAGTGTGTTTCAACGTGGATCACTGTGGCACCCCGAGTTAGCCCGGGGAGGGGCAGTGTTACCCTGCTCGTACTGGACATCGGTATACCGAGGCGGCATGGTCCTGCGTCTTACCCCAACTGAGGAGGCCACGGGGCTCCACATACAATTCTGTGAGCATTTAAAATATGCAATAATTTACATACCCAATTAAGTTCTCTTTTCTGATTTCTTAGTGCTCCCTGCTAATTTGAGAAATCGATCTGCCACCACTCATACTGTTATGAAGAATTATATTGTATTATATCTTCTATACTTGGCAACATGGCCAGGAACCCTTTAGACATCAGTAAGGACTCATCCTGATGGCCTTGTGGGGACGATTTGTCTTTGTTACGCCGCCATCCTTTTTAAGCATCTTTAAAGGGGTCTCTGCAATATACATTTGACTTTGGGGTCCCTTCTCCTCTAGAACAGCAGTAACAAACCTACTGATTTCTGTCAATTCTGACACAGAGTGACTTTAAAGTGCAGAGTATAATTCCCCACAGGGTCTCTGTGATTGTAAATCTTTATGGAAGCAGATTGCCAAATCCTCCACAGTGTGGCTAGAGACACAGGCACAGCCAGTTAGTAACAACCTTGAAATTACAGTCAGAAATTATCACTTGCATTTGATATCTCAAATAGGTTTGGTCCCCAACCCGACTGTCATCCAATTTCGCCTCATATCCATGCCAGCCAACAAAGGAGCTTGGGGGTATCTACCAGTGTTCACCCAAAGAGAGAGCCCAGGATGATTCCAGAAATTCTAGCCTGATTTCTGCAAGCCCTGATTGAAGGGAACGGTGGGCTTTGCCGCCTCCAAACTGCTTCAAAAACCCAGTGAAAGTTAAGCAGGTTAAGTACTTTAAATATGCGATGGATTCAAGTGTTTACAATGATAACAGAAAAGGTTTAGTAGATTTTTAAGTGCCAAAAAATACCATGGACCCTTTAAGAAGGTAGGTTTTGCATTGACCATTAGGAGATTACCACGCCTATTTTTCCCCCAGGGTGCACTAGACCACTATCCCTGAAGCTTCATGCACCCTGTTGATCTAAATGGAGGGGATATATCTGTGCCTGCACTGAGGCCTCTGAATGGATATGCTCTGTGCCTGCCTACTTATCTTAATGGCCTTGCTACCATCCTTCCTGAATTAGGACATCCCTACTGACTAAGCTTGTTAGGAATTTTTACTGCAAGGGAAGAGGCTGTATTTCGGATTTTTAACAAATTAAATAGCATACTATGTTATATTTCAGTTAACAGCAGCCTTTTTGATCATCTCTTTCCACATCAATCATATCATAAGATCCCAAAGCTGCAATTCTTTACAGGAGCAAACAGCCTCCTCTTTCTCCTGAAGCTTCTGGTAGGTTGGAACTGCTGACTTTATCAATCAGCAGAGCAATGCATAACCCACTGTACCACCTGAGTCCCTTAGCAGTACTGGTAGAGGCATAAAAATCAGGAAAACCAACCCTGGGCGTAAACCCCTTAAGTCACATTAAGTATAAAGGCCAAGTGCTCAAAGACATCACCATGCAATTCCAAAATTGAGTATAAAAGAGTAAAAAAAAAACCACAAAGCATATGAAGGCAAACACCTTTTCAGGTCTAAGTGATTAGCATAGGGTTGAGAACAAGAGAGGAAGCTCAGGATGTCAAGATGCAGAAGAATATGGGATGAGCAGGGACTGTGAAGACTAAGACTATTTTCTATTTCAGCAGAAGTAGTTGGAATCCATTAGACTTGATTTCACTCCCAGGAGATACGTGGGGATTTCTGAAGGCAGTTTTGGCAGTCACACGTAGGCAGATGCTCATGACATCTCATTGTAGAGGTTAGGGATGTGCTAGGCACTGAGAGTCCCCCAAACAAAGAATCATCTGACCCAAATAGCAATAGTGCCCAAATTGAGAAACCTTGGTCTAGGTAAGGGCAGCCATCCTGAAAATTACATGTGAACTTGATTTCAAAAGAGAAAATAAGATCTGAAGTCTACTCTACCTCTCTGGGTCACCACTCGTACTGGTTCCCTAGGACATGAGGGCAGCTGGAGCGGGTTGGGTGGAGAGGGGGCTGAAGGAGAGCCATCTGTTCCTCTTTTGCTGCCTCCACCCGGTGTCCAGTCACGAGAAAAGTAAGCTCTGCTTACAGGCGCCTCCTTTCCTGTTATACTTTCTAGTAACACTGCCTGCTCTCCCCTCACCGGGGATGGGGAGGGCTTTTGTGATATAATTATTAGCTCCTTTTGTTGTAAGGGTTGATATTTTCAATTATACTATGTCAAATTTCAAAACTTACGTACTATTGTGGAAGGGATGTAATGTAAATGTGCATTATTTGTATCTCCTTTTCTGGTTGATTCTGTAAATGCATGCATACCCAGGGATTCAAATCAGCACTGGCTGAAGGGAAAGAAAGCAATGTATAATTAAGTGAGAATTGACAAAAACCAACGGCTTTGCTGACTGGCTCTATGAAAGCAATTTTGCCCTGTGTTTCTTTCTATAATCCTCCTTTGCAAAAGAGACTTCTGCCAGGAGCATCTTCCTTGTGCTGGGAAATTAGCTTTCTGCTATGGCCACATTTGAAAAAAAGATGTTTTGTATTGTATCCCTTTATGTTGCCAAGACCAGCTAAACACACATTAGCTACAAAGAATAGGACAATGAAACCAAGACACTTACATCCATTTAATATTGACTTAAAAGACCCAATCTGCGGTTGTTTCAGATTAGGAATCACTTGCTTTGTAATGCCCAAAATTAATGGTCATCTGTGGTGGTTTAAGTTGAAATTAAAAAAAATTAATTTAATTCAAAATCCAGTTCCTCAGTTACATTAGTCACATTAAAAGTACTAGTAGTTAGTGGCTCTTGCCCAGCAACATTAGCAGATTGAGAGCATTTCCAGTATTGTAGACAGTTCTACTGGAAAGTGCTCTTCCATTACGTGATTCCAATATTCAACAATAATTGTAAGATGGCTAAAGACCTGAAAACACCTTCCTGAGCACAAAATTCCTCTATCTGGCCCCTTAGAGAACTTAATCAATACTCAATTATTGCAAAAACTTCACTGAATGTTCATTTATTTTATCCAACAAGTACTCATTGAATGTCTAGTATGGGTCAGGTACAATTTGACGCACTATGGACAAGGATTTCTAAAAGGCAAAAATGTTCTCACTTTCAACTTAATTTTTGGTGAGGAAGACCAGCCATATATACAGGAAACATATAGTCACAAAATGATCCCTGTTTAGAAGTAGTTCAAACTGCCTGAAAACATTAGCCAAAAACAAGGCTGCAGGAATTGATGGAATATTGACTGAATTGTTTCAACAAACTGATAAAGCCCTGGAAGTGTGGAAGACAGCCACTTGGCCAATTGAAATAAAAAGATCCATCTTTGAACTCATTGCAGAGAAAGGAGACCCCAAAGAATGTTCATATGGTAGAACAATAGTATAAATATCACATGCAAGTAAAATTTTGCTAAAGATCATTCAACAATGGTTGCCATAGCTGACAGAGTTGACAGGGAGCCGGCAGCAGTACGGCCTGGATTCAGAAACGGAACTGGAAAATAAGGGATTCCACTGCTGATCAGATGGAGCTTGGCTGAAAGCAGAGAGAGGTGTATTTGTACTTCATTGCTGATTCATAACGAACTATGAATAACCTGGAGAAAGACGGGAATCACAGAACACTTCCTGGTGCTCGTGTGGAACTTGTGCACGGATCAAGAGGCAGCTGTGCGAACAGAACAAGGGAAAATTGCATGACTTAAAATCAGGAAGGTGTGAGTTTTCAAAACCATCGGGTTGTGTTCTACTCTGCATCCTTGAGGGTGCTATGAGTTAGGATTGAGTTGACGACAACTATTTAGCAGCAAGTGTAGTCAGTGGCCAGATCATGTGTTTATTAAACGTCCTGGTGAGAATTTAAATTTCGTTCTTGGAGATGGGAAGTTTTATAAGATTTTGAGGAGAGAAATGGTAAAATGTGTTTTACATCGCTTAACAACTCCCCCCTTTCTTCGATATGGAAAATGGACTACAACTTTTTAGAAGCCGGGTGACCAGTTAAAGGCTTTTATGGACATCAAGCCAGAAGCACAGAAAAGGACACATTGTCTAAAGGTAAGCCCAACAGATAATCTTGCAGCACAGCCAAATACTATTCTTAGGGTTATGCAAACTTGATTTCTTGAGTCAATGCATTGTCTTTTCAGTAATAATGTTCTACTTTATAAAGGGAAGTATCTGGAAACTGGTAAAGTAGGTAAGTTCCGCTCCCCCACCTCCCCCCACTCTGACACACACACACACACACACACACACACACACACACACCCCAAAGGCCCCCAGGATAAGAACTATTGATGGAGGGTCCTAGAACTGGGACATTCAGAGAATGTCCAGAGAATTATATCAGAGAATTCTTAATCCAAGACACCTATAATAACATTGAGTTAGGGAGTCTAATTGCTTTCTCTTGACTCATACATAACATCAAAATTATTATACTAATTCAGTTGGATCTTTTATGAGACAACTATTCTTAATAAGATCATTTATTTATCTTAGATCTCTCAAGACCTTTTATGTACTAATAGGACCTTTGGTGGAATAGTAGTTACGTATTGAGCGGCTAACTACAAGGTCCACACTTTGAAGCTATAAGCTGCTTCTCAGGAGAAAGGTGAGGATTTCTACTCCCGCACAGAGTTACACTTTTGGAAACTCACAAGAGCAGTTCCACCCTGTCCTACAAGGTCACTATGACTCAGTGAGGGGTTTTTTCTTCTTTTTTTATGTGCTAAAAAGTGTTGCAGATGACTATGAGGGAGGTAATGCAAGGAATCCTGATTCTACAATACTTAAGTACTTGGCTGCTAACCAGAAGATAAGCAGTTCAAACCCACCAGTTGATCCACAGTAGAAAAATGTGACACTTTTATCCCATAAGGATGGTAGACTTAAAGCCCTACAGGGCTGCTATAGATGAGAATCCATCAGATGACAATGGTTTTAATGGGGACGTGATGAGCCCAGAGGTGCAGATACTGCACGCTAAACAAAAGATTGGCAATTAGTACCTACCCAACAGATCCATATGTACGTGTGTGCTTGATACAACTGATGTCTGGATTGTTAAAAGAGCTGTGAGAGCACCCAATAAAACAATTTATAATAATAATAATAATAATAAAAGAAAGATCTAGCCATCTGGTCTCATAAAGGTCACAATCTAGAAAACTCCATTGAGCACTTTTATTATGTCACATGGAGATACCGTGAGCTGAAATCTACTTGACAGCGTCTAACAATAACTGATACAACCGCAACCAAACAAATGGCCGTCAAATTAATTCCAACTCACGGCGAGCCTACCTGGCCGGGTAGAATTACTCCTTAGAGTTTTAGGGGCTACATCTTTACAATGTCAGAGAGCCTCATCTCCTGCAATGAGGGATATCATTTATATCATCTCTCAAGATTTACTTAATCATCGATTCCTTCTTTTCTCTGACCTTTGCATGTGTGTGCGCATACACACATCCCCAGGAACTTTCCGTAACACCCTGCAAGACAGTAGGATTTCATGGATCTGTTTGTAAAATGCTGGCCTACCCTCTTACGATTGCTTCAAAATGGACGCTTTACTTCTCATAGCACCCTATCCACCCTCCAGATATAAAGACTGGTAACCGTTATAGCTCTCAGAGCTGGCGTTAATCCATTCAAGATAGCCCCCCAAAGAAATATTCAAATGCTCACTTCCGTTGCTTTCCCGAGACCGTCTTTCTACCCTCGTCTTTCCCTCCGTAGATCGCAGTGTACACTGTGCTTATGGGATACTGAGCTGCTTGAGATTTCTAAAAAGTTACTTCATACTTCGTTGTGGTTCCCTCTGTTTAGAATGTTATTCTTTACTGACTGCAGGGTTTCTTAAGCTCAGTACTAATAACATCTTGGACAATTTACGTAATCCTCTGTTTGGGGAGTTGTCTTGTGCAGTGTGAAATGCTTAATAGCATCCTTGGCCTCAACATATTAGATAGAAGTAGAGAAACAGCTTCACTTCCCAACTGCCCCTCCACAAGCAGTCCCCCAACACTGCTCCTGCTTGGGAACCTGCCGGGTCTCTGCTCCAGCCCCAGATCAAGGACTCTTCTTTACGCGGTTCATTTTCCTCACTGCTATGTCCGCTTGCTTGATTTTTGCTGATTCTAACTTTTGCATTTGTGTTGCATACTGAATTTTGAAATTCATTTCATTAGGAAGTAAAATTAGCCCGTCTTTAGAAGGCCCATGACTTCCGCAAAGGAGAGAAGATAAATGGGTTTGGGTGTCAGGTCATTAGCACTTTCTGTGTTGATTTCATTGAAAATATTTCTAAAATAAAAAACGGCACACTTAAATATTTGCTAAAGTTGTATATTGCATAAAGAACTGAGTATTTTGTCCTCTTCCATGCGTGAAAGATTTCATAATGAATAACGAAATGAGAAACTATTATTTCTAATAATTAGAAAATAGAAAAAAAAGCTAGAAATAAATAGTAGCACAGGGCCATGGTGAACATTTAATAACTAATATGGCATGTGCAAAAAGGCTAATTATTAACTAACTGAGCAAAAATACTGCCTTTTGAACCGACTAGCTGCTCTGTGGAAGAAAGAGGCGGCAATCTGATTCTGTAAAGATCTGCAGCAAGGGTGCTCAATACGTAGATCGAGGTCTACTAGTCAATGTAGCGTGGGTAGATCGCATGGCATTTAAAAAAGTAGACGTAAGCCTATCATCAATCCCGTCACTTAACTGACATACAGCGAAGCCCATCACATGCAATTTTAAGTGTCAAACAGATGTGCAAACAACTGCCCTAAGTGCAGCAAAACTGACAAGCTAAGTTATCACTGATTTTTAGACCTTGTTTTTTTTTTCTCTCTTAAACATAAGAAAGGGTGTTAAAATGAGTGGGGAGCTGGACCAAGTAAGAAGACAAAAATGCATCACTTTCATACGGAATGGGAGATGTTGACACTACATGCCGACTTTCAGCTGAAGTCCAGAGCTCGTGAACAGTTCTGGAACTCACTCGCAGAGGGAAAGACCCCAAACATGAGAAAATGTGCTACCTCCTTGACTGTATTATTTGGCTCTACTTATTTATGTGTCAGCCGTTTCCCACATAAAGATCATGAAGTCCAAGAACCATTCCACCATGACTGATGATCATTTGGAAGTGTGCTTGAGGCCGGCTGTCAGCAGCTCCTGTCTGGACTATGCAACCCTGGCTCATTCCGTTCAGTGCAAGTCATCAGAGTAAACTCAGGTCATAACCCAAAATGTACAGTTAAATGTGTTGTGTTGTGCAATATGGACTCATGTGGTTATGCAAGGCATGTAAGCACACCTTGTACATATAAAGAATTCCCAATGCATTTATGAATAAATTTAATTAATAAATAAATATATGTTTTGCATTTTGATAGTTGGTAGATCA
Organism: Echinops telfairi; assembly: GCF_000313985.2. Lineage (NCBI taxonomy): Eukaryota > Metazoa > Chordata > Mammalia > Afrosoricida > Tenrecidae > Echinops > Echinops telfairi. Next base: position 76,876,574 of record NW_022103920.1, read on the forward strand.
TTTTGACTTGATCATTTTATAAGTGGCTTGCATGCTGAAAAAGTGTGAGCACCACTGATCTACAGCCTGAGAAACCCCGTGGGGCAGTTTGCTCTACCCTCTAGGGTTACTATGAATTCAAATCAATTCAGTGGCAATGTATTTTTATATGGACAAGGGCCAAGTCAGCAAGAGTTAAGCTAACTACTAGCAGGATGCTACTGAAGGTTGTCTCCTGAATTCCTGCTTACCCGCAGCATGGAAAGTATCACCCCAAGCATTTTCTACTTTGATCTCATTGAGACTTAGTTTTTTTACAGAAATGAAAACACAATTTTATTTCTTTTCTTTTTAATAGCATAACACATTTCCCATTGTGTGGTTATTTGTAAATGCGCCTGCTTTTTGTCTTTCCAATTAATATCAAAACCTCTGTAGGATCAGGCCCTGTCTCTTGCTCACCATGATTTTCCATCATTTTAATGAGTATTGGACACATGCAATACTCATAATACATAATGGGTTTTCACAAAGTTAATGGAAAATGTGAGTTATGAAAAACAAACAAAATTGGCACAGATAAAAAAAAATTGTCCCCAAATAGACTTGAACTGACCTGTTATGTCAGAACAAGATCTAACTTGAGCTCTAAGAAAGCTAGATCCTCATTTTTAAAAGACTGTCAGAATATCATGCTGACAGCTAAAGTTGAAGCAAAAGAAAACATCATTAATAAATATTTTATTTGAACTATATGAAAGTTTACAGAGCAAGTACTCAGTTCTAAAGTCAACAGTTCATACACTTTTTATTTTAACGTCCATTGCAAGCCCTTCAATATACCACGATTGGTCCCACCTCCTCCCGAGGTTTCCTGCTTCCTTCCTGTTCCCTTTCCTACTCCTCTGAACTTTGTCCTTGGAGATAACAGATTCCCTTTCTATCCTAAGTGGTTGGTCAATTTGCCACAGAGGTGAGTTTGTGGTGAAGGTTGGTGGGAGAATGGTGAAATCACTCATGCTTTATAAGAAGTTCATGGAGGGGGGTGGAAACAAAAGAAAAAGAAAGAAAGAAAGAAAGAAAGAAAGAAAGAAAGAAAGAAAGAAAGAAAGAAAGAAAGAAAGAAAAGAAGTAGTTGTTCTTCATGGAGATAATGTCTCCAAGTAAATGAGCAGTGAACATATGGATCATCAGTTTTAAGGAAAGGTGAGATGATGTTGAAAATGAAGTACACAGTAGCAGACTGTCTATATATCTTTTCAAGACTTAACAGTATTTGGTCCCTAATTGAACAAAACAAAATGAACTACTATCAAGTCTATTCTGAATCATAGTGGGCCTAGAGTTCATAGGAGAACTGCTTGTATGGGCTTCTGAAGGTAAATCTTTATCGGCATAGAAAGTCTCATCTTCCTTTCAAGGAGTGGGCGCTGGATTCAAACTGCTGACCTTGCAGTTAGTAGCTCAAGGCCTGACCCAGTACACCATGAAGGACACACAATTAACAGCAGAAATAATAGCTGTCACCATATACCTCTCAGCTGGTTCGGCTTACACCATTCTGATTTTAAAAAATTAATGTTGAGCAAACTGGTGAGTGTCAAAATGATTGCATCCAAATCAGCTGCAAAGAAGAGCAGAACTTTCTATGGAAAGAAGTGAAATCAAGATATGAAGCCTTTCTGGGCAGAAGTATAACAGGAGAGGAAAGGATCCTTCACCAGTGTGATTACAAAGACAAAGCATAATCAAAGGAATGGCTAGCAAGAGGAGGCAATGGTCCAGTCAAAGCAAAAAAATGGAAAGGTCAAGAGTAAAGATCATGGCAACAGTTTGAGGGAAGGGTCAAGCAATTTTGTTTGTTGACATTCTGAAGGGCCAAAGGAAAGCCTCTGCTTATTGTGTGATGATTCTGAGGAAACTAGCGAAAGCCTTAACAGGAAAATGCCCAGGAAAGCCTCCCTAGAGGGGCCTTCTCCACCTAGACAAGCTCCTGCTCCTTCCTCCCATCACACAAGGTCAATTTTATGAGCGTTTCCATGGGAAAGTATTAGGTATTTACCCAACAGATGTGATTTGGCTTCTTTTGACTTCTTTGCTTTATAACCTTAAAAAAAAATCTTTAAAACGGTTCACATTTTTCTTCAGTTAAAAATATAATAAATACTGCATTGGCATGGATAAATTCCCAGGACTTTCTGTTCTTTAGGGATGAACTGAATGGATGATATCATCTTGACTTTGATGTAACTTATGTTTGAGAAATAAAGTTTATATCTTTTATTTGTATCTTTAATTTCATTTTTATGTGAAATTTTTGAAGACACCTCATATGTCATTGACAGTTTTAAAGGTAAATAACTAGTTACATGATTGTTATTCTAGGCTGTGTAGTGTTCTATGCAGTAATATGAGATACTGAATCAATCCATTTTGAGACATTTAAACGACTTTCATTTCTTCATATGTTTCAGCAGAATCATCTTTTTCTCTATTTTTAGAGTTGTAAAGTAAAGACAAGGGACAATGTTTAAAGGTGGCTGTTAAAGAACAAAAGATAGTATTGTAACATCTTTGAAATACAACTATTCAATAACTGGTTCTCATGTAATTATGGATGCATTATAAGATCTTATATAATTTATCAAGTCAAATTATTTGTGACTATCCACCTCTTAGGGTCCCAAAGGAGATATAACTACTTCCTTTGAGAGTTGTCCTAGGATAATAAGCAATATAGAGGCAAAGTGATTATGTCTTCAAAACTTCATCGTACTGTAAGTGGCAGTATTGGA
>NW_022103920.1:76879846-76884593 GCF_000313985.2 Echinops telfairi
GCTGCAAATCGTTTTATCAAAACAACCTAAATGGAGATTGATTGGGCTGATCGTGCTTTGCTATCGCTAATTGTGTCATAAGGTTTTCAGTGGCTAATTCCTCCTAAACGGACTGCCTCTTTCTTCTTCATCTTCTGTCATTTGTCTGGAAACTGCTGAAATCTGTTCATTTTGGGTAATCCTTCTTGTATTTGAAATACTACCAGTTACATACTTCCAGCATCACAGTAAAAACACAGGCCACTACACTACACCAAACTGACAGACAAGTGGTGGACGGAAAAACTATCGATAGCTTTGCGAAGAATGGGAATTCAAGAACACGTCAGTGTGTCCATGTGGAACTTGTACACGGGCCAAGAAGCAGTTATTCCAACAGAACAAGGGAATGCTGCATAGTTTAAAATCAGGAAAGGTGTGTGCCAGGGTGTGTCCTTTCACCATTTTAGGTTAATCTGTATGCTGAGCAAATAATTAGAGGAGCTGGATTATAAGAAGAATAAAGTGCCATCAGGATTGGAAGGAGGCTTATTGACCACTTGAAACATGCAGATGACATAACCTTGCTTGCTGAAATTGAGGAAGCCTTTTAAAGCACTTGTTTATGAAGACCAAGGATTGTAGTTTTCAGTATGGATTACAACTCGATGTAAAGAAAATTAAAATCCTCACAATTGAACCAATAGATAACATCATGATAATTGGAGAAAAAATTGACGTTGTCAAGGATTTCATCTTGCTTGGATCCACAGTCATTGCTCATGGAAGCAGCAATCAAGAGATCAAATGACGCACCGCATTAAGTAAATCTGTATTCCTTCTGATGATTGTACCAATATTATGGTGTTTAAGCCTAAATCTGCTGCCCAAATCTCATGTTAAAAAGCAAGGATGTTATGTTGAGGTCTGTGGTAGTTACATAATCTGGTATAATTTGAGGGGATTACTAGTGAAGGAGTGGAGTCTATTCTGTCAATTGGGTCATAGCCAATGAGGCCTCTGTGTGGGCATGGCCTTCTCCTGAGAATTCTGGGAACTCCAGTATTTCCTCCTTGGGGGAGGAGACACTCTCTCGTTGTGCTCACTCCCTGTGAGACATTGCAGCTGACAAGACATACAGAACTATGCTAGTGCCCAGAGCTGGAGATGCTACATGGACTTTCCCTGATGCAACCAGACCTCTGAAGCCAGAGAAGCTACCAAGAGACCCCTACCAGCACTGAGATGCTTACAGCACCATTAGATCCAAAGATTTTCTACCCACAGACCTGTGATCATCCTGCATTTGGCATCATTGCATGTGTTTCATGAGTCTGAAGAGGATTTTATAGATTGGTATCAGACATATGGACTAATATCGGACTTATGACCTTGGACTGGACTGGGTTGGGATGCTTTCTTAATATACAATTACCCTTTATATAGTCTACCCAGACTAACACAAGGACAAAGGTGTGCCTGACCCAAGCCATGCTACTTTCAATCACCTCTTAAGAAGGAAGACCAAAGAAGAATCAAGGTATTTGAATTATGGCACTCCCAAAGAATACGGACTGTACCATAGGTGCCAAAAGAACACACAAATCTCTCTTGAAAGAAGTACAGCCAGAATGCTCCTCAGAGGTAAAGATGGTAAGAGTTGGCCTCACGTCTTTGGACATGTTATCAGGAGAGATGACTGCCTAAGATTGACTGATACTGTGGGTGCAGCAACAGGCTAAACCATTAGAACACATCTGAGGCTGGGGTAGGACCAGACAGTGTGCTGTTCTGTTGCTCACAGAATTGGTACGGACAATAACTGACTCAATGGCACCTAACAACAGGTGCTATCCACTCAGCTCTAATGCATCATGGCACATGAGAAGGCGATGCTGTCCCTGCGCCATCTTCATGGCCATTGATAAGTTTACATCCATTGTTTTGTCTTTTTTTTTTTTTTAATACGTGCTACTGAGGGTTTCCTTGGCCCTCTCCTTTCCTAAATATGATGCCTTTTTCTAGAAAGGTGTCTTTTGTGATGAGCTGTCAAAAATTAGCATGCTAACATACTGTCACTCTCACTTCTAAGAATCATTCCGATTGATTGGTTTGTTAATTCTTCTGAAAGTGCTCTGTATATTCAGCATATCGAACAGAAATTGATACAGTTAATCTGAATCTAATTTGAAATGGTTACAAGGACACAATGTGTTTTTCTTTGTTCACTGAAACAGTCATCATATAAACATTATGGTGTTTAAGGGTACATGTATTATAGGTATAAGGAGCCCTGATGATGTAGTCATTATGTGTTGGGCTATGATATGCATGGTCAGCAGTTCAAACCATCAATAGCTTGGTGGGAGAAAGACTGTGCTTTCTACTCCCATAAACAGTTACAGTCTCAGAAACCCTCATTTGATTACCATGAGTCATCATGGACCTGAGTTCACTCTCACCTTTTAGACTGCCGGAATGTTAACACAGAAAAATTGCTGCAATCGTCTAAGAGCTGGAAAGCAGCATTGTGAGGACATGGCTCAAAATATATATGAATTAAAAGATCTATGGTCCACAATAGCTCTTACTCCACCCCTAACTTAATTTTCAATAGAATATAATAGAAAGAGCCAAAAGTCGATTAACCTTGATGAACTAGACCAGGTTGAAGAGCTGTCACTACAATGTACATTGCAGAGAAATGAAGTCCTGGGGAGCCTCAAACGTAACGATTTTAAGTAAATGAGATTTTCATATATGCAGTTAGAATAGATAGCCTGGATTTGATTTACAGCAGACACAGAAGCATGAATTCTTGGTTTACTTTATTTTTGAATTTGCCGTTTCCCACCGCCTAGATCTGTGCATTGGCGATGGTCAATCATGTTCTCACAGGCCCCAGAGCACAAGCGGCTACAATTCAACTGGTAAATACTGCTAACTATTTTGAGGGCCTTTCCATCCAACTGAGGTGCGAATTTACCATCTGCTTTTGAAACTATGTGAGCAGATAACACCGCATGTAGCTGACTCCCATAATTTCTTCAAGGAGAAAAGAAGCCTTGGGCTGCGAAACCTCAAACTGCGTAGTTCTCAGCTCAGTTGAGTGCAGTGTCAGCAGGGCAGTGATGGTGGTTTGAAGGTAAACGACTGACCACACAGGTCTGAAGCCAAAAGTCTGCCTCGCAGACGATGATGAACAAAAGAAGGAAAATATAATTTATATTTCTCATAATACCAAATGCTTAGAAGACTAATGGTTTCCATCCTATAGTAACTTTGGGGAGATCTGCAAAGGACAAAGGGCAGTGGCAATGGGTGATGATTCTGAAGCTGCTACTAAAGTTGTGATAAGCAGAAGGTGGAGCTAATGATAAAGAAAAAGATGGCTGTTGCTATTGCTTCATCTAAGCCAGCAGTTCTCAACCTGTGGGTTGCGACCCCTTTGGGGGTCCCTTTCACAGGGATTGCCCGATTCCTAACAGTAGCAAAATTACAGTGATGAAGTAGCAACAAAAATAATTTTATGATTGGGGTCACCACAACATGAACTGTATTCAAGGTTGTAACATGAGGAGGGTTGAGAACCACAGCTAAATGAAGAGATCCATTCACAAGTCACATGTCCAATTGCTTATACTCCCAGCTTCGTGTGACAATATTTCCTGTAGTTCAAAGGCTAAATAATCCACTAAAATTTGCTATCTCTTAAGTTGACGTTCCCTGATTAATTTATCTTTGATATCCATTTCTGCAGATACATCATTTTACTCATCACATAAATACATATATGTGTGTATGTATATGTATATATGTATACATATATACATCCATATTGAATACACTCATGTGTGTATGATATAGACCTCCTCCCTGGGGGAGGGACAACAGAAAAGCAGGTGAAAGGAGACGTTGGACAGTGTAAGATATGACAAAATAATAATAATTTATAAATTATCAAGATTCGTGGGGAAAGGGGGAATGAGAAGGGAGGGGGGAAAATGAGGAGCTGATGCCAAGGGTTTAGTGGAGAGCAAATGTTTTGAGAATGATGAGGCAACAAATGTATAAATGTGCTTTACACAATTGATGTATGTATGGATTGTGATAAGAGTTGTATGAGCCCCCAATAAAATTATTAAATATATATATGAAGAGAGTGAATATACAAGAATGATCTATATAACATATATATAATTACATATTTATATCTATATCTCCTATCTGGTTATCACAAACCATTAATCACTCACTGGCTTGTGGAAAGGTTGGCAGTATAAATGCTTCAGAAGATAGACTTAATGACCTGCTTCTGAAAGTTCATATCCTTGACTCCCTATGGAGCAGTCTCACTCTACACATACAAGGGCACCAGGAGTCGTAATTCACTCGACGGTAACTACACAACAACCACACTATTTGCCAGAGCCGCTGGTGTTGAGCGTGACTTGTTAGACTGCTAACCACAAGGTCAGCAATTCAAACCCACCTTGGGATAAAGATGAGGCTCTCTAACCCTGTGACCAGTTAGTCTCAGAAAATCACAGAGGGAGTGCCACCTCGTCTTAGAGGGTCATTCTGAGTCTGTGTTGACTAGATGGCGGCAAGTTTGGGAATTGCCAAAACTCAAACCAAACCCACTGCCATAGCCAGTTCCAACACAAAGCAACACTACAGCACAAAGCAGAGCTGCCCCACTGAAGGTCAAAGACGGAGAATTGCAATAGGAGCCGTGCTTGCATCCTTTCCCTGCAGAGTGGCTGTC
>NW_022103920.1:76885483-76886499 GCF_000313985.2 Echinops telfairi
TAGTTGGGCAAGTGATATAATACAGCGCTGCTGTGATGGCAGTGTTGTATGCTTTGAGAGGGTTACAACACAGGAGTATAAAGTAAAGCATTCTCAAAATATAAATTTAAAATTATGTGCTTTGTTCTATGAAATGTATGCTTCTAAATTTTTAACTAATAAATGTATTCAAAAATATTGTAGGTCTTAAAGACATTAAGACATGCCCATAACAATTTTGAGTTGAACAATGTATGAAAAACTATATTAAGCATAGCTCAAGAATGGCAGGAAAATCATATTCCAGCTAAGATTACTTATATTTTATCAAACAATTTTACAAAAGTAAAATCTCCTTTTTAATAAAGCAATATTATAGACGATTAATACTCTCCATGTTAAAATCTATATTGATCTTTTCCTCCCCTTAAATCCCTGGTTAGCCTTTTGTATAAACAATTTTTAAAATATGTAAATCCATTACCAGGGTTACCACAATGAATTTTGATTTACTGTAGACTCTTCTCTTTTTGTTATACTTTGAATAATAAATCAACTTTTATTTTTCCCATGAATATACTCTAAATCCTCAAGATCTGCAAAGGGCAGCATGAAGGAGTGTGCTCATATGTATATCTGATGAGCTTAGATCGCAGGTGAGTCTCAATTGCAAGGTTCTTGATGAGCCTGCTGAGTGAAAGACGCTCGTGCTGAATTTTGTATTTTCACCATATGTGCTCAGTGAAAATTCCAAATACTCCATCCGGCTGCTTTTTCTACCATCCCATCACTGGAATGAGCAAATGTCTTCTTTCTTGTGTGTGCCAAGCCAGGGGGATCAGTGCTTTCCGAAGAAGATGCTAAGCCATGTAAGATGCCTTAGGAATAAACATCCTCTGTGTTAAAATATGCGGAGGAAATGCTACGCTTATTATCTCTCTCCTTAGAGACTGTCAATGTATTTTTAAATTTGCAAAATGCATTTTACCATTAAGCTGTTATGATACAGATTATTAAACCAAAACACATTAAAAGGG
>NW_022103920.1:76886902-76922009 GCF_000313985.2 Echinops telfairi
AGACCTTGAGAGAGGAAGACTGAGACAGGGCAGAGAGTAGGCTTTCTTGCCCACAGAAGAGGAGGCCAAGGGACCACATGGCCGAGAGGGTAAGGACGCAAGAGAGGCTTTGCTTCTGGACCAGTGCCCCTATCCTTACTTTTTCTGATCTGGTTTGTGGGAATCTATTGATTTCTCCAGTAAGTTCCTGTGAGTGCTAGCTGTGAGGTCAGCGTGGCCTTTACAATGGATTAACAAACCCGGCAGAGAAGGAGAGTGCAGTGGGGAACATGGTTGGTGTCAGAACAGGGCAAAGAAAGATGGAGGCGGAAGCATGTCTGACCGCTAGCTCATAGTAACAGGCCTTGGGCTGGTGAAGACGTTGAGCCTCCTTCTTCCTTGTGGAGTCAGAGGAGGTCAGATATGGTTTCTGAGCCATTTCCTTCAAGGACCATTATTGAAACTTACACATCAGCCATTATTGGTAAAGCTAGAGGCATTGAAAAGTAGTGAGAGGATACAGCTCTGACGCACACCTTGCTGACTTTAAACCGGGCAGGATTCATTGCACTGTCGGGACAGGTGCCTCTTGACCCACAGGATCAAGTTCCACAGGCACACAATGAAGTCTTCTGGAATTCTCATTCTTCTAAAGCTTACCGCTAGTTTGTTACGATCCACACAGTCACGTGACATGGCATAATCAATAAAACACAAGTAAGCCTCTTTCTGGTTGTTTCTGCTTCCAGCCGAGACCCATCAGACATCATCAGCAAAGCTAGTCCTTTCCCCACGTTTCTAAATCCAACCTGAACTTGTCAATGTATTGTTTCAACTAATGTTGGATGATCTTCAGCAAAATGTACTTGCATGTTGTGTCAATAATACTGTTCTATAATTTAATTATTGTTCTATAATTATAAAGCATCATCACTGATATCATCGATGAAAGCAGAGAAGGCCACAAATACATTCATAGAGCCGCTGTGAGTCAGAACCAACTCCACGGCAGTGGTTGGGTTTGAGTGTTTTATTAACTATGCCTCATGGATCATAATAAATTATGGGTAATAATTGCAAATAAAAGGAATTTCAAAAGATTTCACTGTTCCCATTTGGAGCCTGTACACAGATCAATAACCAGTTTTTGTCCAGAACAAGAGAATATGGTTTAAAAACTGGAGAAAGTGTGGATTTGGGTTGTGTCTGTTCACCCCGCTTGTTCAATCTGTAGGGTGAGTAAGTAATCAGGAAGCAGGACTGTACGGACTGCACGAGCACTGGAAGGATCTGAAGAACGATGTGTGTGGTGTCGATGACACGAGTGTCCTTGTGAAAAGCCCAGAGGACTGGGAGCACTTACTGGGGAAGATAAAAGACTACAACCTTCAGTATGGGTCACACCTCAAATGAAAGAAAATGTAAGTATTACACCTACACCAATAAATACCATCCCAAGGAAATACTGGAAGGTTTCAAATATTTCATTTGACTTGGATCAGCAATTGATTCTCATTGGAGTGGCAATCGAGAAATCAAAGGGCATATCAGACCCATCAGTTGCAAAAGGTCTCTTTAAAATCTGTAACACGGAAGCTGGTACTTAAGTGACGATGGTGCCTCATACCTGTAGGAAAGCTGGTCAAGTAAAAAGGACGGGGCTTTTTACTCACGTACTGATTTACAGCCACAGAAACTCGCGATCGGGTCACTGTGAGTGGGAATCAACCCCAGGGTGGTGGGTTTTAGGGAATCACTCTTGCGTTGGGGAGCGAATATAAAATCTGTATTAGTACTGCAGTTCTTTCAATGTTAAACACGTTCTGCATGATCCCAGTGTAGCCACAAATAGTTTTAAGTAGCATCAAATTTGCTCTGAATATCAATTGCATTTCTATCATTTAAAATAAACCCAAGATGTCCTAACTAATCCTTATCCTTGAGGAAAAGTTATATCCAGAGGAAAGTATAATGGAACTCTTAGAAGCCAAGAACTGGACTCGTCTGACAGCTCTCTATTGCAGGCTGCTATGTGTTAATCTTCTACTAGGAAATGAGTACCTGGCTGCGAACCAGATACTTTTGTGTTTTATCTTGATATTAACATAATGTCAGAAGATTCTTTCAAGTTCCATAAGACTCACATTCTAAGACTCTATTAACTAATCACGAGCTTTCCCTACTTATTTCACAGGGTTGTTGAAGAGTCAAGGAGAGGTCCTTTCTGTGCAAGCACTCTGAAAAGTGAAGGCATAAATGCAAGGAATGAGCACTGATATTAATGTAGTTCCCGGAGCACCTTACCAGCTCTGAGTGAGAATTGACTCGACGGCAGTGCGCTTTGGTTTGGGCTGATAAAAGCACGTGCTCCATGGAACTTTGCTTGATCTTCCCTTCTCCTCTCCTTTCTATTGTCAAAATGTTCATTGGCACTCGTTGCCTGTGCAGAAGTCCAGGGAGACTTCTATGATGGTTCCGAGAGCACCTATGAGCCTTCATTTGGCCAGACAGCCCTTCCTTCTTCAGCCTGTGAACTCTCTGTGGATGAGAAGCAGGGTTGTCTGACTTGGGTTACATCAGAAATGCTTCCCCCAAGCCCAGCGTCTGCAGGGCATGAGTCTTTACCTCTCCAGCAGGAAGTTGCAGGTTGTCAAGCATGTCAAGATTTCTGGTATCACACAGGCAGGGCAAATACTACTGTGGACCTTTCTCAGTAATATCCTACACATCCGCTGAACTCCCAAATCAGATACGAGGCAGCTGGGCTCAAGAAAATTGGCCACACTAAAGTTCAGCTGACCGCCAGAAAGGAGAGAATTATGAGGAAGTGGGGTCCTCTTGTAAAAGCATAGTTACAGAATAAGCTGCAAGCCGTGATTCAGGCACACTACTCCGTAGGATCCAGAGACATGCGGTCCTCCTACTGCCCACTCCTTGGTTTGTAAGCCCTGGGAAAAGTCTGTTTCATTGCCATACTCGTGATATTGTAGACGGCTCGATTATCCACATTTCTATACTCTTTAATAAAAGGAAAAATATATTTTCTATTTCTTCCTTCTCCTGTTATATGTCTGTAGATTCAATATTCCACTTACAGTGACCCCACATGAGAGAGTGAAACTGCCCCATAAGGTTTTCTAAGCTGTAAGCTTAGGGGCAGCAGACCAGTCACTCGTAGTTATTTGGTGGGTTCAAAACACCACACTTTTGAGTTAGCAGCCAAGTGCCCAGGGCGTTTACATCACATATATTAATGAAAGGCTTAATGCATTAGAAAATTAAATTACAAAGGATCTATTAAAAACCTCGAAGAATATGAGTGAGATAGTGTTCACTTTACATGCAGTCCTTTTCATATAAAGAAAACAGAGAAGTGGACAATTCTTAGAAGTGTTGCTTAGAATGGCAAGGGAAAACTGGATGGAGATAATAAAAGAAAGAGGAAAAGAGGAAAGGGACTATCATGTAGCCTTTTGGAATACAAGGACAAACCGGAGAGCAATCTCAAGAAACAAGCAAATTTGGGGCTGCCTCAGTCTGCATTCTCCCTACCGAGGCTTATCCTGCGAGTCCCCTTAGCACATTCCCAAGAACTTCTCCCACAAGGGTCAGATTCTTGGTACACTCTGGATAGAATATGTTATGATTGTGTGTAGGTTAAGCTTCTCTATAGATACTTGCATTTCACTTTCCACACATTTGTAAAGTCAGCAAAAAGCAAATAACCCAACTATTGCTTGGAATGCTCTTGCGCTAAGAGGAAGCTTCAGATGTATTAGTACATCCCTTTCAGCATTGTCTCGCCCAGGCAAACTCTTTTCTCTGCTACTGGATGGAATAAATAGGGGAGATGAGAATTCACATTAAGTAAGAATCATATAATTTAATTTTCTATCAGTCTTGCTAGGGATTTAGGCAGTCAGTTTTGAGCAGCCTATTGCTGGGGTCACTAATGTATGCTGACATTGTAAATTTTCTAACAAGCATTGGCCATATTGGAATTCAATATGCTTACTTGAGCAATATCATAATAGTTCATACAGACAAATAATTATTTAGACATCAAAGAAATAGAGCACATACTGATATTGTCTACCCTTAGACTTTTATGCTAATCAGCTGCCATGAGCTTTAGGAATAAAATCGCTGATATTTGCACAATACCAATACCAGTGTTAGTCCTTTGGTGATGCATTTCATTATTCAGTTAGGCAGAAAGATTTTCCAAGCAGTGGTCTTAGTTGAATTTTTGGTCTATATACATGTTATGTCATAGATAGAACAACTTGATAGTTAACATTGATCATAGTACTGATTTCTTGATACTGAATACTGATATAGGAGCACTTGAATTGTGGGAAGCCACTGAAATTTAATTGATTTGATGTAGCTACTTGTGGTAGTTACTTAATTTCATGTCAATTTGATAGATGAAAGTAGGGGTGGTATTCAACTTGTCATTCAGATCGCAACCTAATGGTACCTCCTTGTGGGTGTGGCCTTCTCAGAAGGAGGGCCCTGGGAACCACCCCCCTCTCTGCCTTTACTTTGCCACTCGCTGGATACCCAGAGAGGTGCCAGAATCCTGCAAGGTTTCCAATGCCTGTGCATGACTGCAGCGTTTCACAGAGCAGCCTCCGGGCTTCCTGCAGCCTCCATCAGTGCCTGTGATTGCGTGAGCCTGAAGAGGGACTATGGACTAGGATCAGACTTATGGATTTGAGATGGACTGGGCTAGTTTCTGCTCTTGATATCTAATTGATCCTGGATACAAAGCTCCTCCTTAGAAATATATGAGTGTCTGACTATGTGAACAATATAAACAAATACAGAGATTAATTTATCTAGTCAACCTAACCTAACACACTACCTACATCAAGAAACAAGTTTCAGAGTCTCTTCTTATGATCACTTTGGACTTACCTTGCTTTTTTGTCTTTTTAATGATCTAGATGTCATCCCATAGCTTGTGTCCTTAGTGTTCAAAGCATCTAATCTGTTCTTGAGATGTTCTCAAAAATTCAGAAAGAAACGATGAAGTGAAAGAACTGAACAGAAAATTCCAAAAAGCAGCTCAAGAAGACAAAGTAAAGTGTTATAATGAAATGTGTCAAGATCTGGAGTTAGAAAACTAAGACTATGCTCAGCATATTTAAAATGGAAACAAATGAAGGAAAAAAATCAAGCCACAGGTTGCAATTCTATGGGAAAATATTAAATAATGCAGGAAGCATCAAAAGATGGTGGAAAGAATATGTGGAGTCGTTGTACCAAAAACCTGATTGGCATTCAACCATTCCAAGAGATAGCATATGATCGATAATCAATAGCACTGAAGGAAGATGTCCAGGCTACATTGAAGACATTTATGAAAATGAAGGGGTTGGGGGTGGATTCTGGGAATTGACAGAATAACAAAGGAAAGGTTTCAGCAAGCTGATGAAGCACCTGAAGTACTCATTTTTCTATGCCAAGAAATGTGGAAGACAGCTACCTAGCCAACTGATGGGAAATATCCATATGTGTGCCCATCAGAATAAAAGGTGATCCAACAGAATGTAAAAATTATCAAACGATATCATTAATCTCACATGCAAGTAAACTTTTACTGAAGGTGATTCAACAATGGTTGCAGCATTACAGCCAGATTTAGCTAGATTCAGAAGAGAATTTTACATGAGGGATATCATTGGTGATAACAGGTAGATCTTGGATGATAGCAAAGAACACCAGAAAGAAGCTCATTTGTGTTTTATCAAGTATGCGAAGACTTTCAACTGTGTTGATCATGACAAATTATGGATCACATTGAGAAGAACCAGGATTCCAGAATGCATCTTTCTGCTCATTCAGAACCTTCATGTGGATCAAACAGAACAAGGAAATAAATAATGCGTGGTCCAAATCAAGAAAGACGTGTGACTGGGCCATACCCTTTCACCATACTTATTCAATCTACATGCTGAGAAAATACTCTTGAGAAGATGGACTATAAGGAGATTGTAGCATCAGGATTTGAGGAAGGCTTATTAAAAACCTGTGATACGCAGATGATACAACTTTGCTTGCTGAAAGCTGGGAGGACTCAAAGAGCTTGTTCATAGAGGACGATGAAGGACCACAGCCTTCAGTACAGATTACAATTCAATGTAGTACAAAAGCAAAATGTCACAACTAGATCAATGGATAATAACACAGTAAGTGTAGAAAGGATCAAAGTTACCTGGTTTTCATTTTCCTTTGATCTGTGGTCAACGGTCATGGAAGTTGCAGTTGAAAAGTCAAATTATGTTTTGCATTGGTTGAATCTACAGAACAAGACCTCTTTATAGTATTAAAGAGCAATTATGTCCTCTTGAAGACGAGGATTTGACTAAAACAAGCCAATTGCCTCATATGCATGGTGAAAATTGAAACTGAATAAGAAAACCTGAACTGATGTTTTTGAATTATGGTGCTGGTGAAGAATCCTGAAAGTGCTGTGGACTGCTGGCAGAACAAACAAATCTTTCTTGAAGTACAGCCAGGATGCTTCTTAAAAGCGAAGCTACAGAGATTTTGTCTCTGGCACTCTTTGGCTATGTTATCAGGAGAAATTAGCTCTTGGAAAAGGAAAACATGTCTGGTAACATGGAGGGTCCACGGAAAACAAGACTGCCAAGGATATGGACTGATTCAATGGCTGCAACCATGGGCTTAAATGTGGCAATGATTGTCAAGATGTTTGCTGGGCAATGTTTCATTCTGGTGCAGCACTTAACAACCACACGTTGAAATATAACAGACTAAAATCTGTTATATACGTAAAAGAAAGACATAGAAGTGCATTTAAATAACTCAGAGGAAGATATATTCAAAAGATAGTATGTGTTGTAGTGGTTTGATCAAATTAGGCATTTATTGATATGCAACCAAGATTCCTTCCTATAGCTACAAACATTTTTTTAATGGTCTCAGATTTTTAGATCCATTTCTCATTTCACATTTGTTTATTTTTTAATCATTTTATTGGGAACTCTTACAACTCTTGTTACAAGCCATACTTCAATTGTATTGACATATTAGTGCATATATTCCATCGCTCTTTTCTAGACATTTACTTTCCATTGAGCCCCTGGGATCAGTTCCTCTTTTTTTCCCTTCCTGCACCCCCACCTCTCGTGGCCCCATGATAGACTATAGATGGTTAATTATTTTCAAATCACACACCGACTGCTGTCTCCCTTGCCCTCTGGTTTCTGTTATTCTTCTCCCTGGGTGGGGGGGTGGGTACATGCCATTCGTTGCGAACAGTGCGCTATAAATTTAACGTGAAAACTAACAAACAAACCGCCACCATGCAGGAACCATTTCGGTGCCTTACTTGCTTTTGTCATGTTAGGAGAGCTAATTTTAAGCTAAAACTATATTTAGAAGGTAGATATTCCATTATCTCTGGAGGATATAACAAAAATACAGAGCATCATCATTAACAAAATACCAAGAGATAGACGAGATACAAACTAAAGCAGCACAGGTAAACCTGGGACAAGCTGACTTCCCTGTGAAAACCCCTTTTTAACTGATCTATTGAAACACTATATTTAGGACTATAAGTGGCTCAAATGCACTGATTCTTCTTAGGCCTTCCTTATTCAATGTCCAACTTTGTAGTTTGTAAGAAATATCAATAATATGGCATGAGATCTCAAGACCAATGTCAATCAGTAAAAGATAAAACCAAGCTAGTTTCCAACCCACAGAAAGCACATTGGACAGAATAGAACTGCCCTCTGTGAGTTGCTGAGACTGCAAACCTTCACAGGAGTAGAAAGCCTCATCTTTCTCCCACGGAAGTTCCTTCATGGTTTGAAGTGCTATCCTTGCAATTATCAGCCAAACGTCTGAAACTACCAGGGTTCCTTATACCATTCCGTATTATCTTAGCAGTCTGACTTTCTAAACAGGCTCTGTAATTACAGAAGACAGATGTTTCCCAGTGTGTTTTCCCATGACATCCTGCATGTTGTTTTCCAGGCGGTGATAGGACAATTGATCTACATGTATTCCTGCATAGGCACACAAAGAATCCCTTACGATTCTGGGTTAACTTGGGTCTGCCCTAAGACCCTCTCTTCCCCTTTACCTGCCTTAGCATCTGAGAATTTCACCTATGTATAGTGAACACGAGGAATCTCCAGCAATTTAGTTCATACGGAATCATTTGAATGCTAGGTTAAACTGAAAAGGCAGGGTAGCAAGGTCATCCACAGTTTCTCTAAGGACGTGTCCACTGGTTTCCTGAGGACAGCACTGTGGCATTCCCTGTGCTGCTCTCACGTGGCCTGCTCCTTGTTGCTTGGGTATTGAATTTTCACGACTGCAATCGAAGAGATGCTCAGCGAAATCTGGCGGGGGCTGTTGTTAGTGTTATTGTTGTCATTGTCAGTAACCTCCTTCTTCACCTGACCTGCTGCAGAAATTGCATAAAAGCTTTACACAATATTACTTTCACTGGATCTGTAAGATAAACAGATGTTTCTGCCCAACAATTCACTTCACGTGGACATAAAACCAATGAGGGAGGGAAAAAAATGATGCATTTCATTAAGTCATGGCAGGCTGTTTCTATATTCATCAATTTCTCTTTTTCCAAAAATGTCTGTTGGCTAATGGGTAGACATGGCCACAATAAATGTTAATAGCTTTTCACAGTTTATCACGCTCACCACCATCCCTGGGCAGTCATTCCCATTTTAATCAAGAGACACAGATGTGGAGTTTATTGGGATGAGACAAGCAGGGGATTTAGAGTCAATATGCTTCTCGCCAATTAAGAAAAATTACCCAAATCATTTTTATTCACGTTGAAATCTAGGCTTATTTGTTCTAACAGTAAATTTTTATGAAATAAAGTCAAGTTCGCAATTATTTTGCATTTGATTCATAAATTAGTGCTGGAAAACACATTGTCCTACTTCTTTCCCTTGACCACAGGAGCCCTAGGGTTTAGACAATTAACTATCACACCATTAGTACAAAAAAAAACCCTGAAAATTGTAAGCAATAAAAGAAAGAATTGAAGGAAGGGTTATTAAAAACTTGGAGATTATAAAACCTTGCTTGTGGAAAGTAAGGATGACTTCAAGTACTTCTTGATAAAGATCAACAATTTCAGTCTTCGAAATTAATTACAACTTAGTATAAAGAAAATGAAAATTCTCAACATCTGAACCAATACGTAATGGAGAAAAGAAGTTGTCAATGATTTCACATTGTTTAATCCACAGTGCAGTGCATTGGGTAAATCAGCTACCCAAGACTACTTTAAAATGTTGAAGAGTAATAATATTACTTTAAGGACAAAGGTAAGCCTGACCTAGGCCATGGTATTTTCAATCACCTCCTAGACAGGAAAGTTGGCCATTGAATAAGAAAGACCCAATACATTTGAATTAAAGTTTCTGGCAAGGAACATACAAAAAACCATGGACTGATAAAAGACCAAGAAGTACAGCCAGAATGCTCCTTAGGAGCAAAGATGGCAAGATTGCATCTTCCATGCATCAGACATGTGATCAGGAGAGCCTAATTCCTGAAAAAGGAAGTCAATCTTGGTAAAGTAAAGGGACTGAAAAAGAAGTCGCTCAGTGAGACAGACTGACACAGCGGATATTACAATGGCCTCCAACATGACAATTGTGAGCACAATGCAGAGCAGGGTGGGGATTCATTCTGTTGTACAGAGGGTCACTATGATACCTAACAACAAGCATCCTTATAGTGCCAGCTCGGTAATTCTTCTTGAGATACCATCCCTACCGCTTCTCATCATGCGGTTCTGGTACAGTTACATCCATCCATATCTCCAGGGATAAGTATATGATCTAAACATGTGACAATCAGAGAAGCATATCCCTTTGACTAGAGTGGCTCGTTCATGCCTGGGATAACCCAGTGTTAGTTGAATGTGACTCAATTTCAAGACCCCCAAAAAACCATTAGTAGAAAGACCATTACAGAGAACGTACAGTAAACTTGGTGAAACGGGCAGCCATATTTCAGTAGTAAAGTGACAATATGAAAGTAGAATATAGAAAGCACACCTGGGATCTTGAGAGAAAGATGTAATTAGGTTTATGATTGAATCCTTAGATTAAGTTATACTCTATGCAGAGTATCTTAAAGTATGGCTCCCTGCCCCATATACGGGATTGTGCAATGGAATTTAA
The DNA here is from genome assembly GCF_000313985.2 of Echinops telfairi. Lineage (NCBI taxonomy): Eukaryota > Metazoa > Chordata > Mammalia > Afrosoricida > Tenrecidae > Echinops > Echinops telfairi. The sequence goes on from NW_022103920.1 coordinate 76,897,093, forward strand.
AGGTCCCCCAGATTTGGCAACAGCAAGTTTTTTGAACATGCAAAGACCAAAAATTAATTCAAACTCAAACAAGTAATGAATCTAAGTTGTTTGTGGCAACATCCGCCCATTTTGCTTTGCTTGACTTCACTCAGGTCTTAGTTCGGAACATGTATCAGGCGCTCATGGCCAAAAAGTATCACCAGAGTTAGACTGTGCTTTGCAATACTATCAAAATTATTAATTTCTTCATAGGTGTGCTTGATTTGTATACTTATTTTATAAATGTACATATCTGGGATCATGGACAAATGTCTTGAATGAAAAGGGGTCTCAAATGGCAAAAGCTGTTTACTCCCATAAGCAGTTACAGGGGCTCACTCTGAGACAGCATTGACTCGATGGCAGTGAGTTCATGTGTACATGTTAAAAACACTCTGCTGAAGAGCTTAAAGATAGTAGGATTAAATCGTTAGCTTCTACTGTATTTGAAGACATAGTGCAATCACTGCCAATCCATCTAATTGAGGGGCTCACTCTTGTATGGCGATTCTCTAATTTGCCAAGTATGATGCATCCCCACTGACTGGTCCCTCCTGATTACATGTCAAAGTTAAGAAGATAAATTCTAGCCACCCTAGTTTCTAAGGAGTTTCCTGGCTGTACTTTCTCCAAAATTATTTGTTCATTTTATGCCAGTCCATGGTATATTCAATATTCTTAGCCAACACCAACCAAGTCCTGGCCGATGTTCCTTTTGTTGTTCAGTTTTTTTCCATGTGTATTGGATAGTTGAAAATACCATGTCCTGGCTCAATTCACCTGGATCCTCAAACTGACATTTTTGTTCTTTCACACTTTGAAAGGGTCTTTTGTAGCAGATCTACCAAATGCAATGTCATTGGATGTCCTGGCTGCTGCTTCCATCAATATTGACTATTAACTCAAAAAAGAATTCAATGCTTGAGAACTCCAATTCTTAGTCATATATCCAATTATGTGACCGCTTCGTTTTCTTTATGCTCGGGTGTAATCCATATTGAAGACTAATATTTGATCTCCATCTGTAAGTACTTCCATTCCTCTTTGCTTTCAGGAAGCAAGGCTATGTCATCAGCACATTAGAGTCTATGAATGAGTCTTCCTTCAGTCCTGATGCTTCACTCCTCTTCATATAGTCTGACGTCCCAGATTGCTTGTTCAGAACAACGACCGAATGCGTAAGGTGAAAGGCTCCACCCTCGCTGGTTTAAAACTGGACAGGGGACTCTTGCTGCGTATGAAGGACTGCCTCTTGCTATACATGGCTTTTGCATGAACACGATGAAGTATTTTGGATACCCATTCTTCACAATGCTATCTATAATTTATAATCGTTGACATAGTTAAATGCTTTTGTAGATTTGATTAAAATGCAGAAAAGCTCAAACATTCTTTGCCTTCAACAAAGATCTATTTGACATCGACATTTTGCTTGTTTGTTAGTTTGGGCATCAATGTTTTTTTTGATATCTTTCCATGTTCTTTTTTATTTTGGCTTGTATTTCTGGAAATTCCCTACTGATATGTGGCTGTAGCTGTTTTTCATTATCTTCACCAAAATTTTGCTTGCATGTGACCTTAATGATCATGTACTTCAATTCCCAATTCTATTTGATACTTTTGTCTGGTTAATGCGTGGGTGTGGATCTCTTCTAGTTGGTTGGCCAGGTAGCTGTCCTCCAAGTTTCCCAGCATTTCATTCATTTGAGGAATCATCTCAATTGTTATTTCATCAACTCTGTAGCAATTTGCATGTACTCACACTTGATTGGTGCTAACAGAAAAAAATCTTCCCTACTGTCATTAAAAATGAATAAAAAACAAAACAAAGATAATAACAAAAATGAGAAGTTAAAAATTTGTCATATTTTATCTTTACTTACCTTGGTTTTCCATTGCCACAGGTTATATATATGGGAATATGCAAATGTGGGCGTGTTTTCATTAGAAAGGAAAGAATCAGAGAGATTCTGTAGACATCATCTTCAGAGGAGGAAAACTTCAGTAACATTTGAAGGCCTTTATACTTTTGTTTTTGCAAATACATCTGTGAGAAAATGCATTTAGCTTATAAAAGAAGGCTCAATATTGAAGGTGGTTCGGAACTACTCTAGCCAAATGGGCCAGAGCTGTAAACATGACAGAACAAAATCATTTTCTGGTATTTCTGGTCACTTTTTCATGACTTCAAAACATATACTTATTGATTGATATAGGCCCTGAACACATGAATAAAAACACCATTCAAAATGTGTGTTCGCATAACATATAGCCTTTGTTACAATTTGTTCTATTTAGGGTAAAAGTCATTAAAATTTCATAATCTCTGTAAAGTACACACACAGTAAGATACAGGGTCAACCCAAATTACAGAACCATGAAAACACCAAGTCATCAAAATTAATAATGCCAAGAAATGGAGCACATTAATCTTACTAGGATAAGGTCAGAATGAGTCAGAGGAGATAATACTTGTTAAAGAGAAGTGTGACTCAGGGTCCCAAGACTTAAATTTATCCTTGGGCCAACCACCAAAAGCTAAGCCATTCACCCTCTAAGAATTTAGTGCCTCACAGAAGTGCTTCTTAATAAGGGATAATTTTGGCCAGTATTTTTTTCTAGATGCATTTGGAAACCCATGTGCACATTTTTGGTTGTCGCAAATACTTGGATGGATGATTATTGGTATTTAGTATATAGAGGTCAAGGTTTCTGCTATCCATCTTATAACCACAAAACATCCTTCTGCCTTAAATGCCAATTGCCCCAAATGCCAATAGTGCCATGATTGAAAAATCCATTTAAAAAATTTCTATTAGTGTTAAGCTGTGACATGAGAGAGTATTATTATTAATGGAAAATATATTTTGTTGCCTTATTCTTAACTGGACAAATAAATTGCATCAAAAATAAAATGAGTTGGGTTATTTCCACAATTAAATATTAAGTACTTGGTTACATAATAGAAATAACACTATAAATAATTTTCATGAGTGGTTAATCACTTAAGGGCTAAGAAGTTACCAAAACCCTGACAGCTCTTATTTACTATTTTATGCTGCACATTACTAATATTAAAACCTACCTTCTGGTAAATCTCTAATTAGGTAGAAATTTTACAATAAAATTGTTTACAAAGGATTTCTGTTTTTACTATTTGTCCCACATTCAGTTCATTTTCTAATTAGATGAGATGTCAACTACCAACTAAGTAACTGAATTCTGATTATTTAGGCCTTACCTTTTATTGGGAACAATTTAAGATTTATAGAAGGACTTTAATATCATATCTTTATTTTTAAAATATCATTGTATTTTCTTCTCAACCCTCAAAGTGAACAAAATCAAAGAGTTTCAAAAATTCTCAAGTCCTTGATATTAATAAAAGTCCCCGTTTATTAATACATTTTGTATCCTCTAAATCATCTTTGGATACTCTTTTAGCCAGCATCTTCTTACAACTATCGCTTTATGTATACTGAATGAAGTGCCGCCATTATTACTAGGAAATGCATAATAAATGGTAAACATAACTATAATAATCCTTAATGCATACTAAATATGGAGACTTCTACTGAAGATCTCTTTGTATGCTTTGTAATTTGGTTGGCAAAAGGCATAATGCTGGTTTAAATATATTGAAACTCTTTTGTACTGTGAATTAAAAACATTTAAACGTCCATATTTTCAACAACTGTACATAAAAAGGTGTATTATATAATCCATAATAACATAATTTGAAGCCATCCAAACCTGAAATGCACTCAACATTTACCTCTGTTAATTGGCTTTAGGAACATAAATACCATTTCCAGTGGGATCATAACTGTCATCTCCATGCCTTTCGGAAACCCACGGATCTATTAAAAGCCAATGCAAGGAAACACCACAACCCCAGTGCCGGATTTTCCTCAATAACCCTTATGCTGATGCACAGGTTAACCCACTATTTCTTTATTCATCTCTTATCATTCTAAACTTCGAGAAAAAAATGCTTATTTGTTATGTAAATTATTTTAAATGATATTAGTGAAGATTGTGGCCTTGTAAATATTTATCTATGTGAAAGAGCCTCAGGTATCTCGGGGAAGAGAAAATGAGTCTTTTAGCTTCTCATTTTGAGAGGATAGTCTATTGAGGACTATTAGTGGAAGCATAAACCAATAAAATATTTTCACAGAACACTGCTCTGTTATTATCCATGCCAGTCTATGTCTCTGCTTCTCTTATATACAAGTATACCATAGTAGTGCATTCTTTTGCTTCTTTAATATCCCCAAAGATATTAAAGACTTACAATGAGTCAAACAATGAGATGCATCATCTTCAGTTTTAGGGTTCTGAACATCTTCACTCTCAAGGAGGACTGCCGTTCCACAGCTCTAGCTGTTCTGTTGGGTGGGTCACACAAACTACTAAGGGTGTGACAACTAGCTGAGAAGTTGGTTATTTAAATATATCTGGGGTATCTCAGAAGACAGGCCTGGCTGTCTGCTTCTGAAAGGGCACAGCCGCCAAATCCCTCTGGAGCAATTCTACTCGGCACACCTGGGAATTAGGGTCTCCGCAATTTGGATGGACTTATTTGAAAAAATGGTGATAGTCAGGGGTTTGTGAACCATAATATGTTTCTGGATGTGGGAAATTGGAAGTCCTAAGATTATTTTTATAGGGGAAACATTAATAAACCACAACAAAAACTATTTGGCCCTTATTTTTTGTTAGGCAACACATTGTATTTGAGTGGTATAATTCAACTGAGTCTATCCTCAACCTTCCATGAGATTCTGATGGGACCCTTCTCTTCTTCCACTTCCAAATTTAGAGACGGTCTAGCCTTTTACCTGGCTACTTTTCTCTCGGGAGCTAAGAGAGCTACCAATGCCCAGGAGTGTCTGAGTCTGACCTTCTAGGGAACATATTTGCAGCATTAGTAGCGTTTTCAGGGGATTTAATATTATTAACCTATTGACATGTGTGACTCCCACATGGATGCTTTCATACTCCACTGATTGAATAGCACCAGGAAAGCTAGAGTGTTTAAGCAACTGATATAATTTCTCAGGAATTATTAAGCAACACTGCATACGTGTAGCTGATGACGAGTATAGCCACATTATAAGTGAATATATCTTCTAATAAGAACCCTTTGGCCCCTTCACATACATTCCAATTGCATTATACCTCTGTCAGTAAGAGTAGGGTTCATATTTTATATTATAATGCTAGGTTTAAAGATGTAAGATCCTCTGCAGTTTCAAATTCCATAATATTTTTTGCTCAATAAAGAACTGGCACAAATTATTGCCTCTTATAATAAACAAATGGGAAAAAAGGTTGGGGTGGGCATGGGGGGAGTGGGAGACATAATGGACAAGCCTTTATTGTCATTACCAATATTGCTATTTTGGGGAAAGCATATATAAATGTCATTATAACGACAGTTTCAAAAATAAAGTGATTAAAGTTGGCCATATGAATAGCATCTAAGCAAATAAGGGTCTCATTAGTGTACCTTTTACTGCATATCGTGACTTGGGAAACAGTCTAAAGTCTTCTCCTCCAAAGTACTGAAGATGTTACTATGGGAAAAGCTCACATGACTTGTTGGGAAATCCTGATTAACATGCTACCTCTCTAGTTATAGTTTGCAAATATGTAAAGTGGGGATGATAATACTAATGTGTTACAGATAATTATAGCAAGGAGACTGGTACTATCAACTTGGCCATGCATAAACCCAAGCACTGCCGTACACTTTGTATGAATCTTAAGGAGCATACCTCGTGTACAAGTTTGCCTCTTCATTTTTACAATTGCATTGTGAGAAAACCCAAAGACATCTTAGCCACTAAGATGTAAGTGATCTTAGAACAACAATAAAAAAGAAAAACAATAATAACTAACATATAATATAGTAAGTCTTTGCTGTGTACTAGGACTTCCTGCTTTTCAACTAACAGCTCAATTATTGAAACAGCTCTATGGTTCTTTTACAGTGATGGTCCTAGAAGGAGTCTTGGTGTTAAAATGGGTTAAACAATGAGATGCTCAGTGAAAGGTGAGTGCTGAGAACCACCAGCTGCCCCAGGAGAGAAAAAGGAGGCTGGAATATGTCCAGCTCCACTCGGTCCTACAGGATCACTATGAGGTGAAAGAGTCTCGGCAGCAATGACTTTGATTTGCAGTTTATTTGTGTCTATTGTTTGAAGCCCCATTTAAAGATAAAGAAAGTGATGCCCACAGAGATGACGTAACTGAGAATTTAGATGACAACATTCTTAGACCACATAGAGAAGTAATAGAGAAAGATCTGAACTCAAGCAATCCAACTCCTGACTCTAATTTTTTAGCATGTGACCCAAACTCTTAACTAAATACTCACCAGTTGCTGTAATGAAGATATGATGTCCTAAAAGCAGCATAAAGACGGAAGGAAATGATAAACAAACACTAAACTCAGTCACACTGGCTTGTGATCTACTTTCCAGGCAGAGATTCCACAAAGCCCTGAATCTCAAAGGCTCATGGCCAATGTGGTAATGTGCAGGCAGACATAAAGAATCATTCTATCCAAGAAGTAAAAATCTGTTGAGCTGAGTAATAATAAATCATTGAAATCTTTGACTTCTAGACCCAGTTCACATATCCAGTATGTTACTCTCCACTCTCCCAACAGTTAAAATCACCACAGTGGACGATACAAATGGCAAGATTTGGAGATATTAATTTTCATTTCTGTGAGAACTATACTTGAATCCAGAGAGGCAGAAAAAATCAGACTGTATGTGGAGTAGCCTCTAATCATTTGGCAAGGAAATTATTAGGGTGCAACAAGGCCAAACCAACAAGCACGAAACCATTAAATCATACGAGAGCATTTTGTAGCCAATCTAAATAGTTAATCAAATGAGATCACGGGGACTCTGCAAAGCACAATTCGTTGATCCTGGTTCATTCTCATCTACTAACTTGTACGCAAAATTTAAGATTTTTCTATTGTTCACTACGGTTTGGGATCAATGTCAAGATATCCCTGTCTCATTTTACCCTGTTTTGCTACAGGATGAAGTCAATGTCCTCTTTGAATATATTCAATTCATATCATCTCTCTATTGGCTTTGGCTTTCTCTCTATCTAACTCTTCCAAATCTATTTTAAAATGTCAGGTATATTTCCCATATCAGCATTAACTTAATAACATTATTGAGAAAATGCAATTGTACAATGAACAGGATGTGCACAAGATGAAACATCCAAACAAAAGATGAGTGAAAAAATAGAGACGATGAAGGAGTGAGCAGAAGAGAAACTGCAGACACTAGACATGAGAATAGGCTTCAATTCACTCTTGCATTTCTCATAAAGCTGTGGAAGATACTTGCCCAATCTTTGCTTAGGCTGGAGGATCCGGGTCCCTAAGGGAATAGGAGAAGCTTACTGCCATGACTGTGTACATTCCAAACATGAAATACAGCAGCAGCCTGCTTCTATTGAGAATACTATCTGCATTCTCAGTCCCAGCCTGTACCCCAGAGAGCTGTGAGCTCCAAGCCTGCATCTTTGGCTCTGTATTTTTTCCAATTTAAATGTGTATTGGTTCCAACTGTTTTCTCTCTTCTTTTGCTCTCTCTCTCTCTATCTCTCTTTCTATGCTGAAAAAAAAAAAAGAACAATTTTTAGGCTGCTTCCTTTCCCACAACATTCCTGTAAATGCCCAGTGGGGTATACATATTATGTGTAATGCATTATGCTTTAGAAAGTCAAAGGGTCACCTTGTCAATGGGTGTGACTAAATTACATAATGACTGCCTGCCATGTTTACTGCTTCACTGGGGCCACACTGTCTGTGTTCACCCATTGCTCTCACTGGTCAGCATAACCCAGCTAACTAGAGACAAATGATCCCCCTAGACAACTAGTTCTTTCTGTTGATTGTGTAGACATTAGCTTTTCATTAGGAGGTTATTTTAGCTAACTTTAAAGTATATCTACTAATATGACAATTTCAACACATTATTAAAGTCCTTGCTCCATTATCTTTGTGTGCTTCGAAATGTTTATTAACCCAAGAGTAAGCATTTACTGTTCGCAGCAATGTTCCTTAAAATGTGAACTATGGACCATCCGTATCATAATCACTTATGTGGTTATAAAAATGCTGATTCTTCTTCTACAGGAGAAGGTTTTCTTAAGTTGTGAAAAGTCCACACACTAAAAACCTGCTCAGAAATACAAATAAACAACCAAACAGCTGATATACACAACATGAATTAATTTCACAAATACTATCCTGAATGAAAGTTAGATTAAAAAAATACAATAAATATGTTTTATATAATACGTAAGTATAAACTTTTAGGATAGGCAAATCTAACCTAGGGGGACAGAAATTAGATTATTCCTTTCATTTGGAAGGGAGGACAATGGTACTGACTGGGCAGAAGCATGCAAGAAAATACTTGGATGATTGAGATATTCTATGGCTTGTTATGCATTAAAATAGTAAATGTTACATATATACCTACAACAATGACACGAAAAGCAGTTGGTCTTGTTCAAAATATGTTAAAGTATTCAAATTACCTGAAGACACCTGGGAGGAAATGTAGAGCTGAAACATACAGCAGAGGGCCAAGGAAGAAAGACCAGGGAGAGTTTCTTTGGGAAAGTGTTGTGGTGATTGGGTGCCTTGGAATTGATTCTATCTCATAGAAAACCCTTGGGACAGAGTAGAACTGCCGCCACAGGGTCTTCTTGGTATAAACTTTATACAAATAGACCTCCAGGTCATTCTCTCGTGAAGTTTCTGGGAAGATTCAAACCACCAACCTTTTGTTTGACAGTCGACCACTTAACTTCTACATTACCAGAATTTCTTTGAGAAGGACTCGCATCTCCTTATGAAGAGGAGGTAAAAGATAGCTAAATGTCCTACTTTTCCAAGTCGCTGTAGTATGCCGTTATCTCTGCTATCAATTACTCCGTGCCCTTGGTATTTTCCCTCACACTTTGCATTCAGTAATTCATTTCAATGACTCAGAAAAACTCATGATCCAGTAACGAAAGGTTCATGTAGCTATGAAGCATGGTAAATCCCAAATCGAAGGGTTAGACATCAATATGGTTAATTCTACTCACTTTTATTATCCTAGGGGATAGCAAACTCAAAAAGACATAGTACAGTCAAAAGGCTATTGGCGCCCAAGGCTGCAAAACCGGCATGTCTGGTTAGAAGGCTGCTCTCCCAAGTCCCCAGAACCAGAGGTCAGATCAAGACAAGCCAGATACAAGATCTGCAGCAAGAGATCGCACTCGTCAAAACATTTCTATGTACAAGCCACGTACTCTTGGAAACTACTAGTAGTGACGTGAATCACTTCCTCTGGTATGATGGGAACAGAGAGTACATCCCCTCCTCCTCCTGTTCCATGAACACAATGGAAAACTCTCTCCAAAATAGGGCCTTAGCACAGGCACAGAGGCTAAGATTTACAATGCATCCCAAAACGGAGGGCTGTGACTCGCAGGACCATGTTAAGTGATACATTGCTTGCAGCTCCTTTTTAAGGCCTTTAGGGAATCAAAAGCATGAAGGTACCCCCGCTTTCTCCTATCCTCTGTCACACCCGCAAGAAACAAGTGGTAAGTGCCTAAGTATTGCAATGTACTGATCAGAGGGAGATTAACACATCTTCTCTGCTTCAGATTTATTAAAATAAATTAAACAAGAAACTGTGCACTCAATCTCTCCTTCCTCTCCTCCCATGCCTTCTTGACCTCACACCATTGAGGCTAGCATGCCATCCACTCTGGCTGTTCTTGTCAAGGACACAAAACCCCCTGTAATTTGTACAATCCAATGGCCATTTATGAGTCACCTAATTTAACTACTCGGAATCATTTGACACAGTTGATTACGATTTCTTCAAACAATTTATACACTTGACCTTCAGAGTACCAGCCTCTTGGTTTCCCTCCATACTTCAGTGGCTGCTGCTTCTGGCTTGATCATTTCTCTTAACCTTCCACATCTCTAACCTTTGAAGGAATGCAGTACTCAGTATTCTTACCTGGATGATTTGCTTCTTCTGTGCATGTTTAAATATAACCCCTGTCCTGAAATTTCTCACATTTATCGCAAGCCTAGACTTCTCTGTGTAACTCCCGACACAATATCTTGATATTTCAGAACCTGTAGTCAGATAATCTGGGTCCTTGTAGCTAGTATAGTCTGTTACTGAGCCCTGCTACAAACCAAAAGCTTGGTGATCTAGACCACCCAGAGACTCCTGGGAAGAAAGGCCTGGAGATCTACTTCTGAACATCTAGCCTGTGAAAACACTACAGGTTCTTTTGTTTTTAATGATCTACTGCAATACATATGGAGTCGCCAAGAATCAGAATTTCCATGAGAGACATTGGTCACTAGAATAGTTAGAGAGCCAACTGGTGTCTCAAACTTTCCATAACCCAAAATGACTTACCAGTTTTTCTCCACCCTGAGATTCACACATCTCCAGAATTTCTTCACTCCGTCAATGTTAATTCCATTTTTCAGGGATTTTTTGGTGCCCACATTTACCGTCAATGTTGACTTTCTCCCACTCTTCCACCACATCAATTATGGGTCATCTATGTCCAGTACCCAGCCAGTCACTTGCTCTTCACACGACCATTCTAGCATAAGTTATCCTTATTGCCCAAATGGAGTATTAAATTAACCTCACTATTGTTCTCTCTGGTGTCATTTATTTTCTTTCTTGAATTCTACTACTCAGTCAACCAGATTTCCATTTTATTCACAATAATATCTGAAGCCCTTATCTAAGCCTAAAATGTCAACATAAGCCGGCTCCTGCTCTATCCCTTCTAATACCTCATATCTTTCCTCAATGCCAACTGTTTTTGTGGCCCAGTCACATTTTTTTCCTTACTGTACTTTATAAATTCTAAACATGTTCCTGCCTGATTTTATTAATTATTTTTCATTCATTTGAAGTATTTGTTCCCATAAACATTGACATGGCTTTCTCTGTACCTCTATTGGATCTCACTGCAATATCAGGTGCCAACTCATATTTGAGTCCTTCTCTAACTCAGCTTGTATAATAGCCATGTCTTTTTCTACATAACTACTGCCACCACCTGACATTATTTTGCTTGTTCATTTATTGATCATCTATTTCTCCAATAGAATATGTATTCTATGAGAATAGGAACTTCATAAATTTTGTTTACTATTTTATTCACAGTACATAAAACATACCAGGCACAGAACAGGCACCATTTGTGAATTAAGTGAATTAATTCCTTACCATTGTTCCATGTTTGTATATGACAATTTCCCTCATGATAGCTCTCCGCTATAGTCAATAAATTTGGCAGCGGTCTCTTCGTGATCATCTCGGCCCTGCCTTCAGTGATTTCAGCAGCAGCACATTGACTCTCTGAGCTGGACAGGTTTCGTCACCCTCACGGCCTCAGACTCCTTAGTCACAAATCCATCCTTGAAACTTGTGGACCACCAGTTTCCATGGAGTTCATTAAGACTCAAGTGACTCACTGCGAATCAGAGCACTGGGCCCCACAAGGGCCCCAGGGTTAACTCTTCACAGAGCATCTCCAGAACTTTCCTCCTAGGAGATTCCAAGTGAACTCAAACTCTCAGACTTTAGTCAGCAGCTTTGTTCATGCACCGTTTGCACCACCCAGGGACACCAGCCGTAAACTCTTCAGCTAATCATCTGCTTTCTCGCCTCTAATGATACCTGGCTCGGCCTTTACTAGTAGTAGCAGCTACTTCACCTCATCCTGGTTTCCCAGGCCCTTAAGGCCACGCTGTGCAACATTTTCATTCCCAGAATTGTTCTGGTTCATAGTCCCCTACATAGAGTTTCTGAATTTTAAACCTAGGGGAACAGACCATCACTTCATGATCTTTTTGTTTTCACATCATAAATTTTGTTTACCACATCTCTATGGCACACAAATTCTATTTTGAACAATTTAGAACAATTCCTATGCTATCCTAAATACTATCCCATTTCTGTTTCTATTGCAATGTCATATCTTATTATATTAAAAGGCTATTTTGCTCGGTAAAGTTTAAATAAAACAGAGGAGACCTTCACTGAGATGGATTGGCGCAGGGGCTGCAACAATGGGCTCTAACATCAGAACAATCGTGAGGCTGGAGAGTGGTTTGTGCTTCTTTTGCCCACAGGGTCTCTAAGAATTGTAACTGACTTGAAGCCTCAGACAAAAGGCCATTTGATGTGAGGTTGTGTACGTGGATCAAGAGGTGGTTGTTTGAACAGAAAAATGTAATACTGCATTATTTAAAATCAGGAAATGTGCATGTCAGAGTTGTATCCTCTCACCAGACTTCAGTCTGTATGCTGAGAACATCATCAGAGAAGCTGACTTGCATGAAGAAGAGCGCAGCATCAGGACTGGAGGAAGGCTTATTCACAACCGGCAATACGTAGATGGCCCAAACTTGCTTGCTGCAAGTGAGGAGGACATGAAGCACTTGCTGATGAAGGTCAAGGACTGCAGTGCCCAGTATCAACTACAACTCAATGTGAAGAAGACCAACATCTCACAATGACACAATGCACCTGCTCATTCTTCAAGGGCAACAAGGGCTATTCTAGGAGCAATTCCTTGGAAAAACTTACTCCGCATTGACCTTACAGCCTTGACTTTGCCCCTTTGGATTCCTTTTTGTTCTCAAACTCAAAGCACATAGAGACAAACATGATCTGAACTCCTAGAAGATACCCAGACTGACATTTTGACATGGTATAACTTCAAGATCACAGAACTGTTTATCTTGGGGAAGGGTTGGAGATCTAGAAACACCACCTTCGGAACCTACAGGGAAGAGATGTTGAAAAATGCGAGCTTCATACTTACACATTTTTGATTAGTAAAGTTTATATAATTTGATAGCAGCATTTTGACTTAGTATCATGTCTTATTTTTCACCCAAGAGATGTAAGTCACTTGCTGCTCTGCTTTTAACTATTTGTGACCCTCATAATCTCATGATTATCATTTTCATGCATCCGTGTTATGAATGTCTAAGGACAAATATTAAATCTTACTCTCCCCAGTGTTTTCCACATGGCAAAACTGTTATCCTTTAAACACTGAATGAATGGATACTGTTCTTAAAGTTTTAAAAGAAACCTAGGATGAAAAATAGAATATTATACAGAATTTTATAGACTTTCTTCACTTACCCAACCTCAGAATTACCATAAGAATAATTTGTGATAATGATGGTGCCTGTGAGGTGCTAAGTTATAAGATGTTTCATGTATCATTGAAATCTCTTTAAAATATTGCAAATCTTGGGCTATACATTGACAAGACTTATATTTCTTCTTCTGACCTGGGTTCTGAGCTAAGTCAAGTGATTAATGGAGTCCCTGTTCTCCAGTACATTTGTGATCTGAATGCTCTATTGACTCCATTGTGTGTAACCTCATCCCTCAGTCAACTTGTCAGGAAGAGACTTAGGAAACCATTACAAGAGTTCTAGATCCCTCCATTTAACCTTGGAAAGAAATTAATCCTGATATTATACTAATATCTATTTGTTATTTTTCTCATTCATGATTCATAGCAGAGAATCCTATAAATATATCATGAAGAACGATCCTATTTGTATTGATTTGCTAGAGTGGCATATTTTTTGGACTGGAAGCAAAGGCTAGATCACAGAGTTCATTTCAATGTGGTTTATTTTGACAGTCCAGAGAGGGCACTTTTTGTTTTAAAAACAAGTTATACCCACTTCTCACTTATGGCTATGGTTAGGTTCCAACAACCAGGACATTATGCAGAAGTCAGCATTATGTTAAAATAGAAGATGACCAGACCAGATCATAAATGCCAAACCATTGAGAGTCATTGCTTAGTCAAGTTGACACATAACTTTAATCATTATAATTAGCACTACTCTTGCCTAGCATTTCAGCATTCATTACTGCCAAGCTACATTACTAATATGCAAAATAGTTGGGATTTATTTATTATCATTTTATTGGGGGCTCTTACAGCTCTTATAACATTCCATAAATCAATTGTATCAAGCATGTTTGTACATATATTGTGATCGCCATTTTCTAAACATTTAATTTCTATTTGTGCCCTTGGTATCATCAGCTCTTTTTTGCCTCCCTCCCCACCCTCCTACCCTCATGACCCCTTGATAAATTATAAATTACTATTGTTTTCATAGCTTACATGGACCGCTATCTCCCTTCACCCATGGTTCTATTGTTGATCCCCCTGGGATTATGTATCAATTATTATGATAGGTTCCCCCTTCCTCCTCCCCTCCTTCCTCCACCTTCCCCCTACCCTCCTGGTATCACTAATCTCATTTCTGTTCCTGAAGGGTTATCTGACCTGGATTCTATGTGTCTTGAGCTCTTTTCTGTACCAGTGTGCATGCCCCAGTCTAGCCCAAACTGTAAGGCAGGACTGGGGTCATGATAACGGGAAGAAAGGAAGTCTCAAAGAACCAGAGGGATATTGTGTGTTTCATCGGTGCTATACTGAGCCCTGGTTGACTCATCCTTTCCTTGTGATTCTTCTGTGGGAGGATGGCCTATTGTCTACAGAAGGGTTTTGGGTCTCTGCTCTGACCCCTTGCATTCTCAACAATATGGTTTTTGTTTTGTTTCTTTTTGGTTTTGGGTCTTCTGGTGCCTGTTAACTATCATTACCTCACGATCACACAGACTGGTGTGCTATTTCCATGTGGGCTTGTTCTTTCTCTGCTAGATGGCCGCTTGTTTAACTTCAAGCCTTTAAGACCCCAGGTGCTATATCTTTTGATAGCTGGCACCATTGGTTTTCTTCACCACAATCACTTATACAATCATTTTGTCTTCACCAATCGTGAAAGGAGGGTGAGCATCACAGAAAGCCAGGTTGTTGGAACAAAGCATTTTTATGTTGAGAGAGGCCTTGAGCAGAGGCCCAAAGTCTGTCCACTTCCTCAGTGTATTGCCATATAAATATATGTACATAGGCAATATACCTCTGTTGCCTATGAATTAATGTATTTATATAAGTGCACAATTATGCTTTACCTCTATCCATAGCTTTGCTTCCTAGATATTTCTTATTTCCTTTTACCTTCCTCCTGCCCCACCAGCACGCGCGCCCTTCTTCCGTCTGTTAGTAATTTCTCTCAGCCAGATTGCTGTTGCTCTAGTATCACTGGTTCCCCTACATCCTCGTCGTGGCTTTTAATTGCCTAGTTGTTCCTCGGCCTAGTGTTTGCTCACTGCTCCTTTCCCCCTTCTCCTCCTCCAAACAGGTGCCTCCAGAGCCTCCAGTCCCACTGCTGTCTCCGCAGGCTTGCTTCCTATGCCTAGCTTTTTTTCTTCCTCACTCACTCTCACTCACTCACACTCACTCTCACTCACTCCGCCTACCTTATCTTCATAAGTGAAACAACAATAACGGAGACCAAACAAAAGATTGAATAAAAAGAAAAAAAATTAATGAAAAGGAAAATAACTAGCAAAAAAGAAAGAAAAAAACATACATAATTCCAGGTCTGTCCGCTGACCTTTATGACTATCTACCCACTGGTCCTGGGGCATTCTGCGAACTGCCCCTCCTAGCCGGAAGTCTACTTTGGGGCTCCTCATGGGTTGTGGCTTTTCTTTGCTCCCATTGCTGATCTATTATGTTCCCATCTTGGTTCACCCACTATTGGGGGGTGGTCAAACCTTACACACTCCCCACCATGTGTCTCCAGTAATGTTCTCTGTCACTGTATGCTTCAGCGAGGGGACATCGTGCGTTGAGCTGCTGTCTGCCCTACAGTCCTCTCGGTGCCTTAGCAGCTCCGTTCAGTGATGTCTTCCTCAGGGATTGGTGTGCAAGTATGGGGTCTAGTCCCTAGCTCTCTCTTTGTCCTTCTTGGTTTGCTTCTGCATGAGCGTGGCAGGCCAGTCCCTCTCCCCAACCTGTAGGTTTAGCGTTGTCTTCTGTAGCACACACTTCTAGACAGGGTCAGTTTGGCTCCGATTGTGGTTGTCCTTGTACACCCCTCTGTTATGTTGCCCTCAAGGTTTGCTCTGTCCCAGCCCCGTTGCCTGTACCTCAGCCTGTAAAGTGAGAGATAAGTGGCTTTTCTTCTATACCTACTGTGCTCATTATAGTTACCTCAGTGGACTCACGTGGTATTTGTCCTTTTGTGATTGGCTAACTTCACTTATCATCATTGCTTCCAACTCTTCCCATGAGATAATGTGTTTCATGCGATTATCAGTGCTTTTTAGTGATGCGTAGTACTCCATTGCGTGTATGTGCCAGAGTTTTCTAGTCCACTCATCTTTTGATGGAAATTCAGGTTGTTTCCAGTGCTCTGCGATTGTGAGCTGTGCCGCAATAACCACTGAAGTGCAGATGACTGGTCATGGTCTATTTCTTACCTCTTCTGGCAATATGCCAAGTAGATGGATTCTGAGTTGTAAGGCAACTCAATTTCCATTTGCTTTAAATATTGCCAGATAGCTATCCACAGGGGCTGTACATATCTACCCGATGACTAGCAGTGGAGGAGAGTTCCTATCTCACCACATCCCCGCCAACATTGGTTGCTCTCTGAATTTCTGATTTGGGCTATCCGCAAGGGTGTTAGTTGGTATCTCATGGTTGTTTAATTTGCATTTCTATGATGGCTAATGATCTGGAGCATTTTCTCATATATTTACTGGCCATTCAGGTCTCCTCCCTAGTGAAACTTCTGTTCACCTTCTCAGGGGGTTAACTGTTTTCCTCTACTTGCAGGCTAGTAAGGTACTTGTAGCTTTTAGTAATAAGCCCTTTGTCTCTTGTGTTATTGCTAAAAATCCTCTTCCAGTCATGGGTTCTCTAGTTACTCTCTTTTGACACCCATGGGTGTTTTATCCATAGCATATCCCACCTGTCAACTTCACTGCTGTGGTAACCTTTCCTATTACAGTTAGCTTATGTATACCCTGCATCAAGGTTCTTAGGTTTGTCCCAATTTGATTCCTTCATTGATGGTCCTGATAATTTGGTGTTTTACTTCTAGGTCTGTGATCCACCTTGACTTTGTTCTTGTGCATGGGGTGCTTTAAGGGTCTTGTTTCATTTTTCTACAGGTAGATATCCATTGTTTCTAGCACCACTTGGCTCTTGTCAAAGCTCAGTTGTATATATGCTGATGGTCTTTTTTCTGGGTTTTATGTTCTTTCCCATTGGTCTGAGTATCTATCATTATTCCAGTCCCACACTGTTTTGACCACTATGGCTGTACAGTAGGTGCTAAAGTCAGGTAAGTCGAGACCACTGACTTTGTTCTTCTTTTGCAGTTCTCTGCTAATTCTGGGCTTCTTCCCTCTCCATATGGAACTGGTTGTCAGTTTTTCCCACTCCTTGAAGAATTGGAAATTTGAATTGAAAATTGGTATTTGAATCAAGATAGGGTTAAACTTAGACAATGTCTTCTGTAAAATTGCCATCTTTACCATATTGAGTCTTCTGTGGCATTGATTATGGATACAAGCAAGACAAAATCCTTGACAACTTCAATCCCTTTTCCCTTGATCCAGGTGTGAGGATTTTGGTCTTCTTTACATTGAGTTATAATCGATACTTGAGGCTGAATCAGTGATCTTCATCAACAAGTGCTTCATGTCTTCCTCACTTTCAGCAAACAAGGTTCTCTTATCTGGATGTCACAGGTTGTTAAGAGGCCTTCTTCCAATCCTGTCACAGCATTCTTCTCCATGTAATTCAGTTTCACTGATTATTTGCTCAGCACACAGATTGATTATGCATAGCGAGAGCATACAGCTCTGATGCATGCCTGGTTTTAAACCAAGCAGTATCCCCTTGTTCTGTTTGTACAACTGTCTCTTACTCCATCTACAAGTTCCACAGCAACACACGGAAGTGTTCTGGAATTACCTTTATTCTGAGGACTACCCAAAGTTTGTTATAATCTACACAATTCAATATTTTGAGATAGTCAATAAAACACAAGTAAACAAACATGTTTCTGATACACTCTGCTTTCAGTCAAGACCCATCTGACATCAATAATGATGCCCCTTGTCCTATGTCCTCTTTGGAATCCAGCCTGAACTTCTGACAGCTCTCTGTCAAAGGATTCCTGCAACTGTTATTGAATGATCCTCAGCAAAATTTTACCTGTATGTTAATATTAATGATATGCTATAGTTTGAGCATTTTGTTGGGAACCCTTTGGAATAGGCATAGATATGGATCCTTTCCAGTCAATTGACCAAGGAGGTGTGTTCAGATTTCCTGGCATAGTTGAGTAAGTGCTTCCAGTGCATAATCAGTTTGCTGAAACGTTCAACTAATATACCATCGATTCCTGGAGCCTTGCTTTTGGCTAAAGCTTTCAGTGCAGTAATTAAATTCTTCCTTCAGCACATTTATTTCTTGCTCATATACTACCTCCTGGACTGGGGGGATGTTGACTAGTTCTTTTTGGTACAGTGACTCTATATATGTTTTCCATCTTCCTTTAATGCTTCCTGCATCATTCAATATTTTGTGCATAGACTCAATATTGCAATTTGAGGCTTGAATATTTTCTTGAGTTCTTTCAATTTAAGATATGTTGAGTGTGTTCTTCCTTTTTTCGTTTTCTAACACTGTTTTTGCATATTTCATTATAATATTTAACTTTGTCTTCTTGAGCTGTCCTGTGAACTTTTCTGCTCAGCTCTATAAAGGCATTGCTTACTTTGTGTGCCTTCGCTACTCGATGATTAGAAGCAAGTTTGAGTCTCTTCTAACATTCACTCTGATGCTCTTTCTCTCTCTTCCTTGTGTTCTTCATGAACAATGCTCTCGCTTACCTCCCACGCTTCAGTAGGTCTTCTGTAAGCAGAGCACGATGCATCAAATCTGCTCTTGAGATGTGCTCAAAACTCACGTGAGGGAGATTCAAGGCTGTGTTTAGGCTCTCATGGACTTGTTTTAATTTTCTTCAGCTACAGCCTGGACACACATGGCCTGTTCCACCGTCAACCCTGGCCTGGTTATAGCTGATGATATGGAGCTTCTCCATGGCTCTTCCCATCAAATTCAAACTCACTGCCATTGAGGCTACTCTGACTCATAGTGGCCCGACAAGGAAGGGCAGACTGCACCTGTTGGTTCTGAAACTGTGACTCTTCACAGAAATAGAGAAGGGTTGAAATGGTTGATAACTTTGAACTGCTGGCTTTGCAATGGGACGAAGAATGTACAACCACTATACTACCAGAGCCAATTTCTTTCCCCACATCCAATCAGTTTGAGTTCTGTATATCCCATCTGGAGAAGTGCATGTGTATAGTCACTGTTTTGTGTTGTTGAAAAAAGGTATTTGTTATAAATAAGTTTTTGATCTTGCAAAATTCCATCATGCAATTTCTAGCTTCATTTCTCTCACACAGACTATGTTTTCCAACTACCATCCCTTCTTTTTGTGCAATGTTTGTCTTACAATTCAAAATAAGTCTTAAGGTATTTTAATTGCATATTTGCTCAATCTCAGATTGAGATGTTGGTAGAATTGTTCAATTTCTGTATCACTGTATTTAATTGTCGGTGCATAAATTTGAAATGATTGTATCGGTTGAATGCTTTTGATAGTGGCTAACTATAATGCCACCACAAACAGCAATGTATTTCAAGGTACACCGTCCAAGGTCCATTTTGTCAATGAATGCAACACCATTCCTCTTGATTGTGTCATTCCAGGCACAGTAAATTGTATGATTTTCTGATTCCAAATGGTCAATGTTAGTCCGTCTCAGCTCCTTAATGCCTATTACAAAGAAAGGTGACCCAACAGGATGCTCAAACTATAGGATGATATCATTGATATAAAAGAGAAGTAAAATTTTACTTAAGATTATCCAACAATGTTTACAGAAGCACATTGACAGGGAGCTGCCAGAAGTTCAGACTGGATTTAGAAGAGGATGTTGAACAAGGGAAGCCATTGGTGACATCAGATGTATCTTGCCTCAGAGCAGAGAATACCAAAAAAGATGTTAACTTGTGTTTTATTGACTACGCAAAGGTATTCGGTTGTGTGGACCATAGTAAACTGTGGATAACCTTGAAAAGAATGAAAATTCCAGAACAATTCATTGTGTTCATTTGGAACTTTTACATAGATCAAGAGGCAGCTGCATGAACAGAACAAGGGAATATTGCATGGTTTAAAATCGGGAAAGGTGTGCATAAAAGTTGTATCCTTTCATCACACTTGTTCAATCTCTATGCTGAGCAAATCATCAGAGAAGCTGGATTATATGAAGAAGAGTGCAGCATCAGGATTGGAGGAAGGCTTACTAACAACCTGCAATATGCAGATAATATAACTCTACTTGAGGAAAGTGGGGAGGACTTGAAGCACTTACTGGAAAAATCAGACTGTAGCCTTCTGTATGGTTTACAACTCAATGTAATGAGGACCCAAATCCTCACAACTGGACCAATAGGTAACATCATGATAAATGGAGAAAAGGTTGAAATTTTCAAGGATTTTGTCTCACTTGGATCTATGATCAATGCTCATGGAAGTAGCAGTTAAGAGATCAAAAAACATAGTGCATTAGATAAATCTGCTGCCAAATAATTCTTTATATTATAGTATTGAAGAGCAAGGCTCCTACTTTGAGGACCAAGGTGTGCATGACACAAGCCATGGTATCCGTTATTGCATCACATGCATTTGAAAGTTGGACACTTAATAAGAAAGGCCATAGAAGAATTGGTCCATTTGAATTATGGTGCTGGAGAAGAATATACCATGAACTGCTAAAAGGACAAGAGCTCTGTATTGAAAGAAATAAGACCAGAGTGCCCCTTAGAGGCAAGGATGGTAAGACATTGTCCTACATATTGTCAGGAGAGAAATGCCTGGTACGTCGTGTTTGGTAAAGTGAAGGGGTGGCAAAAAAGAGGAAGGTCCTGGATGAGATGGATACACACACTGGGCTCAGCCATAGGAACAATTGTGAGGATGGCGCAGGGCTGTGCAGTGTTTCTTTCTGCTGTGCATAGGGTAGCTATGGGTCAGAGCCTTGTTAATGTTATCTAATAGCCATAATGCCTAGGATATTAATCTTCCTGTGTTCATTTCATATTTGACGATTTCTAGTTTTCCTAGATTCATACATCACACATTCCAAGTTCATTCATTAGTTGATTGTTTAAAGCTGTTCCTCCTTACCTTGACTCGTGTCCCATCAGCAAAGGAAGATCTCAAAAGGCTTGACCCAATTTGGATCACCATGTCTGCTGGAGATCCCCTTGCAGAGGGGTCTGGGGAGGAGATGAGCCATTCAGGGTGTGATGTAACAACGATGAGAAATACAACTTTCCTCTAGTTCCTAAATGTTTCCTCCCTGCTCCCACTACCATGAATCGAATTCGACCTTGCAAGTCTGGCTAGACCAGAGGATGTACACTGGTACAGATAGGAACTGAAAATACAGGGAATCCAGGACGGATGAGCCCTACAGGACCAGTGGTGTGAGTGGCAAAACAGGGAGGGTAAAGGGAAAATGGGTAGGAAAGAGGGAACCGATTACATGGAACTGTGTGTGACCTCCTCCCTGGGGGACAGACAACCGAAAAGTGGGTGAAGGGAGACGTCGGACAGGGCAAGATATGACAAAATACCAATTTATAAACTATCAAGGGCTCATGAGGGAGGGGAGAGCGGGGAGGGAGGGGAAAATGAGGACCTAATGTCGGGGGTTTAAGTGGAGAGAAAATGTTTTCAGAATGATGTACAAATGCGCTTTACCCAATTGATGTGTGTATGGATTGCGATACAGTTGTATGAGCCCCTAATAAAATGTTAAAAAAAAAAAAGAAAGAAAAGAAAACATAGCTCCTCTGGGTCACATTCTGAGTGCTTTCTGACCTGAGGGCCATCCTCTAGTACAACCTCAAACAATATTCTGTTTCTACTTATTGGGCCCAACTTTCTGACATTGTTTTGTAGTCATGCGTAGGTTTTCATCGACTATTTCCTCTGAAGCTGGAAGCTCATTCCTCCTTCCTACTCTCTTCTTAGTCTGTTACTTGTCTAGACTATGGTATTAAGCTCATTGTCAAGATAGCTCATCAGCAAGATAGCAAAAAATGTATACTACAAATTCTAGAAATATATTATTCATTATAAAATCACTTCCTGGTTATGTTCCATATGAGAATGGATAAAGAAGCCATTACAAGTTTCCATTGAAACGCCAAGAAACAATGTTCTGGTTACATTCATTCTCTTTTACAGGCTCTCCGTTTACACCGAAATGCGCTTCTTTTTAACAAAAACTGCAACTAGATAGTTAAAAAAGAATTGATGTATTTGGTGCCACAAATACCATATATTTACTATTTTCCTTCTCAAAACCAGTTCAGAATCTAAGCGTCACAGGCATATCCAAGTTACTTAGGGCTAGGACATTTTGTAATCATCTATTTACCTGGCTCATCTCTTCGATGGAATAAGTGGGATCGCTGCCCTGGGCCTTATGCTTGTGGTTTATGCCGTATGTTGTAACTTATTTCTGTTCTTTGTTTGCTTGCTTGCTTGCTTGCTTGCTTCTTTTATTTTTAAATAGTATTTTATTCTGTTTATTTTGGTCTTTAACTCTTTGTATTTTAAATCATTTTATTGGGGGTTCACACAACTCTTATCGTAATCCATACATCAATTGAATCAGGCATGTTTGTACATATGTTGCCCTCATTCTTTTCTAGACACTTACTTTCTATTGAGCCCTGGTATCAGCTCTTCCCTCCCTCCCCCCTCCCTCGCCACCCTTATAATCCCCTGATAGATTGTCCATTGTTATTATTTTCATCTCTCACACCAACCGCTGTCTCCTTCCTCCATGTTTTCTGTTGTTCAAGGGGTGTATGGTTATGTGTTGATCATTGCGATCAATTCCCCCTTTCTCCCTACCTCTCCCCACCTTCTCCTTCCCCTTCTGGTATCACTATTCCCACTCCTGTTCCTGGGTTCTGTGTGTCATTAGCTCCTGTCCCTTTCCATACCTGTGTACATGTTCCCGTCTAGTCTGAATTGAGAAGCTGCACTGGGGTCATGGTAGTGGGGGATGGCGGTAAGGAAACCTCAAGGAACCAGAGGAATTTAATGTGATTATCGATGCTTTACTGCACCCTAGTGACTTATCCCTTCACTCTGGCAGTGAAGGTTGTTCCACTGTCTTCAGGTGGGCATTAGATCTCTGCTCCAGCCCCCCTCGTTCTCAACAATATGTTTTTATTTTGTTATGTGTCTGCTGATGCCTATTACCTGGTCCCTATGACTCCTCATGATCACACCTGCGTTGTGCTTCTTCCATGTGGACTTGTTTCACTGCTGAATTGTGGCTTATGTAACGTCAAGCCTTTAAGACCCCAGATGCTATATCTTTTAGTAGCCAGGCACCATCTACCTTCTTCACCACATTTGCTTATGCACCCATTTTGTCTTCAGCGATTGGGTCAGGAGGGTGAATACCTCAGACTGCCAATTCATTAGAACAAAGTGTTCTTTTATACAGGGAGGGTATGAGCAGAAACCCAAAGCCCATCCCCTACTTCAGTGTATTGCCTTATAAATATATGTACATGGGCCAATACCTCTATTTTTGTGGATTAATGTATTTACATGTGTACACTGCTGTTTATACCTCTACCATTGCTATGCTTCCTAGATCCTTACTCTGTTTCCTTTTACCTTTCTCCTGCCCCACTGCCATGTTCCCCTTATTTCTGCCTCTGGGTACTTCCTCTTATCTAGTTTTCTGTTGCTCTGACACCACCACCACCCACCTGCCCCACCTCAGATCCCTTTCTCCTCCTTGTTATTGGCTCCAACACCCCAGTTTTCCCCCAGGATTTTTGTATATTTCTTCTCTCTTTATTCTGTTTTTGGTGAAAGTTTACAAAGTAAACTTGGTTCTCATTTAACAATTTCCAATTGTTTGGTGATATTAGTTGTGTTTTCCACAATACATTTTCTATTCTGATTGTACTGTTTCCAGTTTTCTAGCTTAAGCCACACTTCAGAAGTCATTGTTACAGAAATAATAGATTGATCTGTAAAATGAATATTGTACCCATGGTATGGTTTATATGCTCCTGAAAATAATCATTTGTATAAGACCAAATGATCCCCATTTACTGTAAAGCAAATATGAGAGTACAAGATGTAGAGGGAAGCTAGAAAATGGGAAACTGAAAAATTAGGGTGTAAGGGCAAAAGTCTTGGGGTTTCCAACTGAAGACAGAACATGATAGTGGGACAAAAGGAAAGTAAAAGAAAATAGAGGAAATAACCAGGAGGCAAAGGGCTTTTATAGAGGTCTAAGTACAGGGATGTACATATGTAAATATATTTATATATGATTATTGGAAAATAGATCTATGTGCACATATTTATAGGTTTAGTATTAAGGTAGCAGATGGACATTGGACCTCTATTCATGTACTTCCCCAATGCAAGAACACTTTGTTCTATTAAACTGGCATTCCATGATGCTCACCTTCCCGACACGATCACTGAAGACAAAGTGGGTGTATAAGCAAATGTGGTGAAGAAAGATGATGGTGCCCAGATATCAAAAGATATAGCATCTGGGGTCTTAAAGGCTTAAAGATAAACAAGCAGCCATCTAGCTCAGAAGCAACAAAGCCCACATGGAAGAAGCACATCAGCCTGTGTGATCATGAGGTGTCGATGAGATCAAGTATCAGGCATCAAAGAACAAAAAAATCATATCATTGTGAATGAGGGGGAGTACAGAGTAGAGATCCAAAGCCCATCTGTAAGCAACTGGACA
>NW_022103920.1:76923748-76927029 GCF_000313985.2 Echinops telfairi
TGTGTGTATGGATTGGGATAACAGTTGTATGAGCCCCTAATAAAATGTTAAAAAAAAAAAAAGAAAACAAAGTAAAGTGATATAATGGAATGTACAAAAGTGAACAATGTGCTTGGTATCTCTCAAGCTGGAAGAACTGAAGAAAATGTCAAGCCTCACGTAGTATAACTAAAGGATTCTATGTCAAAATATTGAACAATGCAAGAAATATCCAAAGATGTCAGGAATAGGCATATTTGTTGTGCCCAAAGAAATCAGTCATTGTTTGAGCATTTCAAGTGGTAGCATATGGCCAAGAATTAATGGTATTCAAGGAAGAGATCCAAGCTGCACTGAAGGTATTGTGTACTTTGGCCATGTTATCAGGAGGGACTAGTCTCTGGAACGTGCATCATGTTTTGTAAAGTAGAGGTCCAGCTGTAAAGAGGAAACCCATTTACAAGATGGATTGACACAGTGGCTACAACAATGGGGTCAAGCAAAGCAAAGATTGTGAAGATGGTGCAAGACTGGGCATTGCTTTTTTCTGTTGTAGTAAGGTTGCTATGAGTTGAAACCTAACAATAACAACAACAAATATGGAGTCGTATACATTTTTAGAAACATACTTTTTAGTGTCTTAATAATAAATTGTAAATTTTTTGGTTGATAACTACTGATTTTTTATCTTTAGAGACTAGCCATTCATTACATATATACAAAATAATTGATATACTCTTTCTATGGATGTATATTAAGGTCATTCTCTTTTATATTATTTATTATCATTATTAATGCTGGTTGTCATAAGCCACACTATGGAAACTCACTTATGGATAGGACCTTGGATTTTTCCCTCCTAGGATAATTATCGCTAAGTGGAAGGTTGAGGAAAGGGAGTGTTCATCCAGGTCCCTCAGTGGCGCATGAGTGTTCTCCTGGTCTCACCCCTTCAAAAATACAATCCAGTAGAAGAAAACTACACTTCTTTTCCTACTAGACCTGTATCTTCTGACCCCAGTGATTCTTTGAACTACTCTTTTAGTGTGAAAATGTAGAAAGTTGTTCTATGACTTCAGTGGAGTTTTTTTTTTTTAACAAAAAACCCTAACATTTTATATTTATTTAAAAGTCACTTTTAAAACCCAGGGTGCCTAAATACTTATTCTCTGAAGTCACATGTAATCTACCCCCTAGAAACATTTTATTTTAAAAAGGAAAGGGTTTTATTTTTATTTTTTATGACTTCTCTATCTGTGGTAAAGAAAATATACTTCCACAGAGCTAGTTTAACCATAATGATATTCTGGGTCTGTTGGGATCATACTGACTGTATGAAATCCTTTGAATTTTCTATTTTTACTTTACCTTCCATCAATAAAAGCTGTTAATCTCATATTAGCTTGAGGTCCACATTTCAATATCACTTTGTCTAAATATAGAAGCTTTCCTTCCTTTTAAGAATGCTTGTTTATAGCAGCTAAAAAGTGCCCATAAAATGCTAATGATTGTATTATGAAATAGTCACCAAGATTATTAGTTGTTTTCTAATTTAGACTTCATAATGAAGACCAAATGATACTTGCATTAAATCTATTTTAAGAAAAATTCAAGTATGACAAAATATTATCACCCTAGCCACCTGCATTTTCAATTTCTACTTCAACATAACCTGCAAAGAGGGCATCTCTTTACGCTTGTGGTAATTAAATGTGCTCACCTACCCTACAAAAAGTCAAAACAAACCCACTGCCATTGAGTCAATTCTGACTTAGAGAAAGCCTATTGGACAGAGGAGAGAGCATGGTTTCTTATCAAGTATTATTTTCTGGAGATAGTGGCCTCATAGGTTTCCTCAGACTGTAAATATTTATAGAGGCAGACTGCCTCATCCTCTACTACAGAGCAGGTTGGTGGAATCCAACTCATACCTTTGGTTAGCAGTTTAACCTACTGTGCCACTAAGAGCATAACCAATGAAGCACAATGTCTACATATGGAGAGATTTACTACAATGAAGAGCTCACACATTTGTGGGGGCTCACACATTTGTGGGGGCTGGCAAATGCCAAATCCATGGGTCACATGTCAGACTTAAGAGTTCTGCTACCTCAGGTGGTTCCAGGAGGTGATGAAGAGGCAAGATGAAGATTTCTTCAGGATTATGTCACAAGAACTGGCGGTCAGAGATGTAGAGGTAGAGTGAATCTTGGCAGATCATTCATATGTACACCACAAGCAGACTACATCCCTAAGGAAACTTAATTTTCAGTATATTGAATGATCACATCTAATCAAATGGAGGCCACATTATATTACATTATGGAAGAGCCATCCGCCTGCCACACTACTGAGAGTCAATCAGCTAATGTGCTTGACTGCTAAATGAAATGTTGGAAGTGTAAACCACCCAGAGACAACTTGAAAGAAAGATTTGGTGAATATATATATATATAGATAGATTTCACCAAATATATATATATATATATATACCAAAAACAAAACAAAACAAAAACCAGATTTGCACTGGGCAGAGCGGAGCTTTCCTAGTATTCATTGTTCCCACTACGCAAGCATCAAGCAACTCACTCTGAATTAGTGCACCCAGTGGCGTCACCTGGGAAGGTTCTCTGGTCACAGTGAATTTTTTTATAAAAGCAGTTTCGCTCACACCTTGTTTTTTGGATGATCAATTTAAGAGAACAGTGTGTGGCTGTGAAATTTTATTTCCTGCTTGGGAAAAATGCCACAGAAACTGTTGTGATGTTGAACACAACTTACAAGGACAACACTATGGAAAAAATTCATGTGTACAAGTGGTTTTCTCATTTCAAAACAGATGCCCAATGATGACAAACCTTGTTCTGGATGTCTGTCAGCTTCCCAAATGGATGAAAATGTTGACTCAGTGCATTTGGAGTTTGTTCCACCAAGTCAGACTGTTGATCAAGCTTTCTATTTAGAGGTTCTGAAAAGATTGCATAACAATGTGAAACATCAAAGGCCTGATTTGTGGCGATAGGGGACTGGTCTTCCCATCACGACAATACACATGCTCTTGCAGCCATCTCAGTGTGCCAGTTTTTGGCAAAAACAGCATGCCTCTTGCCCCATGCATCTTACTCACCTGATTTGACTACGCAGAAGGGGAAAACAAAAAAATGAGGGAGCTGCTGTCAGCCAACCAACCAGATGAGTTTTAAAATTCTTTCCGGAGTGGAATCACAGATTTGACAAATGCATGAAGTGTGATGGAGAGCTCTGTGAAGGTGATAAGGTTGTTTTGTAAAAAAAAAAAAAAG
>NW_022103920.1:76927129-76955723 GCF_000313985.2 Echinops telfairi
TGTTCTGCAGAATGTCAATGAGTATTCTAAAAAGCTGGGTTCTATGGTCAAAATGCTTGGATAGGATGTGGTTAATCTAAGAGCTTTTTTTTTTCATTATGAAACTTTATCAGCACTTCTCTCCCAGAGGAGAGAGAAAAAGGATCAGGAGTGCTCAAATTTATTGGGACCCTCAACTCTTTATGTTCTTTATTCAGAGACTCTCTCTGTGAGGTCAGCATTCCCTGGGACATGCTCACTTACCTTCTACTTCTCCTTTTCCCACACTTCTACCTCCCTACTTCCTCCAATTTCTCCATCAGCCTCCCCCACTTTTTTTTACAATTGACCTTAGAGGTGATCTTGACATTGAGCCCTTGTATGTAGTACACACGGGTCAGATATGGTGATGGTTTTTGTTGCAAGTGAAATTGGCTGGGGCTATAATTCTCAATGATTTGACAGAAAATGTTCTTCTATATTGTAATATAATGTAACCATCCTCCATTTTGTGATGTGATGTGAGCAGCTGACTGAAAGTTGATCAGGTGTAACATAGGAATTACATACAAGGGGGTACCCCAAAAAGCCAGAATTGCGCTGGGTGTAGCAAAGCTTTCAAAATATGCATTTTCCCCACTAGGTGAGCATTAAACAACTTGCTTTGAGTTAGTGCACCCAGTGGTGTTGCCTGGGAAGGTTCTCTCTGGTCACAATGAATTTTTTCATGAAAACATTTTCTGTCAAACCTCGTTTTTTGTGATGACCAATTTAAGAGAACAGCGTGCAGCTATGCAATTTTATTTCCTGCTTGGAAAAAAATGCTGCAGAAACTGTTGGGATGTTGAACACAGCTTACAAGGACAGCGCTATGGGAAAAACTCATGTGTAGGAGTGGTTTTCTTGTTTCTAAAAAGGTGAAATGTCAATTGATGACAAATCTCTGTCTGGATGTCTGTCAACTTCCCAAACGGATGAAAATGTCGACTCATAGTGCATTTGGAGTTCATTCCACCAGGTCAGATTGTTAATCAAGCTTTCTATTTGGAGGTTCTGAAAAGATTGCATAACAGTGTGCAACAAAAAGGCCTGACTTGTGGTAGATGGGGGACTGATTTTGCCACCATGACAATGCACCTGCTCTTGCAGCATCTCAGTGCACCAGTTTTTGGCAACAAATAGCATGCCTCTCTTCTCCACTTACCTTACTCGCCTAACCTCACTCTGTGCAACTGCTTTTTGTCTCTGTGAATGCAGAGGGACATGAAAGGACAAAGATTTGACGAAGTAAAAGAGGTGAAGAAAATAACGAGAAGGTGCTGTCAGCCATCCAAACAGATGAGTTTCCAAGAATGGAATCGCAGATTTGACAAATGTGTTAAGTGTAATGGAGAGTGCTGTGAAGGTGATAGGGTTGTTTTATAAAAAAAAAAAAAAGGAAAAACTAAATACTTATCTTTGAAAAAAAATCCAGTTTGTTTTGGGAGCCCCCTCGTCTGTGTGTGTGTGTGTGTGTGTGTGTGTGTGTGTCTGTAAAATCACATATAATATATATTTTTAATTTGTCATTGAAAACTCAATGAATCACAATTCCACTCCGGCACACACAAGGTTACTGTAAGTAGGCATTGGCTCAGCAGCACCGGCTTTTCATGTTTTGAGGAGATAGAGTTGGGAATGAAGTGAAAAGTCAGGAAATAGTTAACAAGAGTTCACAGTACTACCCAATAGAAGGGATTTTTAGGAATAGGAGCAAAATTTCAAGAAAGGTTTCCTAATTGTGCCTACTAGAGTTGGGAACATGGGAAAATAACAAGGTTTGAGAGGAAAGGACTATGAGTATGTATGTGACACATTAGAGTTGAAGTGGATTTGAGGTATTCAAGAAGAATCGCAAGATAGACTGTTGCATAAAGAGGTTTGAGCTAGTCTGAGTATCTAGCATTATACCAATACCATGCTGTTTTGACCACTGTGGCTGTGTAGGTTAAACATATATAATGCTTTGGGTAAGATTGATATCTTTATTATATTGAGTCTTCCGATCCATGAGCAAGGGAAATTCTTCTATTTATGGAGGTCGCTTTTGGTTTCTTGTAGTAAGGTCCTGTAGTTTTCCTCTTATATGTCTTTTGGGGTTTTTTTGTTAGATATATCCATAAATATTTCCACTTGTTCTTGACCTTTATGAACAGTACTGCCTTATTGATCTCCTCTTCCATGGTCTTGCTTGATGTATACAGCAAACCAATAGACTTCTGTTTGCTGATCTTGTATCCTGCCACTCTTCCCAATACTCTGTTGCTGTCAGTACTCCTGTTGTGGAGCTT
Source organism: Echinops telfairi (assembly GCF_000313985.2). Lineage (NCBI taxonomy): Eukaryota > Metazoa > Chordata > Mammalia > Afrosoricida > Tenrecidae > Echinops > Echinops telfairi. The sequence continues at coordinate 76,929,439 of NW_022103920.1, forward strand.
TTGGGATTTTCAATGTATAGAATCATGTTATCTACACATAGCGATAATTTCACTTTCTCCTCTCCCAGTTGGATACTTTTAATGTCCTTCCACTGTCTTATATTGTTAGCTAGGACCTCCAGCACGATGTTGTTTAGAAGTGGTGACAAGGGGCATCTTTGTCTGGCCCCTTTGTTCAGTAGGATTATTGTTGTTGTTTATTGACTGTGATGTTGGCTGTTGGCTTTTCACAGATAACTTGCATTAACTTGAGGAATTTTCCTTTCATCCCTATTTTTTGAGAGTTTTAATTAGGAATGGGTGTTGAAACAGAAAACCCAGAAATAAAACCATTAGCATATAGACAACAGATGCTCAACAAGGGCTCCCAAAGCATCAAATGGCATGTGGATGTCCTCTTTAACAAGCGGTGCTGGAAACAATGAAGTTCCACCTGAAGAAACATGAAACAAACCCCTTACCTCACCCCATGCACAAGAAGAAACTCCAGGTGGATCACAGACCTAGAAGAAAAACCCCAAACTATCAGGACCATCAATGAAGGAATCAGGACAAATCTAAGAACCAGGGAATACTTAGGCTAACTTCAATAGGGATGGGTACACACAAAGATGAACCTGAAATTGAAAAATGAGATACATTAAGGATAAAACACCTGTGTGCATTGAAAGACTTTACCAAGAAACTAACAATAGAACCCACAGACTGGGAAAGGATTTTGAGCAATGACATGACAGACAAAGGGCTCATTACTAAAATAAACAATACCCTCCTACGCTGAAAAGAGAGGAAAATAGTTAACCACCTGAGGAAGTGGGCAAAAGATGTGAACAGAAGTTTCACTAGGGAGGAGACCTGAATGGCCAATAAACATATGCGTAAATGCTCCAGATCATTAGCCATCAGAGAAATGCAAATTAAACCAACCATGAGATACCATCTAACACCCTTGAGGATAGCCCAAATCAGAAAATCAGAGAACAACAAATGTTGGAGAGGATATGGCAAGACGGGAACACTCCTCCACTGCTGGTGGTCATGTAGGTAAGTACAGACACTGTGGAAAGCAATCTGGTGGTATTTAAAACAAATGGAAATTGAGCTACGTTATGACTCAGTTATCCCTCTACTGGGCATATACCCAGAAGAGGTGAGAAATAAACAACAACCAGTTGTCTGAATTCCAATGTTTATTGTGGCATAATTCACAATCACAAAGAACTGGAAACAACCTAAATTTCCATTGATAAATGAGTGGATTAGAAAACTCTGGCATATACACACAATGGAGACCAACACATCACTAAGAAGCACTGATGATCACATGAAGCATATCATTTCATGGGAAGAGTTGGAGGAAATTATGCTAAGTGAGGTCAGCCAGTCACAAAAGGACAAGTACAACATGAGTCCCCTGAGGTAAGTAGATTTAGCACAGAAGGTATAGAAGAAAAGCCATTTATCTCACAGTATAGGGGTGAGGGTTCAGACAGTCGGGTGGGGGTCATACCAAACCCAAAGAGGTACATGCCATTCCAACACAAATAAGGTGAAATGGGGGAAGGAGGAGAGAAAAGGGGAAGACAATGGCACGGGGGAAGAGTATTGATTGTGTCTTCACAGAATTGGGAGTGGGCATGCAGACCCCACCCGAGTTCACCAAACCTTAAGGGCAATGTAACCACTTGGAGCAATGCATGATAATAGTGGGCTACAGGGCCGGCCCCAATCAGCACCAAACTGCCCTCCTCCCTAGAAGTATGTGCTAAAGAGAGCAACACTAAACCTACAGGTTGGGGAGAGGGGCCGGCCTGCCAAGCTCACGTGGAAGCAAACCAAGAAGGAAACAGAGAGAGGGACAGTTCGGAGCCCATATTGGCACACCTGGTCCAGAGGATGATGGCTCACGGAGCTGCAAGGCACAGAGAGGACAGTAGGGCTGACAACAGCTAAAGAAGGCATCATGTCCCCATGACAGAGCACAATACTGGGGACACACATCGGGGAGTTAATCTGCTCTGAACCCCCCACAACAGGGGAAACCCAAGAATGGAACATAACAGATCAGCAATGGGAGCAAAGAAAAGCCACAAAGACCCTAAAATACACCAGACTAGGAAGGGCAGTCACAGACTGGGGAGACAGTCATAAAGGTCAGCAGACAGACCCGGCATTATCTGTTTGTTTGTTTGTTTGTTTCTCTCTCCCTCTCTCTTTTTATGCAGCTGTTTGTTTTCTTTTTGTTTGATCTCTGTTATTGTTGGTTTGCCCGCCTATATAATATAGGCTTGGGAACAAGTCCAAGGGTTTGTTGGAGCAACAGCATCTAGCTGGGAGGAATTGCTGAGAGGCAGAAAGGTAGGGCAGGTAGAAGGTAAAAGGAAACAGAAAAGATCTAGGAAGCAAAAGTATGACTAGAGGTTAAGCATAGGTATGTACATAAATAAATACATTAATTCATAAAAATAGAGGTATTGGCCTATGTACATATAGCTATATGGCAATACACTGAGGTAGTGAACAGAATTCGGACCTCTGTTCAAGCCCTGCCTCAATGTAAGAACACTTTGTTCTAACAACCTGGCATTCTGTGATGCTCACCCTCCTGGCACAAGCGCTGAAGAAAAAATGGGTGCATTAGCAAATGTGGTGAAGAAAGCAGATGGTGCCCAGAATTCAAAAGATATAGTGTCTGGGGTCTTAAAGGCTTGAAGTTAAACAAGCGGCCATCTAACTGAGATGCAACAAGCAGACATGGAAGAAGCACAGCAGCCTGTGTGACCATGCAGTGTTGACAGCATCAGGTAACAGGCTTCAGAAGACCCCAAACAAACAAAAACACCATATTGTTGAGAATGAGGTGGATCGGAGCAGAGACCCAAAACCCATCTGTAGACAATGGGACATGCCCTCACAGTAGGGTCACAAGGAAGGGATGAGTCAACCAGATGCAGTATAGCACCGATGAAACACAATATTCCTCTGGTTCCTTGAGGCTTCCTCACCCCCCTCTGTCATGACCCCAGCCCTGCCTTTCACTGCTTGTTAGACTGAAGTATGTGCACAGGTACAGATAAGAGATAAGAGCTCACGACACATGGAACCCAGGAACAGGAATGGGAGTAGTGATACCAGGAAGGTAGGGGGGAAGTGGGGAAAGGAGGGGAGGAAGGGGGAACCGATCACAATGATGGACAAATAACCACCCCCACCCCCACCCCCAGAGGGACAAACAACAGAAACCATGGGGGAAGGGAGACAGCTGACAGTGTAAGATATACAAAAAAATCATAATAATTTATAATTTTTCAAGGGGTCATGAGGGTGGGGAGGGGGTAGGTGGGAGAGGAGATGATAACAAGGACTCAATAGAAAGTAAATGCTTAGAAAATAATGGTGGCAACTTATATACAAATATGCTTGATACAATTGATGTATGGATTGTTATAAGAGTTGTAATAGCCCCCAATAAAATGATCTTTTAGTTAGAAAAAGAAAGATGTTTGAGTTGAGATGAGATAGCTAACCTAGAAATACAAAATTATGAATCATCTGAATCTTGGTGAGAATTGGAATGGAAGATATCTGTGAAAAGTACCAAGTTAGAACAGCAAGGTGCCTCAAACAAAAACACGATTATTGGATGCAAAGCTAGGCTTTAGCAAAACCATGAAAACTTAGTATTTCTTCCCTGAACTCTCTCTCTATCTCTCTCATATGCCCTTTTTTGATCTTGAGAGGACTTATAAATTGTCACATGAATTGGGCCACGTGAGAATTTATTGAGCAAGGGTTGCTCTCCAACCATTACTTACCAGAGACCATTCATTACTGAACAAGGTACACCGATTCTCTGTTCTCATGAAATATGGTATCATATAATTTGAAAGCTCAGAAGACAAATAAAATAAAACATTATTATCAGAAACCTATATAAGGTATAATACTTGCCCTGGGTGACACAGGAAGGGGGACATCACCAAACCATTTCTATGACCACCCCAGTTTCCATTGCTGTAGGTGCTATTTTCTGACAAGAAAGTTAAGAACTGCCGTGGTTTCGGTTGTCAGGGGAGATTCCTCTGAAGTGAACATGGTTAAGCTAATATCTGCAGGAGAAGAGGGTGGTGGGTGAGGCACAAAAACCCTACCTCTCACAGGGGCTTCTATCTGCGCATCAGGTAGGAGATTATCTCACACGGAGCTAAGCAATCCCACCAGGAACAAGCCTATGGGCTCACATTAGAGCGAATGACTGTGTGGCCAAACAGGAAATTCAAAGGCTATGCATTTGAAAATATAGTTGGGGCCAGACCATCTAAAGTTTTGTGAATCAGAAGTAGTAGTATAATAAATAGTAAAGCATTCCATTTTGATTTAAAAACATTCTGGCTGCTATGTAAACAATATAGTAGAATGAATATAAAGCATGAGCATGGAGGTTTAGAGAATTCGAGTTAAAATACAAATCTAAGGACTGGTGAATTGAAAAAGATTGGCCGTCTGCAGTGTAAATGGAGACAATGGAGTGTTTGGGGTATAATTGGATTTGATCATTCTTAAATGATTAATTAGAGGAAAGAGAGGAATCAAAGGTAAATGCTAGAATGTGGGCTTTAGCAGCACAAGTGGGGACACAAATATCCATGCCAACTTTGATAATTCATTAAACATGCATGTAGAAAAAAGCAAGTCTACTATTTTTGAACACTATCAGGGCTGGAGATGGAGGTTTGAGTCCTCTGGTAGGCGAATTTGGGAGAGTGTGGCATTACAGAAACCATGAGAAGAAAGGTTCTTAAAATAAAATGTGTGATCATTCAGCCAAATGCCAAGTCAATGTGTGTATGAGCAGAGGGAATTGATGGTGACAACACTCCCGGATCCCACCTTTTCCCCCAAATACATCATTCTCCAGGTATTTGGAACATAATTTTCACTTAATTTACTTGCTTTGTGTAATTTTCTTGTAAAATTTACAATTTGACTTGTTGTCCTATCTACTAAATTAAATTTGGAACCATAAAGAGTAGAACACTAAAACAGAGATGATTTGAGACATAATAAATGTTGTGGTTTCTCAACCAACATGATTACCCAATCTACCCTCTAGACTCCCTTGGTATAAAATATCCTTCACTAAACCAATCCCTAAACTTTGTGGATTTTCTAAAATCTTCAAGTATCACTTTAATTTTTATTTTAGTAAAAACCAAGGGCTTTTTCTGAGATTTTAAGTTTGCTGATCGTGTTTAGTTTTAAAGGGTTTGTGTGTGTGTGTTTGTGTGTGTGTTTTAGATTTCAAATATTAGGCATATTTCCTCTAGCATAAAATAAAATTGATGAAAAGGTAATAATCTCATGGCTATGGAGCATAGGCACATTTTCATTAAAAAATATTCACATCTCATAACTATTAAGAAAAGTGCACTAAAACATGTCTACACACAATATGAAAAGACAGTAGAGAAAGTTGATGACCCTCCTCTTATTTGGTGGAGACTTCCAAAAGCCCTCCAGGTTATTTTATATTTTAAGTGACGGTGTTCACTTTCCAACGATGATTTCCAAGCAAGTAGTTGTGATTGATAAGGACCATTGTTGAACTGTATTTTATTTGCACTCTTAAAGGAGCTCTGTGCATAATGTTGGACTACCAACTGAAAGGTCAGTGGTTCAAATCCATCCGCTGCTTTTGGGGAGAAGGATGAGACTGTCGGCTCCTGTAAAAGACTCACAGCCTCAAAGCACTAGACAGGTTCACGGTGAGTCATAACTGATCTGATGGCAGTGCGTTCGCTGGGTTTCTTACACCTATAGTCTTTTAGTACCATTCCCAATGAGTATTTAAATAGATATTGTTCTTGAGAAATATTTTTACTCTGACAGAATTTGAGCATGTATCAGGTGGATGTCATATGTTAGTTTGTGACATCAAAGACTAGCCCTTGGTTGCCTTATCAAAATGGACCTTTCTGCTGAGTTCCAATGCTTAATTTTACGAGTAAAGGGAATACAGCATTTTTGAGATGTAAATTTTAAGAAACTTTGGCTTTAGCTTCATTGTGTAAAAAGAACTTGGAAGAAAGCTATGCAAATTAAAAAAAAAATCTATGGCTTTTTGTGTCCATCAGAGAACAGGGCTACAGGGGAAGCTGCCACCTCATATGTGGCTAAGAGCGCTGTGCTCTACTCTGCCAAGTTTGGCCGAGACCTCTGGTGAGTTTAGCCAAGGTCCAAAGTGCAAATTTAGTAGAAATAGTCCCCACAAGTCTATCCTCACTTCAGGCATCAATTGCAAGTTCAGGTACTTCCCAAAACCACGGACAACATTTTTTGATGTTCAGTTGTAGACAGTTTTCAAGTCCCATCATTCTCCTTTCTCTTCTGAATCACAATTGGGTAAGCAGACAAGAAAACTCAATCCTCCCTCCTTTGGCACTAGCAAAAAGTTTAAACCCAGGAAAACCAGTGTAAGTATAAAATCTCCATCTCAGTTCCATCCTCTGATGAAAACATCAAACCAAGACAATCTTTCCTTTGCTCTGTCAAGCCGTTTTGTGAACTGATTTAAAACCATCTCTGCTCTCTTCAGAAAGCCTCATCATGTGAGTAATAAGTAATTCATATTTCATATCCCCATGCGTGACATTAACAGCACCTATATTTGAATCATTTTGAGGGAGAGGGAGGAAGTGGGAGGTTCAATTTCACCTATACAAGGACACATGGAAACCGCAGTGCGCCAAGGAAAGGAAAAAGCTGACTGATTGGAAAGAAAAGATGTAACTAACAGCTGCTATAAAAAGAAAGAGGAAGGTGCCAGAAAAGTAGTTCGAAATCTATTAATAAGTTGTTCTATCACAATGATCGACATATAACCCCCTCTCAGGGGGACGAACAACAGAAAAGTGGATAAAGGGAGGCAGCGGTTGGTATAAATTATCAAGGGTTCATGAGGGAGGGAGGAAAATGAACTGATACCAAGGGCTCAAGTAGAAAAAAGTGTTTTGAAAACGATGATGGCATCAAATGTACAACTGTGCTTGACACCATGGATGTATGTATGGATTGTAATAAGAGCTATAAGCGCCCCCAATAAACTTATTTTAGAAAATAAAAATAAGAGTAAGATGTCATACATGTAATAGGGATCATAAAATGCAGACAGGAGGTGAGAGAATAACCATCAACGGTCACATTTAGTTCAGAATCCATTTCAAATCAGTTTCCTTTCTATTCTGAATCCTCACACTATCCCATACTTTGATACCTATCTTTAATGTGTTTAATTTTTTCCTTTTTGAATTGAGTTAGTTTACCATGAGAACATATTCATACAATTAAAAACACTAATTGCTTACTTAATTATGAAAGATTTCATAAAAGGTAATATAAATATAAAATTATGAATATTCCAATTCTCCATCTACTTCTACTAATTTTTATTAGAGAAATGTAAAAGTATATTGCTATATATGTAATTAAACAAAAATATAAATGATATTTTGCAGCTCAATGATAGCTTCTGCTCATGTGGTAAGTTCATCATTCAATACATAGAACCTCTCCTTCCTCTTAAAGCGTCTGTCCTGCACAAATTCCAGCTTCTGAGGAACCCAGGGTAATTCAGGATCCATTGGTTAGAACAAAAGCACACAGTTATCTTTAATTGTCACCTTACTCTAATCCCATACTCCATATACAAGAAGGGTCTCTTGGCTGGTTCCTTGTCTTTAAATATGAATCTTGAGTCTTCTGAACCTAAAGTGTTTCCTACTCTGTTCTAAACATGATCATCCCACCCTTGAAATCTCTCACGTTCACCCTGTGAGGAAGTCTCAATGCTGACTCAGAGTCACCTCCGGTGGGTTTCTAAGATTGTAACTGGTCATAGGAGTAGAAAGCCCAGTCTTCCATGGAGTGTCTGGTGGTTGAACTGCCAACTGACTATATGGATCACAGCCCAACACATACCACCACACCACCAGGGCTCCTAGTCTGTAGTTAATTACCGTCACCTGTCTTCTGGATACTGATGATACTAAATTATATGGGATATAATGTAATAATGAAAGACATACACTTCACAAACAAAACAACATGGATGAATATGATGATATCAAGTTTAAATGTCATATAGAGTTATTTTTATCATATACTTTAAAAAAAATAGTACATATCAGAGAAAGTGCTATATTCCTACAATAGAAGTATATATTGCAAGCAATCTTTGGGAACTAATTGCTAGTATCTAATAAAACTGAAAATATGCATATATGGTGTCAAAGTCTTCCATTTCCTTCCTTGGGTGATACTGGTAAATCAATGGTGGTAACAAATGCCAAGGCATCTTGCAGAGGTTAGGGCTGGGGTGGCTCAGAGGCGTGGACCCTTCATTACAATTCAAGTTCAGAACAGTGTCTCTAACTCCAAAAAGAGACCCATGCACTTTGGAAGTAGTTTCCCATCCCCTTTTCCTCCGACACTGGAAACTATCGATCTACTTTTGATCTCTATAGATTTGCTTACTCCGACATTGAAAAAAATCTGTTTAGACTTGACATTTAAGGAGTCACACTATTGACATAAAACCCAGAAATATTTGATAGAAAAGTTTTAATGACTATTATGTCTAATTATTTGCAATCTGTATTTTTTACCAAATTCTCAGTTCAGATTTATCCAGTATTCTATGAATAATCTGAATTTTCATAAAGCGAAGGAAGTCACTGAAATGGATTCCTGGCAGAACTATTAGAAAATCTGGCTGCCTCATCCATGCAGGAAGAAAGGTGACGATAAAAATTATTGTGCACCAACCGGTGTGGTCATGAGGTGTCACTGCAATCATGAGGTGTCATTGGGAGTAGGTAACAGGCATCAGAAGACTCATAACAGACAAATAAAAACATATTGCTGAGAATGAGGGGGTTTGGAGCAGAGACCCAAAACCCAACTGTGTTAGTCTGGGTAGAGTAGAGAAACAAGTGCATAGACACTCACATGTGTATAAGAAAGAGCTTTATGTACAAGAGGAATTGAATATTGAGTAAATACCCAGATCAAGTCCATAAATCCAATATTAGCCCATATGTCTGACACCAATCTATAAATTCCTCTTCAGACTCACAACGCACATGCAATGATGCTGAATGCAGGATGATCACAGGCCAGTGGGTGGAAAGTATTTTGGATCCAGTGGCATTATAAGCATCTCAGCACTGGCAGGGGTCTCCACAGGGCTCCTCCAGCTCAGGGCACTAGCCTAGCTCCATTTGTCTTGTCAGCTGCAAGGGAGTGAGCATGTGTCCTGACTCCAGCAAGCTATTTATCTCCTTAGCATCTCCAGATGAGGTCATCACACGGCAACCTGATTGACAGGCAAAACTCCATTCCTTTACTCTTAATCTTCTCAAATTGACAACAGATTATATACCTACCAAACCATCTGTAGACAATGGGACATCTCCCCACAGAGGGGTCACAGGGAAGGGATGAGTCAACCAGGGTACAGTAAAGCACCGATTAATCATACAATATTCCTCTGGTTCCTTGAGGCTTCCTCACCCACCATCCTGACTCCAATGCTGCCTCTCACTTCCGATTAGACCAGAGCATGTGCACAGGTATAGATAAGAGATAACAGCGCACAGCACACGGAATCCAGAAACAGATTGGGAATAGTGATACTAGAAGGGTATGGGGAAAGGGGGGAGTGGAGGGAAGGAAGGGGGGACCAATCGCAATGATCAACACATGATCCCACACACCTCTCGGGGGGAAGAATAGGAAGGAACCATGGAGGAAGGGGGATAACAGTGTAAGATGTGAAAATAACAATAATCTTATAATCTTACGAGGGGTTATGAGGGTAGATGAGGTAGGGAAAAAAGAGGAGACGATACCAAGGGTTCAATAAAAAGTAAATTCTAGAAAAGAATGAAGGCAACATATGTACAAATATGCCTGGTACAACTGATTTATGGATTGTAATGAGTTGTAAGACCTCCCCAATAAAATTATCTTTTAATAAAAAATATTTTACAAATTAGATCACCAATGAATGTCAAAATGAATAGACAGTATTAATAATTACACTGGAAAATGTACATGAATTGAGAATGGCCCATTCAAACAAGTTTAAACAAACCCAACATTAAATGCAAATAGAAGGGACCAACAAATATCTAAAACAAGTTCCCACAGCTACTTTAGATAATAGTTTTGGGGAATTCTGGTAGTATCTACTACACAAGAATAGAGAAAATACCTCAGAGCAACCCTTAAATGGGGAATTCTAATAGCTGTTAAGTAACATATAAGTCAAAATGAATATAAAGGTTAGATTCTTCACTGTTATGATTTGCATTTCTAATTGTATTTCAATGTGAATTTGTAGGTGAGAATATGTTCTCCTTAAGAATATTTTCCATAAGATAGTTGGAGAGAGGGAGCCATATCCCACCCCCACCCCCAATAAAAGCCTAACTTCAATGTGACCTGTCATTGGGAAGGTGGGATGTGTTTCCCTCCCTCCTACTATCTTTGGAAATATTTGCAGAACACATTTTCTCTCACTTGTGATAGAGACATAAAATGTTTATTTAGCAGAAGATGCTTTCATTGGGAGACGCTCATGGAATTTTGACATAACTGTAAGCCTTCAACTACCTTTGGATTTTATTTGCTTTTCTTTTATATTGACAACTTTATGCTTAATTTGAATGGTGATATTACCACATTAGAATATGCAAGCATCTTTAAAATAATCAATATACAGAAATAAAGACTTCTTAATAGAAGCAGTCATCTACAATATATGTACATGAAATGCTACTGATGAAGTGAAGCTTCTCTGATAGAATGATGCAATCTATTTCTTCTTTAAAAATCAGTTTCCATTTTAGAATGATTTTCTATCATATTACTTTTATGAACCTCTCCAGAAAAATTAATTAAATACCATTGTTATATGGTGAGTAAATGCAAATTATGCCGTTGATCCATTTTAAAATCATTTTCAACAAAACATGCATTATATTATTCATGCTAATGGAATATAAAATATTTATTTTCATTTCTATGCTAGAGAAATATTTTAAATTATGCAAAAAAGGAAGGAATTTTAAAAAGAAATACAGAGTTCCAAAGAATATAGATTTGTTAAATTTGGGTTAACGTGTACAGAGGTCATCTATTGAAAATGCCTTTATAAATTTATTTCTGTTATTATATGTTACATTCTGCCCGGATTCATGAGACACACGTAAGAAAGAGCATTAAGTGAGATCTAGTCTACTTTGTCACCACAGGTCTATCAGCTTTTCTTACTGTGGAAGCATGTATACGGCTATCGCGCTATAAGCTACATGATCAGTAATCCATGTACCAACAGGGTTACCCGGGTGGATATGTTTTCATGGAGCTTCCAGGCTGAGACAGGCCGGGAACAAAGAGCTTGTGATCGGCATCTAAAAAGCAGTGAGTGAAAACCCTATCCAAGCATATGGTTTCCGACAGTGATGGAAGAGGAGCAGTTTAGGTGGAAGGCACTCCAAATCCACTCACGCTGCAAAATAGACAAAATCATGTGAACATTCAGGATGGCACCGAGCTGAGCGATAATCCATTGGGCTTCCTATGGGGACTCTCATAAGTCAGAGGTAACTCAATGGCAACTAACTTTGCTTTGAGAAATAAACATGTGAATTAATGAAGGTCAAGGTCAATATAAGTAACTGATATGTTCTATAGCTGATTATATGCATGTTTCAAAAAAGGAGAACTTTCATATTCCTCCTATTTTGTAAAATGTTTATGTTGGTCTTAATTCATAAAACTGTGTTTTCTCTACCACTGAATTTTCCTCTCCAAGTTTACCTTCTTTGAAATGTCTTGTTATTGTCTAATTCTCATATTAAAAAAATAAGGCAAGAAAAATATATTTGACAAAGGACAAGAAGAAAGTTTCTTGAAATGACTGTTGTGAACATGGACGATGTTTGTGCAGAAGTAAGCAGTCCTCCTGGATCACTTTATATTGAGAAGCTGAAGATAAATTCTCAAAAAGCAATGGTGTGCTTGCATGTCTTGAGAATGTTCGCTCACAATACCACAGCAGGTTTATCCCATGTATAGTCTTCCAGGGGGATGGGAAGGAGAGGAGTCACACAGACAGAACCTAAGAGCCGTAAAAGGCCGGGTCCATTTTCCCTTTGCTCATCATAGAAAGGGTTTGAACAAATTATCACTCCCCATGACACTTTTAAGTGTTCTATAGTCAGAGAACTCTACCTGAGAAATGAGAAGTTCATAGGAAAAATATAATGAGGAGGGTACACCTCAAAGCAGAAAAATCATTCTGTATATTTAGCACAAGCAATGCTTTTTCTTATCATAGAATTTATCTGCTAGATAAGAAGGCATCATAGAACTGTAGATTCCCCACTCACTCATGACTATTCATTATAGATACTACTGAGAAAGGACAATTTATATGTTTTTAGTTCTATATAAAGTTAATGCTGATTACAGCCAGGGTACATAAAGTATTTTAATAAACATTATATAACAAACAAAAACCACCTTCTAGCCCCCCTTTCTTTTTTGTGGATCCTGGAATTTAAGGAATCAGTGGTATCATTTTACATATATGCTATAGCTATAGCTCCTTTATTTTCAAAATAGAAAAATATAGATTGTAGGTTAGATTTCTTTTGATGACTATAAGAATTGTTGACATTGATAGCTAAGAGAAGACCAATTAAAATCTCAAAATGTCTACAGCATCCCTTTACCTTAGGTCACTCTCTTTAGCAAATCAAGTTAGTTGGCATCTAGTCAAAAGTTAAATGGGCACCATAAGTATTCAGTTTCTCTTGCAAATGACAAAAATATTATTTTTTAATTTTTTTGACAAAAATATTTTAAAAAACAGACAAGATGAGTATGGTGGATTATACATATAATATCATCTCATGAATAATGTTTGATTTATAATCTTAAATGGTTTTTATAAACTTCATTTTCTTCAATAGGTAAACTGGAATGTTCAACAATTAGTATGATATGATATGAAAAACAAGGATCCCTGGTGGTGCAGTAAGTTCCAAGTTGGGCTACTAACCGTAAGGTGAGAAGTTCAAAGCCATCAGCCCCTCCATGGGAGAAAGATGAGACTTCACACTCACATAGAGATTCACAGTCACAGAATTCCACCAGGGCACTTCTACCCTGTCCGACAGAGTTGCTATGAGTCAGAATCCACTCGATGGCAGTGATGTGAAGTATAATAAAACCACATGCTAAAAAACTGTTGCAGGTACATACAAATATACAAGCATATTTTCCTGTTCTTTGAAACATAATTATGAAAACAAATAATCTAGTCCTAATTCGGACACAGCTTGGTTCTTTTCTCTCCTTGTAGCTGGAGTCGCACGACCTTGGCACAGGTGCAGCTATAACTAGATGTGTTAGAGCAATACGTCTGCATCAAGCATCAAGCTAATTTTGATGCTTGTCTGACCTTGACTGTTTCAAACACTTTTTTGGAGGGTGAGGGGGTGGTATTCTTCCTAGGCCAAGTCTTAGATAGTCCAGGTTTTGTCTTTGAATGCTTTGAATGCTTCTTTAATTCTTATGCCTCAATTCACTTTTAATGGCCGTTTTCCTAGAAACTGAGCTTCTCTCCCGCAGCCTATGCTATGGACTAGTGTCTTCCTTCTGCCAGAACACGTTGGAGATACTTGTCATGTGACTGAATGGCCCCACCTTCTATTTTCTCTCTATGCTGTGTCCCTTGCTGCTCTACTTCATGTGTGTATGTTGAACGTCTTCTAGTTGTCTACTGTCAAAATTTTCTAGTCATATTAAGATGTCAGCAAAAAACTTCCAATTAGTAATGGCAGTAAGCTTATATTTCCATTCACTCACCTATATATTCATTCACTTAGTCATTGATTCATTTATCAAAAATTGTAAAATAAAGCTCTTAACTCAGTGTGGTAATTGTGCCAACCGCATATCTTCAATTGCTTATACGCAAAAGCCCGAGTCGAATATGTCCCTTCTCCATTTAGAGACCATCACAAGAAAAGATTTGATACACTGAATACTAGTAAATAAAGATCAGCCAAGTGTGGAATTTTATCAAGAACATCATACAAGAAGGAAGAAAGATCATTAAAAAGATAAGAAAGAAATAAAAGACTGAATTGGTTGTCTGAAGAGACACTGAACTTGTTTTCAAACACAGAATAGCTAAATCAAATAAAATAAATGATTATGTAAACCAGCTAAATAGATTTCAAAAAGCCACATGAGAAGAGGTATTATATTGAAATGTGAAAATAAATGAAATTAGAAAACTGAAAAGGAAGAACATTTTCAAATTTTGTCAATTAAAAAACTTTGTTCAAGTATCAAGTTGCAATTATTGAAGGATTCTATGGGCAAAATACAGAATCAGCGAGGAAGTATAAAACAAACAAACAAAACTGTAAGGAATACACAGTAACTGTTGCAAAAAAATAAATGATATTCAACCATTTGAAAAAGTTAGTACATTATCAAGAAACAATGTTATTGAAGAAAGAAAAATCCAAGCTACCATGAAGGTTTTAGGGAAAAAATATGCTGGGATTGAAATTGACAGAAGACCAATTGAGGTATTTCAACGATAGAAGCACTTAGTCATCTATCCAAAGAACTTTGGAAGATCATTACCTGGAGAACTGACAGGAAATTATTTTTACTTGTGTGCCTCACAAAGAAAGGTAAACCAAAAGAATACAAAAATTATCTAACAACAGCATTAATACCAACATCAAGTAAATTTGCTGACAATAATTTTCAAATGCTTGCAGCAGTGCATCAACAGGGGACTGCCAGAAATGCCAGCTCCATTGCAAAGAGGACCTGGAACAAGGGACGCCATGGCTGAAGCCCAAGGAATTTTAGCTGAAAGCAGAACATATTAAAATATAGCTACTTGTGTTTTACTGATATGCCTATGTATTGAACTGCATAGATCATAGCAAATTAAGAATAACATTGCAGAGCATGGGAATTCCAGAATACTTCTTTGTGCTCATGAGGAATGAGGTGTACAGAGCACAAGAGCAGTTGTTTGAAGAGAAGGCAGCACTGTCCGAGTTACAATCTGAAATGATATGTACTGGGGTTGTGTCCTCTCAACATATTTTTTTTTTCAATTTGTATGCTGAGCAATTAATCTGAAGAGCTGGACAACATGAAGAAGAAAACATAATTAGAAGTGCAGGAAGATTCATGAACAGTCTGTGATACGCAGACAACATAACCTTGATTCTTGAATGACAGTGAAGAGGACTTGAAGCACTTAGTAATGGAGATCAGAGGCTGCAGCCGGTATAAATTATATCTCAACAAAAAGAAAATAAAAGAACCTCACCATTGGATTAATAACATCACTATAAATGGAGAAAAGATTGAAGTTGCCAAGCGTTTTGTTTTATTTGGATACAAAATCAATGCTCATAGGAGCAGCCATCAAGAAATAAAGCACTGTTTTGCATTGAGCAAATCTGCCACAAAAGGCCTTTTTAAGGAATGGAAAGATTGAACTTCAAGAACTAAGGAATGCATGACCCAAGTCACAGTACTTTTAAGCACCGCGTATACCTGTGGAAGCTGAGCAACTAATAAGACTGAATAGAGTAGAATTCATGCTTTTGAAGTACTGTGTTGGTGAAGAATATTGAAAGTACCCAAATGTAACACTTAGTATTATTAATCTGCTATGTATTCAACTGGTAATATGTCATATTTTCCTCATTTTGTACTTAGATGGTCAGTTTTTGCTATAAGGCTTTCTGCTCTAACTTATAAGCTCTAATATTTATTTATATTAAATTACATCTAATTAGATTCCGTTAAATATTGTAGTACACCAAGATCTTTTGGGATTTTAATTCTGTAAATTCACTTAATAGTACATCCTAAATTTTCAATTAATTTTAGAGTTGATAAATATGACTCCTCCTTTGTCCCTGCACAGTGTTGAGCAGAGGGGCAGGACTGAGGAGGCAGAACCTAGCAGCATGCCATCACAAACCACCATCCAGAACCACATTCATCGGTACCATTTTATGAAGAATCATCTAAATGATTACATTTCACCTTAACTGCTGTTGTGCTTGGCTGTGCTCTCTCTGCTCTGACCTTAAGAACATCATGAGAGATCTTGTTAAATTGATTGCTGAACCCAAATACGTCATGCTTAATACATTTCCCTGACCATCTGTTTAGGAAAGAAATTATCTATATTCACCATGACTTGGTCTAAATGAATACATACTGTTTCCCCACTATCACCTGCTTCCTTTTTAAGAGCTCAAAAAGTATCTATTTCATAGTGAATCATTTTTATCTGGAATCTTGTTGAGCTAAAGTCAAAATCTTCAGCTATGGTTCTGTGAGAGAGCCTTCTTTATGAGAATAAGAAATTTCTCTAGCTCAGGGTCATGGGAAAAGAGAACATGAAGAAAATTAAGGAATGCTTACTAAAACTTATTGAAGAAAATTAATATTATGAAGATACAATGCGGATAATTATATCTATAAAAAGACAGAAAGCACATTATTCTGTGAAGAGAGAATGGAACCTAAACTTCTTCAAAAGAACGATGAATCACGAACACCAGCAGACAGCTGAACCGAGAATGAGAAAGAGAAGGATATACACAGGTAGTAAGACTGACATCTTAGAAAAACAAGCCCTGTCTCCAGAATTAAAATGTGACATTGTACTTGTTCACCATGACAGGGTTGGTGCCACCTAGTATAATTCACGGTGTTGTTCCCTCCTTCATGAGTCTCTTCCCATGTCAGACCATGCAGAATCCTTTGCAATATTTTTATATGAGTGTTGTTCATAAATTTTAAGTCCTGTATATCATTAACAGTAATGACATAAACAATGAGTAGAATGAACATTACACTTTTAAATGACAACAGCATGTGTTAGCAAAACCATGTGATTCTAAGTGTCTTTTTAATTAGTTAATACTGACAAATTTGACCAGGATATATTAGGAGTTTAAGCAGTAAATTAACATTGCTTTAGCCTGATAGGTTTATTGATAACTACAGATATACATTTACTAAGTAAATTTCTGCAGAAACATTGTACAGAGATTTTATAGGCAGTCATTTTGGTGCCATTCTCTCTGGTCATGTCAACCCCGGTATTCCACCTAGGGATGTCACTACACCAAGTTTGCTAAGATCCCAAAAAAGTGAAGAACGTGAAGCATTTAACAGCATTCTATAGTTTTAATAGCTAAAGGTTAGTGCATGCATGTTCCAAAGAAAATCCATGAGAATTAAAGAAAGATTAAAGTTAAGAGATAACAAAACTGCAGTTCACGACTCATCTTGACAATTCATATGAGTGACCGTAATAGGAATAAAATGAAATCATTAAAAACAATAATGGACAAATGCTTTCGTTATTATGAAGGTCAGTCAAGTTTCGACCCTGCGTGTAACAGAACGCAACACTGCCCGGTCCTGAGCCATCATCATAGCCATCACTGTGTTCGAACCCATGATAGTGCTGTGTTAGTGACCCTTGTGAAGGGCTTCCTCTTTCTCATCAGTCCTCTACTTCACCAATTACGGTGACCTCCTGCAGGGACTGTTCCCTCCTGACGACATGTGTTCAGTACATGAGGTGAAGTCCATATCAGAACAGTACATGTACATGACCTGACAGTCCATGTGGCCTCCGCCCTCCATTAAAGATCACTCTAGCTGCACGTTTTCAAACACGGAATTGTTCATTCTTCCGGCCGCCCACAGTGTAGTCAGCATTCGTCACCAACACCATAATTCAAAGACACTGCTTCTTCTGTCACCTAAAATCCATACTTATTTTCCTTAGGCTTTTTCCAGCTTTCCAAGGCCTATGAAGGGGTTACAAATTCCTTGACTTGGATTAGGCTCAAAGGGATTAGTACTCAAAGGGACATCTCTGCTCTAATACTTTGAAGAGGATTTACCCAATGGAATACACTGTGTGATTTCTCCAGTACTGCTTCCCTGCGCATTAATTGAGGATCCAAGTAAATGGACCCCTTCCCCACATCAGTCTTTTCTCAGTGTATTATGAGGTTTTCGAGTGTCCCAACTGTGAAGATTGTGGTTCTTCTCTAAAATCAGCTGTGATCCCTGAAGACTGTATTATCTCCATCAGTAAGTGATTTCACTCCTCTCCTCTTGCAGCAAAGAAACAAGCAAACTCATGGCCATGGAGTTGAATGGTCCCTGTGAACTTCTGAAGCTGTTATTATTTAAGAGAGTAGAAAAGCCCTGTCTTTCTCCTGAGGATCTGGATGGTAGCCTCAAATTGCTGACCTTACAGCTAGCAGTTCAAAATATAACCAGTACACCACCAGGCCTCAGCAAACAAGGTTGTATCATATTACAGGTTGTTAATAAATCTTCCTCCAATCTTGATGTTGCATGTTTATTCATAGAGCCCATCTTCTCAGATTATTTGTTCAGCATACACATTGACTAAAGACGCCAAAAGGATATAATTATGGTCCACACCTTTCCTGATATTAAACCATCGAGTATCCCTTCGCTCTGTTAGAAAGACTGCCTCTTGTTCTACGTTCAGTTTCCATGTGAGTACAATTGTTATCTGAAATTTCCAATCTTCTAAACGTTACCCATCACTTAGTATGATCCACACAATTTAAAGATTTCATGTAGTCAATACAAATTAGATGAATATACTTCAGGTTTTCTTGGCCTTTAGCCAAGATCCACCTGACATCATCAGTGATATCCTTTATTGTATGCCCTCTTCTAAATCTGGCTTGCATTAGTCTACTGTGAACGTAAATTGTCTTCATCCAAGAACTACATAGCACATAATATTTACCCGATAAAAAGTTAAGCTCTTGAATATTCTTATTCATAACCATTTCCATGTGTATAACAATGAAATCCAGATACATTAAAATATATTAAGTAATCTGTTTTCTTGGTCATAGGATGGTTGAAGGTATATAGTAATTTGGCTTATTCCTTCAGATCCTAATTTCTGAACTGGTGTTCCATATATAGGGTCATCTCATTTGAGACTATTGCTCCTCCTAATGTTTAGATATAGCTAACAGTGAGCTAGTCCTTGGGGGTGATGGGTACAAACAGTTAAGTACTTAGCTACTAACCAAAAGGTTGTAGGTTCAGTTCTATCCAGAGATGGCTTGAAAGAAAGGCCTGGCAACTGCTTTGGAAAAGCCATGGCCTTGAAATCAGGTGGAGCACAGTGCCACTCTGAAACACGTGGGCTGCCGTGAGTCAGAATCAACTCAAGGATAACTGAAGTTTTGTAAATTATAAGCTTAGAATAAATGTTACCCTGAACACATTGCCATAAGTCATACTAAATGGTAGTCTAGGTGGTGAATTATTTAGAGCCGAACCTTTCACATCACCTTCTATAACATGTGACCATGGAACTCAGTATCAGCACTTTATCTGAAAAGCCCAAAGCGATCCTCATATCAATTAAGCACAGCAGATCTCAGGGGGCTCTCCTTCCTGTATAGGCAATTATTTCACATTGTTAGTCTAATCCCATTTTTCAAAATATCATCCCTGAGTGTATTATAGCACAGACCATGTTGGCAATGAAATCCCTATCTCTTTCAATCCAATTCTGAACGGAGGCAACTAAATGTATTCCAAGTGTGACATTTTTCATGGTGCTGTAGGTGTTGTTGTCCAGGTGGAACTCTACTTCATTGAGTGGTGTCCAGGTGGGAAGGACAAAGCAAGGTTGGGGCGAGGGCTGATCCAGGGATCCAATTGGGCAGTGAATCAACAGAAGGAGATTGAAGCAGAGAAATTTATTTAGACAAAACCAAGACAGAGTCCTTAAAGAAGATCTGAAAAGGTGGCCCAAGAACCTGAACGACAGCTGAGACAAATTCAATGTCTTCATGACAGTCTGACAAAAACCGGGATTCTTCCAAAATCCTCAAGAAAAGAGGCTCAATCGTGTTATAACAACACTGAGCCTTAGCCAATTGAAATAAAATGCTGCTCACATTTTATTGGGTTATCTCTTTGGATTTGCCTAATGATAGCCAAGCCCTTTAAAAAATCTGACATAGTGTCTCAAATTTGCATGTTAACCTGAGGCTCAGATTCTCTGGCCAGAAGTTGGGCGGGATCATTTTCAACAGCCATTTGTCTTTTCTGGCCAGACTCACTGTCCAACACGTTTCCTGTTGGTTAGGAAATACCAAAAGTACAGCCTTGCCTGAGGTATTTGGCCATTTAACTTTCAATTTATTGCCAGAATTTAAATATGGTAAATATAGGAGTGAACTATATGCAGAAAATAAAATAAGAAATAACCTTTCAAAATGGCTTGAATTCTTTTGGTGTATTTAATAATGTTGTTGTCTTTTTCCATCAACAAAATGGTCAAGTTTTCATGCCATGTATTCCTGTTCTATGGAAATTGTATGCTTACATTCAGGTTATCACACTACCTAACACTCAGGAGTAAAGCATCACGCCCTCGGGATGCAGCACTGAACGCTGGGCTGTTAACTGAAAGGTAGGCAGCTTGGATGCACCAACCTCTTTGTGGAAAACAGATGTGGCAGTCTGTTCCCATAAAGATCACAGTCTTAGAAGTCCTGGGGCCATGCTTCTCTGTCCTGAAGGGCTGCTAGGGGTCAAAGGTGAATGGATGACAATGAGTTTGATGTTATATGGTTTAATGATCAAAAACAATATTAGGGCAAACACTCCATAAAATAGAAAAATGAAATTAAATCACTAGCATGTGTGTGATATGCGGGATCAATTTTCTTGGTTCTCATCCGTGAGCAAGATAGTCACTGTAGGACAATTCAAAGTGGAATGCCAGTGACATTTGCATAAAATTGATGAACTATTACTGCCAAACTGATATTGCTCTAAATCTTAGATAGGAAAAGTCAAAAGTAGAATTTTGGATATTCTCCAAGCATATACAATTATTTTATTATGTTATCCTATCTCTGCCTGGAACAGAGCAGAGAATTATGAGTAAAATTGTTTCTAAACAGTATAAACAAAGCAGATCCGTAGCAAAACTATCGATGACAGGCAGGCTTGGCAGCTTCATGAGGATAGCGAGCTGGAGAATGCCTGAATAAGGAAGGCCACGGGCTTTGGTCTAGACACAAACTAAATCTGGCAGTATTGTGTTTGACTTGGGACCTAGTTAAAAATCCTACAGTGGGTGGTTCTGAAAATAAAAACCCACTTAAACCATCTGGCCCTTGAGTGTTGCAAAATATAAAACAATTTGCCTGGTCTCCCTCTCTCAATCACTCCCTCTCTGATGACTTTCATTGCTAGATTCTATTTTTGGCATTTTGATATTTTTGGCATTTTGATAATTCAGGCATACTGATTCCAAACTCAGGCATACTGATTCCTTTTCTACCAAAAAGGACTGAAAGCTGAACTTCTTAAAGCATTATGCACTGACAATCATAGACTAATTAATTTTTGAAAAATAACTACATAGATATTAAACCAGATAATATGTTTAATATTTCAATTTCTCATCATATTGTTTAAATTTTTGAAAGGGTATTTTATATAGATGTCACTTACTGCTTTGGTGGTTTTTATTATAAATTATTAAGCCATTAACTAACTTATTCAAAAAATAAATCTTTAAAAATGGAATAAAGCAAAACACGAAGTAACTACAATCCAGAACAAGAAAATATATTCAGGTACAAATGTGTACTTGATGGACACAGCCCTCAATGCTAAAATACATATTGTTAATCACATTTACCACAAAATCTCCTTTTAAAAAATAACTCATTCACTGCCACCGAGTTGACTCTGACCCCGGTTGCCCTGTAAGGCCAGAGTAGTACTGTGCCTCTGGTTTCCAAGATTTTTATGGGAATAAAAAGTCTGTCTTTCTCCTGTAGAGCAGCTGGTGGTTTTGAACTGCAGATCTTGAAGTTCATAGCCCAATGCTATTAACAATGCTATGGAATGCTCATTTTTTTCTTTGTGAATTTTGTCTAGAAATATCTACAAATAAGTGTGAAAGATATAATGAAACAAAACTGAACGCATAATTAATAGAATCAGTCTATTTAATTTTTGTCACATTTCTCATTTGCCCTGTGTCTCTGGTCTCATGAATATAAAGATGTCAACTATAGACAATATCCAAAGAATTATACTTCTAAGCAATGGGAATATTTTAAATAATCATCTTGAAAAATATTAAAAAGAACATTAATGTTCAGTATAAACGAGGCAATGGGGGAAATATGAATACCTACATGCTCCTGGTTAGAGTGTAACATCAGATGAAATGTCTAATATTATTTGATAATAAGTATACAATTATTTAAATTAATTTACTTTTTAGTACAGCAAATCCATGTATAACAAATCATTCTACATAATTTCGATGTATACAAAGAAATAGGACAACCTCTGTGATATATACATATAAACAAAGCACTATTATTTATATGTAAAGTTGAACACAGGCTAAGCATACATAAAAATGTGATAAATTAAGTATATTTAGAATATTTCTGGGAGGTAAGAAAGCCTTTAACTTTTTTTCCCTAAAAGTATGTGTTTGTGTGTGTGTGTTTGTGTGTAGAGAGAGAGTGGAAGAAAAAGGGTAGAAATGGAAGCTCAGTGATGAGTACTTGAGATTGCTTTGCAATATCCTCCTTTTGTTTGTGCTTGAGAAGTTTCACTTTAATTTTTCTTTTTAGTATACAAAGCCATATATCTTTAAAAATGATAATACATTTGGTGAGATAATTGTGGATATCTCTTCTCTTTTTTATTTACCAATTAACAAATAATGTTTGGTAAGTTGTGTATAAGAACAAAATCAAACAAAAATTAGATCTGCTAAAAATAATAAATAAATACCTACTGGGTTTGTTGTCATGAGTTCCAGGCAAATGTTGACAACTCCACCTCCTTAGACCTACTTATTCTTCAAAGTAAATTCTTTCTTAGTGCTAAATAAATATAATAGGCAGGACCATAGTAAATTTTGGTTCAGTATGAGTCATATTGTTTATGCAAGAATCAAAGCATCTTTTACTAATCTGTTGTTCTGATTCTTGCTATAATATTGAACCAAAACTTAAGTTCTGACAATTTTTATGCGCTAGATTATTTCTACTTCTGGCCTGAACACTAATAATGTAAGTTATATAGATGTGTGTGTACATAGGTCTATGCACCTGCCTGCTCCTCGTCAGCATAGTTGGTTCCTGACCTCTACTATATATTCTCATACATGTTTCTGGTTTTCTACTTAGGTCTTTACCTACTGGCCCCCTAGACCCCTAATCATCTTGAGTTTGGTACTGCTGTTATTTTGTTTTCTTAATTCTCTTTACCCATCTGATCATATGGCTTATTAGTCACACCTGTACACTACCCTGAATAAGCCAACACCTGATGGAGCTGAACTGCTCTAGAGCTACCTAAGAACCAATGTCAAATTGTAGCAGATAAAAAACAAAAAGTAAGTTTGGGGGCAAAAGGGGCTGCAAGTGTTCAATGAAAAAATCCAATTCCTACAAGTCTCCCAGAGACAGGTAGTGCTCTTCGACTCCCTGGAAAGTGGCACCTGGCTCTTCTAAAACAACGCAATGCAAAGAGCCATCAGCCCCTGAAAAAAACAGGGGAAACGGGAGAAACAAAAGGCAATGGCACAAGATGTCCTGAACATAACGACATGCATAGAAGAAGCAGACATTGAGCTGCCACAGAAATAAATGTTCAGAATGCTGCTTGGAGTCATACAGGATATGAGGGAAACAATACAGATAAAGGATGAAATGACAGAGGAGATAAATTAAAGTCCATACGCCAAAGGGAAATGCAAGAGCTTAGGGCGGAGACAACAAAAACAAGTAGCAGACACACAGAGCTCGAGAATTCACTGGAGGAAGAAGAGAATCGCACCAGTGACTTGAAGGACAGCCAAGCAGACTTTAACAAATGCGAACAAAAATCTAATAAGATCATCAGAGAAACTAAAGAAAACCTAAGAGCTATGTCTGAATATGTGAAACGGAACAACATTAGAATTATTAGCTTACCGGAGGAAGACACAACAAAGAAGTCATCTGCAACAATAGAGAATTCTTGGAGGAAAACTTCCCTAGCTTAATGAATGAAAACCAGGCAACCATTCAGGAGGTTGAAAGAAGACCAGCTAAACTGAATCCCAAGAAGAAGTCACCAAGGAACATAATAGTTAAACTATCCAACTTTGAGGAAAAGGATAAGATCATGAGAGCAGCTAGAGAAAAAGAAGCAATCACATATAAAGTTTCCCAAATAAGAATATGCTCAGACCTATCAGCAGAAACTATGAAGAAGAGGAGAGAGTGGAGTAACATATTCCAAAAATTGAAGGAAAACCACACAAACCCAAGAATACTCTACCCAGCCAAATTATCAATCAAGATAGATGAAGAAGTAAGAGTCTTCCTAGACAAGGAAAAACTCAGAGAATACGTTAGAAGAAACCCAGCCCTACAAAAGATCCTTGCCAACCCAGTATGGGCAGAAGAACAACACTCACCAAGCATAAATAAGAGACTGCCACATAGAACAACCTCACCCAGAGGGCAACAAAGAGAAAACAGACCCCACGATAGCATTGGCTTAAGGAAGGAAATAAGTAAAGAATTATACACACACACACACACACACAACACACTAATAAGGAAAACACGCAACACAAAAGGTATAAGATGACATCACAGAGTACACAGATGGAGATAATAACCCTGAATATCAATGGCCTGAACTCAGGCATTAAAAGACTGAGACTCGCAGAGTAGCTCACAAAACACAATCCGTCAATCTGCTGCCTACAGGAGACACATCTCAATGCTACAGACAAAAATAGGCTGAGAATCAAAGGCTGGAAAAAGGCATCCTAAGCAAACAGAAATTCAAAAAAAGCAGGGGTTGCAATCCTAATCTCAAATAAAATAAAATACCAAGTATTTAGAGAAGAACTAACACCAATCCTACACAAACTCTTCCAGAACATAGAAAAACACGGCAAACTCCCAAACTCCTCCTATTAAGCTAGTATAACCCTGATACCAAAACCAGACAAGGATCCCACAAAAATCGAGAATTACAGACCAATATCCCTAATGAACATTAATGCAAAAATCCTTAACAAAATATTTGCCAAAGAGTACAAAAGTATATAAAGCAAATAATTCACCATGACTAAGTGGGATTCATACCAGGAATGAAGGGATGTTTCAACATACAAAAGACCATTAATATCATTCGCCACATTGACATGAAAAACTATAAGAACCACATGATAATATCTATAGATGCAGAAAAAGCATTCGACAACATCCAACACAAATTCCCGTTTAAGACACTTGAGAAGATAGGAATGGAAGGAAAATTCCTTAAGACAATACAAGCTACATATGAAAAAACAACAGCCAATGTGGTAGTCAGTGGAGAAAGACTAACACAATCCCACTGAAAAAGGGGACCAGATAAGGATGGCCCTTGTCCCCACTCTTATTTAATATCATGCTGGAAGTTTTAGCTAACAGCATAAGGCAAAGAAAAGACATCAAAGGTATTCGTCTCGGGAAGGAAGAGGTGAAACTATCGTCATTTGCAGATGATATGATTTTATATATGGAAAATCCCAAAAGCTCCACAAGGGAAGTACTGGAGTTAACCAGAGTGGCAGGATACAAGATCAAAATACAGAAGTCCATCAGACTGCTATTCACAGCGGATAAGACCACAGAAGAGGAGATCAAAAAGTGGTACCCTTCGTAATAGCCAAACAAAAATTGAAATATCTAGGGATATACCTCACTAAAAGAACAAAAGATCTATGTGAGGAAAACTACAGAACACTATTACAGGAAACCAAGAGTGACCTCAACAAATGCAAAAATATCCCATACTCATTGATTGGAAGACTCAATATTGTAAAAATGTCAGTTCTGCCTAAGGCACCATATAAGTTTAATGCAATCCCTATATAATTACCCTCATATTTCTTCAAAGAAATGGAAAAACTGATTACCAACTTCATATGGAGAGGGGAGAAGTCCAGAATTAACAAGGAACTCAAGAAGAAGGACACAGTGGGAGGGCTTGCTTTACCTGACTTTAGCACATACTATATAGCCACAGTTGTCAAAAAC
>NW_022103920.1:76959659-76961184 GCF_000313985.2 Echinops telfairi
AAATCTTGAATCTGCAACATGATATCTATGTAATCTTACACAAATTAACAGTCTCAGTGTCTTTTATAGTTGGTGCTAAGTGCTGAACAGTCAGCTCCAACCCGTAGTGACCCTTTGTACAACACAGCAAAACATTACCTGGTTCTGCACCATAGTCACACTTGTTCTTATGTTTGAGCTCAATGTTGCAGCCATTGTGCCAATTCATGATGTCTGGGGTCTCTTCTTTTTCATTACTTCTCTGCAAGCATGATACACTTTGCCTGAGAACATTCTCTCCTGATAACATGTCCAAAGTACGTAAGACAAAGTCTTGCCATCCTTGCCTCTAAGGATGTATTCAGGCTGAACTTTTTCCAAGACTGATTGTTGGTTCTTTCGGCAGTCCACAGTCCTTTCAACACTTTGCCGGCATCATAATTCAAATGCACTGATTCTTCTTATGTCTTCCTTATTCAATGTCCAACTTTCACATGCATATGAGGTGATTGAAAATACCATGACTTAGGTCAGGTTCATCTGTCCTCAAAATAACATCCTTGCTTTTCAACACTTTTAAGGAGGTCATATGCAGAAAATTTACCAATGGGATGCATCATTTGATCTCCTGACTGCTGCATCCATAAGCATTGATTGTGGATCCAAGCAAGATGAAATTGTTGATAACTTCAATCTTTTCTCCATTTATAATGATGTTATCTAATAGTCCAGTTGTGAGAATTTTGATTTTCTTTGAGTTGTAATCCATACCAAAGGCTGAAATCTGTGCTCTTTACCCGCAAGGGCATCAAGCCTTCCTCACTTTCAGCAAGCACGAGTGTGTAATCTGCATACAGGTTGTTAATATGCCTTCTACCATCTGGATGCCACATTCTTCTTCATACAATCCAATATCTTGGATTAGTGTCTTAGTCTAGATATTAAATAAGTATGATGAGCAGATACAACCCTGGTACATACTTTCCTGATTCTAAATCATGCAGTATTCCCTTGTTCTGTTTGCATAACTGCTTCTTGATCCATATACAGCCTCTGCATGAGCACAATTAAGTGTGCTCATGCATAACATCAAACTAGTAGAGATCTTTATCTGTGCCCATAACAAAGAAAGGTAACCCAACAAAATGCAACACTTATAGAATGATATAAGTGATATCACAAATAAAATTTTGCTGAAGATCATCCAACAATGGCTTCAGCAGCACATTGATGGGGAGCTGCCAGAGCTTCAGGTCACATTTAGAAGCCTCAGTGTTAGCATTTGCAAAAGTAGAGTCTCATTTGCCAAAAGCATTAAATAAACTAATATACATAAAGTTTTTAAAGCAATACTTGATCTATTGCTATACTGCTGTTGAGTGTGCTCCAGCAGATTTCAACTCACAGCAACATTGTAGGACAAAGCAGAACTGCCCCCATAGAGTATTCTATCTAGGCCGATGGTTCTCAACCTTTCTCATGCCGGAACCCTTTAATAGAGTTCCTCATGCTGTGGTGACCACCAACCATAAAATTATTTTTGTTG
>NW_022103920.1:76962478-76964038 GCF_000313985.2 Echinops telfairi
TCTTGTGTGGATCCACAATCAGTGATCATGGAAGGCACAGTCAAGAGATCAAATGATATATTCCATTGGGTAATTTTCTACACACAACCTCCTTAAAGTGTTGAGAAGCAAGGGCATTACTAGGGTGCCCTTGACCCAAACCATGACATTTCCAATCACCTCATGTGCATATGAAAGTTGAACACTGAATAAGAAAGGCCCTAAAAGAATCAAGTCACTTGTATTAATGCTGCTGGTGAACTATACTGAACGTACCATGGACTGCCCCCAAACCAACAAATCTGTCTTGGAAGAAGTACAGCCAGAATGCTCCTTAGAAGCAAGGGTGACACACATTGTTTCATATGCTTTGAACATGTGATCATGACAGACCAGTCTCTGGAAAAGTACATCAGGATTGGTAAAGAGTGGGGCAGTGATGAATAGAAAGATGCTCAAAAGATGGATTGTAACAGTGGCTACACCATTCACGGTGCTGCTGCCCCACCAATGTTTATTCTGTTGCACACAGGCTGGCTCTGAGCTGGAATTGACTGAATGGCACCTAACAGTAACATTTACCCAACTCTTCATCAAACATTATGTAAGCTATTGAATTTCTCACTCGATCTTCCCTGTCACTTAATCTCTTTTATATTTTGTTTTTCTCTCTATGAGATATTTCTGTGTAATCTCTTCAGTCTTAGTTCACTCGGTTTTTCTTCAGCTTTACCCTCTACTCAGCCACTAATTTCAAGTCTATTGCTTTCTACTAGATTTACTTTATTATTATTTTCATATTGGCTAGTTGATTTTTGATACCTTTTTTCCAAGTTATTTCTAATCCCTGTTTTATTCCATCAACACATTAAATTGGCTTATTTTCTATTTAACTGATCATTCAAAAAGTACAGTCTGTGTGCATTTTATTCTGTAGCAATATTTTTGGTTGTTGTTTTTCCCTCTATTTATTCTTATTTATGTATCTCGGGTGTTTTCTTTAATAATGAGTACATCCATCTTGTAACTTTTTTCTATGGAAATCTTTTGAGTCTTGAATTTTAAATGCATTTCTCCAGAGAGGATTTGCTTTTTTAATCAGCTCTTTGCCTGGTAGTGCCACTAAATGAAACCACTTTAAATTAAAATTTTCATTTGTGATATTTAAATGTACAGGGGGAATGGATTCTGCTTTCAGCATTTATGATGATTTATGCGGATGATTTCTTAGATGTGAATTGCTCTTCTTCTTTCTCTGTCTCTTGTCTCTGCTTCCTCCCCCACATACAATATAAAGAAATACAGTCAACGGATCAATTAAAAAAAAGAAGACCCTGAAAATGAAAAACAGAGAAAGAGACTGTAATGGTGGCTTAAACATAATAATTGTGAGGATAGTGCAGGACCCAGCTGTATTTTGTTCTGTTGTACACAGAGCATTAAGGCATCAGAATTGACTTAGCAGTGCCTAACAACTACTAATAAATCTGTATGAAAACACCATGCATTTGAAACAAACTTCTAATGTCAATGGTAAAAGCTAACGTAAACAAAAGAAGGTAGGGTGTGTGTGTGTGTGTG
>NW_022103920.1:76965372-76984990 GCF_000313985.2 Echinops telfairi
AAAAAAAATTGATAGAGATAATATTTAACATGAGGCAATTTTTGAAAATACTATACAGAGAGCAAAATCAAACCAAAACTCATGTAAAATTCTGACAATACTACAGAAAAGTCCAATGAAAGTGGGAAAGATAAAGTCAAGCAAATATTCCAGAAAAAATAAAATGAGAATATTATTCCAGAAGTTATAACACTGAATATTTAGAATTTTACAAAGAAAAATTAAAGATGATGAAAAGAAAATTGTCAAAGAAAATGTTTTTGTTAATTTTTGAATGGATATGAATTCTTACCCTGAGAAGGGAAGCACGTGTTCAGCACAATGGATTCCCAATGAAAGAATATAAGTGACCCAGCAAAAGTATGTCCATGTGACCTTGCAGCACACTGGAGACAAAAAAGAGCACATACCTGTGCTCTGTGGCACTGCATTGGTTTTCTTAATCACAGAGTCAATTCAAACCCACTAGTCCCTCTGCAGAGCCCTGGTGACTTCGTGGGTTATGTGTTGAGCTGATAACCAATTGCCAGTAGTTCAAAATTATCAGCCACTCCATTGGAGAAAGATGAGGCTTTATATTGGGGATGGGATCATATAAAGCCAAGGGTCATTTGGATAGGTAAAACATCATTTGTGGGCCATACTGATCACACATTTCATTAACTCACCCTGAATATGATGGTTGGACCTGCTTTTCTTTTGTGAGTCATGTGATAATAGCTGGTCCTGATGATTTCATGGGCCTTGTACAGCCAGTGGACTGGGCATTTTCCACTCCTGCTTTATAGCCGGGAAACCCACAGGAGCAGTTCTACTCTATATTATAGGGCTACTATCAGTTGGCATCAACTCGATGACAGTGGGTGAGGGTGAGTGAGTCTCTACTCTCTCCAGGAGGAAAATGAGACTGTAGATCCCATAAACCCTACATAGGATCACTATGAGTGAGAATTAACTACATGGCAGTGGGTTGGGGGAAAATCAAAGAAAACATTGTAGACGTTTCACACACATAAAAAGAATTCTTATTCAGGAATCATAACCACATCAGATTTCTCAATAGAAATGTTGAAGCTAGAAAACAATACAGCAATGCTTCCACAAATTTCATGTAAACAATTGGAAAAAGTTGGCAATGCCACCTACTGCAATCAACAACCTCAAATATGTATAGTAGTGTCAACATAATACAAATTTCTTACTCACATAAAAACAAAAATTCTTATCAGTAAATGCCTCTCTTCCCAGCATTGATTCAGAACTACGTACTTTATAATGCCATCCTTACATATTTATTTTTAAGTTTAAGGAGTTCATCAGCATTAAGAATAGGGAAGAGAGCCCTAATACAACCATAGGAAGGGTATTGTTTATGCCTCCAAACGAAAGAGAGAGGGGGACTAGACCCCATCCTAAAGCACCAAGCCTTGAGGGCAATACACTGGCATGGAGCAGGGAACTAGCAGAGAGAATGATGGACCCAGCCCAAGCTAACCTGTGTTTACCTGTTCCCCAGAAGAGGGCAATACAGAGGACAGCACTGAAATATAGCCCAGGGAGAGAAGGCTGCCTGTCCAGACCACACAGGGGGCAAACTAAGAGGGACGGAAGCAGTGAGGGAGGGAGGGAGAGAGAGAGAAAGTGAGAGGACATCCCCATCCCTAGGGACAGCATCTGGCTCAGAGCAGCCAATGAACAGAGAGAATCTTAGGGCCCACCCCACCATGAAACATGACATTCCCTCACTGACCCATAGCGATAGAGGGACAGCACTGGAGACATTATGCAGAAAGTGTGCCAAGTCTGCCCCCTGTACAGCAGGGTGAAACGAGAAGAGAGTGCAACAGGTTACCAAGGGCAGCAAAGTAACCAAGTCCCCAAGGAATCCTGCAAACAGACTTCTGACTTGGGTGACAGGGCTTGGCACCTCATCAGACTTGATCAGAAAGCATACATAAGAGTCAGCAGACAGACTTGGAACTATCTATTGGTTTTTCATTTTTTCTTTCTTGTTTTTTGTTTGTTTGTTTGATTTTCTTGCGCCCTATGTCTATCTATATAAGATAGGCAAGATGAATAATCCTGAGAGAAAGCAATTGAACCAGCAATTCTGGGGCGACGTGGGAGAGGAGTGTTTGGGGAAGGGGAACTGGGAGCCAACAAATTCAGAGAGAAGGAACAACTACAGATCTAAAATTGAGGGTGAGGAGGGAGTATAATGCCAGGTGGGTTTTCATCAAGTACAATGTATCTGAAAGGTATTACTGAGAGCCAAATGAAGGGTGAGCATGATAGTGGGATAGGAAGAAGGTGGACGGAAATAGAGGAAAGAAATAGGCAA
The DNA here is from genome assembly GCF_000313985.2 of Echinops telfairi. Lineage (NCBI taxonomy): Eukaryota > Metazoa > Chordata > Mammalia > Afrosoricida > Tenrecidae > Echinops > Echinops telfairi. The sequence continues at coordinate 76,967,714 of NW_022103920.1, forward strand.
AAGCTATTTATAGAGGTATAGCTATAGGCATGTATATATCTAATATATTAATTTATAATGAAAAGGATAGAGGCCAAGGTACATGTATTTATATGTTAAGTATTAAGATAGCAGACGGACATTGGGTCTCTACTCAAGGGCTCTCTACCTTACAACAAGAACACTTTGCTCTGATAGCCAGGCAGTCTTTGATAGTTACCTTCCCGAAATGATTACTGAAAACAAAATGGATGCATAGGCAAATGTGGTGAAGAGAGCAGATGGTGCCAGCTATCAAAAGATATAGCACCTGGGGTCTTAAGGTTTGAAGTTAAATAAGCAGCCATCTATCCGGGAAACAAATACACACATACAGAAGAAGCACAACAGCTTATGTGATCATGAGGTGTTGGTGGGATCAGGATGGAAAGATCCAAAAGAAACAACTATACCAATGCGACTGAGGGTGGATGGAGTGGAGACCTAAAGCTCATCTGTAGACAATTGGCTATTCCCCCACTGAAGGGTATAAGGAAAGGATAATTCAACCAAGGTGTAGTATAGCACAGACGAATCACACATCATTCCTCTAGTTCCTGATTGCTTCTTCCCCCCACTACCATGACCCACTTCTATCTTACAAATCTAGATAGACCAGAGAACACACATTGGTACAGATAAGAGCTCTTGACACATGGAATTCAGGACAGATAAACCCCTCAGGAACAGGAGTGGGAGTAGCGATATCATGAGGGTATGGGAGAGAAGGGGGAAGAAAGGGGGAACTCATCGCAGGTTTGATATATAGCCCCCTCCATGCAAAGGAGGTGAATAACAGAAACGTACGTGAAGAAAGACAATGAACAGTGTAAGATACGAAATAATAATGACAGTATGTAATTGCTCAAGGATTCATGAGGGTGGGAGGGTGGTAAAATAGGAGATTATTATACCAAGGGCTCAAATAGAAAATGTTTCTGAAATGATGATGGCAACATATGTACAAATATGCTTGATACAATTGAATATTGTCAGAACTGTAAGAGCCCCCAATAAAATGATTTTTCAAAAAAAGAATGTAGATAAGGAAAAGCATGAAGGCTATGTGGAGAAATCTTGTGGGTCAGCCCTGTTCATGGCATGTGTCATGTCCCTTGGCTAAACTCCGCCACCTGGTCACACATAACTGCAAGGGTTGCTGGAGAATACTATCTTTTGGCATGCTCATGAAGAGGATGAAATTGCATGCCAAATAGCAAGATTGTGTCTGCTATTTTGTCCTTCTGCACTCTTTTAGGTGGTCTTCAGAAATAAACAAACACACACCCTAACACACATATGGTAACCACAAAGAAAACTGGTTATTTGTAATGGACATATAAAAGTCGAATGTCATGTAGCTATTAAAGTCATGGGACAAGATGGCAGTGAATTGAAAAACAAAGACAGAAATATTAAACAATGGAGGAAAATCTATATTAAATGTCCCTGAAGAACACGGTCGGAAATGAAGGAAAACAGCAATATAAGCAAGTAGTGCCAATTGCTTATAAGGAGATGTTTCTTGAGAAATGGAGAACAGTGAGGAAAACACTCAATAAAGAATAAAGTGGCAATCATTCTCTTTCTTGCAAGTTAGAAAGAAGCTGGTGAGTGATGAGGAAAGCTAGAAATCCAATTTTATCAAGAAGGCAAGGAAGATACAGGAATGGTTTGGGGAAAAACTAGAAACACTGAAGGGATTTTTGTTTCTTAACGCAAGATGGATTTCTCAGCATCGTGTTGAGTTGGACAAGTTGAACTACATGAGAAAGGATGATACGGTGAGCTGGGTAAGCACTTTGGGGTGAAGTTCGCAGGTGAGGCTTTGTTTCACTGTGTTGCAAGAACAAACAAAAGAAGAGAAGTAGACTAAACAGATCTTCATAAATATGATTGCTACCAAAAATTGAAACCATGAGGCAAATAACAAAAACCCTCATGACTGAATAGTAATCATTCATCATGATTTTACTTTTCTCTACCTAAGTTTCTGAGTATATTACAATACAGTGAGGTGGGTACTATGACCAGCCTTTTGCAGGCACTAAGATTACCACAGTCCACATTTGTTGCAAAACCACTGAGTTGGAATAAGACTCCTGCTCAGATCATCTTCAAAAGCCCTCGCCATTTGCTAAACCACTTGCTATAGGTTTTGGTTGCTTATCGGCTGATCTATTATTTTTCTTTGTTGGTCTTTTTTTTAAAGTCAAGACTACACACAAACTTATAGCAAACACTTACAATATTTAATTAAAGGAACAACCCCCAAATTTGACAGCATGAAATTATTTTTCAGTGTTAATTAAAATGTTCAACATTGATCTAGTGGCTGAAAATGAATGCAGGATTTTGGAGGAAAAATTAAAAAGAAAACAAGAACAATAACATCGAGTGCAAATCCAATGATTTCTTGCAGTTCTTTCTAGGGTTGGCATCCTATTTAAAACTGATTATTTGTAATGGAAAAGGCATCTTTATCTTTAAAGTGTTACCCATTTCCTACTAAGCAAATTTAATTTAGCATACAGTGGTACTTATATGTTATAGGAATATTGAATTTAAAAAATGCATTTGGAACCAAAAAAATATTCCCAACCTCAACTATTTAAAGAGTATTCTGAATTCCTATGAGGAAGTATATTATGTAAAATGGAATTTTATTAAGCAAATACTACCACATATTTGGGGAATTCAACCCTTCCTTTTAAAATCATGTAGCAAAAGGTCGGTAAAAAAATATGTAATAAAAACTGTACATTCTAGACACTATTAATAGAATTACCCTAACCCCAGGGAGATGATTGATAAGGTTCTCTAATATAAAATGACAATGATGTCTCTAAGGTGAACATATATAAACCATAGCTATATGGATGGATTTGGGGGCTTGCACTTCATTCTAGCCCCAATCTAAGAACAATTAGTTCTAATGACATGGCTCTGCTTAATGCTCTCCCTCATGATGAGATCATTGAAGATATTCAAACAAGCAGCCATCAAAGTGAGGCATGAACTAAGGAAGGAAGAAATGCTACAAGGGAGAAACACATCTGTCTGTGTGATCCAAGGTTTGTAAATAATAAAATCCAAAGTAGGGGATGGTATCAGAGCTTAACCTTTGAACAACTGGTTTCTAGGATGCTATGGATCATAGTGGAAGCCCAAAATCCACTTGCAGGGTTGATATGTGGATTAACCCTCCAGTGCATCCCTCTGACCATATACGAAGGGTGTGAATGGCCTTGTTATCAGGCAAAGAGCACTAAAAAGCTGATTATGGCAGTTATAGTTAAGTTAAAATGTAATATATCATTTGATCTCCCTTTTGGCATATTTTAAATTATTTTGTTTTTTTAAAGAGCAGGGGAAGTACACAAGGATTAAGCTCCTAATGAATCCCCTCTGACCATAGATCAGGGATGTGAATAGCCTTGCTATCAAAACAAAGAAAATAAAAATATTCATAACTGGACCAATAGACAACATCTTCATCCTTGGGTTTCAATTAATTTTATTTGGATCCACAATAAATGCTCATGATGTCCTCTTGTTAGAGCATACCGTGACAGAGGATAACACAGGGGACACATGGCAAGGAGTTAGTCTGGCTTGAACACCCCACAGCGGGGAGATCCAAGAAGAGAACATAACAGATCAGCAACAGGAGCAAAGGAAAGCCACAAATTCCCCAAGGAGCCTCAAGAATAGACGTCAGGCTAAGAGGGGCAGTTCCTGGATTCCCCCAGGACAAAGCAGGGAGGCGGGGAGAACAGTCATAAAGGAAAGTGGATAGACCTGGAATTATCTATTTTTTTCTCTCTTTTTATTCAACCTTTTTGTTTTCTTTTTGTTTGGTCTCTGTTATTGTTGGTTTGCCTACATATATGTGATCGGCATGGGAAGCAAGCTTAAGGAGAAAGCAATGGGACCAACAGTTCTGGAGGGACTGAGAGGGAGGAGGAGGCAGGAGATGGGAGCAGTGAGCAAACAACCCCATAGACAGGGAACAACTAGGGAATTAAAATCAACAGGATGGACATAGAGGTCCTGGGGGTGTTGGTGGAGCAGCAAAGTAGCTGAGAGGAATTACTGAGAGGCAGAAGTAGGGTGAGTGTGATGGTGTGGCAGGAAGAAGGTAAAAGGAAACAGAAGAAAGATCTGGGAAGATCTGGATAGAGGTATAAGTATAGGTGTGTACATATGTAAATACATTAATTCATAAAAATAGAGGTATTGGCCTAAGTACATATGGCAATACAATGAGGTAATGGACAGACTTCTGGCCTCTGCTCATGACCTGCCTCAATGCAACAACACTTTCTTCTAACATCTTAGCATTCTGTGGTGCTCACCCTCCCAGCCCAAATGCTGAAGGAAAATGGGTACATAAGAAAATGTGGTAAAGAAAGCAGATGGTGCCCAGCTTTCAAAAGATAAAGCATCTGCGGTCATAAAGGCTTGAAGTTAAACAAGCAGCCATCTAGCTGAGAAGCAACAAGCCCACATGGAAGAAGCACACCAGCCTGTGCAATCATGAGGTATTGATGGGATTGGGTAACAGGCATCAAAAAATCCCAAACAAACAAAAACACCATATTGTTGAGAACTAAGGGGGTTGGAACAGAGACCCAAAACCCATCTGTAGACAACAGGACATCCCCTCACAGAAGGGTCACAAGGAAGGGATGAGTCAAACAACTCATATCAGGGCACGGTATAGCACTGATGAAACAATATTCCGCTGGTTCCTTGAGGCTTCCTCACCCCCCACTGTCATGAACCCAGTCCTGCCTTTCAGTTCTGGCTAGACCAGAGCTTGTACACTGGTACAAATAAGAGATAAGAGTTCAGGACACACAGCACAGAATCCAGGACTGGGAATGGGAGTAGCGATACGAGGATGGTAGGCAGAAGGTAGGGAGAGGAGGGGAGGAAGGGGGAACTGATTTCAATGATCCACAGATCTCCCCTCCCCACCCCCATCAAGGGGACGAACAACCGAAAACATGGAGGAAGGGAGACAGCAGTCGGTATCAGATATGACAATGATAATAATTTATAATTTATCAAGGGGTCACAGGGTGGGGGAAGGGAGGGCAGAAAAAGAGGAGCTAATACCAAGGGCTTAATAGAAAGTAAATGTTTAGAAAATAATGATGGCAACATATGTACAAATATGCTTGATACAACTGATGTATGGATTGTTGTAAGAGCTCCCCCGTAAAGTGACTTTTTAACTAAAGAAAATCTGAAAAGAAAAAAAAAACTCAAATGGGCCCTTGGTAAAGAAAATGTTTTGAAAATGATGATGGCAACATATGTACAAATGTGCTTGATACAACTGATGTACGGATTGTTATAAGAGCTTCAAGAGCCCCCAATAAACTGATTTATAATTTTTTTAAAAAAAGAAAGAACTCAAATGACATATTTGGTTGTGAAAATCTGCTGCCAAGGACATTTTAAAGTGTTCAAAAAGCAAAGATGTCACTTTGGGGAATAAGGTGTGCCTTACCCAAGCCATGCTATTTCCAATAGCCTCAGATGCATGTAAAATCTGTCCTATGAATGAGAAAGACCAGAAAAGATTGGATGCATTTGGATTATAGTGTTGCAGCAGAATATTGGAATTACCATACTCTGCCAGAATAATAAACAAAATCTGTCAAGGGAAAAATACAGCCAGAATACTCCTTACAAACCTGCATAGAGATTTCATCTCACGTACTTTGGACCTGGTATCAAAAAGCACCAGGCCCTGGAGCAGGATAGTATGCTTAGTAAAGTAGAAGGTAAGCAAAACAAAAATCTTCCAACAAGTAGACTGACAAAGTGGCTTCAGTAATGAGCTGAAGCATAACAATTGTGCCCATCAGCAATGTTTTTCTCTATTGTACATCTGCTCACCACGAGTTTGAACTGACTCAACAGTACCTAACAACAACGTGCACATGGAATTCAATCAACGAACAATTCCAGAATCAAATTGATTACATCTATGTGATGAGATGATGGAGAAGCTCTATATCATAATTTTCCAAACTTATTTTACCTAACACCCCTTTTCTTGAAAAACAAACAAACAAACAAAAATAACGCAGCACTCCTTGGCAATTAAAAACGTGTATACTACAGCCCATACTTTGGACGAAAGTGTAGGCATCTGCTTGTGCAGCACCCCTTCTCGCTTCATCCTTCTAGTACCCCCAAGGGACTTTGGGAAACACTGATCTATATCATCAGTAAAAACAAAGCCAGGAGCTAATTGTGGAGCAGACTGTCCATTGCTCCTATGCAAATTCAAGGTGAAGTCAAAGAAAATCAAAACTAGTCCAGTAGTACCAAAATATAACTTTCCGTATATCCTACCTGAATTTAGAGACCATCCCAAGAAGAGAAGTAAGGGATGGAACACTAGATAAGATGAGTTAGAGGGCAATGTCTCTCTTGTGCAGCTTTAACATAAATACCACAATAAGATGACTGTTAGAAACAAAGGCATTCTCTTACAACTGAGGAGGATGTACGTCTGAATTCAGGCACTATCTGTGGAAGGTTTCCCTCTCAGTTGGCTTACAGTTGGCTTACAGTTTAAGGGAAAAATCCTTATCTCCTTTTTGTCACTGTAGGCCATTTCCTTTTTGTCACTGTAGGCCTGGCATTCCTTGGAGATCCCAGAATGAGTTGTAATCCTTGTGAACAAAACTACAGTTGTCTTGATTAGAATCAGCTATGTTTAAATATAACCCATTTTGTTGTACATTTACCACTGTATTTGTTAGTCAGGGTTCTTTAGAGAAACAAAACTGGGACACTTATGAATATATATATATATATATACAAGAGGATAGATTCATACAGCAAGAAGGAATATATAATAGCTAATTAGTTCACAGCAGTACAGAGGGCTCAGTTCAACTCACTTTCATGGAACAGTTAATATATTGGAAGTTCTTCCACTCACGTGGACTGCTGATTCCAAGGTCAAGGAAGCAGACAGGTGGTGGAGTCTTCCCTCAAGCAAGGCAGGCAGAGTTGGCCCGCAGGCAGTAGACAGCAAGGTGGGTTAGCAACAGTCAGTAGCTCGGAAGCTGAGTGCAGGCCCTGATGGGATCTCAAACTCAAGCACCTCGAAAGAATCCACCAGCAGGTCTCACAGGAGCCTCAAGCTCCAGTGACAGGATCCACTGGTTGGCTTGGCCCACAGGTAGTACAGCACACAGGCGCAGGCAGGGAACTAGATAAAGTAGCAGCATACTGGTCTGATCACCAGGGAGCAAGAGGGTGATGGGATGCCAGCTTTCTTTATTTCAGTGATTCTCCAATTAAGCTGCAACCTGATTAAACTCTGCCCACATGTTCCCATTGGCCTAGTGGGCACAATAAACCTACTATTACACTGTATATTTTTGCTGTGTTCTAGGATTCAAACAAAAGTTTGGAATGTTAATGTCTCTTTGAATCCTGCTTGGAGCCTAATTGACAGAAAACAGGAAGGCTTTCTACTCCCATAAAGAGTTGCAGTCTCAGAAACCCAGTTGGGGCAATTCTGCCCTGTCCTATAAGATTGCTGATTCAGAGTCTACTTGATGGCAGTGAGTTTGTTTTTGTTTTGTTTTTAAGTTTTGGGAGTCTAATTGATCCTTCCAGCTTTCTCAGTCATTGTATAAGATTAATAAGGATCAGTCCGTTGAAAGTAGGTGTCAAGACAAAAAAATCACAAAATTCGTAGGTTATGTATAGTTTTGATATCAATTGTTTTATGACTTTGTATAGCATTTAAACGTATTGAAATAATTATAGCCCACTTGCATGTAATACGTGATAAATGTGGAAAGAAGAAATTAGTGTAATTATCATTTGGAAATTGGAATAATTCAAGCACCCATCAAACCGTTATATTACTGTAGGATGCTTTATTGGCTAACCTTCTAACTTATAAACAACTTTTCTCTTCCTCTATCCTACTTGTTGTAGTTATTGATTAGACTCTAACCCTCCAGGACATAGGCACAATATCTGGGGTAACAAATAGCCTTGCCATCAATCTTTCCCTAGATCTAGGAGACTGTCTAGTGCAGGGACATAAGTCCAAAGGGCATGCTCCACACCCTATTTTTACTTACTTGGTTGTAGGAAGTCTCTCTCTCCCTCATTCTCTCTCTTTTATTCCTTTTTTTGTAAGACTAAAGAAAAAGGATGGTGTAATATATGAAATAATAATTATAATATATAATTGATCAAGGATACAGGAGGGTAAGAGGGTGGGAGAGGGAGGGGTAAAAAGAGGAGCTTATATCAAGGGCTCAAGCAGAAAATGCCTTGGAAATGATGATGGCAACATATGTACAAATATGCTTGGTACAATTGATGTATGGAATGTTATAAGAGCTGTGTTTATTTTGTGATCTAAAAAAAGAATTTCATTTTATTTCCATTCATTCCATTTAATGCCCACGAAAGCAGCAATCAATGCCCATGGAATAAGCTAAAATATCAATGATGCATTGCGTTCATTCAGCAAATCTACTGCAAAAACCTCCCTCCTTTAAGTATTAAAAAGGAAAGATGTTACTTTGAGGGTTCTTATTTACCTCACCAAGCCATAGTATTTCCAATGGCCACATGCGCATATGAAAGCTGGGCAAGGAATAAGAAAGGGAAAAAAAAGAATTTCTGCATTTGCCTGTGGCACCATTGAACATTTTCAAATGCACAATTAACTGCCTAAAGAATAAACAAATTTATTTCGGAAGAAGCGTAATCATAATACTACTTGGAATGTAGTGTGGGGAGACTTCATTTGTGACACTTTGGACACATCATAAGAAGAGACCAATCTCTGAAAGACATTCTGATTGGTAGAGAGTCAGTAAAAAGAGATAGACTTTTATGGAGATGGATTTATACCATGATGACAATCATGAACTCAACATAGCAATTGTTTTGAGGATGAGAAAGGACTGGGTGGTAATTTGTTGTACATAATGTGACTGTGAGTCAGAACCAACTAACATCTAACAGTAACAAACAACACGCAGAGGACATTTGGGGTTCAAGTAAACGTTTCCCAAGTCTCACATTTCAAATATCTTTTCATGATAAGAACTGTGAAAACAAAAGTACAGTTTAAAAAAAAACACTGGAATGTACTCGGGCCACTCCTACTCTCAGCTAGCAAATGTCCTTGGGACTGAAATTTACAAGTCACTCCCTTGCAGCTTCATTGAACCTCCCGACCTGTGGGCTACATTTCCTCAGGAATCTGCACTCAACCTGGAAGCCCAAATTGCAATATTAATGGAATAGTTGTCCCCTTAACTGATTGTGTTAATATACATCCTAGGGAAGGGGATCAGGAGCTCCATTGTTTTTTGAAAGACAGAATGTGCAACTTTATGTTACCAAATGGAATGAACAGATTCCTTTTTTTAAAGTCTTAGTCACCTAATTGTTAATAAATATTTTAAAAATTGAGTCAGCAAGGAAAAAAAATCATGACAACTATTCCAAAGCAGAATCGCCTCCCTGCATTATTTCAAATATTCAAGGAAGAAATAGCTCAAATAGCAAACAAATTCTTCCAAATAATTAGGAGAGGGAAAAGATTATTCAAAGTGATTAATCCCAGTCCATTTTAGCACATCAACACCGAGGGTATCAGTCTTTATACATTCTATTTCATTTTTTTAAGTTCCAATATTTCTATATTTATTTTTGTGCATTTCTTGGTACAATTATTCCTGGATATTTGCATCTGTTTCCTTCTGAGTTTGAGTCATGATACATCAATAAACGAAGGGTCTGCAAAGTCTTGCTCTATCCTTATCATCAAAGTCAACTCTACTTTGGGGAGGTAGCTCTACACAGTTAGACTTTGAGTACGTTTCCTACCTGAGGATGCGGCACGTCTTCCAGCATTATATCGATGTTCAACTGCTGTTCATAAAGTTTTCGGTGGCCAGTATTTTCAGAAGCAGAGTGCCACATGTTCCCTCCTAGTCTGTCTTAGATGAGGAATTCTTGTAAATCCAGTCCATCATGAGGGACACCACTGGTTAGTATATGAAATACCAATGGTATAGCTTCCAACATCACCGCAACACACAAGTCATCATATTACATCAAAGTGATAGATGAGTAGCAGTATTATTTATTAAGTTTACATACAAGTGATAACAAGAATCTTTCATATCATCTACTGATAGGTCCCTATTGGCTTTGATATCAACCATCGATAGGCATGTATTTGCTGTTCAGTAAACATTAGTGGAGAAGATGCTGAGGAAAGAATACCATTTCTAATTTTCAGTAGCTCCATGAACACAATACGTAAATTGGGAATCCCATTGCCATTTGTTTTGTATAACTCACATATCTCATTAAGGGGGATAATCAAATATTCTTATTACCCAACATATTTCTATAATAGCACTATTGTTTAGTTTGCATCAACATTTACTTGCCAAATTTGATCAGATTATAATTTTGCTTTTTAATGTATATACATTGAACACACACTTTCTTTTTATATATTCACCAAATTGCCCTTCCTTGGAAAGCAAGTTCATTTTAACATGCAACCTGTTTTTTTTTTGTTTGTTGTTTAATTTAAATCATTTTATTGGGGGCTCGTACAACTCTTATCGCAATCCATACATACATACATACATACATTGTGTCAAGCACATTTGTACATATGTTGCCATCATCATTCTCAAAACATTTGCTTTCTACCTGAGCCCTTGGTATCAGCTCCTCATTTTTACCCCTCCCTCCCTACTCCTCCTTCCCCCATGAACCCTTGATAATCTATAAATTATTATTATATGTCATATCTTACACCATCTGATGTCTCCCTTCACCCACTTATCCACTGTCCATCATCAATCTCAAATCAATCAAATGAGCACAAATTAGACCTATTTATACTTGCCATCTAAACCAAACCAAAAACCGCTCGCTGCCACCGAGTGTACTTTGACCCACAGTGACCCTTAGGACAAGATAGAAATGCCCCGGGAGTTTCTGAGACTGTCACCATTTATAGGAGTAGAATGCGTCATTTAAGACTGGCTTTTTTTTTTCCTATAGGAAATTTCCTACTCAATTTATACTTTTCCTAATGCTGCTAAAATATTAATATTTAAATGTCATTGCCTTTTCTCAATAATAATCTAGATTAAGCCATTTGCCATAAATTACTAAAAAGTCATATCTATTTGTATATAAAATATATCATGTATGTGACATCATTTAAACTTAGATTTTGATTGGTTTGCATGGAATGTCAGTAATGCTATTTTATGATACAGTTTCCAATACTCATAATTGTTAGATTTTGAGTTCCTTCATGATACCAAGTTCATTTACCTCTTGTTTTTCACCCTAGCACAGAACCTGACATGTCATGGGCATTCAGACGGTATTTATGTGTTGCGTTAATAGAAGAATTGCTGTGTTTCTTAACTTTTAAAGCATTATCTTACTTTTCTTGCTGGTGTTGTATTTGCTACTTTATTACTTTCAGTTAATTGACAACCATGCATTAAATGGTATTTTCCATCTTGTCTACTAATTTTGTGGGACATGGTAAATAAGGCATAACTTGATTTCACTGACTTCCGAATCTACAAGTCAGTGTTTTAATAGAAGAAAATCTGAATATTTCAAAATCTCAGAGCAAGGTCTACTTTTGTTTGAATTAATGCAAAGGCCATGAGAATCTGACATCTTGATCTATCTGGCCAGACATAAATGCTCTTATAATGATACTTTGGAAAGCTACTTATGAATTCCCATTTGGTTAGACAATGTAATGAGAGTGTGGGTACCAAGAGTTGCATGTTTTGTAGCACATCCTCATTCCCCAGAGATGGCTAGTCTTTTGAAGTATTTGAAAATCTAAAGATAGACTCTTGTACAGAAGTCCTGTTACCCCATCTCACATCCCCAAACTGAAAATTTGCTGAGACTGGATATTTTGTAGAACTTTTTGAATATGATTTGTGTATTTTAAGATGGTTTGTGTATAACAAGTTGAGACTGGATGTACCTTTGCAGAGATTAAGAAAAATATAGCACACTGAATGGTGACTGTCATCCTAATCTTCCCCGCAGTCAGAAGAATAGGTGGAGAGATTAATTAGCTGAGTGTGCTGCATTGGTATGTTCAGCAGAAAGAAAACAGGGCGGTGACTGTGTTTGAGTTACTAACTTTTCTATTTCTGGTCGTCACTTGAGGCCATGTTCAAGCAGAAGTCAGAAAAAAGAAAGGATGGATGAAAAGAAGAACGGAAGGGAGAAAATGAAACGAGGAAGGTAGGAATGGAGGCGCCTAGGGCAGAACAGGAAGTAGAGAAGACGTCACGGACACAGCACGGCAGCCCTTCCAGCTCTCGGAGGGCTGTTGTCTTTCTAGTTAAAGCCTGTAGTCCATCTCCGAGTCAATTCAATCTGACATTGTCAAAATCTGGTGCAGTCCCTTGCCTATTCAATTATTTCTCTAGAGCCCCAAATTCAAAGGTAAGCACATTTAGAGACAAAAGCTAAAAATTCCATGCCTGCATTATATCAAGCTCTTCCCGACAGAAAACGCAGTCAACAAGGGTCACGCTGCAGAACTGAACATGTTGCAGACCTCACTTGGACTGCAGTTACCTCCAGCAGAAATGTCGCTTTTCCAGAGACAGAAGCTGTTTTCTGAATACTTTCCTAAGTAGTCTACAGGCATTTTCAAACAAAGGCAATGTTTATGCTGAAGTGGGCATGGGGCTCCCTCTTGTAAGAGACCGTGGAGCTCTGTAAACAGCTCTAGCACAGGAAAAATCCGGCTAAGAAACCTTGGCCTGAAGGTCGTTTGTTCTCTGCTTTGTCAGCCCAAGCCCATGTTGCTTCAGTAAGCTCTATTTTTAGAATCATAGCGACGATGTGACAAATCATCTTAAGATTTTTCTTACCAAGTGCAATGAAATTTCTATCCTGTATAGCCACTCAGGGGCTATCTCTTATCTTAAAATATAATGAGAATCTTAATTGGGTAAAGGCTAACATAACGGTGAATTAAAAATGCAACCACTGACCAAAAAGGCAATATATTGACAGTATCAGGGAACCAGAAGTGGCACCTAGTATTTTTGTTTTCAATTATGGCAAGTATGAATTTAAATCTTGGCTCGTCCATCTTCTATGTAAGCTAAGATTGCTGTCGTTGGACTTTAGGGCTTCAGTGGCTTCCCGTGAAAATGGAGATAATCTACTATTTCAAGGGGTTCCTGAGAAGATGAGATGAGGCAATGCATTTAATGCATTTACACGACGTGTGATATGTAAAGCGCTCAAGAAGTACTAACTATCTTTTTTTCCTCCTTCGTTGAGAAATTTTGGCTTATATTCAAAAGAGCTCCTTATTAGACCAGAGATACCTGGTGATCATTTTTAATGGGGATGCTTAGTTAGTCCCTGGTGGGGTTTTTTGTTTGTTTTCCTAGTGGGACATCTGTAATGACAAAAGAACCGAGAACACTGGTTATTCATCTTAAAATTACAAATTAATACACAGATTTCCAACTAAATATTTGAATGATCCTAGAGCAGCGGTTCTCAACCTGTGGGTCATGACCCCTTTGGGGTCGAATGACCCTTTCACAGGGGTCGCCCAATTCATAACAGTAGCAAAATGACAAGTTATGAAACAGCAATGAAACTAAGTTTATGGTTGGGGGGGTCACTGCAACGTGAGGAACTGAACTGAAGCGTCACTGCATTAGGATGGTTGAAAACTTCTATCCTAGAGGGTCGTGTATTGGTTTATGGATTCCAACAAACCTCTTTTCATTGCTAAAGCATTAAAATGCGTTAGACTAAAATTCTCTGGTTCACTGAATGCAGAGTTATATATTTTGACAAGTCATTTTCCAGAAACTTGTTCTTGCATGGGATTCTCCAAACACTGTGTCTCTATGTAGGTGTGACCGTCTCCCCAAGGAAACCAGGTTCAATGAATAAAGCCCCGTGTGCAGGAACAAAGAGCCACTGAGTTAAAAATGATAGATGTGAAAGCCAAGTCTTCTAAACTGAAAAAAAAAAAACAAGCCTAAAAATTGTTTTGCGAGAGGAGCTATGCGCTCTCACAGCAAAAGCTGCCTTGCTCTCTGGCTGTGTCCCTTCCAGTCGGTCACAACCTTTCGGGACTTCAGTGAGTCTCCCTCTGGCCTCTTCTAACACTTGGGAAGATAATACATGCATAGCTGACAAAGAAGTATACAGAGCCTATAAAATATGTTTAAAGCAAAATTGTAACTGCTAGCATATGGGACGATTGCATGGCTATCCACCTTCTCCCATGAATTACCCTCAGGTCATGAAGGAAATAGTAGACATCCTGAGAAAACACCTACTCTGAGGTTCAGAGGGCAGTGCCCTCAGTTCAACTGAGGCTGCATCATTCACATACGAGGACCACCAGCAGACCAGTGGAGGACTTCCTGTTTGTTCTCTCAGTTTCCGGAAGGCTGGCAAAGTAGTTTATGTGGTGGACCAAAGGCTATCTGTGGCAAAAATGTCCAAGCCCTAGTGAAAAAGCACTTTTCAAACTTCAGCTGATTTTATATAATAGCATGTTTCCTGTTACCTAATCAGCCAAAGTAAGCCCCGTGGCCAAGCCCAGAGCCAAGGAGAGAGGAGATACTCACAGAGAACGGACAGCTCACATGTCAGAGCTGTGCCCTTATTTCACAGTTTTCCTAGCAAACTATTTTTTCTAATGTAACACAATCTATCATTTTCCTTTATGGCATATCAATCTCAATTTCAAAATTAAGAAGATTTTTATCATAACCATGTGATAAAAGAATGCTTCCTTTTTCTCATTTTTTGAATAGATATACATGTTACATTTATATACATATTCAATTAGAAGTCTATGATGGAGCATATTATGTGAAAGGCATTCAATTTTATTTTTCTAAAATGTATATAAATTATACCCCATATAATTTATAAGAAATATGATGTTTCCTTACAGTTTTCAGATGCAACCTTTATCATCTATTAATTCCTGTATGTACCCGTTAATGTCTATGTTATCTTTTCTCTTCTACGAATGTGTCCATCAACTCATAAGGCAAGGCTACACTCTTTTAACTAGAGAAGCTGTAAAATACACTGAATATGTTCTAGGATTAGGTAATAAAAGACCTCATTGTTTTAAGTCACTGAATTTTTAAAATTTGTTATAGCAGTAAAAGAAAACTATATTCATTTTCATTATTGTTTTACAATTCTTAAGCATGTTGCTGCTTACTATGACATAATTGCATCAGGTAATATTTCTAGTAAATTTTTAAATAGAGCTTTATTACCACTAAAACCATGTGTGAATTGCAAACTTGTTCTGTGCCTTAGTTTAGGGTAAAAGCAACTTACTGTGATCCTGAACACAGGGGAGGCCCTTCCCTTCCATGTATCCTTATTAAATAAGATGCTAACATTAAGGTATATATATATATATGCATATATATATACATATATATATCTGTGTCTAACACACACAATTTATCATCATAATTATTAAGATTTTAGTATCAGTATTGAGATTTTAGTATCAGTGTTCCAACAAGAACATTGTTAGTATTTAATTTGACACCAGTAAGAAGTCCAGCTACTTAATAAGATGCAATAATCTAGTTCAAGGGAGGGCCCCACTGGAGCTACACAATTGAATGATACCTGACTGACCCAGTCTAATTGTCTCTCTCAGAAATTTTGAATTCAAAATTCAGAGACTCAGCAAAAAATAGAAGGGTAGATAGTACATAAGAAGCCAAATATAAATATTATTAGGTGTCAGGCCTGGATAGGTGAGATGAGTGGATGGGCTTTCTGTGTGGAGAGATGTTCTCTGCTCTGGCATTGCTGCTGTTAGGTGCCATTGAGGTGCTTCTGACCTAAAGCACCCTATAGCCGACAGAAAGAAACTGTCGGGACCTGCACTCTCCTCACAATTGTTCCGATGCCTGAGCCCTTTGTGGCAGCCCCTGTGTCAACCCATCTTGTTGAGGTTCTTCCTTTATTTCCCGGTCCTTTGCTCTACTTTCTCCAAGGACCAGTCTCTGTTGACATGTCCCAACTATGTAGGGAGACGTCTCACCAGCCTGGCCTCCAAGGAGCACTCTGGTTATACTTCTCTCGGCCGATTTGTTTGACAGTTAGGCAGTCCTTGGTACTTTCGATGGTTTGGGCCAGCACCACAGTTCAATATGTGTGAATTCTTCCTCTGTCTTCCTTAGTCAATGTGCAATTTTCAAATGCGCACGAGGCAACTGAAAATACCAGGGCTTAGATCGATACACCTTAGTTCTGAAAGTCGTATCCTCACTAGCCAACGCTCTAAAGAGGTCTTGTGCAGAAGATTCACCCGATGCAATGCATCTTTTGATCTGTTAACTGCTGCTTCCATGAGCATTGTTTGTGGGCCCATAGTCTTCTTCATAACATACAATATTATGTAATAAAAATTAAAATTCATTATCCTAGATGTTTTAATCTTTAGTCAACATAATATTTCATCTAGTGTACACCTACATTGACAAATGATCTGATCAAATAAAATAGCATTCACAAACCGAAATGTATACTAAAACATAAAAAGTATAAGGAAAATCAGGTAGAAGGTATCTGCAGATGAAAGCTTTCCAGGGATAAAGAACTCTGATGATATCTACCCAATCCTTATTACCTAAAGTAGAGAAAAATGAGTGTCACTCAGAGGGTGGGAAAATGTTTGCACACTTCTTTAGACACACACCTAAGCACACATTGCATAATGTTTACTGAATAAACATATGGAAGCTTGCAGCTAAGGAGTCATTGAAAACATGGGTTCTCATTGGTAAGAACAAAGAATAATTCATCCCAAATCTGTACAACCACCATTCTTCTTCCCCTTCTCCTTTCGACTTGTTCTTGTGAAATGTGCATTTACTGCGCCTCTTGTACCGTCATATTTTATTGCCAACGCGTTCAAAGTGACACAAACCAAGACACATTCGTAACAGCCTTCATTGGCTATAATGACAACTCAAGATATACACGTTTAAAATCATTTTAAATTCTGGCATTTAAAGGCAGGAGTGGGTGCAGTGAGAGTGATCAGTGCAAAGATTACCTACCTCAGTGCAGAAATCATTTCTTTTAGGAAAATGAACACACAACTAGTTCCAAGAAGGTGGTGGTTAAACTGATCCCAAATAT
>NW_022103920.1:76986224-76997399 GCF_000313985.2 Echinops telfairi
GTTATAGGGAACTGGAATATGCAGGCAGCAGTCAAAGCACAAGGGTAAAAGGAAGATATAATAATGTGTGGTTCCATATTAAAAGAGTTAAAGGAGTCATTTAAACAATCATCATTTACAGGGCAAAATCACCAAGAGAAGAGTTGAAATAACGATTCATGCTTGCTCAATTACAAAAGGCCAATGAGATGAAAAGGGACAGCATTGGACAAAGACAGTAGAAAGCAAATAGCAAAGTGGTTTATTAAATCCAGTTGTACCAATAACAGTAGCAAACATACATTGCTAAATAATCTAATTAATAGAGAATTTTTATTATTTTATTTCAAAAGACTTATTTATAATAGAATAATTATATTCTATTTACAAGAGATATGCATTAATATAAGGGCATAGAGAGATGACACATAAAACATTAAAAGCAAACAATGTAAATACTAATAAAATATAGATTTACAGATATTATAATTACTTTAAAGTACTAAATGTTATGAGAGCTGAAGGAGAAGCTTTAGCATCTTTAAATGCATGCACTCAATAGGGTCACGTCAAATAATATACAATAAGAAATTAAGTAAATTATAGTTAGAAATAAGCAAATTCAAATTCTCTACTGAGATAGGAGCTCAGTAACTGACAGAATATGTAAAACAAAAGAAGTAAGGCTAAAGATGATTTGGGCAAGATAATTAATTGATATGACCGAACTGACCTGTATAAACATCACACAAACAACGGCAGAGAGTACATGCTGATCCAGAACACTGAGAGCAATTACAAAACACGCTGTTTCAGCTGTGGAGGTGCACCACGAGTCGTCTCCCTCAGCCAGAATGAACTTCCCATTCATCTGCAACCATGCAGCTAACTGACAGCCCTCAGGGACCAAAGCTTTCAGGATCACCTTAAGTTTTCCTGCTGAGACCACACTCTTCCCACACAGTCCCTGGCCAATGACCAAGGCTGGTGTGGATAAAAGAAGCTGGTATAGTGCCATTCATGCCCATTATGGTGTTCTTTTAATGGTCAAGTAAATGACATTATAGATAAGACAAATAATAGAAATTGGAAAATGATGAGTGGTTGCCAGGAATTCAGTGTAGGCGGGGCCAGGGATGAAGAGGTTACCTACTGTATGATGACACTGCAGTGGCGTATACATGCTTCCATACATTTGCCAAAATTCATAGAATTATACAACACAAAGAGTGAATCCTAAAAAAAGATTATAAAATAATAAAAGGACAGCAACAAAAACCTAAAACTCCCTGCCAGCAAGTCTCTCTTGACTTAGATTGAACATACTGCACCTATGAGAACGGTCCCTTTTGCTTTTCTAAAGTTAATACTTTACAGGAGCAGAAAATCTCAATGTTCTCCAGCAGAGTAGACAATGGATTCAAATTACAGCTCAATATACAACCCACTACATAACCAAGACTGTGAATGTAAGATATTGTTGGTGGTGGCGGCTGCCACTGACTTGGTTTCAGCGCATAACCACCCTATGTGCGACATGATGAAACACTGCCAGGTCGTTCGTCGTCTTCACATCACAGTCAACTGTGGCAATCCATCCTGCCCAACTCTTCCTCTTTTTCCCTGGCCCGCTACCTCACCAAACATGATGTCTTTCTTCAAGGACTGGGCTCCCCGGACAACATGTCTAAAGTACACGAGACGAAGCCTGGTCATCCTTGTCTCTAAGGAGCATTCTGGCTGTACTTCTTCCAAGACAGATTTGTTGGTTCCTTGGCAGTCCATGGTACTTTCAATAGTGTTTGCCAACACCATAATGCAAATTCTTCCTCAGTCTTCATTATTCACTGTCCAACTTTCACATGCATATGAGGTGACTGAAAATACCAAGGCTTGGGTCAGGTGCACCTTAGTCCTCAAAGTAATATTCTTGCTTTTCAACTCTTTAAAGAGCCTTGTGCAGCAGATTTACCCAATGCAATGTGTCCTTGAATCTCTTGACTGCTGCTCTCATGAGCACTGATTGCATCCAGGCAAGATGAAATCTTCGACAACTTTAATCTCGTTTTATCATGATGTTATGTATTGTGAGGATTTAGCTTTTCTTTACATTAAATTGCAATTCGTATTGAAGACTGCAATCCTTAATTTTCATCAGCAAGTGCTTCAAACCCTCCTCACTTTTAGCAAGCAAGGTTGCATCATTTTCATATCAAAGACTGCTAATAAGTGTTCCTTACTCCTCATGACACATTTTTGCTCAGTGTACAGATTGAATAAGTATGGTGAGAGCATACAACTGTGACACACACGGTTCTTGATTTTAAACCATGCAGCATTCTTGTGTTCTGTTCTGATGCATGCAAAGGTTCCAAACGAAGTGTTCTTGAATTCCCATTTCAAGGGAAGAGTGCATTAACATAGTCAACCAAACTCAAGCAAACATCTTTCTGGTATTCTCTGCTTTTAGTCAAGATTCATATCACAGTAGCAATGATATTCCTTGTTTCACACCCTCTTCTGAATCTGGCCTTAATTTCTGCCAGCTCCCTAACATTGTATTGCTGGAACTGTTGTTGAATGGTCTTCAGCAATCTCTTAATTGATGTTGTATCAGTGATGTTGTTCTATAATGTGTGCATTCTATTGGGTCACCTTTATTGGGAATGGGTACAATATGGATACCTTCCAGTCAGTTGACCAGTAGCTATCTTCCAAATTGTGGGGCACAAGTTCACCTGTGACTCAGAATCTGTTTGATGGCAGTGAGTTTAGTTTGTAAACTATAGTCTTTGTTAATAAAAATGTATCAGCATTAATTCATTAATTTTAACAAAATATACAGAGGGAATATACGGGAATTCTGCACAGTTTTTTTTAATAGACAGTTCCATTTACTGAGGATCCATGGAAGCAAGTGCTGTCAGGAAATACACTGCCCTCCCCTTCCCTTCCCTCCCTTGTCCCTGCAACCACCACCACTCAATTCCTGATGGGAGGATGACTCCACGGGATGCCTCAGGTGGCTTCCAGGAAATACTAAGACCAGGTGGAGAGGTTCTGCTTGGTTTATATAGAGCTGAACAGTTCAGGCTGGAAAGGACATGTTTTTTCAGGTTGACGGGTGTCTTCAAATCTTGACCGCGCCCGTCTACACAAGTGTGGTTAGATTCTATGAGCTTTCGAGGACAGGTATCCCTTTATTTCTTTTCTTTCTTGAGGGGCACATTTTCCCTCTTCCTTTGGAAGGACTGCAATATTTTGCTTCCATCCGAGCCAGGAAATCATCCATTTCCCTTTGCCAGTCCTTTTCTCTGCTCTGGATGGCTGCTCCCAAGTCCATCTCTTCATCAAGCCCAACCCCTTCCTGCTCATTTCTGCTTCTTTAGCCTCCTCCTGCGCCCTCCGTTTCCATGCATTCATCTTCGGCTTCAGTTCTCTGACAGAGGATTTATAGGATGGGACCTCCCCAGCGTCAATGGCTTGCTGGATGATGTCCCTTATTCGAGGCTCGTCCGTGTACTGCACACCCAGCACAGACTCCATGTCAATGGCTTGCTGGATGATGTCCCTTATTCGAGGCTCGTCCGTGTACTGCACACCCAGCACAGACTCCATGAGCCTGTCCATGTCGCCCTTGAAGTCCAGGTAGGCCTGCTTAATGTCATCCAACTCTTCGGCAGAACCTTTGCACGTCTTTTCAAAGGCTAGGATGTCCTCTAGAGATATCTTTTTTAAGAGCAGCCTCCTCCTGTACGCCTCCCAGTCCCTCTCTGGCAGGAGCACCGCCGCGTCCTCGTCCACGGTTCCCTGCTCCTCATACACTGCTCTCTGTTCTCTGTCGCTTGACACCGCGCACACGTTCCCGTGGATCTGGAAGCGGGGGTGGAGTCCTCCTTGTCGCCTTCTCCCACCGGGTCCGGGTGCACCTGCAGGGACACCTTGTGGTAGCCGCATCGGACCTCGCCGTCCAAGGCCTCCCTCGCGCCGCACGGTCAGCACCAGGTAGAGGTCGGTGGTGCCAAACACTTGCTCGCACCTCTCCAGGAGCCCCAGGATGGGCACTGGCCACCGCAGGCGGCAGGCGCAGTGCAAACGGCGGGGCCTGGCACGACCTCAAGCCCTCGGAAGGCCGCCTTTTCCCGCGCAAAAAAAAAAAAAAGCACAATTTTGTATAAAGCTACCATAACATATATTAATGAAATTATATTGAAATGTAATGAATATTCTTATAAGTATTCCATTGGGCAAAGAAGAAATCATAATGAAAATTAGGAGGCACGGTATCACTAACTAGATACTAATAAAAATATATAGTATTTAAATTTTGTCAAATGAAATTAAATCAACGTTTAAAAGAAATGCCATATCCTAGCTGTCTACTACTACTAAGATTAAAATTAATCTCAAAGAAATTATTATGAATGAAATAATGAAGAAGAGAGACAAAGTAAATGAAATGAGTGAAGAAAAAAAACCCCATAAAATAGAGAAACAACAAAGCCTAAATTTAGCTCGGTGAAAAGATTAATACTGGCAAACTGGACACGGGACTCTGGGAAGGTGGGGTGGGATAGAACACAGGGGGCGCTGTTTGCTGCAGACTGTGCTTTGAATTACTGAATGTACTGTTGACTCCAATGTAATCCCTCCCACTAAATTCACAATACAAATCAATTTTAAGAAATAAAGAAGTCACAAAAAGTCAACGTCAGGAAGGAGTGAATATTAAAAAGAAATAAGAGAGTATACTTTTTAATAATATAAAAATTTTAAATCCATGGGAAAAAACAAAGGGAAATGCTAAATGTAAACATTTCCAGTACCATGAAAGAAAATGAAATAGTGGCTAAATATCTTCCCCTAAGAAAACACTAGGACCAGCTGGCTTCACTGACAAATTCTAATAAACATTCAGGGAAAAATGATTCCAGTTCTACAGAAACCCATCCAGAGGGATGAAAGATTACACAGTCCAACTCATTTTACCAGTCGAACATAACCTTGATTTCTTTACAGGACAGTAAATAAAGGACAAATAGAAGCCAGCCTCACTTTTGAGCATTGTTGCAGAACTCATAAAGCAAATATTAATAAATTAAATTCAGTTATATGTAGAAAGGATAATATATCCTGATATAATGTTTAGCTTAACCAAGGAAAATATTAGCTAACATTAAAAAGAAATTCAGTGTAATTTGCCACTAAAGCAGATTAAAGGATGAAAAATATCATACCATAGTCTCAGTAGATGCAGAACATCATTTGATAAAAATAACCATCATTCATGTTAACATGACCCAGAAATCCAGAGGGAAAAGTATTCATATAGCTAGTAAAGAATACAGTATAATTTAGTATAAACATCCTACTTGATATTGAAACATTGCAGACTTTCCCTTTAGAAGGATAAGACAAGAATTATCCCAACTTTTATGCAGCATTGGGCTGGGGGTAGGGTGGGCGGGGTGAATATAGGGAGAGATAGCTCTGAATCAAGAAAAAGCAATGAGAGTTTGGATATCTTTTTTTAGAAAATAAGTAAAACTGACATTATTTATGATTTACATTATGGTGCATTTAAAAAAAGCCACGAATTTATGAATAAATGTTTTAAAAACTAGTAAAGTCACAATTAAAAGTCACACAAAAATTTTAAAAATGTGTTAACATACAAATACCTATCAGTATCAGATAGCAGTAGTAGACACTTAGAAATTGTAATTTTTTAAAGGTAGCATTCACAGTACCACCAAAAATACCAACCCAAGAAAAGAGGTAAGAATTATATTAAGAAAACTTAAATGAAAACTAAATAAGTGGAAAAAATTAAACTATATTGATGGGTTGAAAAGTTTTGTGTAAAAATTATAGTTCTAAGATTAATAACATCAATTCCTATAAAAATTGTGGACAGATTTCTTTACAACCAGAGACACTTATTATAAAATGCATACTGAAATAAAAGAGGAAAATAATTATAGCCAGATCTTCTTAATGAAAAAAAAGGTGTGTGTGTGTGTGTGTGTGTGTGTGTGTGTGTGTGTGAGAGAGAGAGAGAGAGAGAGAGAAATATATGGTTTATTTCATGGATATTCACATAAAACTATCAAAAATTCTGTTGATCCAAGTAAAAAAGATATCTTTAGAACAACAAAATACTAAAGTACAACGTAAACACAACCTTTGCTTACACATGAGCATTGGATTTATAATAGCAATATGGAAAACACAAGCTTTTAAAAAATGGTGCTGCTATTTGCATAATATTTTTTTACATTCATGTATTTACATTCATCTCTACTTCATATCATGCACAAAATAATTTTCTGTTGTATTAAAGACTTTAAAAATGAAGTCAAACTGTAATTTTAAAGAGTATATTACAAAATAGGAAAAATAGACAGTGTATTATATTGAAATTTAAAATTCATTCTTTTAAAAATATTCTGTTAGGCTCAGTTCTCTAGGGAAGAAAAACCAGGGAAAAGATAGATAGATAGATGATAGACAGATAGGTAGGTAGATAGATAGATAGATGGATAGATAGATAGATAGATATTTAGATAGATAGATAGAAAGAAAGTAAGCCAGCAAGGTATATGAAGACATATGGTTATAGAAGTAGGTACCTCTGGTTTGGTTCAAGTCTGTAGTCAGATTTTAAGGTAGTAAATACTCCTGATTCACGTAGCTACAGAGGCTTATGAACCAGAAGCAGGAAGATGAAATTGAAAAACAACTGTCTAATGGTCACAGAAGCAGATGACTCCAAGGTCAGCAAGTCAGATGGCAAGCCACTAAGGGCAGGCAATATGGAAGGCCAGTGGTTTAGGTCAAGAACTGGAAGTCAAAGAGCCAGATGAAGAATCCATACAGAGGGAGAAGAAAGCAAACTTCCACACCCACTGATATAGGAATTAGGTTATATCCTGAGGGATGTAACCGGAGTAGGAGAGTTTCATTCAACTACAATAGTCCCACAACTGCTGGCTACTCACAGCAGATATCATCCTAAAATCGATGACATTATGTTAGGTCTCAGGATGGGAGCCTACTAGACTAAATCACTGAGAATCATGGCTGAGCCAACTTGACAGAAGCCTACTAATCAAATATCCCAAGTGAAAAGACAAGGAATAAAATAAGAGAACATGTCTTACAGATATAGCAAACACTGTATAATATAAGGAATTCTTTCAAATACATGTCAAAAAACACATTGCCTGATGAAAAGGGGTTATCAGATTTCAACATCATTCTGATTTAATGATTAATGTTATCGGCTCCAATCCACAGTGACCCTATGCACAACAGAGCAAAACGCTGCCTGGTCCTGCGGCATCCCCACAATGTTTTCAATGCCGGAATCCCATGATGCAGCCACTGTGTTAATCTGTCTCTTAGAAGGCTTTCATTTTTTCACTGCCCTTCCACTTTACCAAATATGATGTCCTACTCCAGGGACTGGACTCTCCTGACAATATGTCCAAAGTATGTAAGACAAAATTTTTCTGTCCTTTCCTCTAAGGAGCACTCAGACCTTACTCCTTCCAATATAGGTGTTTGCCCTTTTAGCAGTCCAATACTTTCAGTATTCCTCTCCAGCACAATGCTAATGCATCAATTATTCTTTGGTCTTCCTTATTTTAATGTCTAGCTTTCATGTGCATTTGATACAATGGAAATTAACATGCACTTAAGTCCTCAAAGTAACATCCTTGCTCTTCAATATTCTAATGAGGTCTTGTGCAGCAGACTTACCCGATTCAGTAAATCCTTTCATCTCTTGACTGCTGTTCCCATGATCATTGATGTGGATTCAAGCAAGGTAAAATCCTTGACAACTTCCACGTTTTCTCCATCTATCATGATGTTATCTGTTGATCTGGTTGTGAGGCTTTTGGTCTTCCTTACATCAAGTTGCAATCCATAGTGAAGGCTATAATCTTTGATCTTCATCTGCAAGTGCATCAAGTCCCCCTCATGTTCAGCAGGCAAAGTTGTATCATCTGCATATCGCAGGATCTCCAGTCCTGCTGCCAAATTCTTCTTCCTATAATCCAACTTCTCTGGCTATCCTTCTCTATATGCTCAACATATAGACCGAACAAGGATGGTGAGAAGCTAGAACCCTGATGCAAACCTTTCCCAGTTTTCAACCACGAAGTTTTCCCTTGTTCTGTTCGCAACCCTGCCTCTTGATCCATGTACAAGTTCCACATGAGCACAATGAAGTGTTCTGGAATTCCCATCCTTCTCAAGGCTATCTACAGTTGAATTCCTTTGCATTGCCCATGAGACACAAGTAACACAAGTAAACATCTTTCTGGTATTCTCTGGTTTGAGCCAAGATGTATCTGACATCAGCAATGACATCCCTTGTTCCACCTCCTCTACTGCATCTGGCCAGAACTTCTGGCAGGTCCCTGTCAATGTGCTGTTGAAACCATTGTTGGGTGATCTTAAGGAAAATTTTACTTATGTATGATATCAATGATATTGATAGTTTGAGCATTCTTTTGAATGGGCCCAAATATGGATTTCTTCCTGCCAGTTGGCCAGATCTTTCAAATTTCCTGATATAGATGAATGAATGCTTCTAGTGCTTCTTCAGCTTTCTAAAAAAATTCAATGTGAATTCCATCAATTGATGGAGCTTTGTTTTGGCTAATGAATTCAGTGCAGCTTGGATCTCTTCAAGCCGGTTCTTGCTTACTTGCTATGTCCTGCACTGGTGAACTGTCATTGGTTCTTTCTGGTACAGTGGCTCTGTGAATTCTTTCCATCTTCTCTTGATGCTTCCTACATCATTCAGTGTTTTGCCTCTAGAATCACTCAAAATTGCAATTTGAGGTTTGAAATTTTAAAATTTTCTTTCAGTTTCAGAAATGCTGAGCATGTTCTTCCCTTTTGATTTCCCTGTTCTAGATCCTAGCACATTTCCTTATCTTTGACTTTGTCTTCTCAAGCTGTCCTTTGCAATTTTCTATTCAGTTCCTTGACTCCATCCTTTCTTCCATAATGATTAACACTATATTTTTTTATTCCCTCCCCCCAACATCTCCTAATATGGTCAGTGCAGCACATCTTTCTCATATTTTTCAACCTTTCAATGTAAAACAGACCAAAATCTTCACAATTGGACTAATAGGTAAATTCATGATCAATGGAGAAAAGATTGAAGTTGTCGATGGTTTTGCCTTTTTTGGATCCATAATCAGTGTTCTTGGAAGCAACATCATGAGATCAAATAATGAGTTGCATTAGGTAAATCAACTGTACAAGACCTCTTTAGAGTATTGAAAAGCAAGGATATTACTTTGAGGAATAAGGGGCACCTGACCCGTCATGGTATGTTACATTGCCTAATAAGTATGTCGAAGTTGGACACTGAATAAGAAAACCAAAGGAGAATCCATGCATTTGAATTGTGGTGCTGGAGAAGAATATTCGAAGTACCAGCGACTGATGAAAGGAGAAACAAATCTGTCCTGAAAGAAGTCTAGCCCACGTGCTTCTTAAGAGACATGGATGGCAAGACTCTGTCTGACATACTTTGGACAGATTGTCAGGAGGGACCAATCCCTGAAGAAGGGCGTCCTGTTTGGTAAAGTAGAGGGGCAGCAGAAAAGAGGAAGGCCCTTAATGAGACGATTAACACAGTGGCTACAACAATGGGCTCCGACATAGGAACAGTGTGAAGATGGCACAGTGTCAGGTAGTGTTTTGTTCTGTTGTGCATGGGATCTCTACGAATCAGAACCAACTTGACGGCACCCAACAACAATGACAGCTTTCAATCAGTCTTTCTTTATCACGCCACCCGTTCCGCCCATGGTATCCCTTCTGCAATCTGTGATGCTCTGGTTTGAGAGCATCGCTGCAGTCATGCTGACTGGATCTTCTTTGTTCGAGTGGACTTCTCTACCTCCACATTTCAGCCTCTGCTGTTCAACTTCCCATTTCACAAAATCCTGCCACCCATCTTTTTCTCTTTGCTCTTGTGAATTTATCATGATTTATGAGTTCACACTATTTTGTTCATTTACGATTACCTGACAGTAATATATAGATACTATATTACTTATATTATCTATAAAAGTGATTACATCCCACATGTCCTATTTACCCAGAGTACCTATTTCCTGTTGTCCACACATCCATTTAAAGTCCCAGTTGATATTGCATCTGCTTTAGTAATCCTTCATGATGGAAACAGAAGAGAGGCAGTTCTTCCTTTTTGAAACATGAATGCATTTTCTTTTTGGTATATTTGATCATATATGTGGGTATGTATATGTATAAATAGTCTCTCTCTATACATACATACAATGAAGTTTTTTTAGAATTATATTTATCAACTAAGCTTATGTGCTATAGCTATACATTGAATAAGAATTAATGCCCGAAGAAACAGAAACCTGCACTGCATTAAGAGGAATATAAATGAGGGTTTTGTTTATGGGATAGTGTGTAAATTGCAAACCTTTTACTTTGTTATAGTCTTTTTAATCAGTATAATATGTTAGAGATTTATAAGAATATGCTACATTTCAAACTTTCATTTCTCTCCTTGCTCTATCTTCACATTACCTTTAAAATCATAATTTTTATAAAGCTACTCCCTTTTCAAAGAAATAAATGCAATTTCTAACCACAGACAATTTCTCTCAGTAATATATTTGCTGAATTTATTTTTATTATCCTCTCATATGTGCAAGAGTTCTGTTTGAATATTTTTATACTACAAACTCCACAGATGTTTATGTTTAAGTGAATATATATATGTAGATATATATACCATTCCCTCCATAAATAAGAGTGGTAATGATGCTGTTCTACACTGTCCAAATTTTCATCATCTTGGCAACACAGACAAAAACATGAGATCATGTAAAGCAAATGTCAGAACACTGTTTAAGCTGTGTGCTACTATGAAGGAGCTATTGTTCAAAACTGATAGATTTTATTTGAAGATGAGACTTGAAAAATAGGATTTTTTGTGGAAGTAAAAAGGGCAGGAGAAACAAAACATTTAAATTTTTTTCTTTTTTTTAAATCGTTCTTTTAGGGGCTCATACAACTCTTATCACAATCCATACATACATCAACTGTGTAAAGCATATTTGTACATTCATTGCCCTCATCATTCTCAAAACATATCCTCTCCACTTAAGCCCCTGGCATCAGGTC
>NW_022103920.1:77000159-77006059 GCF_000313985.2 Echinops telfairi
TCTGGGGTCCAGTGCCAATCTCAAATACTAAGTGGACACCTGCCTCTCCACCCAGAAGAATTTATTTCAAAAGACGACATTGAATCTGCAGCTCTGGGAGAGGGACATATCTGATCTGAGCACACGGGTGCAGATGAAGGGGGAAGAGGAGAGATGGAGCACATCCTGGCCCACCAAGCCTTGAGGACAATGATCCCAATTACAGCAGCCAGTCCACAGAGAGGACCACATGGCCAGCCCCACTATGAGATAAAACATTTAATGTTATTGGATACTGCACTTCAGATTTTTACTAGCATAATAAAGGACCATGGGAAGGTACCAGTTTGAGGTAAACAGACAATTGCTCCCTACACACTGACTTTATATTCTGAGGCTCAAACACCTTTCTTAAACTACAGTACTGGTGACCACAAGAGGAAAATGAATCTGACTATAATAGTTTCACAGGAGTCTGTATCCCTGTATGTCAGTGTCTTCTCAGAGTCTTTCTGAGGTATGGTAGAGATAAGAGGAACATCTTTTTTTTAATGTTCTAGAATTGAGAGCAGATAGAATTTGAATCACATTATTAAAAATTGATTTTCTAGGATGAGGTTGAATTTAGAATGTAGATCTTATGATCTAGGAACCAAATCCAACCAAATCTTTTCCTATCAAGTTGATTCTGATTCATAGTAGTGGTGAGAATAAGCCTCCCTGGCTCCACAAGCCCTCTGATTGTGGGTGTGCAAAGAATTCATCTTCTCATGATGTTTCTCATGTCAATCTCCAATTTCCTTTAGGTGATCCTCATTTCTTTTAAGGAAGGACTGTGGCTCACAAAGTCACTAGTGCCTATAAGGACACTTTTCGATGCTAAGAAGTAACAGGAAAACTTGGTCACCATTTTAGAAATTGCAATAAAGAGTGTAACTATTGCTGGAGATCATTTCTAGTTCAATTAGAGGATATGAAAGAACAAGATGCATGCATATGAGCTGAGGCAGGAACTATATTATACTAGTAACACATACACATACACAGTATTGCTACTAGGACTCCAATTCATATATGCATGTGGATTATTCAAAACAAAACATGTTTAGACATGTCTCTACAATTAATGGATGGTTGCAGACAATTCCTCTCGGTAACACACTTGTCTTAGTCTGGTTAAAATACCTTCAGATAAAAGGTCCAATAAAGAACAGGACTTCTGAGCGGATCTGCTGGGCCCGTTGAACTCATGGCAGAGAAATCCATTCAGAAGGTTAAAGCAACTATTATTGAGGATCCCTAATGGGCAATCTTTATAGATTTTCTTGAAGTGTAGTTGTGAAAAAAAATGTTTTTAGTTGTGAAAAATTTTTAAGAAAATAGAAAAATATATTGGTCACAAAAAAGCCCCAGAAAAGCTGCAGCAAGGATTATGTCCATCACAACACTACACTTGCTCATTTTGTAAGACAAACAGGGCGGTCTAATGAGAAGCTCATTGAAAAACCGTACCTAATGCACCCTACAGTTCAGATCTTGCCCCTTCAGGCTTCTTGCTGTTGTTATTCCCAAACACCTAGGAACATTTAACCAGAGAACAATGTGAGTCTTCGAAGATACCCAACCTGCCACTGTGATGCGGTGTAGACGGAAGAGCTCAGAACTCTGAGAGGGGTTAGAAGGATGGAACACTACCTTCAGAAAAGCATAAGTCTTTAAGAAAATTGTGGATATTTGGATTGAAAAGATTAAAAATCTAAGTTTTATTTCTCAATATAGGCTCCACCAAGATCAAGACCCTTTTGTAACCAATGATGCCAGCCTTTAATCAATCCCTAAAGACCCCAGGGACCCTTGGAATTTAACCTTGTCAATGTAGTCATTGATTTAACATGGTGCCCTTTAAAAAATCCACTAAAATATTAGAAAACAAAAAGAAGGCAAAATAAACCAATTGAGATTGATCATTTAGGTGGCTTGTTAATGAATACTGACCAACTGAAAAGTGATTGAATATTTACATTATAGACTCATTATATCTGTCAATTAATGCTTAGGATTAAATGCCAAGATAATACTTACCTTTGTGGGTATGTCAAAATTAGTTTACTCACTCTATATCATACAGATCTTTAAGTACTGAAGTATTTTAAAAATTCTATTTACTAATTTTGGCCCTTTAAAGAGTTAAAAATCCTATTAGCCCACCAGGGCAATTCTACCCCCGCATTACGATTGGAATCAGCTCAGTGGCAGTGAGATATGTGAGAGGCTTTCAAACATTCACTAGGAAATGGAATTGAAAGATAGTGCAAAGTTTTTCATGAGCTTCCAGATATCAGCTGAAGTTTTACTTTTTCTTGAAAGCCACCTAAAAGTGTTCCCCTCTCTTCAATCCTCTTGAATATACCTGTAATTTCAAAATGTAAAGGGGTCCAGTAAGGTATTGTGCCTTATGTTCATTTCTGTGCCCCAATTCTAAGCCCATTGGATTCTTATTCTTCATGCTAAACCTTGAATTATGTCTGTCCCAGAGTTAACCTCACCACTCTATCTTGTTTACCACAGTAAAAGGGCGAACATTATAAACGCAGATACACAGACCCAAGCATATAAAAAGCACATTCAGAAGGCATTGTGCCTAGTCTAATTTGATGAAGGCTTAGGGTCTATAGTAAATGGAGCTTTAGCTGCTGTATAAATAACAAGTTAATAATCATCATTAGACATAGCTATTTCCAAACATCTTAGGCGGCTTCAAAATGCTGCCCAGTCATTTGCTTAATTTCCATTAGCTTTCTGCTCCCCATGTCTGTGCATTTCCAGTGCAGAAGAGCTGAGTTATCTATTTTGTGTGCTGGACTTCTTATAACTTTCTTCTCATGGTTTCATATTCCAATCCTTGAACTGTATCTATTTTTCTTACCAAACTCTGTTTCCACTGGTGCCAGTGATGAAAATTAATGTGTTATTTTCTCTCTGCTACTGAAGACATTTGCCTTCCCAGGGGAAATCTTCATTTCACTGAAAGATGTCATATAAGGTCCATGATTTAAACAGCCATCAAAGCAGTCTCGGGTTTTTGTTTGTTTATTTGTTTGTTCTTTCCATAGTAATTTTAAGAAAACTTTTTTATTTCTACTTATTAACACCTGGGAATAAAAGAAAGTAACCAGAAGGATTATTACTATTCCCCTCCAGTTTTGCGAGTAAATTCCACACACTGCGAATATAGGGGAATAGAAGGCTTAAATTACAGAAATGTAATTCTTGCTTGTGGTCATTTCTGAATTCCTATGTCACAGGGCCAGAAGACATAATGGCCATAAAATGCAACGTACACAATGAGACCGTTTGATTAGTAAGGGGGAGTTTGCAAAGTAAAGAAGAGTAAAATGAAGTAACAGAGGATGCGTGGTTTCTTCTTGAATGGAAAATAATAATAATCCTTCCTTGGCCTTCTCATTTTCTGTGTCTTTCAGTTTTGGAAAGTTCCTGAGCTCATCAGTTCTCAACCTTTCTCTGCTCTCTCCACACTCACTTCCCAGGTGACATCACGCTGTCCTATATGCGGCTGTCTCTCCACTCAATCCCCACCCTCGTTCCTCTCCTGAACTCAGTCCGCTCAGAGCTCCCCTTTGAGCACCTAAGAAGTCCAGCAAGCATCACAATGGCACAGCAGAACCCTTAATTTTCCCTTCTAACTTTACAGTCCCCCTCGTTTAATAAATCTCATTACTATTCACTAAAGGAACCCTTACTGTTCACTTTTGCCCCTTCTATCAGCAAACGCTATGATCCCAGGCTCTGCCTTCCAAATGCCACCAGAGTCCTATCCTGTCTCTCGGAGCCAGTCTGCCAAGCTTGTTCAGGCTGCCAGCGTCTCTTGGCCCCTAACTGTCTTTGGTTTTACTTGATGTTTCCATTCTGACTCTTCTACAGACTCACACTCAGCCGTCAGAGTGAACATTTAAAAGTGTAAGTCAGAACAGGTATGCTCCTAAGAAAGCCCTCCTGAATATCCCTATCACATTGTTAATTATGTAAAAACACGCTGTCTGAGCTTGTAGGTGCTAAAAAATCTAGCCCTGGATTCCTTCTCTGATTTTATCTCTGGCCTGGTTTCCTTTCTCTTTCTCACCTCCAAGCTCACCAGACATCCACTAATCCCTCAACCATTCCAACCCTGTCCTACCAGGAAATTTGATGATTTTTATTCCCTTCCCAAAGAAGTCATTTAGCAAATCATTTACTTGTCATTGCCTGGGGCTTGTTCAAATTTTTACTTTCTTTCCACATAATTTATTGTATTTCTTCCACTAAACAACAGACTTTAGGATGGTATGGACATGTCTGTCTTGGGACATCACATGTTAAAAGATGAATAGGCCTCTGCTAAGTGAATGCAGGAATGAATGATTCTATTTCTCAAATCTAAAATGAGAAGAGAAAATGAGAGCCAGCAAGGAATAAACATAGAGATAATTAATTCCAACGGCGTAAATTCTCACTATATTGGCAGCTACTACAAGAAACTCATAACAAATGATATTTATTGAGAATTAATATTTACAGTCTTTGAGTTAAGTATTTTATGAACAATTTCATTTATTTCTCATTATAAGAAAGTGCTCTGAAGAGGTATTTTTAGTGTTCCCATATTGCAAATAGAAGACCTAGTAGGATAGTGCTTCTTTGTTGGCCTGCAATCCACAGGGTTAGCAGTTCCAAACCACCAGCAACTCTGCAGGAGAAAAAAACCAGGCTTTCTTGTACCATAAGGAGCATGGCCTCCGATAGTCACAGGGGCAGTACTACTACACTGTCCTATAGGATAACTACACGCCGGCATTGACTTAATGACAGTGAGTTATGCAAATGGGGTATTTTAAGGTTCATTAGAAGTTAAACAATTCAATGACTTATAGCCACACAGTTTATTTGTAAAGGAACCTTGATCGTCGTGTTAGACCAGGTTA
Source organism: Echinops telfairi (assembly GCF_000313985.2). NCBI lineage: Eukaryota > Metazoa > Chordata > Mammalia > Afrosoricida > Tenrecidae > Echinops > Echinops telfairi. Next base: position 77,005,118 of record NW_022103920.1, read on the forward strand.
ACTAGACAAACAAATCCAGGGACACTCATACATGCATAAGAAAGACCTTTATAAGAAAGAGTAATTGTAAGTTAAGAACTATCCTAGCCCAGTCTAGATCAAGCCCGTAGTCCAATATCAGCCCTTAATGCAGTACTTGTCCAAAAGTCCTTCTTCAGACTCACAGGCACGTGCAATGATGCAAACTTCAGGAAGGTCACAAGCCGATGGGTGGCAAGTCTTGAGGATTCCATAGTGCTGGAAGCATCTCATCACTGGCACAGGGCTCCACGTGGCTCCTCCAGCTCTCCAAGTGGGACTCTTCAATGGGAAGACGAAGGCAGAGGGAAAGAGAGAGGGAGTTCCCAGAATCCTCGTGAGAAGACCCTACCCGCAAGGAGGCATCATCAGGCTATGACGTGATTGACAGCTAGACTCCACCCCTTCACTCATAACACCCTCAAGTTGACACAAGATTATGTAACTACTACACATGTGTTAAGTGCTAACTGAAAGGTCAGCAGCTCAAATCCACCAAACCCACCGACGACTGCGCAGTGGAGAGATGTGACAATCTGCTGCTGTACGACGACTGCTTTGGAACCCAAATGGGGCAGTGGACTCTGCCCGATGGGGTCATTACAATCTACTTGGTATCAATGTTTCATTTGTTTGGTAAAGACAGCTGGTAATTGATAAAGTTAGTTAAATGATGAAGTTAGTACTTGAACTCATTCACAATTGAAGCGTGCAATAAGTGTATTACAGAAAAATAATCAAGGTAATATTCTTCAAGCTGGACTATGTGAACTCCTGTTACTATCATTTAAAGAATGAGGATAACGTACAGATTCTGCGGACGAATCTGCTAGCGAATGCATTAACTGCCTGATTATGTGTCAGATGAGCTGTATTCTACCTTCATGTGCGCTTTCTTCTCCAGCTTATAAACTGGCCCACAGT
>NW_022103920.1:77006531-77011243 GCF_000313985.2 Echinops telfairi
TAGATACTTATTTTCAAACACCACTTTAGCATTGACTTGACTGATACATGGTATAATTTGTTTCATTGCTGTCATTTAAAAATCTACCCTGGTTTAAAGAATCATGACAAGGAATCAACATTTCATATACACAGCCAAGAAAATATGTCTGTACTAGCAAAATATACAGATGTCAAGTGAAAATCCTGTCATTTGTGCTTCTCTTTATAGAATACCAAACATCTGGAGACTTAGAGAGAACTTTACAATTACCTAAATATTTCATTGCAAATCAGAATGTTTATTTTCCTGGAGCTGGAATCTAATTCAGCACATTGTCAGTAAGTAAGGGGGAGAGAATAAGAGAAGTAAATTCAAAGAGAAATAAATACTTAAAAAATAAAGCATGATTTTCTAAAAATCTAAATAACAATTTAGTTTTCTCAAAGCCATTTCTTAGGATTAGATGCAATCCGCACAACACAATTATTAATCATGCCATTCTAAATGTGCTGTGTTTTGTTGTTTTGTTTTAGAGTGAAAAATAAAATGCAAAGAGAACAGAAGAGCTGTGATTGTATAGTGACTGTTCTCTGACTGTTAAACAGTGAATTACCATAAACCCAGTTACGATGGTGTACACAGACTATGTATATTACAACGCTATAGATAGCACAGGTCTCAGAAACCATCATGACAGATCTCTTTAGTGGAGGCTACACCCATACGCTCACAGACAACATCCTGCAGGAAGGGTTCTGATATCAACAAGCTAGACCACCTTGGAGGTCCACGGAGGGCAGAAAATGCCCCCCTAGAAAATATCACCTGCAAGCCTATTGTGCAATGAGACAGAAGGGTCCTGCCATAAATTCTGTGTCCATATTCAACACAGTCTGCCTCACTGTGCACCACATCGTTCTTGGCTTTGGAAATAACAGGATAGACCTGTTGTTTTCATTAGCTGCCGTCCTTGACTTCCAAACCTACGACCTTGGGACAGCAGCCTTCTGCTTCTTCCCACACAGAGTGTTTCAGCTTCAAGTCCAAAGGAATATTTCATTCCTTTAATATGCAACAGGTGTGCTCAAGGTAAAGTCCACTTCTCACAGTGGAGATTCAAAAATCACACAATTCTGATGTAGTCTATGAAAAACGCTGCGCACCTTGAAATGACAATGTAAATTAGCTCATAGCAAGCAGCCAGGGTCACCAATGGCCAAAAAGAAAAAAGTTGCATGATTAACAATATAAGAGTGCACATATTCCTCCAATGGGAGTGTATATAAATTATGCTAGGCATTTTCCCAAGGACAGGTGGTTCCTTCTTAGTTTACCCACCAACAGAAGTGAAATCACCTTCTCAAAACCCGGAAGACCACCGCCACCTCCTCTGATCACGAATTCCTACTGAAGTCCATTGATTGCCGTTATGTTGCTGTTGGGTGCCCTTGAGTGGGTCCTGACACATAGCGACCCCACGCACAACTGAAGGAAGCACTGCTCGGGCCGGTGGTCTTATATTTGAGCTCATTCAGCCAAACATGGTGTCACTCCACCTTGAGGAAGGCCTTCCTCTGTTTCAGTGCCCCCTCTGCTCTACCAGGAAACACATCCTTCTCCAGGGACTGGTCTTTCCTGACCACATGGTTAGGGTACGTGAGACAAAGTCTACGCTCCTTGACTCAAAGGAGCATTCTAGCTGTACTTCCAAAATAGATTTGTTTGTTCTTTTGGCAGGCCATAGTATGATCAATATATTCACTAACACCACAGTTCAAATGCATTGATTCTTCTTCAGTGTCCTTTATTTAATTTCTAAATGTAATTTCTTTATTTACTAACTTTCACATGCATATTGAATGCTTGAAAATATAATGACTTGAAATGGTTAAATGGAAACTAGTTCATTTGGGTACAGTGACTCTGTTTATTCTTCCCACCTTCTTTTGATGCTTCCTGCATCATTCAATAGTTTTCCCATTGAAACTTTCAAGATTTTAACTCGATGCTTGCATTTTGTATTGAGTCCTGTCAGTGTCAGATACACTGAAAGTGTTCCTTCTTTTGGAGTTCTAACTTGAGGTCTTTGTACATTTCATTATAATATTGTAGGTTGTCTTCTTGAACTGCCCTTTGGAATTTTCTGTTCCACTTCTTGAGCCTATCATGTCTTCCGCGTGCCTTAATGACTATGATTAAGAGCAACTTTCAGGCTCTCTTCTGACACATCCTCTTTGATTTTTCTGTTGTTTCCTTTTTAATTACCCTTTGCCTGCTTCATTTATAATGCTCTTGATGTTAATCCGTAGCCTAGTAAGGTCCATAATTTGGGGTGACCATAGAATAGTGCTATATGGGAGGAACTATTTGGTCCTCTCCTTTACCCATTAAATGAAAAATTGACCCCAAGTGAGAGGAGGCCTCTGGGGAAGTGTGTTTTAAGAAGTACAAATAGGGGAGTGAAAAATGGATTGGAAGCACTGGACAGTCACATGGCCACATTGTTCAGAAGATCAGATTAAATAGTTACCTGGCCTGAGAAGAGATGCCTGCCTCTGTGTTGGTGTTTGTCCTTAAACTAATGTTTTATACAATATTTTTCCTTTTATGATTAACTTCTGAGAATTGATTTTTGATCCACAAAAGATGAAACCCTTGACAATTTTGATCATTTCTTTCTGTCTATCATGATTTTATTTATTGATCCAGTTATGAGAGTTTTGGTTTTCTTTCCATTGAGATACAACCCATAGAGAAGGCTACAGTCCTTGTTCTTCATCAGTATTTCGAGTTATCCTAGCTTTTTTCCCACCTAAGGTTGTGTCATCCACATACAAAAGTTTAATGCCACATCTTGATGCCGCACCACTCTTCTTATAGTCTAGCTTCTTGGCGTATTTACTCAACATACTGATTGAATAAGTCTGGTTAAGTAAAGCTCTGACCCGCCCCTTTCCTGTTTTTAAACCATGCAGCATTTCTCCTGTGCAAATAAATGAAATAATATGCTTACTACATGTAGCTGAAGTCTTAATATTTGTAGGACATAAATTTTCCCTAACTTCACTTATAGATTCACTACAATCTCAATCAAACCCCAAAACATCTGCTGGCATTTATGTAGATGCTAAGATTTATATCTACATGTAAAAAACCTAGAACAATCAAACAGCTTTAAAAAATAACAGATTTAAAGTATGTACACTGATTTTAAGAATTGTTAAAATTCTACAATAATTAAGACATGTTATATTTTTAAAAGAGCAAACATAATGATAATGAAACAAATAGGAAGGCTAGAAATATATCCATATTTATAAAGTCAACGGTTTGCTAACAGTGGGACTAAGGTTTTTTATGGGGGAGTAGGCAGTGGTTATAGGGCTTGACTGCTAATCAAAAGGCTTGTGGTTCAAGTCCACCTGTCGCTCTTCCAGGAAAAGATGTTTCAGTCTGCTTTCATGAAGATTTACATCTTAGAAATCCTATAGGGCAGTTCTACCCTGTCCAATAGAGTTGTGTTAGTCTTTAGAGAGACAAATTCATAGACAGACATATGTGTATAAAAAAGAGCTTTATATATAAGAGTAATTGAATATTGAGGATACATCTCAGTCCAGTCCAGATCAAGTCCATATGATATTAGCCCATTTGTCCAATATCAATCTATGAAGTCATCTTATGACTCACAAAACACACAATTATGCCAAATGCAGGAAGATCACAGGCCAGTGGGTGGGAAGACCTGTGGGTCCAGTGGCAGCATGAGCACTGGCACTGGCACCTCAGCACTGGCAGGGTCTCCATGTGGCTTCTCCAGAACCCAATGCTGCATCAGGGTAGGTCCATGTGGCTTCTCCTCAGGGATGCCTCTCAGGGAGTCAACTTTGTCAGTAGAGAGTCTCTAAGGGAGTGAGCCAAGAGAGAGTGTCTCCCGCCTCTAATGGGGAAATACAGGAATTCTCAGAATCCTCAGAAGGCCATGCCCATAAAGAGACCTTATTGGCTATGAACAGATTGACAGACTAGACTCCACCCCTTCACTCTTAATCCTCTTAAATTCCAAATTGACACCAGATTATGTAACTACCACAGTTGTGAGTCAAAATTGTCTTGATGACAATGAGCTTGGTTTGGTTTAGAACTGGACAGCTATATTGTGAATAAAGAAAAACTGACCTTGACTATTAACTCACATCATGCATAAATGCATTAGTTTTTTTATCTTATATCAAAATATATGCCCTAAAATTATAAAGCTTCTACATAAAGAAGAACATTTCTTTACTCGTGAGTTTGACAGTAACCTCTAAAAGGCAAGAAAAATGTTATAGTTATTTTTAAAGAGAGATGGAAAGAGCCAATGTGATGGTTAAGTTTTATATTGGTTTGACTGGGCCAGGATTCTCAGTGGTTTGGCAGGGGTGGCCTGTTCTGACATTTGTGATCTCATGATGTGACTTAACATAATGTAATCCACTCAGTGATGGATTCTGCTATTAGAAGCCAAGCAGTTCTTTGACACTCAGGGTAGAAGAACCCTGGTGGCATAGTGGCTTTGACTTGAGCTGCTAACTGTAAGGTCAACAGTTCGAAACCATCAGCCGCTCCGCACGAGAAATGCTTTCTACTCCTCTAAAGAGTTACAGTCTCAGAAAATGAAGGGGGCAGTTCTACCCAGCTCTTTATGATTGCTATGACTCGGAATCAACTGGATAACAGTAAACTTT
>NW_022103920.1:77011623-77019049 GCF_000313985.2 Echinops telfairi
AAAAAAATGACTCAACATTTAACAAACGATAAGATGACAAGGGAAACCACATACTGAAGAACATATTTACAGTTATTTAACAAAGAAAGACCCTACAGCCAAGACATATAAAAACTGTTCAAATCTTCATAATAAGAAAACAAACAACACAATTCTAAAAGGGCAAAATATTTTAATTGATAACTTTCCAAATACTGCAAATGGTAAATAAACACGTGAAAATAATGCAAAACATCATTACCTATTAAGGAAATGCTAATTAAAATCTCCATGTGATACCACTGTCTATCCACTGAGGAGCCTGGGTGACAATAAGATTAAGGCATCAGCTGCTACCTGAAAGGTTGGTGATCCAAACTCACCCACTGCTTCTGACAGAGAAAGGCCTGGCAATCTGCTCCCATGAAGATTAAATCAACCCCCCTAAATACCAGCTTCTGTCAAGTTGATCCCCTACTCCTAGTGACCCCAGATGGAGCCTCTGAGAATGTTCTCTTCACAGTAGCCGATAGTCTCAACTTACTCCTGTGAAGCAACTGATGGGTTTGAACCACCAACCTCCAGTTGGCTGTCTAACAATTACTTGATAGCACCATTATAAAAATTACATCCTAGAAAAATCCTATGGGGCAGCTATTCTTTATCACATGCAGTCACCACGAGTCAAAATCGATTCTGTGGTACCTATCAATAAATAACAGCATATCCCTGGGCCGCAGCTCTCTCATACACTTCTGTCAGGAACATAAGTCAGCAAATCCACTTTAGAAAGCAGTTAGACAATATTCTAAAAAGGTACCTATGCATTGACCCTTCAACCCAACTATTTAATTCCTACATGTTTACAAAACAGAATCAGCACATATCTGTAAAAATAAAACCCCAAACAACACAGAACAAAAACAACTTGTACAAAATGCTCGCAGAAGCTATATTTGTAATAGTCCTTAACTGGACACAACCCAAAAGTCCTTTAACAACTGAGTAGATGAACAAATTGTGGCATATCCATTCAACAGAATAATCCTCAGCCATTCAAAAGGTAAAAAGTATTTATTATTCACACAACATAATCGAATCCTAAAATAATTATACTGATTCAAAGAAATGATATATAAAAACAACGTTGTTGTTATTGCTATTGTCGTTGGGCTCAGACTCACAGCGCCCCATGTACAACAGAAGGAAACAGGGCCCTGCGCCGCCCTCGCAGTTGTTATTCTCGAGCCGTTGTTGCAGAAATCGTGTCAACCCATCTTGTTGAGGGTCTTCCCCTTTTCTGCTGCCCCTCCACTTTCCCAAGCATGATGTCCTTTTCCAGGGACTGGCTGTCCTGTCAAAAGGCCCCAAGTGAATAAAATGGATTCTCACTATGTTTGCTTCTAAGGAGCGCTCTGGTTCTACTTCTCCCAAGACAGAGGAGTTTGTTCTTGGCAGTGCTTGGTACTTTCGATGTTCTTCATCAGCACCATCATTCACATGCATCGGGTCTTCTTTGGTCTTATGGTCATTTGTTTTACATAAAATGATACACAATACCAATGATCCCCTAGTAACAGAAAGAAGACCGATGGTTACTTGTGGTAGTGGTGAAGGGATTACAAAGATCTGAATTAATATTTGGGGTGATGGATATTTTTTAGCTTGACTGTGGTGGTGCTTCGTGAATATACATATATATATTTGGGTTTCAAGTCCAATTTAAATATTTTCAAATTATTGGAGGCCAATTATACCCCAATAAAGCTATAAAAAAATTGAAAAGAAGAGTGGTCATTTAATTTAGGTTCGGTTCTGCTTGGGGAGCCTGGGTAGTCCCTGGACGAGGTTGGCAGTGGTTTGTGAGGTTCCAGCAATGCTGCTTCTTGCTGTGGATGTGAGCTGCACACATGTTTTCACATCCTGCAAATAATTTAGCTGTCACATAGGATATGTATACTTTTCTTTAAACATTTTACATTAAAATAAATAGGAAAAAGCGCTTTGACTTCTCAGTGTAGACAGACCCAACATAAAACATACCAAGTAGCTCTTTGAAAAGAAAAGATGGATCACAGATGGAAACTGGGATTCCCAGAGATAGAAAGCACAGTCAGCTAATATCTAAACCATGCTGTACCGAAACAACACAGAGACTTCTCCCAAATTCCATCCTGGAACTTTATCACGCGTTATCATTAGAAAGATTATTCAGAAACATTGCTTTGCCTTACACTCCATTTCTCTAAGATACGATTTCCAAAAATGGGTTTTCAGAATGTTTCCTTAGCAGTATGTTAGGGAACTGTACTGGGTGACACTGTGTATTAACCATGAATCTATGAAATGCCTCACAGCACGGATGAGCCTGAATGACATTATACTGAGTGCAACTAGTTATGCATCAAGGGCACATGCTATGTGAGACCACCATTGTAGAGTCAAAGAAAGGGTTACCCCCTTGAGAGGTGCTCCATGGAGAAAAAGGTTTGGAGAAGTGACTGTTCTCCTGCAATGTTAATGAGTGAGCTCTTCATATGCTATGTGCTCGCTGACTCACATGCTAGACCTGTGCAGTGTTTTCCAAATGTACATATTCAGGAAACCTTCTTTCTCACACAACATCGGAATGAGCTAGTCTTCCAAGCCATACACCTCACAGTTCTGACAAGGCAATGCCAACTGTTGGCACACAGTGCTGGGAGTAAGGCATGTGCCCTCAAATCCTGGATCTATTATTACCTTAGGCCGTGGTGAGTTTGCCAGGTTCTTATGGTGGATTTGAACCATAAAAGGGGGGAATCATGCAGGGACTCCTTTTAAGTTAGAAACTAAGACACAAGACAGGCTAAGATTGTGTGCACATTACAGGATTTCTTAAGGGATTAATTAATGAGGTGGATGTGTTTGGAAGCCTGTTGGGTATGAAAATCACTTATATGAAAAGACTTGCCATACTGCCGGCTACACTGTGTACCTGCTATTTCTAGTTCACATTCATGCTGCTGGGGGTCAGGGAGAGGGTCACATCTGTGGAGAGAGGAATGAATTGCTTGCAGCAAGATAACTTTTGATGAATAATTACTTGTGCTATAATGCACAGGCAGGGACAGCTCCATGCCACAGACCGAAAACCAAGACTTCCAGGAAGCCACCGTGGGCAGGTTGCTTCTGGCTTCCAGCACTAATGATATTTGGCAGTCCTCCAGGATGATCAAGAAGTGCTTGCTTTGTTGTGAACCCTTCTAGAGGTTAGCACCCAGGCTGATGCTACACAATGCAGTTCCATTTCCAAAGCACTTTATAATCATTATTACTTTTTTTTTTTTGGTCTTAAAATTCTACAGACGTAAGTAAAAAAAATAGTTTTGTTTCCTGGAACTTTGTATTCTTTTCAAGCTTAGAATTCTAGCCCTTAAACTTTTCATACTAAGTATGCAGGCCCTTTCACAGATTTAATGTTTCAAGATCGAGGTGGAGGCAAACATTGTTTGATTTTCAGTTCTTTAATTGCTGTAAAAAAGAACAGGTACCAGATTCCTTTATTTCATCACTTTCCAGTAACTCAGATAAGGCATCGACTACCCAGCTTGCTGTGCACATCAGAACGTGCTACAAACCTGTGACCTTCTCACACCCCAATCTGGATCCAGGTCCTTACCTGGTTCCAGCACCTTATTTTCTAATCTATTTTTAAAAATCATTAATTAAACAAAGAATATGTGCATCTACCAAATGCTACAAATAGTAGATAACATCTGTTGTTTTAGTCTTTTCATTAGACAATATTAAATATGTACTGCAGAAAAGTTAGAAAACAAACAAATATAACTACTCAGCATTTGGAGATACATCCTTTCAGTATTTTCAGTGAATATACACATTAGTATTGCCATATTTTATACAAACAATGCACACCTCCTGTGCTGTTAAAGGAGCTCTGTTAGTGTAGTGGTTACTTGTTGGGCTGCTAACTGCAAGGTCAGCAGTTTGAAACCTCTCCCCTCTCCTCGGGAGAAAGAAGGTGCTTTCTACTCTGGTAAAGAATAGAATCTGGGAAGCCGGCAGGGGCAGTTGCTAGGAGAGGACATTGACTCTACCACAGAGTTCGACTGACTTGGTTCTACGTCATCAAGAGCTCCCTCCCTGCTGTCTTGCAGCTTAAATTCGAAGTACCCTATTTGCAGGGACTCAGCCTACCGATGCCAGTGAAAACCAAAATCCATTTACAGAAGCCCCCATTGAATCTTCTGACAATTAGGTAGGGATAAGCACAATCTTCCCTCAGACAGAGTGCCTGGGAAAATGGATGACTTCTGAAAGGAAAGAAGTGTAGGGATAAAGGGGTTGTCTCCACCGGATGTCTATGCTAAACAGTAATTAGCTGTCCGCGCCCCAATAAAGGGGTTAGAAAGAAATCTGGCACACATTAGACACCTATGGGGACGATCCAAAGCTGGGCATGTTCAGACCAAGTCACCTACACACAGGTGGACATCCACCTGGGCACACACACTAGGCACCAGTGACATCACGTCACAGATGTACCTGAACTCAGCCACTAAGAATGGCCAGTACCTTCAACCAGGCCCCCTCAAATGGGGGTGGAAGGAGATAGAAAGCAGAGACCCAGGGCAGTCAGTCCCTTGTTCCTATACTTCTTCCACATGGCTTTTGCACTCCCCTGATGTGGCCATTTTGGGTCCCGAACTTACCCACTGACCCTGCCATGCATCTTTGCACACTTTCCAGAGACAGCTTTACTACCTGAGACTCCATTACTCGAAATGTCCCTTTCCCTCATAAAAGGTACTTGGATTTACAAAAGTGCTTCTGCCACGTGCATTCTTTCAGCGTTAAGAAGCAAGAACCCAGGCAAAACATGCCAGAAGCCTCCCATTTCCACCCTTCTTTAGCCAGCCCACAAAGGGGCACTCTCCCTTGAGTGCTTGCCTAGGTGTGTTCTCGATGGAGAGTCCTGGGGGTCCCTACCCTTGTCTGGCTGCCCCAAACCAAGCTTGTAATTCTTCTGTCCAACGCTATATGCAGGCCCCATCACAGGCCAGGTTTCACTTCTGTCGTCTCACCTGTAACTGTGATGTATTGATCTGCCATCACTCTTGACTTTGTGCATTTCTTTCACCCCGTGCCTCATTTAACTTGCTCTACGACTGTGAAGCCCTGATGCCATTTTGGTCTTCCTCATCTGGATGATGTGTCTTTGTCTTGTCTTTTCCCTGTTTAAACGTAATACGTGTTCCCCTTAAGCTCTATTTGAGATTGGAGTCTCTTTGTACTCTAAACCACTGCCCACAGTTCCACTTTCTTAATCGTCTTGGTGCCAATGTTTCACATGGTGCTGTGACTGTTCTTTCATATACTTGATGAACTGTTCTTCGACATGCCATTACAATCATTTGCCCATTTCTAAAGTTGTTTATTTTATTTTGTTGTGTTTGAGATTATGCACAGACCATACACCAAATCAGCAACTACACACCTCCAATTTTGTGCCACTGATTGCATTCTGTGAGTTTGCAGAACCATTCTCTTTCTCAGTTCTTATTGAATCTTTCAAGCTGCAATTTTTGATTTGTTCCCACATTCAATACACAAAGCAAAACAAAGCATTGTCATTGCTAGGATATTTAGGTGGAAATTTATCGTGTATTCTTTCCATATTGTGGAATCCTGGACTTTTTTTCCCTTGTGATGCTCAATAATTGCGATTGACTGGCTAAGAAAACAAAAAACCAAAACAAACAAACAACCATTGCCATAGAGTTCACCTCCACTCACAGTGATCCCATCAGACCGAGCATAGAACTGCCCTTAGGATGTCCAAGGTTGTAAATCTTTGTGGAATCAGACAGCGACATTTGCGCTCATAGAATACCTGGTGGCTTCAAGCTTCCACTCTTTCTGTTTGCCACCGAGCACTCAATCACCCTACCACCAGGAATCCTTCTGATTCCATATTAAACCAAACTCACTGCTGTCAATTTGAGTTAATTTGGACTCACAGTGATGCTGTAGAACAGAGCAGAAATGCCCCATAGCAGTTCCCATCTTATGTAGGTGTTAAAAGAGGACAAAGCTCAAAGCAGACTTTCTTTACCATTTACACAAAACTCTTGTTCAGTTTGCAGAAGACACCAGGGCATATTTTTGGAGTAAGGCTTTATGTTCAATTCCATCCTCTTTAATTTCAGGTTATTATTGGCCTTCAGCTTTATTTATGGTGAGAGGGGATGACATAATTGAGGTTTTCAAATTTTGGATCTTAAATTCTATGTATTTTAACAATAATTCCTTCACATGCTGTATTAGAGTTTAATTTCTGAGCACCAGGTTTGTGGAAAATGGTTAACAGTGGGAACCCTTAACCCAGTGGTTCTCAACCTGTGGGTCTCGAGCCCTTCGTGGGTCGAACGACCCTTTCACAGGGGTTTCCTAATTCATAACAGTAGCAAAATTACAGTGATAAAGTAGCAACGAAACTGTATCAAAGGGCCGTGGCATCAGGAAGGTTGAGAATCGCTGCCTTAACCCATTTTGAGTCTCTATATAGATTCAACCTCCATTGAGGTTTTTTCTGATCATTGACCAGCAATGTGTTTCATAATGTATTACTTCTAAATTGTTTTGAGCAAGCTGTATAAAATATGACTTACGTCTTTTCAGAATGTCAGAGTTAATTATCTATGAAGATAACAAACCAATAAACTAACTCAGGGTCATGCGGTGAGTGGTTACAGGGTCGGACGGCAGATATGGTGAAGTCCTCACAGTAAACTTCCAACACACACAGTAAGGATCCTGGGGTTGGTCGTTTGTGACTTCTTGTCGGGTCAGATAACAGCAAGGTTTCTTCAGCTATAACTCTGTAATTCTAACGGGCTGATACGTTGCTTGATGAGACAAGGAGAGAGCCTCACCTCAAGCTGCCACAACATGTTGTCCTTTCAGCTGACTGTTTGGCAAGGTAACCAGCTCTCGGAATTTTGGAAGAAGTGGTGGTTAGCTGGCAGGACCGCCATAGAGAGCGGTCCATGGGTGAGCAAATGCTGGTTGTATCTTTTTATGTGCAAGGAACTTTTCACATACTTCATTGCATTCGTCTTCCTATTTAACTAATACACATGTTTGTTCTTAACAAGTTTATCTTTAAAACCAGTTTTACCTCCAAATGAAAGCAAGTTATTTAAAAGCAAAACCAACTGTCACTTAAAAAATGTTTCGTATCTATATAATATATATGTTCATACCTGACTATGATTTTTGAAAACAAGATATATTTGATATTTATATCATACTGCCATGGGGCCAGTGTCACCCTCAGGGTGTGTCCATGATGAAAACTAGGATCATCAGGTCACATCGTCAAGAGTCCTATCCTGACAACTTTGGTTGGTGGATCCTGAACCAATCACGTAACCGTTTCTCT
>NW_022103920.1:77019550-77037024 GCF_000313985.2 Echinops telfairi
ACAGCTCAACACTTAACTTATTCTCCGCTCAGGACTCCTTCTAATGCAGGACTCCTTCTAATGAAGAGTAAGCAAAATTAAATGAGATAATAGTGATAACGCATTACAAATCATGCTCGGTGCTAAAAAACCCTCAAAAGCCAAACTCCTTGCCATTGAGTTCCTTCTGATTCACAGCCCCCTATGGGACAGAGTAGAACTTCCCTGATGGATTTCTGAGGCTGTGAACCTTTACTAGAGCAGAAAGCCTGATTTTTCTCCCAAGAAGCAGGTGGTGGATTTGAACTGCTGGCCTTGCAGTTAGCAGCCCAACTTGTAACCCACTACTTGTAGGCTCATGATTCTTATTATCATCATTGTATTGTTATTATGATCCTAGCTCCATATGTTTGACTGTTTGCGTAGCATATTCTGTGTCTCTTTGTTAAATATCATTATTCAGTAAATCTATGAACATTCAACTAGTTCCACCCCACCAAGGCAAGGCTTGATATGCTAGTCTTAACACTTAGTTTGTTAGAATTAAGATACTTTACAACACTGAAGTATACTATGTATTTCTGTGTATTGAGAAGAGTAGATGCCGAGTATTATTTAGACTTTCTTTATAACTCATAGTAAACAAGTAATGTCCTATAATCTTAAAATATTATAGGAACTATCAGCTTCCTGTTCACTAAATGCTCCGTGGAAGATGCCAAAAATTAAGCCCTCTGGTATAGTCATTTCAAGTCATTTTAACCCTGAACTGCTCCATTGGGTTTGCAAGGCTGAGCATGTTTGTACAAGCAGGCAGCCTCATCTTTCACCCTCACAGTAGTTGATGTATTTGAACAATGAACTTGAGGTTAGCAGTCCGATGTTTAACTCACTGTGCTACTAGAGCCCCCCAGGAAGCATACCGTACCCCTACTCTGCCATGGAGTCAATTTTGACGCTCACTCAAACTCACTGTTACTGAGTTGGTACCGACTCCTAACCCCTGCCTCGGAGGGTTTCTGAGATGCAGCTCTTTCCAGGAGTCGAAGCCCTTCTTTCTCCAGCAGAGAGGCTGGTGGTTTTGAATTGCTTACCTTGTGGATAAAAGTCCCACGTGTAACCACTATACCACCAGGTTAGTCCTGAATTTTGACACAGCAACATTTAATGTTCCGTGTTCAACTCCAATGACATGCCTTTCTCAAGGGGTGACAAGATGTATAGAGCTTTTTTATTCCAATCGTGTAGCTCATAGCTCTTTTCTTATATCCTTCTTGTAATCTGTTTTCCCGATGTTCCTGTTGCTTCTTGCAATCACTGGTTCCCTGCTGGTTTTTAATCTCCAATTTCAATTTTCTTTCTATTTAACTCCTCTTTCTACTCAATTCCCTTACGTTCTTGTCATCCACAAGAATGAAACTTAGTTTGGCTTCTTATTTTCTGCTTAGACTAGTAATTCAAACAGGAAATTATTTTTAATTTTTTTTCTAATTTTGTTGTTGCTGTCTTTCCCCCACATTCTCCAAAGCCTAAACTTGATTTGCTGTTTATCTCTTGTGTCATTCCAAATTGTTGTTTTGGCCAAATAAGCATATAAACTAAAGATTAATGTGGTTAATATTAAAAATAGAATTTGTGCTTTGCATTATATTTAAAAGTTTTTAATTATGGAGTTGGCAATGCAAATGCCTCATTCAATAAAATAATACATTTCTTAGCATAATAATATACTAGTATCATGCTAATGATTTAGAGATATGGTCCTCAAAGTGTGATTTTTCAAATTTGTTAGAAATGGAAATTCTCGGGTATTCTGAAATTCTCAGAATGGAGATCACAAATTGCTGTTTTGACCAGCCCTTCAGATGGTATGAGTGCACACTTAAGTTTAAGAACATTTATTTTAATGTATGAGAAAATTATTAGAGTTTCTCTTACATCTTGCTATCAAGTTGAATTCTAATTTTTGTTTGATGGACATTTGCTATAGATTATAAAACTCCTCCCAGGTGCACTGGCAGTACAAGAGTTAGGTGCCTCCCTTTAACTAAAATGTTGATGGTTTGCCCCCACCCTTTCATTCTGTGGGAGAAAGACCTGGAAATCAATTACTGTAAGATCACAGCCTGAAAAACCCTATCAGAGGGGTCACTACGCGTCCATGAGTCAACGTCTACAGCAGTCGCTTAGGTTGCAGAGGACAAACCACTTGAGAAACACTGACCAAGAAGAAGGTAAACTGTGTATTGTGTTGTTAAAGGACTTTTGAATCGGTTTCCCCATAGGGTAGAATAGCACTGACCCAGAGGGCTTCCAATCCCATAATTCAAAGGCATCAATTCTTCTTCAGTCTTGTTTAGTCACTCTCCAGCTTTCGCATGCCGATGAGGTGATTAAAATACTGTGACTTGGGTTAGGTGCACCTTAGTCCTCAGATTCACATCTTTGCTTCTGAACACTTTAAGAAGGGTCTTTTGCAGAAGATTGGTCTAACGCAACACGCTATTTGATTTCTTGACTGCTGCTTCTATGGACATTGACGTTGACAGCTTCAGTCTTCATTTATCATGAAACTGTCTACTGCTTAGATTGTAAGAATTTTTGTTAATAAGAGTTGTGTGAGCCCTCAATAAAATGATTCTTAAAAATTTTTTCTTTTCTTTACATGAAATTATAATCCATGCTGAAGGCTGGATTCTTAGCACTTCAATAAGTGTTCCTGGTTCTCTTTGCTTCCAACAAACAAGGTTGTATCGTCTGCATATTGAAGGTTGTTATGTACCTTCCTCTGATCCGAATACTGCCTTCTCCTTTATAGGTCAGTTTCTCGGATTATTTGCATAATGTACAGATTGCATAAACATGGTGAAAGGCTGAAACTCTGACATAAGTTTTCTTGAACTCAATGCAATCGTCCCTCGTTCTAGTCTTAGTCTCTGTACAGTTTCTGCATGAGCACAATTAAGAATCCACTTTTCATTGCTTTATCTTACAAAGTAATTGATTGTAGCAATGCAGATTATTCTAACATTGCTGCTGTCGTGATATTTCTGTCTCTGAGTCAATTCTGCCTCACAGTTGATCCATCAGACAAAGACAAACTGCTGCAGACATTTCAGAAGAGTAGGTGAGTAGGTCACTCATGGTGGGTTCATACCCACAAACTTTCAGTAATGGTCCAGTGTTTAATAACTGTAACACCAATGCCCCCCCCCCCAGATTGTCATGAGAGTGCCACATAATAACTACACTACATCACAGTGTGTTATGTAAGACAGACATTTTCTTCACTGTGATAGAGAGCTAGCGCAAACAATTGAGAACTAGCAACAAACTGAACACAGCACAGTTCTCAATAATTAATGCACTGATTAGTCTTCAAATTCAAATTACTTTTCCTTGGTCGAATTACTTGGAGTGATGCGAATGACGGCTTTAATACTCAGCTCTGCATCGCTGGAGGGATGAGTGGAGCTACTGCCAACATAAACAGGCTGCTCGTGTGCACAGGTTGGGGTCCCAGGCTGTTGCTTTAACAGAGGTAAAGGTTCAAAGTCCAGCTTTGTTGGAAGATAAGAAACATGAATGCTGCCTGTACACACTGAGTTTATCAATCCCTTGGGACTGGCTTATCCTACTGAAACTCCCAACAGAACTCATGAATTAAATAGAATGGCAAAGTATTACTTAATTAGCAAAAAAAGTTTATCTTTCTTAGTATTATAGTATTGAAGTTGCTCCTCAAAAGCCATTCTTTTTGTTAGAAAACCTTTTGTGAAACTGAAATAGTGATCAAAAAGCGTCTTTGATGTCAAACCAAAATCAAACTCACAGCTATCAGTGATTCCAACTCATGGAGACCCACAGGACAAAGTAGAGCTGCCCTTTAGATTTCGGAGGCTCTAAATTCTTTACAGGAACAGAAAGTCTTATTTCTCTCCGTGGCATGGCTAGTGGTTTTGAACTACTGACTTTGTGGTTAGCAGTTTAAGGTTTAACTCTCAAAATCACCAGGGCTCCTTCTTGTTTGGGGCATTTCTGCTTCTTTTTAAAAATCATTTTATTGGGGGCTCATATAACTCACCACAATCCATACATACATCCAATTTGTCAAGCACATTTGTACATATGTTGCCATCATCATTTTCAAAGCATTTTCTTTCCACTTGAGCTCATGGTATCAGCTCCTAATTTTCCCCTTCCCTCTCCCTCTCCCCTCCCTCCCATATGAACCCTTGATAAATTATAAATTATTTTTTTTCAAGTCTTGTACTGTCCGATGTCTCTCTTTACCCCCTTGCCTGTTGTCCATCCCCCTGGGAGGGGGTTATAGGTAGGTCATTGTGATCAGTTCTCCTTTTCTCCCCCTACCTTCCCCTTCCCCTCCTGGTATGGCTACTCCCAATATTGGTCCCGAGGGGTTTATTTGTCCTGGATTCCCTGTGTTTCCAGCTCTTCTCTGTACCTGTTTACATGCTCTGGTCTAGCCAGATTTGTAAGGTAGAATTAGGGTCAAGATAGTGGTGGGGAGGAAGCATTAAAGAACCAGAAGAAAGCTGTGTGTTTCATCGATGCTACACTGCACCTTGACTGGCCCGTCATCTCCCCATGACCCTTCTGTAAGGTGATGTCCAATTGCTTACAGATAGGCTTTGGGCCTCCACTCCACACTCCCCTCCTGCCCCCCATTCACATTATGATTTTTTGCTCTGGGTCTTTGATGCCTGACACCTGATCCCATCGACACCTCTTGATCACACAGGCTGGTGTGCTTCATCAGTGTGGGCTTTGTTGTTTCTCAGCTAGATGGCTGCTTGTTTATCTTCAAGCCTTTAAGACCCCAGGCACTATATCTTTTGATAGCCGGGCACCATCAGCTTTCTTCACCATTCTTAAGAGACTTTTGATCATTAACTAACCTCATTAGATAATGTTGATTTTAATTTACTTATCAAAGGAAAGTCTCTTATATTGCTTTTAAGTACTGTATAAACTCGTGTATAAGCCGATTTTTTCAGCACCTTTTTGATGCCGTTTTTGTGGTAAAATTAGGTGCTTTAGCTGATATTTGGGTCAGCTTACACTCGAGTATATAACGTAATAATAATGGGAAAATGAACGCTGTCTTAGGAAACAATAGTGACCTGTAAGCAATGAAAGTGTGGAAACAAGTAACTTCATTTTCCATTGTTAAAAAACAATGGATATAATGGTTTTTTAACTATTTTGTCAAATGAAGCTTAAACAAACAAACCAAAAAAAATCCAAATGAGTCTAACAACTTAGATATATGGAAATGCCACAAGGAAGCATGATTGTTACTTATTAATATATGTGAACTCAAAATATGTAACAACATAAAGGAATTCTGTTTACAGAATTCTGTTTACAGTGCTTTACAAATACTGTGAAAATAGCAAAATATTTTGGTATTATTAGAGGTGTGTATTTTTCTCCATATGAAAAGTCAAAGCCACTTATAGACTTTTTTTGTTTTTTTTCAGTGACAGACATTTTTAACACAACTAATTTCTTGCTAGGGATCCAGATCTTTTTGATAGCCTCACATAGAAATTAAATGTGGTTTCATATTCCTCAAAACAAGGGATTTTTTTTCTGATACAATTTTAGTTACTAAATTGAGGATTAAGGAACCCTAATAGCATTGGAGTGCTAATTGCAAGGCTGGGGGCTTAAACTCAACACAACTCTGAGGAAGAAGGCTAAGATACTTATTCCCATAAAGATGTGCATCCTTGGAAAGCCTATGCAGGGTCACTGTGAGTTGGAACTGACTCTATAGTAGTGTTGGGTCAAGCTGTGGACGTGTTGAATACCACTGTCCAAAGAATTCAATAAAAGCTCTCCAGAGGCATGAAGAAAGCAAGATCTTTGTCACCAACGTGATAAGAAAAGCACAGGACGTCCTATTTCAGTTTGTTCCAACCAAACATATCCAAAGCATTTAAACAGCTGAAGTTTATGAGGTGTTGCTAAATCTTGTCTTTCTACAATTGCAGATAAGTGAGTTTAAATCTTTCCTATAGTTCCCTAGGCACTTAGAATGCCAAATAGCTCCAGAAACTTATATGTGAAATGGCAAGATAAGGAAGAAGAAAAGATGTCAGAGTATAAGATGTGTATCAAATTCAAGACATCATGAAAGGAATGGAAAATAACATATCAATGGAGAAAAAGTCTGGATATTCAGAGTCCAAAGAGGACCACTTGATTTCAGATTTTATTACTTTAATTTCATAAGGAGAAACAACACAGAACAATGTGTCTTATATTCATTTCCTCACTTAGCAACTTAAATGCAGAAACAGATATCTTGTCCCTTCTTAAAACAAAACAAAACAGAACTTTTACTATGAATTGAGGTACATGACTTCCACTGGATTTATAAAAAGACAAGATGAAACTCTTAATTCATCTGTCTAGATTGTTTCCATGAACAAAAGGTCATTGTAATAGCAAAGGAACTAAAGCTACAAAGGTTAAAGTGTCATAGGTAGCCAGATGGCAATTAATATTTTGCCATTGGACATTTTATACTCACACACCGAGAGAACAGGCCTTCTCCCTTCAGATCCAATAATTCTAATCGAATACCTTTCCAAGACAGAGAAACTAAAGCAACTGAAAGACATAAGGGAGTGAAAGAGCTGAACGGGTGATTTCAAAGGGTAACTTGAGAAGACAAAATAAAATACTATACCGGAATCCGAAATGACCTAGAGTTAGAACAACAAAAGAGAGGAACACACATTTCTCACGCTGAAAGAACTGAAAAAACAATTCAAGCCTCAAGTTGCAATAATGAAGAATAATATAGACAAAATATTGGACGATACAGAAAACAGTGAAAGATGGAAGGAATACACAGAGTCAGGGTACCAATCATTTATGGGCTGTTGCTACATCTCGGTTGTCTACAATTGTGACAGCTGACCTAAAATTCTAGAATGCCAAACAACCCGAGAAAATTAAGTGCAAAAGATCAAGATTAGGAAGAAGGAAAGTACCAGAAAAGGTGCAAGGCATGTCTCATTAAAATTATCAAGTAGTGATAGAAAATGATATATCATCATTCGACTATTTCAAGACAGTTTAAGTTCAACAACTGATGGTAGTGAAGGAAGAAGTCCCAGCTGCACTGAGCCTTGGTGAAAAACAAGGTCCAAGGAACAGAATATTGAAAACTGAGATGTCTCAACAAACTGATACTGTGGTGGAAGCACTCACTAATTTACGCCAAGAACTTCAGAAGACAGCTATCTGCCTGCCTGGAAGAATCCACATTTATGATCCTTCTAAAGACAGATGCCCGAATAGGATGTGGAAAGTATTTAATAATATCATTAATATCACATGCAAATACAATTTTGCTGAATATAGTTCAAAAATACTTGCAGCAGTACATTGACAAGGAACATCCAGAAATTCAAGATAATATAACATGGAATATTATTGTTGATTTCAGGTGGAATTTTGTTGAAAGCAGAGAATGCCAGAGCGGTGTTTATTTGTATCTTATTTGCTATAGTGAGTCCTGATGGTACGATGGGTAATACCTCGAACTGCCAACTTCACGGTCAGCCATTCAAGCCATGAGCTGCTCCGTTGGAGAGGAATGAGATGTTCGCTAATGGGAAGAGTCCCAGGCTCAGGAATCTAAAGAGGCTCTAAGAATTGGCTTTGGTTTGGCAGCAATAGAGGAAGACAAGGAGCTTTCTGATCATGATTTCAGTTTCCCTAAATATTTTCTACCAAAAAGAGTGTGTCTGAAACTACAGTAATAGGAAAGATAAATATTGCATGCTAATTAATTAATAATTTACCATTCTACTTAATTTCTGAGTTCTCTTGTGAGTTTCTTTAGAATGAACCAATTCCAAAGGGATTGATAAACTAGAGTGTACACGCAATATTCACATTCCTTTTACTCAATGCTGAAAATTGAAACTTTAACTCTGTTAAAGTAATACAGCCTGAGAAAGACCAATGCACATGACCAGCCTGATAATGTGGAAATATAGCTCTATTGCATCCCTCTAACTATGCAAACCTGAGTATTAAAGATCTTTATTCATATCACCTCAAATAACTTGACCAAGGAGAATAACTTAAATTTGAAGAAGAATCAATACATACATTACTTTGAGCTCTACTTTCATTCGTTGTATTGGTTGTTCTCCATGGTTTGCCTTAGCACTCTATTATGAATAAGAAAAAATGATCTTAACTAATACCCTCTGCTTTGACCACAGTAGTTATCATGTGGCACTCTTGTGGAAATGTGGAGGAACGCTTGTATGACGATTGCTAAGGGATGGGCTGTTTACTGGATGTCTTGGGGTTGTAACCTACCACGGGTTCCACAGGAAAAAACAACTTAGCCACCTGATTCTGTAAGAATGCAAACTGGAAACCCCCATGGAGCAGTTTTACTTTGCCCTACTGATTAACTGTGAGTCAGAATTGACTCAAACACACAAAAATAGCATCAGAAATATCTGTATCACTGATAAGAAATTAATTTGCATAATGGTTAGGGATGATGCCAACTAGACCCTCCGGGGTAAAGGTAGGAGCAGGGCTCTACCTACCAATTGTGTTGCAGCCTGATGACACCTCTTTGGCATCATAAGCCTTTTTGTATAAGAGAGAGAGAACTAGGAGAGTCCAATCCTCTTTGACCCTTTGCCTTTGGCTGGAGCTGGATCTTGCATCTGGTCTCTCCATCTCCTGTTGCATGGCCCACTGATCCCAGGAGCTATCAGTGAACTGATGGCGGGGTCCTTCGGCTGGCACTGGACCTCTGCATTCACCAGCCTGGGACACTCGCTGTCTCTGCTTTGTCCACCTGCTTCCTGTTATCAGCTTCTACGTGTCAGAAGAAGCCTCACGTGAACCAGAGTGGACTTACCTATTTAGACAGCCATTTCTTGTAAGCAATTTCTTGATATAAATCTCTTTCTATGTACAACACAGATAAGTGGCACTGATTCTGTTTCTCTAGAGCAGTGGTTCTCAACCTATGAATTGCAACCCCTTGAGAGGGCAAATGACCCTTTCACAGGGGTCGCCTAATTCATAACAGTAGCAACATGACAGTGATGAAGTAGCAACGAAAATAATTTTATGGTTGGGGATCACCACCACATGAGGAACTGTATTAAAGGGTCATGGCATTAAGAAGGTTGAGGAACCTACCTAATGCATCTGGAAAAAACAAACAAACAAACAAACAGAAAAACGAGTTCTTAATTGTGTTCATGCAGAACCTGTATAGAGACTAAGAACTGAACAAGGAGATGTCCCATGGTTTAAAATCAGGAAACGTGCAGGGCAGAGTTGCTGTCTTCCACTATTTGTACGCAGATTGTTGTGCAAGTGATTTGTATGTTGTGCAAATAATGTTGTGCAAGTGTTGTGCAAGAAGAAGGCTGCATCAGGAGTAGAAGAAGATACATAACAAACTTCAACATGCAAATGGCACAGCCCTGCTTGCTGAAAGCAGACACTTTAATTCCATAAAGCAGCGGTTCTCAACCTGTGGGTTGTGACCCCTTTGGGGGTCGAATGACCCTTTCACAGGGGTCATCCAATTCATGACAGCAGCAAAATGACAGTGATGAAGTAGCAATGACAATAATGTTATGGTTGGGGTCACCACCACATGAGGAGCTATATTAAGGGTTGAGAACCACTGCCATAAAGGGTTACAGTCAGAACACCCTCTGCAGGCCAGCAGGATGAGATGCTATCTCAGGGACTTCGGACATGCCAGCATGAGAGACGATTTGTGGTGAAGGACACTGTGCTGAGGAAATAGAGGGCCAGCCCCAAAGAGATAAACCTTCAACAAGATGTACTGACACAGTGATTCCCCAATGGATTCAAACACAATTAGGAGATGGCCCGGGGCCAGGCAGTGCTTCCTCCTGTTGTTCACAGGTGGCCATGACTCAGAACTGCTAGGAGGGCCCCCACCCCTATCCCCACCCCCACCTTACAATCGCAAAAGGAGGGAGAGGCCACAAACAAAATGTAAAGCAAGGTCAGTTGGAGTAGCTGCCAAAGCACCCTTTGTTTGACCAAACTTCTTCAAGTAGTCTTTCAAAGTTTCCATGTGTGTATACAATCTGGTGGCAAATATCAAATAAACAGAAGAGTCAGGTAATGCATGCATTTAACAAGCACTTCCAAGTGCCACCCCTTAAAGGGATGTGTTTGCCAATGCTTTTGATGGTGCATCGCACATTCCAGTCATGACTGCCAGGATCAAAGGGACATTTTCTTCTCCACAGGACAGCAAAACAGGAATGGTCAAGTAGAATTCAATTACACTGGCAACACACACAGGTACAAGGCATCCACTCTTCCCTGTGCATTTGTATTAAATATTAATTGAGATTGCATCTCTATTTTGTTTAGCTTTGCAAAACTCTATAGAAGTACAATGACCACTTTGAAGTCAGATGCTGACCATTGAAAAAGAGGTGTTCTCACCAAAGATTACTTTAAAAATGTACTATTAACAGTAACGTAGGCTTGGGGGTCAGATTCAAACCAATCCCACTGCTATCAAGCTAATTCCAATTTCTAGTGACCCCACAGAGCAGAGTAAGACTGTCCTTATGGCTGTAAATCCTTACCAGACCGGAAAACCTCTTCTTTCTCCCACAGAATGACTCGTGGAATTGAACCACTTACCTGTGGTCAAAAGCCCAATGGGTAAACAACCCCCTGAACTCCAGCGCTCCTGTGGCATCAGAGAGATGACAGCTGGGTAAATTTGGGGAAAGCATCTCACGTGACAACTTTGTCTACTGTATCACTGATCTGCCCAGACAGTTTTGCACGTGTGCCTATTAAAACACCTCATGCATATCACCGTAACCAAAGTGTGCTCATTCATACATGGAGACACTACCACTAAGTCTTGAATACTAAGCTAGGTATTAATCCATTACAGTACTGACTAAGCTGAAATAGTCATCTGCGATTCTCAGTATAAAACTCTTGCTTTGAATTATGGACAAAAAAAGGGAACAGATATAAGAAAAATTTATTTTTAAATCTTTCTACTAGAATACAACATTAGAATATCTAAAAGAATTTGTGGGTTTGGCACTTTGAATCATTAGCTTATGAAATGGAAAAGGATTTGTCATGTCTAAGTACCATACTACTTTAAAAAGTAAAATGTTTTAGCATAAATGAAGCATGAGATAGTTACATTAAGATGTTTAAATACTGACACTGGTTGAACACTCATCTGTTTTCTGGCAATGGTCTGGAATTCCCTGTCAGATTCCATATTTGAATTCTGAATTTCTGTTGTCTATTATTTCATGAAGCTAAAGAAAGAAGATCCAGGGATTGGAGCTTAAATACTACACAGTTCATTTAATCTCTCTAAGGTTGCACTTCTTCTATTAAAAGTCATGGTAGCTACCTGCTTCCGTGGGTATGCGGGGTAAAGAAAATACAACTTCTAAAGTACCAGGCACACTGAAGAAGCTCCGAAATGTGACGTTCCTTTCCTAACATTCAGTCAGAGAAAACATATTTATGAACCCAGGAGACTAAGAACTTCTGACTCTGAAGTCTGAGGAAACGTGTATCTTATTTCTTCTGAAATGAACCCTGTGATTGCATAAAACAGACAGTCAAAATAAAATTCAGTCATTTAATCACGTTAATGGTGTATTTGAAATATAGTTTGCCTGGGAACTGAGGATATCACTATGAGCTGAGTTATAGACATTCATATAGGTATTTATCGTCAATATTTTTAAAAGACCTACGTCCTTTAAAAAACCCATGCAATCTTATGAAGGACAAGTAGGTAAAAGTTATAAAAAGACAACTTTCTATTATAAACAGTGAATTCTTCTTTTTAAAATCACTGTTGGCCTTAGAAAAATCTTTTACTGGTGTATTGGGTAGAGTTATTGGGTAGAGTTACTAACGACAAGAAGAGGGTATATATTTTCCTTTGATTTTACGTTTACCACAGACTTTTGATGCCAACCAGAGTTAAGTTTTGCCTTTCAATCTTTCTCAAGGTAATTTTAGCATCCTTAGAGCTGGACTATCTAACAAAAGCAACTAACTTTTGATCTTAGGCCCTGAGGGTAACATGTATTTTCTCATATTCCAGAATGGGACAGAGGTGCGCTCCTGAATACTGTCAAGTTGAGGACATCACAAAATTGCTTCTGCCTGAGGACCGCTGAATGATCTGAGATGACAAGGAACAGGACCCTACCTGCTAACAATCCTGGAAGTACCGCATCCAAATATCATCAGCCACAAGATTAAATACGCATCTGAACTACTAAGAAAACAAGTTATAATAATAAGGGGAGGCATCTATAGGCTAGGCATCTTAGGCCTCATCAAGGAAAAATGGGTAAGACTTGGCTGCAGTGTTTTCAATGGGTTACAGATGCCAGGGTTGGGATTCTACTGTCATTCATGGGGAGACTGGGAGACCCACAGGGTGTTAAAAATCTGAAAAGTTATCCAGGGATCCAAGACGCATTGAGAAGTTTTGCTTCCACTCGATTGTAATTGCAAGTGTAGAGCTATCCATGAGAAATCCAGATTCCAAACCTATTCCAGAGACTACGGTAAATCTGCTTATATGGATTGCTCATAAAATCCCGAGAGACGACAATAAAAACATAATAACTCTGGAATGGTAAATCCCTACCCTTATTCTGCCCTGCAATGGTTTATATCCATTGAGAATGAAAATCAATTGTTTAAAATCACCTTTAAGGTCCTACATAATTTCCCATCTCTGTCTCAGACTTCCCTTGATTAATCAATTTCAACATATTCCAAATTTATTCTCACATCTGGGACCATTGTTCTTACTGACCCTATTCCTGAAGCAATTTTGATGTGTATCATCAGATAGCATTTAGGCATTTTTTTCTCAATGATTTCCTCATCTGAAAAGCTTTCCCTGCCCTGCCACCATAACATGCTTTATGGTGTTATTTTTATTTAATGTAGCATGAACAGGGTGCTTATTTGCTGATTTGTTTGCCAGCACCTCAACTGGAAAAACCTGTTCCCTGAAGATTTGCGACTCTGATTCCCAAAACATAAAACAGGGACTAGCAGTTATGTTATCGTGTCTTTAATCAAATATTCATATTTGGTGAATGAACGGCTGAAGCATTTTTTTCTAACAAAGAGAGAAATTAAACATTTATTCAAATACATATGTGATGTCATAGTTTTATACAGTAGCTAATACTGGGGCACAAAGAGAGAACTATCGATTCATAACTGATCTACTATTCTTGAAGAAGCAATGCCCTTAATTTTATAAATTGCAAAAGCAGCAACATCTCTTATAAAACAGACTTTACTACAAATCTAGCTATAAAAAGTATGTAGAAAATGCATTGCATTATCCATTGAGGAAAGAATCATTTAGTAACTACTATTTAATAGGCTTTACTTCAAAACTAGGGCTCCTTCAAACCAACAAGTCTGTTTGCTCTAAGATGAATGAAAATATATATGAAAAAGAAGAAAAATATGTATCAAATATAGTCACACTTAACATTGTAAATGTGTTTTATCATGAAAGTCATAAAGCTAGTTTAATTAAGAAAGTGAACTTTTAGCTGGGACTTAATTGATAAATTAAAAGTAAACAAATACAAATGGATGAGAGGAGGGAAGCATTTTCAAATGTAGAGATGAATGCAAATCTATGGAATCATGGACTATCACAACTTTTTATAGAAATATCAAGTCATTCAACTTGAAGACTTAAAAGTGACCAATGTTTACTTGAGGCAAAAATGGTGGCTTTAAGAGTCAGACTATGAGGGGCCAGCCCCAATCCAAACTACATGAACAGCCCCTCCTGTCCCCAGAAGAATTCACTTCAGAAGACAGTGTTGAAGCTACAGCTCAGGGAGAGGGACATGTCTGATCAGAGCACACAGAAGCAAACAAAGGGGAGGGAGAGAGAGTGGAGCACATCCTGGCCCATCAAGACCAGACGTCCAGCTTTTGGCGGGACAGTCCTGATTTCTGGCATTAAAAAAAAGTCCCGATTTTTGGAAAGAATGCACGACAAGCTAGGGAACGGTCTATTTGGTCCACATAGACCACATTTTTTATCAAGACACTTCCCCCCTCCCCCAGGTCAATGGTGTCCCGCTTTACTAATGTTAAAATCTGGTCACCTAAATCAAGTCCCAAGGACAATATTCCTGCTCAGAGCAATCAATACATGGAGATGACCATAGGGCCGGCCCCACCACAAGACACGATGTCTCTTACTGACTCATAGAACTACGGGGGTCAACAGTGGAGACAGTGTGGGTATTGTGCCCGATCTGACCCCATCACACTGGGGTGAAACACTAAGGGTGTGCAACCGAACAGCAAGGAAAGCAGAGAAATGAAGACCCTGGGGAATACCAAACATAGATTGTGGGGCCAGGGTGTGGCACCCCATCAGATTCAACTGGAAAACACCCTACAGGTCAACAAACAGATCTTTATAGGCTTTTCTTTTTTTGTCATTATTTTCTTGTTGTTTTTGTTTTCTTTTGTTGTTTTGTTTTGCTCTGTCTTGTTCTTGTGCATGTTATTGTCTCTGCATGTCTATTAGATAAAATAAGTGGGGTAAACAATCCAGAGGAAAAAACAATGGGACTGTTAGTTTGGGGGGGACACTGGAGGAGGGGAGTCGGGGGAAAGGAAGTTGGTGTTAACAAACCCAGGGACAGGGGAACAACAAGTGATCTAAAGTCGATGCTGAGGAGGGTGCAGGAGGCCTAGTGGGGCTTGATCAAGGGCAACTAGGCTCTATGAAGCCTCCTTTACCCTCCTCAGCATCGGTTTTAGATCATGTTTCCCTTGTCCCTTACAGAAGGGTCACAAGAAAGAGACAATCCAGTCAGGGTATAGTACAGCACAGATGAAACATACAACTTTTCTCTAGCTCTTTAATGCTTCCTCCCTCCCCCACCACTATCATGATCCCAATTCTACCTTACAAATCCTGCTAGACCAGAGCATGTACACTGGTAGAGATAAAAGCTGGAAACACAGGGAATCCAGGACAGATACATCCCTCAAGACCTGTATTAAGAGTAACCATACCAGGAAATATTAAGGACTAGATAATATTAAAATAATAATAATTTATTGTGTTAGTCTGGGTAAATTAGAGAAACAAATCCATGAACACACATATGCGTATAAGAAAAAAGATATATATACAAGAGCAATTGAACATTGAGAAAACATCCCAGCCCAGTCTAGATCAAGTCCATAAGTTTGATACTAGCCCATATATCTGATACCAATCTATAAAGTCCTCTTCAGACTCACGAAACACATGCAATGATGCCGAAGATTACAGGCCAGTGGGTAGAAAGTCTTTGGATCCAATGACATTGGAAACATCTCAGCGCTGGCAGGGGTCTCTGCATGGTTTCTCCAGCAGCCAAGACTTCATCAGGATGGATCCATGTGTCTTGTCAGCTGCTATGCCTCCCAGGGAGTGGCAGAGATAGAGAGGTTTCTTCCACCTCCACGGAAGAAGTACCAGAAGGCCATGCCCACACAGAAGCCTCATTGGCTATGATCCGATTGACAGACTAGACTCCAGCCCTTCACTCATAATCCTCTCAAATTGACAATTATATAACAACCACATTTATATTATCAAGGGTTCATGAGGGAGGAAGGCTGGGAGAGGGAGGGGAAAAAATGAGAAGTTGATACCAAGGGCTCAAGTAGAGA
Organism: Echinops telfairi; assembly: GCF_000313985.2. Classification (NCBI taxonomy): domain Eukaryota; kingdom Metazoa; phylum Chordata; class Mammalia; order Afrosoricida; family Tenrecidae; genus Echinops; species Echinops telfairi. The sequence continues at coordinate 77,035,331 of NW_022103920.1, forward strand.
GAAAATGTTTTGAAAATGGTGATGGCAACAAATGTACCAATGTGCTTGACATGATGGATGGATGAATGGATTGTGATAAGAGTTGTATGAGCCCCCAATAAAATGATTTTTTTTAAAAAGAGTCTGACTAATGAATATAGACCTTTATGGACTGAAGATGCAGAGTTAATAAAGTCTTTAAGCAGAAAATGATAGAAATAAAGTCGTAATTTGTAGATTCTAATAAAGATAGATGCATACTACACTTTCCTGCCCACGCCTCTGTGGCAAAGATAAAGAAAACAGTGGGTCCCTTGTGCTTTTGCTAATTCCCAACCCATTAGAAAGGCTATCGGGCAGAAACTCTTAGTGGAAGAATAAATATCTCCTGGCTTCCATCATTGAGAATAAAGAAATCTCTGTGTTCACCCCTGAAGTGGAGGTCACTAAGTGAGATGAATAATGTGCTGCAATTACCGAGCCTTGCTGGATATGCTGAGTAATATATTTATGTGAAAACGCACACTGCCTTAATTAATTTTAAATATCAAGCTATCCAAGCTACCATCTAAGCTTTAAGATTACGCTGTTCAAGCCAAGAGTGTGGTTTTGAATTTGCTTTGCAAATGGTGTGTGCTTCAATTTGCTTATGTAGCAATATTCTGATGTCAGCTGCTACATGATCTGTCTTAAGAATTCTGATTAGGTAATTCTTTTTAGCCACAAAGGTAGACGATAAATCTCTGAAGATATCTGTCATCATTTGCATAGCAGAATATTATATTATATGACTTTTGAAATTTTCTAAGCTTCCTCCCTGGAATCTGAACAAGAAGCAAGTGAAGGTGATTATGATGAAGGGTTGTGCCAAGTGGTGACTGGTTCAATTGCTTCCACGTGAGAGAAAATCTGCACAACATTGAAAGGCCGGTCAGAGTTGTCTGTAAATTGAACATATAAGTAAGGGACTGATTGTATATGTAGTTTCACTTCCTCCAGGGGTGGGAAACACAATAAAGCAATTGCAAAGGGATTTTGCAAAAAGTTACTCACAAGGGAGAGGTGAATCGTGTGACTGAGGCTGTGATAAGGGCCAGCTCACTGCCATCTAGTTAATTCCAACTCACAGTGCTCTCACAGGATGGGGAGAACTGCTCCTGTGGGTTCCCAGGACCCAGTAAATCTTCCTGAGAGTAGAAAGTTCCATCTTTCTCCCTTAGAGTGGCTGGTGGTTTCAAACTGTTGAACTTTAGGTTAGTGGCCCAATATATAACCGCTAAGCCACCATGTCTCATGATGTGGAGCAGTGGAAGCTAAAATCCAACTCTTCCCCCTGCTCTCACCAGGATAAGCCTGTGTTCTACCAGAGGAAAAGGTTTTCCTAATTTAAGGATAACTGAGTTAGCATACTCAAAGAGGTTCAAAGTCAAAACAGCAGTGGGGAACGTACCTTGTTTCCCCCAAAATAAGACAATGTCTTATATTAATTTTTGCTCCCAAAGATGCGTTAGGTCTTATTTTCAGGGGATGTCTTATTTTTCCATGAAGATGAATAAAGTACACATTTATTGTTGAACAACAAAAAAAGGAAATTTATTCCTTGTATATGGTACGGTAGTAGTTGTCATCACAAACCAGCAGAACCAGACAAACTGTGAATCCTACAGTATCAAGAATTTCTTGTTACTACCATTATTTCCATGTACAACAATCTA
>NW_022103920.1:77037513-77049487 GCF_000313985.2 Echinops telfairi
ACATATTTGTCTGTTTGCCAGTCTAGAGCACTTTCATATTCTTCACCAGCACCATAATTCAAATGCATTGATTTTTCTTCAGTCTTCCTTATTCAATGTTTCATTTTCACATTTACAGGAAGCAATTGAAAATACCATGGCTTGGATGAGGCCCACATTAGTCTTCCAAGTAACTTTTCAATACTTTTCCTGGCTTTTCGGTACTTTAAAGAAGACTTGCACAGCAGATATACCTAATGCAATGTATCATTTGATCTCCACACTGTTGCTTCCATGAGCATTTACTGTGTGTGGATTCAGCAAGACAAAATCCTTGACAACTTAAATCTTTTCTCCATTTGTTGTGTTGGTGGTCCAGATATGAGCGTGTTAGTGTTTTGTTTGTTGTCTGTTTTACACTGAGTTGTGATCTGTACTGAAGGCAGCAATCTTCTCTCAGCAGCAGCAAGTGCTCCAAGTCCTTGCTTTCGGAAAGCAAGGCTGTGCCATCTGATTATCTCAGGTTGTTAATAACCCTTCCCATGATCCTGAAGCCACATTCTTCTTCATATATGGCCCAGATTCTCTATTTTCTCAGAATATAGGTTGAGTAAGTGTGGTGAGAGGATGCGATTCGGATGCACCCCTTTCCTGATTTGAAACCACAGCATATGTCCTTGTCCTTGTCCTGTTCTCATGACTGCCTCTTGATCCGTGTGCAGGTTCTACATGAGCACAATGTACTGTTCTGGAATTCCTTTTATTCCCAAGGCTATCCACATTTTGTTATTATCTACAGAGTTGAATGTCTTGACATAGTCAATTACACAATTACAAAATACACATCTTTCTGGTAATTTCTGCTTTGAGACAAGATCTGTCCGACATCAGCGATGATTCCCTTCTTTCATGTCCTCTTCTGAATCTGACCTAAACCTCTGGTGCCTCCTGCAACTGTTGTTGAATGACCCAGAGAAAAAGTTTACTTGCACATGATATAAATGATATTGGACTATAAGTTATGCATTCTGTTAGGTCACCATTCTTTGGAATGGGTACCAATATGGATCTTAGTCAGTTGGCCAAGTCAGTAACTGTCTTCCAAATTTCTTGGCATAGATGAGTGAATGCTTCCAGTGCTTCATCAGCTTGTTGAAACATTTCTATTGATATTCCATCAATTCCTGGAGCCTTGTTATTGGCTCATGCTTTCAGTGCAACTTAAACTTCTTCCTTCAGTGCCATTGGTTCTTGCTCTTATGCTGCTTCTTGATATGGCTGAATATCCACTAATTGTTTTTTTGGTAGAGTGATTGTGTATTTTTTTGATGTTTTGATACTTCATTCAATATTTTTCCCATAGAAGTTTTCAATGTTGTAACTCAAGGCTTGAATTTTTATTGTTATTTCAGTTTTAGTCATGCTAACCATGTTCTTTGTTGGTTTTCTAACTCTAGGTCTTTGCAAACTTTATTCTAATATTTCACTTGTCTTCTTGAGCTGCCTTGAATTTCTATTCAACTCTTTGACTTCATCATTTCTTCTCAGGGCCTTAGCTGCAAGTTTCAGTTTCTCTCCTGACGTCCATGCAGACCTTTCCTTTCCTTCCTGTCTTCTGTACAACCTTCGGCTCTCTTCATAGAGGATAGTTTTGTTGTCAACCCACAGGTCATCAAGTATTTTGTCATTAGTGTTCAACATAGCAAATCTGTTTTTGAGATGTTCTTGAAATTCAAATGAGATAGATTCAAGGTCGTATTTAGGCTCTTGTGGATTTGTTTTGATTTGTTGTTCTGCTACAGCCTGTACTTACATATACATAATTGATGGTCTATCCCACAGTCAGCCCCCTGAACTGGTTTTAGCTGTTGATACTGAGTTTCTTCGGACAAATTCAGTCAATTTGATTTCTCAGTATTCCACGTGGGCTACTTCATGTGCATATTCTTTTTTGTTGTTACTGAAAAAGGTATTGCGATGAAGACATCATTGGTTTCACAAATTCGATCATGCAATCTCCATTTCATTGCAATCATTAACACCATAGTTTTGTTACTGTCACCAAAACCACCTTTGTTTACAAATGTTGCATTCCTATCACCAATAATTAGAAATGCATCTTGATTTCATGTTTTATAAATTTCAGACTGAGGTATTTAGAATTATTGGGAGAATCCTATAATTTCTCCACCACTAACTTCATTAGTTGGTGCATAAATTTGAATAATAGTTATATTCATTGGATTTCCTTGAGTCCAGATAAATCAAATCCTATCACAGACAGCATTAAACTTCAAGATGGATCTTAAAATGACATTTTTGACGATGAGTGCAATGCCATTTCTCTCCACGTGTCATTTCCAGCATAGTAAACCAAATGATTTTCTGATTCAAAATAACCAGTACCAGTCCATTTCAGTTCACTAATGTCTAGAATGGTAATTTTTATGCATTTCACTTAATTTTTTACAACTTCTAATTTTCCTAGATTCACACATTATACCTTCCTAGTTCTAATTATTAATTGATGTTTGCAGCTGTTTCTTCTCATTTTCAGTCATCCCCCATCAGAAAATGGAGGTCCTAAACATTTTATCCCCACAAGCTTTACTTCATCCATGTCATTACGGTGGATTCTACTTTTAGAAGAAGGCAGCTGTTCCTCAACGCTGTCTCTCATGCCTTTTGACTTGAGGGGCTCATCTCCTGGCACTATCTCTGACAATGTGCTGCTTCTTTTCACGACGTTTTCAGTATCTGAGCATGTTTTGATTCTGTCTGTAAGGTTTTCCATGGCTAACTTCTGAGAAGTTGGCAGCCTATTTCTTCTTCATAGTCTGTTTTTAATCTGGAAGCTTTGCTTAAACCTGTTCATTTTGGATGATCCTGCTAGCACTTGAAACACTGGTGACATATCTTCCAGCATCACAACACAGAAGCCACCATAGTATGACAGACAAGTGGTGGAATCATACCGTAGCAGAAATGAGATATTTAATAAAAGGTTCTTGGCTGGAAAGTAAAATTTACAAATTTTTTCAAAAGTAGAGAAGAAAAACCAAAGGCCAAAAGATAATACTGTATAAGAAAAGGTAAGCAAATTAGACCAGTCTAGGAGATACAGCAGCCAACAGCCTGTTCATATCCTCTATCCTATATGTACTCCTTCTTCTGCAACTATAAAATTACACGTATTGATTTTTGAAGAATCCTGAAAATATATTGTTTTCTTTTAACAGGAAGTTTGGAAGACTCACTGGGTTATCCATTCTGGTTAGTTCATTCGGCATTATCCATCCTGAATTATTATCACAAGATTCACACACACATAGAGGAACAAAACCATCAACCTTGTACACCATCACTTACCATCCACAGAAGGTACATTCTTCGTTGCCATATTATCTGCTAGAAAAATTAAAAATAAACCCATTGTCATCAAGTCAATTCCAACTCATTTCAACTTGATAGAGGGTGTGGTAGCTACATAATCTGGTGTCAATTTGGGACTTGAGAGGATTAAGAGTGAAGGGGTGGAGTCTAGTCTGTCAATCAGGGCATAGCCAATAAGGCCTCTGTATGGGTATGGCCTTCTCCTGAGAATTCTGGGAACTCCTGTATTTCCTCCTTGGGGGTGGGAGACACTTTTCTCTCTCTGCTCACTCCCTTGGAGACTCTCTATTGACAAGACTCATTCCCTGACAGATTCTCTACTGACAAGACACATTGCACTATGCTGATAGACCCCTGGGAACTATAGGAGCCACATGGAGACCCCTGCCAATGATGAGATGCTTCTACCATCACTGGACTCATAAGACTTTGCACCCACTGGCCTGTGATCTTCTTGTATTCGGCATCATTGCATGTGTTTTGTTCATCTGAAGTGGACTTCAGAGGTTAGTATCAGACATATGGGCTGATATTGGACTTATGGACTTGATCTGGACTGAGCTGGGATGTTTTCTTAATATTCAACTGCTCTGTATATAAACCTCTTCATTATACACATGTGAGTGTCTACAAATTTGTTTCTCTAGTCTACCCAGACTAACATATAGGGTTTCTGAGGCTTTACAAAAGTAGATAGTTTCATCGCTCGTCAGAGAATCTGGTGAGTTTGAACCAACAAGCTTGAGGTTGACAGACCGTTGCTTATTCTACAGCTCAGAATGCACTCACTCCCAAATTCTCTGTTGTGCCTCCAGATATAAACATGCATTTTTCAGTACATAGTGAACTCTTACTAAAATATTATTGAATAGAAGCTGAATGAATTTCCATCCCATCAGGTTTTATATAATAAAAGGATACTTTTCTCTGAAACTGGAGGTGACTCAGCTTCAGCAGCTGAACTTAATAAAATAATTATTACTTCCCAAATCTCATTTGAGGTTATAAAGGATGTCATAAAAAACAAACAAACAAACAAAAACCCTCACCAACCAGCTTTCCAGAATTTTATTCTCAGAGTTCCACAATTATTACAGTAAGTTAGTTTATTGTGAATGAATTCAGTGTTGAAGAACATGGGGAATACTGTAAGGGTCAGTTTCTGATGGGATCAAAAGTTCATAGCATTTACCCTATGCCACAGACTACTTAGGCTGTATAATTAAATGGCAAAGAAGAGATAATAAATAACAAAGAGTAGGAGTGTTTGCCCCAGCACTTGCCAAAGTTTAGCTCTGCCGCAATACCAGCTCTTCAGCTAACATCTAGTAACTGTGTGACTGTGAGCAAGTAAGAAAGTTATTTATTCAACATGTGCCTCTGTTTTTTTCACCCTCCAAATAAAAATAATAGTAGCTGCCGTACTCACATCAAATAAAATCATGCATAAAGGATTTATTTGTTTGTTTATGTGTGCCCGCCTCACCAAGGGAGGAAAAGAATAAGCTGCAAGACTTTGTGAGGCTGAGCCTGGGAAATAATGTCCTGTCACTTACACCACCGATGAGTGTAAAATGAAAGTAATAGGACTTCGCTTCTTGATGAAAAAGGATGAGATTCATCGTAGTCTTGTTTTCATGTTCTTTCAATTTATCAGAGGTTGTGGTAAGGATTAAATGAGATTATGTATGTGAAAATATTTTAAATTGTAGAACAGTTTAAAATTTACATATTTTATGTATATCATTATTACATAATAGTGTTATTCCAGCACCACTATTAAACACAGTCATTATGTCTCAGAACAATCTCCAAAAATCCTGAGACGCTATGGAGACGAATGGTGGACAGGCCTCCAGTACAAACAGAGATGAATAAATTAATAGTGAGAACCGTGAATAAGGATAAGGTGAAGTTGAGACTGGATGTTTATATCTTAGGAGGTTTTACTGGAAATGAAAGTGAAGGAAAACACAATTTTCAAGCAAATGAGTATAATCATATGATTAGCTTGCCAAGAATGAGATCTTAGAGAAGGGGACTTCCAAGTTATTTTTTTTTTCCCACACAGTTTTTGTTTGGTTTTAATTAAGGTGTAAGATCTGAGACTTCATTCCACTTCTTGAAAATTGTGCACAGCATGTGGATAGTAATTCACCCCCTTCATATTTCAATCTCCTGTATTTTCCAGGGAGTCTACAGGAATTAATGCAATCATTGGTTCCTGGGGGCTCTCAGAGCTGAGAGAGCCAAAAAGGTAGCCTGAATGGGACAGATAGGTCCTCAAGAATTAGAGAAACTTGTGCACGCATATTTCTTCATTTGCAAGATGTATTGTTTTTAATATTTTCATAATAAAATAGGAGGCATTTTGATTATGGAGTATTAATCATACTTGATGCCTATTTAATGGAACACCTCTTGTCTCTCAAAACAAAACAAACCTGTTGTTAAATTATTTTACTGAGAGAGCACAATATATTAATTTATAGTGATAACAATTTTTAAATCATCCAAGCTGTAAAAATACACCGTAAAAACCTGGGGCGCTCAATGTAACATGTTGTAGGGCTCTCTCCATTTCTTGCTTCCTTGATCAAAACAACAGCACACAGCTTGTATTAAACGCCCATTGTGAGCAGGCCTTTCTTAGAGAAACAATGTCCACAGGCTCTTGGAGAAGGGGGTGAGGACGCATTTTACACGGAAGGTCATGTCTGCTAGATGACATGTGCTCAGTCATTCCTGTAGGAAGTGTCCCTTCTCCATTTTCCTCCTTCAATCTCTGAATCTCTAGGCACAGCTCACTTCAGTCTAGCTTTGAAAGATCGGGAAATCTCTTCGAGGTATTCTTAACCTACTCTCGGTTAGAGGGATCAGGATCAATGATCCGCTACTTGGGAACCCTGGCCTGTTAGGGGATATCCTCCCCTATGAAACCACACGGATCCCCCTGGGATCCAAAGCTCCCATGACTGCGCCTGTAGCCATCAGTTCACTCCAGTAAGGGTCAAGATGAAGTGCTCGAGAATCACTGATCACTTGTAGTGCTTCAAATTAATAAATTCTGAATCCACATTTTGACTTGTCTTCATCTCTACAATTATCTGCCCAGTATCTCTATGAAAGAATGAATGGGCAACGTGGGATCTGGGAGACACTGACTTGAAAAATGTATTCATAATGACTGCTTTTATTATACATGGAGATATTAAAGTGCTTGAAAAGATTATTTGAATTTTTATCAGATCTTATGCTGTACTTTTATAGAACAACAAAAACAAGTCTCTAAAATGCTGTTCTGACTTATATAATGATAATAGAAGTCTGAAACGGTATCCCACCTGTACCTCCCACAAAATAGACTTTCATTGAGCCATTGATCAATAAACAGAGGGTATAATGGTTTAACCAGATCGAAATCGTCTTACTCATGCCGCCACTAAGCTTGTATTTATCTTTTACTGAAGAATAATTAAATATCTTTTTTTATTAAAAATGAATCATGCCCATGGTATCTTCTGACTGGCTTTTCTAGTAATCCATGAAAAATAAAATATATGAAAATGAACCAAGAATACTTTTTTAATAAGTGTATCTCATTTCCTTTGACCATCAACATTATCTATTATGGCAGCCACATGTAGGACATAGCACTAAACTAAAAAGCAAAAGACCATACCTTTTAAAGTCAGCTACGCTGATTCCCCGAAAATAAGACAGTGTCTTATATTAATCTTTGCTCTCAAAGATGCGCTCAGTCTTATTTTCAAGGGATATCTTATTTTTCCACGAAGAAGAATATGGTACACATTTATTGTTGAACAAAAACAAAAAGGAAATTTATTCCCTGTATACAGTACGGTAGTAGTTGTCATCACAAACCAGCATAACCAGACAAACTGAATCCTTCAGTATCAAGAATTTCTTGTTACTACCATTATTTCCATGTACAATGATCTATGGTACATTTACTCATAATCTATGGTACATTTACTCACACGTCCTGTCTGCTCCGGCTGCGCTGCAGCCAACAGTGAACTGTGTGGCAGCGCCTGCCTTTACGGTCCACAATCCAGAGTTGTGGTAGCTGTGGGGGGCCTTATTACTGGGGAGGCCTTATGTTCGGGGAGGTCTTATTTTCAGGGGATGCCTTATATTTCAGCGACAGGCAAAACTGTAAGTAGGTCTTATTTTCCAGGGATGTCTTACTTTTGGGGAAACACGATACATGTTATCCTGACTAGAGACCCCAAACTCTCTGCTATTGAGCCAATGCTGACTCATAGCCGTCCCCTGTGGGTTTCCAAGACTGTAACTGTTTATGAGAGTTAAAAGCTCAGTCTCCCACAGAGGTGCTGATGGTTTTGAATTGCAGATCCTGAGGATCACAGCCCAATGGGTAATCACTACACCATCAAGACTCCTTGGGTAGAGAGATAAGAAAAACATGAAAATGAATTCTACCTAGAACCCCAGGAAGGTGAAGATGAGAGTTTCAGGAGATAAGGTGGAAATTCAGGATGATTGTGAAAGTAAAGTGAACTGAAATGTTAGAACTGGGAGTGTGAGAAGCTACCAGGGATTTTCAAGCATCCCCCCAAATCAAATATCTAAAAATAAAAAGTGTGAAACCCCTAGACCCTTTCAACTCTGCCATTAACTATATTATTGCTAAACTTATCAGGGAGGCAGGTAGTAGCCCCCCCCAAAAAAAAAAAGTTTTGAGAGCCCACAGTGAAAACACACAACACACACACACAGAAGTCTGATTCCTAAGGTCACAAAATGTATCAGGAAATGATACTCCAAGTGTTACAAGTCCTTTATTCCCTTGGCAGGGATAGAATATTAGAAATTATATAAATACACTTTTCTCTTAGGTTCACAGGAAGAAACTTAGAAGTCATCCACTCTCAGTTAATATCAAATAAATATCTAGCAATAGAAAAGCCCGACCTAGCATAGCACTGTCACTAGTCTGACAAAAGGATGCTTGGAAACATCCACCTGGAATTCTGTCTTCTCTACCTGTGTATAAATTAAGCAAGTATTACTCTTAAGATGTTAAACAAAATTATAATGAAATCACTGAAGAGATTAAGCCATACCTACTTTTGAGGTTTTAGATGCACATTTTAAATGTATTTCATAACTATTTTTCAAAAAAATCACATAAGCATCTAGCTGCTTATACACCTCAATTCAACTCTTGTATGACAGCACCCTTTGTATTTATTCAGGCAATTGGACCGCCTGGGCAGTTCTTAATTTCTGATGGCAAGGGTGTAAGGTGTGTCAGTTGCCTTTTCAACCTGACTTCTTATATAACTTGCCGATATATATATATATATATATATATTTCCCAAGTGGTTTAGAAATAAGGAAATGGATTCTTCGCTCTTTTCCTCTCTCTGCTCAGCCGCTTACTATCTGCTTAATGTTTACGCCAAAGCAATCCCAGTCCTGCTCAACGGAGTAGAACTCTCTTGCCTTTCTAGCCACTTTCCTTGACTGCCTGAGCCCAGATAAAACTGCTTCTGGAGAAATGTTTTCTTTGCGAGTAATGCTTCCTGAGCTCAACTTTATTTGAAATTAAAGTCATCACCCTTCCATGTGAAAGCGGAGAGTTCCACATTTCCCAAGACACTCTATTCAAATGTTGAGTCACTCTTATGGTTAGAGGTTTGCAAATCACTGGTATCAGTCTGACATCCAAAGCTGAACACCATTCATCTACTGCTCCATTTTCTATCTATAAATACAACTTTTAAGGAATCAGATTGAAATATTTGATGGGGTTTTTGTTTGTTTCTTGCGTCGTCTGTTAGGATGTTTGTTTCTTTGGATAACAATCCTGTCATGGTTTGTTTTGGTTTGGTCTGGTTTTTTTTGATATGGACAGAAGTGCTGGCTCATTATTGGTTTTCCACAGAATTATTTCTTTTGGTCCAATTTCCCATTGAAGAAATAAGAACATCTGTTTCCTCCAAAATCTAGTCTTTCCAAATAAATACAAGACAGAGTAATTGCATTTTATAATGTCAATTTTTTCATCAATTCTCAACCAAGAAAAGTTGACGATAGTCCAATTTAGAAAATTGCAAGCATCTGATATGATTTTTAAAAAGAAGAAGAAAGTTCCTGGTCATCTAGTCGATTCTGATTCTGGAGCTCTGATGGCAAAGTGGTTAAGTATTTGACTGCTAATTGCAAGGCCAGCAGTTCAAAACCACTAACTGCTCCAAGGAGGAAAGATGAGGCTTTCTACTCTTGTAAAGAGGTACAGTCTCAGAAACCCACAGGGGAATGCTAACCTGTTGGTTTCAATAGAGTTGGTTTCTTAAACCTAAACTCGCGGCCATGGAATCAATGCTAACTCACAGCGCCCGCTGTGGGTGTCTGAGACTGGACGTGTTTATGCGGGAAGAAAGCCCAGTGTTTCTCCCAAGGAGTTGCTGGTGCTGTGGAATTGTGGCTCACCCCAGTGTGTAACCACTACACCACCAGGGTTCCTAGCTAGGAAGAATAAACAGGCAGTTCCACAGAGTTTTGCGCATCTTGTCGTGAGAAGTCTACTCTTCCTTAAATATCTGGCTTAAGTTTTCCCTCCCCTCTGAAGCCGTCATCACCATCCCCAAGTTTCCTTCAAGCATCATTCATCTTTCATTTTCCGTTAATACTTTATTTGTGTGAAGGTCATAGAGCAGCAACAATATTATGATTCAATGTGCTCAAATCTTTCCCTTGGCTAAATGGTGGGCTCCTGAAGACTGTGAACATTAACCATTAATGCTATTCCTAGAATCAGGTATGCAGTTAGAAATCAATAGATAGATATTAATTTCCCTGAATTAACTCTGTTTCCCAAAGACAAGCTGAATAGATCCCATTGATTTGCTCCAAGGTCACAGATGTTGATGGTTTAGAATGAAGCTGATTCAGCTTCCCTGGTCTCACCCAGACAGCCTAGTGGGATACACACCATTCAAGAATGACATAAAACCATGTTCCTAAGAAAATCTATTAAGTGTTCCAGATCATAGTATGTGTAATGTTTATACTTCACAGTTTATAATATTTAGCCTGCTCACCATGCTTTCATTGCAGAGCAGTTTTCCATCAGAATTGCTCTCAAATGCACACAATAGATGGCCAGAGTTTTCCAGTATGAATAATTTCAGCAGAATCATAGACACACAACCATAAATATAATTTTTAGATCACAAGTTATACTTTTTAATGATTTTCACACTTTCTCAGAATCTTTCCTAGACAAGCAGAGAGATCACAATAAAAGTTATTGAAATAATTCTACTAGACTAGAATGGTTTAATAATAAATTAAAAGGAAAAGTCCCATTTGGGGCTGAAAATGAGCAGACTAGTAAACAACGCATCCAAAGGGCAAAGGCAGCTATGTCGGTGCCAGATTACTGGCATCGCTCTCGCAGAGCCTCAGCCTGGGACATGGAGCAGGACACTGGTATCAAATGAGTGATCAAACTTCTGGAACAGTCAACGGACGTCAATGACATCGAATCAAATTCTGAACTCATCTAAAGAGACACAGCGATAAGCGGTAGCGTATGGACATGTGAGTGCTGGGCATGTAACCATGCTTTCACATCACCCCAGTGGCAGAGGAGGGACAGAGTTGATTGGCAGAAGCATGTCCTTCCACTGAAGAATCAATGGCACACAACCTTACCCAGGGTGCCCACCCAGCCGCCCAGTAGAACCAAAGAAACAAGCCCAAAATGGATTTCAGTGATGTTAAACTGCGTCTGTTTTATCCTCCTCACATGCTTTCTTGATTTTAGGGACTGAGCCCCTCAAAACCCAATTATTTTCAAGGACATTCAAGCACATTAGAAGAACATACTGAATTCCAAAATGTGTGAAGCAGTATCCCTGAAACTCTATGCCCGACGAAGTGACCTGTAAACTCTCCTGGGCATCCGTTTTCTGATCAGTAAAATTAAAAGATCGGACTAAATGATGTCATCTAGCTTCTTAATGATCACCAATTGGAATCGACTTCCTGGTTAGCTCCTCCTACACTTTATTCCTAAAGATCCTTCCATAGTGGGAGCTACATTAGTAAAGGAAACTAAATTATCATCATCACATCATATCCATCATCATTACAATTGTTGCTGTTACTGTTATAGCTGTTGTGCTCATGAAAATATGGTAGATTTCTCAGAATTACTTTTCCCATTTCTTAGAATTACTTTTTTTAAAATCATTTTATTACAGGGTCATGCAACTCTTATCACAAGCCATACGTACATAATTGTGTAAAGCACATCTGTACATTCATTGCTCTCATCATTCTCAAAACATTTGCTCTCCACCCAAGCCCCTGGCATCAACTCCTCATTTCCTCCCTCCCTCCCCACTACCCCCCATGAACACTTGATAATTTATAAATTATTATCTTATCATATCTTATACTGTCTGACGGCTCCCCTTCACCCACTTTTCTGTTGTCCATCCCATTAATGGAGGTTATATGTAGATCCTTGTAATCGGTTCCCCCTTTCCAACCTACCCTCCCTCCACCCTCCCAGTATCACCACTCTCAGCACTGGTCCTGA
>NW_022103920.1:77051451-77054205 GCF_000313985.2 Echinops telfairi
TTCTAGGGGATGAATGAATAATTCTAGATTGAGATAACAATACTTAATTTGAAAGTTGACACACAAGTATAAAATTAATCTATGTTAAAGATTCCAAAACACAAATTATTACTCAATTTCAGTAAAATGTACTCAAAGGAAAACTATTTACATGTCACTCATGTATTTTTACCTTGGTTGTGTTTCTTTATCTTATTTGTATTCAAAGAAAATGACATTTTCAAATCTTGATATGCAATAGCAATCAGTTTGTTAAATGTGTATTCTAAAATCTTTATATCGGTATCTAATGAAATGATTTCCAATAAGGCTATTGAAGCATCTGTGGACTTAAAGGCTTGTCTCCAAACAAGCAGCCATCTAAGAAAGATGTCAACTAAAGACTCATGGAAGAATGGCACCATCATCTGTCATGGACGAATTGTAAATCATATAACTGGAAGTCCAAGGAGGGATTAGTATCAGAGTCTAAATTGTGAGAACCCCGTTTGCAGAAGGCTATGGATGACAATGGGAGTGCAGGATATATTTGTGGGATCTACATAGGAAATAACCCTCCAGTGATCTCTCTATATCCATAATTGAGGGATGGGAGGAAAGCAGTTACTAAACAGAGTGCACTGGAGAGATGAATACAGAAGATCAAAGGGATAAACCAGACTTGAGCAGTTAAAACTTTGTCAGTTGATCCCTTTCTGATGCATGCTGCACCTGATCTGGTCTTCAACATTTTCTGTATTTTTGTTTTGCTTTGTATTTGTTTATATTAGGATTTATCTCAAATATGTTAAGTCATTGGGGCTCACCCTTTTGAAGTTATGTTACATGTTTTTCTGGTTTTGGTATATAAAACCCAGGACTGATGAAGCTATAGGGACAGTAAGTAGAATAAGGGTTTGTGGGGGCAGAGGGTGTGGGAGGCCAGTGGTGATGGTGCGGGGGGAGGGGTGGGGTAAAGGAGATGATGTCAAGGAGTCAAGGAAGGAAAAGAATGTTGGAAAACTGATTGTGGTAGTAATTGTACAATACTGCTTGACATGACTGAAATATGGAATGATATATGTGTTAACGCCCAAATAAAAAAATATATATATGTATATTTTAATTCACATGTAATGACTATTGAAGTTATTGGTAAATAGAAATTTCCTGGGTGCATTGGTACATTATGGGGTTCATGCTGTTTTAAGAATGGATAATAAGTAATTTGATTGAATGAAATGATAGCCAAGAAAATCATTCTATACCCCATCACAGTTCCCATGCAAGATTTTGAAAAGTGACAATTGTCATTATTCATATGCATTTCCTTTTTGAAGAAAGTCCACAGGGTGTCCTGCATTATGTCACAAGAAAAGGAGTAAGTGTTCTCAAGGACAGAGGACCACAATCACCCTTGCCATTAACTAAATCTGTCCCTAAAGGACGACTGCTATCATTATACACGTCCTTCTGAGCTAGAAGTAGAAAGATCCTTTCCTTTCACTGCTTACCACCTACTAGGGCTGAAAAGTGAGTTTCTTCTAAATATTTCTGATTCACGGTTTCATTTTTCATTTTGCCATTGTGCCCTACTTCCATATAACACATTTCTATGATGTAAGACTCTTCTCGAAGTTTTCTCTGTAGCCCAACATCAACAACCAAAAGAAAACACCATTTTGTGTGTCCTTTAATGAACATGATGAGATATAAACATTGAAAGTGAGGGAAAATACGCATTCTCTTTATTTTCCATTTTCCTTACTGAGTAAGGAAATTTAACAATTTGCCATTTTCTTTACTAAGAGTCTCCCCTTAAGAGTTAAATAATCATTAAAATAGCATATTATATCTGGTACATGTGTGGGACATTTATACTAAATTCAGAAAAGAATCTTCTTATAATAGGATCTCAACTAGTAAGGCTGATACCATCTGCACATTTTCTAATAATCTCTTTAGCCTTCCGATGAGCTGGGAGCCTCCCTGCAAATGAGAAACTCTGCTGTAATTAGAACCCAGGCAGCATCACTCAAAATAGAATTGGACGCAAAGACACCAACCCCCTACTCAAAGTCATCTTTCTTACACAATTGAAATGGCATTTGGGAGCAATAACATTTTTTAATAAACTCCAGCCAGAATACATTCTAGATGTGGTTCTGTTAATTAGATCCCAAAGATTCAAGTTTGAATCCAAGCTCTATCACTTCAATGTAAAAGCGGGGTGCAGAGTGGGGCAGGGGGCAGGGGAGGGGGCATGAGTTACTTAACTTCAGTTAAGGCTTGTTATTGGTAAGTTCAGTTTCAGGGTCTTTATTGGTAACATATTTGATAAAATAGCTATACCTAATAGGCTAGGTACTATGCACATGAAGACATTTACATGGTTTCTCATGTCTGGCATATCGTTAATGCTTGATAAATGTGTTAGTCTGGGTACACTAGGGAAACAAATTCACAGCACTCATATGTGTACATTCAGAAAGCATCCCAACTCCACCCCATCCAAGCCCATAAGTCCGACTTAGCCCATATGTCTGACACCAATCTACAAAGTCCTCCTCAAACAAACAAAACACACACAGTTGACACCAAATGCAGGAGGACCATAGGCCAGTGGGCAGAAAGTTTTTGAATCCTGTGGCAGTGTAAGCATATCAGCACTGGCAGGGGTCTCCACACAGCTTCTCCAGCACCCAGGGCTGCATCAGGGTAAGTCCATGTGGCTTCTCCTCAGGGATGTCTGGCAGGAAGTGAGCCTTGCCAGCT
>NW_022103920.1:77054370-77059053 GCF_000313985.2 Echinops telfairi
GTAGTGAGTACCTTGAGGCTTTCTTTGGTGGAGAGGCCTGGCAGAAAAGCAGGGCTTAGGATTTATTAAAATATATTCATTATAATTTACAGAGTATTTCAAGCATATAGAAGTATAGCAAAGAATGTTTACCCAAGCGTCCTTGTGAAAAAGTAATTAGACAAACTACATATTAATATTTTACCTAATAAGGTACAAAGCTCCACGTAGAAAATTGTAACATGCTATGGACTCCTGATGGTGTAGTGGTTTCATGCTGGACTGAGATCTGCATGGTTAGCAGTTCAAAACCACAAGCAGCTCCGCGGAGAAAAATTGGGCTTTTTACTCCCATAAACAGTTCCTCTGGGTTACCCACAGGGCGTCACTATGAGTCAGCATTGACTGCATGGAGTGAGAATGAAGGGACATGGAAATGTGAGATTTCTCAGGTGGGAAATACCTCCGTTCTTGGCTTCGCACGAGAAAGAATTCACGCTGAAACCTGGCTTGTGATCCAAGTGGGTTCTTAAAATGGACGGAATGCATTCCAAAAGATAAGCAATTCAAAACTGTCAGATGCACTGCAGGAGAACAACGGAGCTTTCTACACTCGTAAAGAGTTACAGTCTCAGAAATCCACAGGGCAGTTCTACCCTGTCCTATAGGGTTGCTAGGAGTTAGCAGTCTCAGGAAAATCAGGCCTAACATGAAGATCAGCACAAGCTTAGGATGACGTTAGGAAGAAGTTCTTCTGAGCCAAGTATCTGCTGAGAACCCTGACACGCTAAGACCGGCGGGAAGACCAATATGTGAAAGCAGAAATCAGTCATCAGTTCGCTATGACTTCCCTCCAGCCAGAAAGTGCACTCTGTTCTTCCACCCACAAAGAGGGATGGAAGCAGTGTGAAGATGTGACTGGCTTTGTGTACAAAGAGCCACTTGAAGCTAGTAAAAGGACGAGTATGCAGGGAAAGAAATGGAAAACACTAATTCAGTTTGGTTTCTGAATCAGATTTCTCAGATGACCTGAATCAGCTCAATGAAAAATCTGTTCATTCAAAATCCTTTCACACCGAGTCACAAGAGACATGTGAACAAAATCTGAGATGTTGGTAGAGATATTCAGAGGTAATAGCAATGGGATCTTGCACTCACCACAGAAATATGTCAATAAATATGGGCAAGTGTGTGAACTGGGAAGACACACAGTACTTACTCAAATGGTGAAGTCAGTTGAAAATAACAGGATGCGTGTGATTCTCCTCTGCTCACAGCATTCTTCCATTCCTGGAACAATCCTAGTCTTGAGATTTTACTTTCAGGTATTTAAATGTCTTCTTTAAACTTCAAAGAGCTTTAAATTTCTTCTTTTCATTTTCTGGAGAATAAAACAGTTTGAAATGTTGTTGATTAATTTTTGGAGAGAAAATATATGGGAACTAAGAAGCCTGGTTAGGGACTCTGACTCATGACGACCTCGTGTGTGTCTGTGTCACAAAGGGTTTTCAAAAGTTCATCATCTCCTGTCATTAGGATGCAGTGTGTCAAATGCACTGTCAGATATTCTCTAAATGCAGGTTGGCTATACTCTGTGGTATTTGGGCTCTTGTGGACTTGTTCTAATTTTCTTCCACTTCAACCTGATGTTACCTACCAGCAACAATGCAATTAAGCTTCTCTATCCTTTTTTCCCACCAATATTGTCTTATCCCTGTGTGTTCCACCTGGGGAAGTAGATGTGTATAGTGGACATTAATACTGAGGGAAAAAATAGGGTATTGGTAGTGAAGAGGTGGGTAGTCTGGCAAAATTCTATCATGTGAGCTCCAACTTTGTTTCTAACAGAAATATATTTTTCAACTACTGTTCTTTCTTCATTATTCTGAGATTTGCCACTCCAGTTGCAAATGATTATCAATGCATTTTGACTTCATGTTTGATCAACTTTAGACTGAAGAAGTTGGTTGAATACTTCAGTTTCTTCATCTCTAGCTTTAGTGGTTGGTGTAAATTTGAATAATAGTTGAATCAACTGGTGTATTGACATCTATTATATTTCAAGTTAGCAAGTTAGCACTATATTTCTAGTTAGATCTTGAAATAATCTTTTGATAATGAATGTGTCATTCCCAGTATGGGTAAACAGATGATTATGTGATTCAAAATGGGCAATGCCCATTCCAGCTCAATAATGCCTAGCCTATCAATCGTTATGTGTTCTCTTTCATTTTTATGATTCCTACTTTTCCGAGAGTTATACTTCATATTTTCCATGTTTATCAATGCTATCTGCAGGGATTTCCTTTCATTTTGAATCCTATCCCATCAGAAAATAAAGGTCCCCAAAGCATTATACTCCCACATCTACGTGGAGGAGGTAGTTCTAAGCCAGTTGTATTTTGCATGTCTTTCAACCTGACAGGCCCGTGGTGGTTATGAATTGGGCTGCATCTGGATGGTCAGCAGTTGGAAACCACCCGCATCTCTGGAGGAGAAAGACTGGGCTTCCCACTCCCGTACACACTTACGTCTCAGGACCCATAGGGTCCCGACGAGTCAGCACTGACTCCATGGCAGTGAGTTTGGCATGGCTTGGGGCTTCAACTTGAGGGGTTCATCCTCCTGCGCCATATTTGACAAAGCTCCGCTAGCTGTATCGTTTCAGTGGCTAATCCCGCAGTGGTGGGCATCCTATTTCTGATGCCCACTGTTAGTTGTCTGTTGTCAGTCTGAAAGCGCTGCTGAAACATGTTCATCACGGGTGAACCTGCTGGTATTTGAAGAGTATAAGATACACGATTTGGGGGATGTATTATTAAAAAACAAAACAAACAAAATTCACTGCTATCCAGTCAATGCCAACTCATAGCAACGCTACGGGACAGAGCTGCCCCTGTACTACAATATTTATACCTTCCTATATTGAGCCAATGTATATAATTTTAAAGCAATTTTAATGTTTTGAAGGATAATTATGTCAACTTTCACTGTTTCTTAGTCCTATGCATACTCAGTTTAAGCACAGGAATCATCTTTTACAAAATAGTACTATTTAATAACTAATTGTTTAAAGTTCACATCATTAACTCTTAGATTCAGATGAAAGCATATTTCTGAACTTCCAAATATTAAACGGAGAGACAACTACGAGTAGTGAGTACCTTGAGGCTTTCTTTGGTGGAGAGGCCTGGCAGAAAAGCAGGGCTTAGGATTTATTAAAATATATTCATTATAATTTACAGAGTATTTCAAGCATATAGAAGTATAGCAAAGAATGTTTACCCAAGCGTCCTTGTGAAAAAGTAATTAGACAAACTACATATTAATATTTTACCTAATAAGGTACAAAGCTCCACGTAGAAAATTGTAACATGCTATGGACTCCTGATGGTGTAGTGGTTTCATGCTGGACTGAGATCTGCATGGTTAGCAGTTCAAAACCACAAGCAGCTCCGCGGAGAAAAATTGGGCTTTTTACTCCCATAAACAGTTCCTCTGGGTTACCCACAGGGCGTCACTATGAGTCAGCATTGACTGCATGGAGTGAGAATGAAGGGACATGGAAATGTGAGATTTCTCAGGTGGGAAATACCTCCGTTCTTGGCTTCGCACGAGAAAGAATTCACGCTGAAACCTGGCTTGTGATCCAAGTGGGTTCTTAAAATGGACGGAAGAAGTTTCCGGTTTTACAGTCACTGAGACTGCACACCCGCACACGACCGCCGGAGGCCAGGAGACCGCGGCTCTGCGGAGCGGGCGCAGGACAGGAACCAAGGAGAAGAAGGAGACCTGTGGTCTCAAGGTCCAGGTGTTTGAGCCCTGCAGCTGGGAGGCGTGGTCGACGGTACCCCATTGGCTGGTTGACCACATTGGCTGAATTAAGCCCACTTGGGCCTAGTTCGGACCATCAAGGTGTACCGCCCACCTGGCTTGGGCTTGAATTGGCGCATGCCCAGTACTCTTTATGGCCGGCTAAGGCTCACTTGTTTTTCTTCCAACCTCCTCAATGGGGCCTTCAGGCACGGAGAGGGACAACCGTGTCTCTATCCTGCTACCTAACAGAAATAACTAATGTCCCATTACTTATCTGACTGTGGTGACTCATCTGAAATTGCTGTGTATGTTGTCTATATATGTCTTATATTCGTGCTACTTATGAATGTATGATTACACAGATAATATGTGTTAGCCTTGGTAAATCATAGATATTTACTGTAAGAAATTGCCTTTTCAATATCAATTATGGTAATTTTGTTCAAAAATTACGCTAATGATTTAAAATATATGTGAAAAGAAAGCAGAAAATATTAAAAATGAAAACAACTTTAAAATGGGTCAAAAGGGAGGACAATTGATGAGGCATTATGTTTTAACTTAACTACATCTGCCATAGTCAGCTTTGCAGTGCTTTGTCTCCGATATCAAGGCGACGCACATCCCTCAGCTCTGGTCTGAGGGAATCCCTCCGCGTTCTAATCCATGTGTGGACCCTGCAGATAGATGTGTGCCTTCCACTTCATCCACAGCCTTCTGCAAATGGTGTGGGCCATTTTTAATGCGCTGCTTTCTTTTCAATTCAGGTTTTCTGTTTTGTGTAGACCTTGTAGTTGGTCTTTTTTGTTGTTGTTTTCTCTTCCTGTTTGTGTTTTGCATGATTTTCTGTACATGAAATTCTGGGTAGGCAAATCCATAGAGACAGCT
>NW_022103920.1:77060253-77062012 GCF_000313985.2 Echinops telfairi
TGGCTCTAGTAATGTTACTTACCTGTTTTCTTAACTCAACTCAACTTTTCACCAACCTGAACACTTGTGTCTTTTTTGTCCACCATGGTGGGAAGGTTGGGGAATCATTGGGAATCTCCCAAGGGAAAGGCCATGCACTGGTGATTTCTGCATTAGAGGTAGAGCTTATGTTGTCAGAGATGGTGTTCTAAACATTTAATGATTAGAGGAAGCACTGACCAATAATGACACTGAACGTTCTATGGCGATAATAAGGCAT
This sequence comes from Echinops telfairi, assembly GCF_000313985.2. Lineage (NCBI taxonomy): Eukaryota > Metazoa > Chordata > Mammalia > Afrosoricida > Tenrecidae > Echinops > Echinops telfairi. Next base: position 77,060,513 of record NW_022103920.1, read on the forward strand.
CTTCAAGATAATCCCAAGGCAAACTCAATGGAGGATGAAAGGTAATCAGCAATTGCCCTGTGAGACCCTGACATTGCTAGTGACACACTACAATGGCCCTTTCGGTCATTTGAAAAGCCCAGGATCATGTCAGAGATGTAGTCCCTCCCCTTCTTGGAACTCATGCCCTTTGTGATGCCCTAGGCGACACTGGCATCATTCCTTCCTCACTGGCATGTAGCTTCATCCAGTTGCAACAACCCTGGTCTTAATTGTGTCTTTTAAGCAGATGAGTATTTTAATCTATTGAGGCAGGGGTTTCTTCAACTAGATTAGCACCCTTCATTCAATAATTCCAAAAAATTCATTAAATTCCAAATAAGGACCAGGAGATATTTTTTATTTTTTTACTGCATAAATATAAAGGACCCCCCTCCCCAAACCAAACTTTTTTATGATATGTACTTAAATTATTTTACAAAACAATCTTATCACCTTCACTCTCCATTATACTTAATATATTTGTCAAATCTGCAATTCCATTCTTGGAAACGTTTTCAAACCCATTTGTTTGGATGGCTGACAGCACCTCCCTGATTCCTTTTTTTCACCTCTTCTACATCATCAAATTGCTGTCTTTTCAAGTTCCTCTTCATTCGTGGAAACAAAGAGAAGTTGCACGGAATAAGGTCAAGTGAGTAAAGTGTGTGGGGCAAGAGAGGAATGCTGTTTTTTGCAAAAAACTGGCACACTGAGATGGCTGTGTGAGCAGGTGCATTGTCGTGGTGGCAAAACCAGTCCCCTGTCAGCCATATATCAGGCCTTTTGTGTTGCATGCTTTATGCTATCTTTTCAGAACCTCTAATCAAAAGCTTGATTAGCAGTCTGACCTAGTGGAATGAACTCCAAATTCACTATCCCCCTCACATCAGTGGAACTTTTTTCCAGGTTTGTAATAACATGAATAAATAAGTTAATTAATGAGAACAGCCATGTTGTCCACTAATCCCTATGGAATCTTCAAGATACTCACAAGTCAAACTCAATGGAGAATGAAAGGTCATCAGAAATTGTCTGTGCAAATTGTTCTCAAATTATTCCCAAAATGAAAACATTTAACACAGAAGACAGGACAGGCAGAATAACCCTCCCAGTTTTTTAAAAATAGGAGAGCAGGGAAGGGTCATTTGTACCCAAGATATCACTGTAACAATTCATGGTAAAGATTCAGGAACTGCCATTACCAGGGAGGAAAAGGAGGTAACAGAAATCAAATGCCATTAGTTCATAATCATGGCACGTATAGATCTGTTTGGTTCTTTCATAAAAAATTGCCTAAATCTTACATACGCAAACTCACGGTGATTAGAAATCTGCTGATTTGCTATAACTTAACACCATGCCTACATAGTTTATGTTAGAAATTGATTAATTGGCAGCTCACACCACTGCTGAGAGGTCTTCAGTTGCAAATGGTTCTCTTAATGCCGAGATTCTTGGCCATCTGTGAAGGTATATCTG
>NW_022103920.1:77062522-77068243 GCF_000313985.2 Echinops telfairi
ATGAGAGCTATCTCCAGATGTCTGGAGGAAGCTTTCATGGAAGAGGCTTTGGCCAGAGCTGTGGAAGGCTCCTCCCACTGACCGAAAGATCCTTAAAACGATGTCTCATTTATAATTTGATCCCTAGCATTTGGGCTCAAAATAAGCATTCAATCAGCCATTATTCAGTGAATAAATGTGGTTCAAAAGGAAGATTTGGGCATATGTTTAGGAAAACTCATAAAAGAGAAATGTTCAAAATGAAAGGGTCTGCTATTGTGAATAGTTTTTTCAATATGTAGTTTGTTGAAATAAAATCTAGATGACCATTAGATGAGTTTCTTCCAATTATAAGGCATTCCGATTTATGCATTTGACTTTCAATGAGTTACTGAGTATTATCTAGGTCAAATGGTTTTGCTCATTATACCCAAGGTGACTTTGCCTGATACTCACACAAATTGCTTCAATTGTGAGGCTCATCAACCATGCTGCAAATCATGCTGTTGATTGGGGTGGGGGTGGGAGGCAGAAAAGAAGCATTGATAGATGCGTTTAGCCTACCGTCACTACTAACAGGAAGACGTGGTGACAAAAAGAAAATATTAAAACAAGTGCCTTATTCACCTCAGTAAATAAAACACCCCTAATAAACAAGAGGACACTTTTGTTCATGAAGTGAGATTGCTAATAAAATTAGAACAAGAAAAACTTTAAAAACAGACTGCATTACAGATTTACACTTAAAAGTCACTACGTCATGCTGGATGGTTGACAGGGGAGATCCTACATAATCATATATAACTATGAAATTTTATAATAATTCGTTCACACATATGATTCATTAGTCTATGGTTTTATATGTTTTAGTATTTTAAGGAGGAATATTCTGCCAATCCACCTTGCTCTAGAGATTTTTTATAATCATGTCATTAAATATCCAGAATATTTATTTTTCAAAATCTCCATTGTTAAATGCTCACTTTTTTTTTCTACATAGAGGAGTCATGTTGCCAAAGTCACAAATTCACAACTAACTAATTGGTCTTTCCTTAAGGTCTATTTCTGCACTAAGAACTTAGTCATAGAATTTACTTCCACTTGAGTACTGTTTAGTTAAATTTGTAGCCTTTCTAAGACTTTTTAAAACATTGGAATGTTTTGAAAATGCAATCTTTTTCATTAATGTAAGAGCCCTGCCTGCAAACTTGCGTTTATCCTGTTGAGTCAGGACGTACTGATAGATGCCTGAATTTACCCAGAGCTTTAAATGTTGTGCTCCAAGTGCCCTTTGATCCCAAGGATTCAAGGAGTGCATTAATGTGGTCATGAATATAATATTTAATAAGAAACCTTGTGTAGGATTTTAAAAACTTTCCATTTGAAGGTAGGGATTTTTTGGGTTTGTTTGTTTTTTTGCTTCTGAATAATAGAGAAGGTATCACTGAATAAATATAGCTGAGAAAGCAGGAGAGTTGATTGATTGTACGAGTTGCTCTGCAGTCCCAGGACTTAGAAAAAAAATGAAATTTAAGGGTAGGGAGTCCTGAAAAAAGAAAAGTTTTCAAGTCTGGTGTGTGTTGTTTTTCTACATACAGTAGTTGAAATCAACTGTCAAATCTGCTTAAGTATAACATAAAAAAGAACAATTATGGTTAGCACAAGCATGTCTGTCTTTATGCCATAAAGCCACAGAAGAGGCAACTGTGATATAGTAATAACAAGGGCCCTAACTACTTTTCATGTTTGATATGATGTTTTGTAAATCCTTTAAGATAGAAAAAAGAATTGCTTTAAATGGCTCTATATGTAAGTTTAACCACTCCCAACCAGTTCCTTTTTTTCTGCCCTGTCTATATTGATAGGATTATATGTCCTGCTTTTCTCGATTGAAAATAATTTAAGAATGGAAAGCTTTTCTTGTTTTTCTCTTCTCGTGTCCCCTGTCATGCACAGTACTGCTTTCGCTTGAGACGGGGCAGATAAACAAGACCCAGAGGTATACTTTGATTCTGTTTGCTAATGAAAATGAAAAAGTGGAAGAGGATAAAAAGGAGAAGGAATGTGAGGAGGAAGAGACAAAGTACAGACGGACATTAACTGAAGTGCACTCATTAAAGCAATCAAAGTAAATCTAGTTGGATCATTTGGTGTCTGAATTGGCACATTAACCCACTGTTATCAAGTCATTTATGAGTCGTGGTGACCCCAGAGGCCAGAGTAGAACTGTTCTCTAGGGATCTGAGACTGTAAATATTCACAGGAGTGGAAAGCCTCATCTTTCTCTAGAAGAACAGGTAGTAGATTTAAACCTCTGAACTTGTTGCTAGCAGCCCAATGCCTAACCTACAGCTCCCACCAGGGCTCTTTAGACATAAATACTAAATGATAGATTGATTAATAACTTCATACCCAGTATCAATGTTGTTGCCGATAATCTTGAGAACGTTTAACATAGACCCTTTGTAAAGATAACAAAGTTAGAGGCTTAAGAAACTGTTCATATTTTTTCCATCTTTTAGTTTTATGTGTTGATGAATATGTCTAATGTTGATCTTCATAAACCAAATAATCATTGTGGCAAATATTTTTTCCCTACCCTGATTGGAAGGTTTATTTTCAGTTACCAACCTGGTTCAACTGATGTATTTCCTTGACTGAATTAGTGATGAAATGTTCTGTACTCAGAGACGCTGACAGCCGAGTCCATAGACTGCCCGTTTCCTTTGCAAAGATGATCCTCATTAGGCAGCATGAGTTTGATCAGGGCTGGACCTCAGCCGGCTTTTAATTAGACAAAGTGCGCTCTCAGTATCTACCCTATTGTTTGTTCCGCCTTGTATGTGCTGTGGAAGGTCACCTTTCAACGGAAAAAAAAAGTCTATTTCCAAGTTAGTGACATAGTTTTTAATAATTTATTGGCATATAATGAACATATACAATTTAATCATTCGAATTAAGAAGAGTTGAGTGATAATCATCACAATCCATTTCAGATCATTTTATTCTCCCTCGTACTCATTGTCATTAGCTCCCCTTTTCTCCCCAATTTCCCTTGCCATGCCCCTAGGTAATTGTTATAGGTATATAGATTTACCTATCCTGGATTTCATGTGCAGAAAATCATACCAGACATAAACAAGAAACATAAAAACCAGCACAATCACAAAACACAGTCTCAATAAAAAAGCAGAAAGATTAAAAACAAAACCTATTTTAAAATGGATCAAAAGGGAGATCAAATGACAGAGTGTTACATTTTAACGTGCCAAAAGGACTTGACAATCCTCTCTGCCTGATAGCAAGGCTATTCACGTCCCTGGACTAGGATCAGAGGGGACGGATTTGGGGCTTCTACTATCATCCATGGCCTTCTGCAAGTTGGGTAGTCAGAATTTAGCTCTGATACTGTTCTTCCCTCCAGATTTAAATTTTATTGTTAACTAGTCTTGGATCCCTGGTGGCTTAATGGTTAAAAGATGAGCCATGACCCACATTGTCAGCAGGTCAAAAGCACCAGCAGCGCCTTGGGAGAAAGACTGGGCTTTCTACTCCTGTTAACAGTTACAGTCTCAGAAACCCACAGGGGAGTCACTATGAATCAGCAGTGACTCAATGGCAGGGAGTTTGGTTTTTGTTTTTGGGCCACATATGCTGCTGTGTTTTGTCAATCTGAACTTAGTTGATGCCATCACTTAGATGGCTGCTTGTTTGAAGACAAGCATTAAAAACCCCTCACATCTTTCTTTCTGATAGTTGGGTACCATCTGATTTCTTCACCACACATCAATATAGCACCCATATCTTCAGTGATCTAATGGGGGTATTGAGTGGAGCCATGTCTTAAGAACTAATTGTTAGGGTTAAGGCTATAAGGGTGAGCTCCAAACCCATTCATCTACCTATGCTTTATTTATGTCTCCACTTCACTTTGAAGACACAATAGAAAACATTATAAATTATCCCCATGGGGCATCTGGTAATTCTATTGCTGGTATCATTAATTTAGGCAGTGGCATAGAATTGAAAACACTGTTGAGAAAAGGAAATTATGCATGCATATGCCAGCTTTTCAGACCTCATTACATTACTTGTTGATTTGTACACATTAAATATTTAAGTGACTGCACACTATTTACACAAACAATGATGGCTGGAGATAGGGCAAAATTTTCAATAGCCTGAAAGACTAACTCATGTCTTACAAAAGCAACTCACTGCCATCCAGTCAATTCTGACTTATAGTGACCCTAAAGGACGGGGTAGAAGTTTCTGATACTGTTAACTCTATAAGGGAGTTGAAAACCTGGTCTTTCTCCCATGGAGCATCTGGTGGCTTCAAACTACTGACCTGTGGTTAGCAGCCTAATGAATAACCACTATGCCATCAAGACTCCAAATGCCACAAACAAAGAGAGAGCACAAAAGCAGCCAATCTAAGTAGTCCCAAGCCACCATTCATTGGGCACCCTCAGAGCAAAAGATCCGAATGAAAGTCCAACCCCTAATCAGTACAATATCCATGATTCTCTTTACCTATAAAAATAGCCCACGTCCCTGCCTTACCACAGGTCTACCAAGGAGACTATTTGGTCTACAATACAAAATGCCTACTCATAATTTAAGGTCCTATCCTCCCCTGTTGTGACTTTTTTTGTTGTTAACATTGACTTTTTGTGTTCTGCACTTTGGCTGACCATCCATGTTTGCCTGAGTCTTTCCTGATTTTAACCCAGATCCCAGGAAATAGCTCTATCCTGGGCCAAGCATAAAACCTATTGCACCGAATTGGACTAGTGAAAACATGCAATGGGGAGAATTTTTAACCTTCTCTCTGAAGTAGTAGCTCTTAGTTGGAGGATTTGGGGAGGACCTTAAGCCTCCTCTCTCTAATCCCTGTTCACCACGAGCTATTTGGCTCATTAGAAGTCCAAAAGGCCCTGCCTTCCTTCCTTCTTTACAGGACTCGTTAAGCCACACACCTCAGTTTTTCTGTTCAGTGTCTCTTCCTGTTCCTCTGGTAGGCAGGGTGCCTGAGAAGAAAAATCTAGCAACCTACTTCCCCAAACAACAACCACTGAACACATTGTGGAGTACAGTCCTCCTCTGATACACTGAGAGCTGCCAGGAGTCACAAGCAATACAACAGGGTTGTGTTGTGTGTTTGCGTATGTGTTATACATGCCAAAGCTCTTCTTAGCTCCAAGGAACACATCTTATCTATCTTAACTGAGGTAAAGGAAATATTAGTGACAGAGTCCCCATTATGTAGCTCAGACATCTCTTCTCTTACACACTGTCTCCAGTCTGCTGATTCTGTGGCTCTGAGATGCTCCTCAGTCCTCAGACACCTGTGTTTGACTTGTGCTGGAGATGTATGAGAGATGGCATGAAAAGAGCTCATTGAAGAATTATTTTAAATGCTTTAAAACAAAATAGCTTTCAAAATAAAACAAATGATTGTCTAGAATAGGCACACAGAGTAAACTAAGTGGTGGAAATAGGGTTCCCATTAAAGAGGTTCTTAAGAGCTTGCACAAGGCAGGATTCTAGGGAAAGTGGATTAATTTCTGTATTAGTCTGGGTACTTTAGAGAAACAAGTCCACAGAAACTCATGTATAAGAGAGAGTTTTACATAAAGGGTAAGTGCGCATCAAGAAAACATCCTAACCCAGTGCTGCCCAAGCCCACAAGTCCAACATTAACCCATATGTCCAACACCGCTCCACAAAGTCCTCCTC
>NW_022103920.1:77069398-77104978 GCF_000313985.2 Echinops telfairi
TGTGGGCTTTGTTGCTTCTGAGCTAGATGACTGCTTGTTTACTATCAAACCTTTAAGATCCCAGATGCTATATCTTTTGAAACCATCTGCACTCCATTCAACCCTGAAAAACACAATGATGTGCTATTCCGTCCTGAAGAGCATTCCCCAGTGCAGAATGCATTGTGAATTTATCTGAACATATATGACCAGGAACCATGAACAGGTACCCAAAATCCCTGGAATCGCTCTGGACGGAGCGGAGCTTTCACAGTACTCATTTTTCCCACGAGGCAAGCATCCAGCAACTCGCTGAGTTAGTGCACTCAGTGGCGTTGCCTGGAAGGGTTGTTTCTTGTCCCAGTGATTTTTTTCTTAAAAACAGTTTCACTTGGACCTCGTTTTTTGAGATGGCTGATTTAAGAGAACAGCATAGGGCTGTGTAATGTTATTTCCTTCTGGGGAAAAATGCTGCAGAAACTTGTGATTTTGAACACAGATTACAAGTACCACACTATGGGTAAAAATAAAGTGTATGTGTGGTTTTCTTGTTTCAAAAAAAGGTGGATTGTTGCTTGATGACAAATCTCCTTCTGGATGTCTGTCAGCTACCCAAACAAATGAAAACGTTGACTCCTAGTTCCTTTGGAGTTCATTTGACCAGGTCAGACTGTTAATTGGGCTATTCAGAGGTTCTGAAAAGATTGCACAACAGTGTGTGACAAAAAAGGCCCAATTTGTGCCAGATGGGAGACTGGTTTTGCCACCATGACAATGTACCTGCTAATGCAGCCATCTCAGAATGCCAGTTTGGGGCAAAAACACAGCATGCCTCTCTTGCCCCTTGCACCTGACTCACCTGACCTTGCTCTGTGTGACTTCTTTTTGTTTCCATGAATGAAGAGGGACATGAAAGGACAGCGATTTGACAACTTAGAAGAGGTGAAGAAAAGAAATGGATGTGCTATCAGTCATCCAAACAGATGAGTTTGAAAAGTGTTTCCAAGAATGGAACTGCAGATTTGACAGATGCATTAAGTGTCACAGAGAGCACTTTGAAGGTGATAAGGTTGTTTTGTAAAAGAAATTTAAATACATAGCTTTGAAAAAAAATCTGGGTTTGGGGGGTATCCCTCATACACATTGACAGGGGAAATACATATGCGCTTTTAAGAAGGAATAGTTCTGGTGACTTGTATTATATATGAATTATAGCTCATTGGAATTGTTATATAAACAAGAACAAACATACTACCTGTATCCCTTTCATTTTTCCCTGCTTTTCACTGGTATCGTAATATTTTTTCATTTACTTGCTCATTATTCCTCGTCTACTTTTCCCTTGGGAGAAGTTTAGAGCTTATTGCTGATTTAAAAGAGGAGCTAAAACTCCCTTAATAGATGTCAAATGAGTGATAAAGATAAAATGTCATTTACCTTGGACCTGCCTTTGCAATTTCCTTCAGAGAATCTTCCAATGTATTTGCTCTGAGTGTCTCCCACTGACAAGCCATGCCATTCATTCTTACTTTTCCATTAGGCAATCAGGAATCCCTTCTTTATCCCTCTCTTTGAATCCGCTTCTTTGTAGCAGCAGATAAAGTGCCTGGAGAAGGATATGGGGAACGACTTGAGAGTGAGGAACAACAAGAGAACTTCCCCTGACCCTGGGAGTCAGGTGCTTCACAGCCTCGCTCCAACCTTAGTCCGTCTGCTATGTCATCATCAATTTATAGAGCGGTATGTCTAAGAAAAAATCTCATCTCATGAAGTCAATACTGACTCACAGAGACTCTATAGGTCAGGGTACACCTGCCCCATGAGTTTCTTGACTGTAACTGTTTAGAGGAGTAGAAAGCCCCATCTTTCTCCTCCAGAGCTGCAGGTGGTTTCAAAATTCTGACCTCTTTAATTGCAGCCCAACACATAACCATTATGCCACTAGCACACCTGTAAAGTTGTATGTCAAGGATAGATATTGTTTGTGAAGTTCCATTTATTTAGCCTTTCGTTTAGTGTACAACTGTATAGAAGCACGTCCATTACCAGGTCTCCTGAGGACTTACATTTGGAGAAAGATCTCCTGGTAGAGGAAATAATTCTGAAGTTTATCTCATTTCAATAACGCTTTTGGCCTCCCTTTTCCCAGAAGAGATCCTAGGTTCACCTAGTGACCAGTGACTTCCAAAGTCTCAGGCATTGTCGTCTAAGCAGGATACTAGGGATGGAAAGTATAATCCAGGCATGGACAATCAGAGGAACGCTGACTTTAGTGATTGGCTGAGGGAGACGTGTAATGGTTACAGTGGCCCCATCAGAGTTGCTCTTCTTGAGAGGAAATTATCTTTCCCCTCCCTTATTAGTCATGCAAAGCAGAACCACCAAGAATGATGTATTTGTTGTGAGGTACTGGTGAATCATTTCCAACCTGTACAATAAAACGAAACACTTCCAGGTTCTGTGCATCCTCATAATTATTATGTTTGAGCTGATTGTTAAAGGTACCATGTCAATACAGCTTGTTCAGGGACATCTTTCTTGCTGACCATCTACTTAACCAAGTATGATGTCCTTTTCGGGGCCTCCTCTCAGCCATTAACATGTCCAAAGTAGATGAGACAAAACCATCTAAGGATCCTTCTGATGTTACTTATTCCAAGACAGATTTGTTTGTTTCTCTGGCAGTCTACAGAAACATGAAGGGTATCGATTCGTTTGTGAGAGTTGGTAAATGTAGAGACTGGTCCATTCTCTCTTGGTTGTCGTGCCTAATGTCATAGGGAATGTGGAGGGACGGAAAAGACAGGTGTGGAGTGGAAGAGATCAGGAACAGGAACCTGGGCTTGTCAATGACTCACCCCTCTGTGTGCCGTGGAGGGGGGCATTCCTCCCCGACCCCACACATCTCAGCTCATGCACTGGGTGGCATGCACAAGAACTGGTGCTCCAGCTACAGACATTTGAAGAAACAAAAGGGCGACATCACCGAAGAGCTGAATCTGCAGTTAGGCAGCCGCTCCCCAGCAACAAAGAGCCGTGAGCTACAACAGGCTCTGGCCTACACCTTCCACAAGTAACTGGGGCGACTACGACACTTGACCTTTTCACATCTTCCACTGCCATCTCTTGTGCCCAACTCTAACCAAACCACATTCACTTTAGAGAACTCTGAAAAAGATAGGTTATCTTAGCCACGCTGCCAAATTGCAAAGCCTGGTGGGAAAATGTGAGCCTGGCACTGCTTGTTGCCATATCTTGTTCCCATGAAAGGAGACCCCATACTGCTGAGCCACTTGGTGGGGCCCCAGACTGGAATTTGTGTAATCAAAGGCAGGGATGGAGAGAAAACAAACTCTGATCACATCTCCAACACTGGTCCCTATAATGCCGGGAATCACCCCTGTGGCTCTCCATTGGACGAGACAATGCATTATTTATGCTCAAGCCAGTTTGACATTGGTTCCGTGACGCTAGTCCGGAAAGGTAGATACATGACAATAGCTAGTTAGCACTGCATGCATGCTCTGGCAGCTAGAGTCTAGCTGTAGTTTCTTAGTAATTTTAATGAGCAGTCTTAAAAAGCAGGAAAATCTGTCCCAAAGATCACCAAACAGCCATTAGTTGGTATATTATTATTGTTCAGATCAGAAGAATAAGTGAAATATATGCTCTACATTAAAAAAAGTCACAGCACAAAGACAGAAGGTTCATTTTTTTATATGAATCAATTAATTTCATCAGAAAAGGCTGGTATTGGAACCCAGGCAGAAGCACCTCAGAAGAAGAGCCTGGGAATGCGCTTACCGAAGCTCTCAGCCCTGGGAACCAGGCGGAGCGTCATTGTATTCTGCATGCTTGGGGTACTCTGAGAAGGAATCAACTCAACAGCAACTAACAACAAAAATGGATCACAACCAACCCTTTCTCTCATCCCTTTCACACCCTCCCTGCTTTCCACCATGGGGGAAGGGGTCCGGTGAGCTCTCATCCTGAGAGCGAATGAGGGCTTTTCTTGGTCTTTGTTTTCCCTGTAGAATGAATTTTCCTACTCAGCTAAGAAGTGGGTGTTAGCTAATTCTACGGTTCAGTTTAACCTAATATATTTAGAGTCACCATTACAACAGATTGCCAAAACAAAAATTCTGCTTAACGGAGTAAACTTGACCAAACCAAATTAAGTCAAATCAGTAATTTGATTATGATTAAGTTGATTTGACTTAATCTGGTTTAGTCAAGCTCGCTCTTAACTTGTTTTTGGATTTTTCAAATACTGATCATATTTCCATGACTATATTAGATACTTTAGTATAGTCCATGGTTTAGCAACAACATTTAAGGTCTCCTTTCAGGCACAGAATCGCAAATATCTCTAAGAATAGAAAAGGATGGCCATTGGGCTACTACCAGCAAGGTCATTAGTTCAAAACCACTGACAAAGAAAGACTGGGCTTTCTATTCATATAAAGGATTACAGTCTTGGAAAATCACAGGGACCATTGTATCCTGTCCTGTAGGGTGACTATGAGTTGGCATCAACTCAATGGCAGTGAGTTATAACCAGTTAGGACAGGATGTCTAGAGAAGCAAATCCACGGATGCTCATTTACTTATTTTAAAAAAACATTTTATATCAAGAATTAATTATATATCAAGAAGACATCTCAGCACAGTCCAACTCAAGTCCATAATTCAGATACTGGGCCAGAAATTCCTCTTCAGACTCAAGTAGCAGCAGGCAGGTGGCACAGAAAGGTGAACCAGGGCGGTGCGTGCAGAGTCAAATGGATCGAAGACCAGTGGGAATATGGCGGGGCACTGGCAGCTTTTAGGGTCAGGCAGCCCACATAGGGTGACCTCTGGTGGCAGCCAAAAGCCTCAGTGAAGTCCCAGTGAAGAGGAAGGTGAAGTGTGTGCTAGTTCGGGTGGACTAGAGAAACAAATTCATAGACACTCACATGTGTGTAAGAAAGAGGTGTATATACAAGAGCAATTGAGCAATATTGAGAAAACACCCCAGCCCAGTCCAGATCGAGTCATAAGTCTGATAGGTGCCCATATGTCCCATACCAATCTATAAATTCCTCTTCAGACTCACGAAACACATGCAATGATGCTGTATGCAGGAAGATCACAGGCCAGTGGATGGAAAGTCCTGTGGATGCAGTGGTGGTAGAGGCATCTCAGCGCTGGCTGGGTTCTCCACGTGGCTCCTCCAGCTCCGGGTTCTGGCTGCATTAGTGTAGCTCCATCAGGCTCTTTGTCAATAATGTCTCCCAGGGAGTAAGCATGTGTCCTGCCTCCAGGGAGCTATTCATGTCCCTGGTGCCTCCAAATGAGGTCATCAAGCTGCGACCTGATTGGCTGGCTAAACTCCATCCCTTCACTCTTAAGTCTCAAATTGACAACAGATTATGTAACTACCACAAAGTGGCAGGAAGGCAGTTCCAAATGGCCACAGATGACTGACAGGCGTGTCTAGTTGAGAGAAAATCATCCAACTACCACACCATGGATTTACCTAAACTTCCAGTGATAAGGTTGGATACACTAATGTCAAAGTGCAGTTGGTTAGCTCTTTGCCGCTTCTCATTATCATTATCCTTTAAGTATGAAACTATCATATTGGTAAAAAGAATGTCTGATTACCTTATTACCAGACGATTGTAATCACTTTGTAATTTTACAGTGAAAATAAGATATAAAAACAGTTGGTATTGATTGCATCGATTAAAAATGCTCATGTTAAACTCAGTACAACACCAGCGTTCATTCTGGAATTTTCTCTTTGGAATTACCAATTTCTATCCAGTATAAACCTCTCCATTTCACCCGCTCAAATGTAAATTGACTCCATTATCCAAAATTGCAAGACCATTTATTATGTTTAAAACGCTCTGAATTTACCTAAATAGAAACATCAGTGTAACACATACATGCAAAAGTTGCAAAGTCTTAGAGCACTCAATGAAATCTTGATGCTGAATAAAATAAAATAGAAGATGCTAGAGATGTAGAAATTCAAGTTTCTTGTGTTATATGGTAAATTTCAATCTTCTCTTAGGGATCAGTAAATATGTAAATAAAGAATGAAGAAATAAACCTTTTCTCCCTCAGCACATCTATGGATTTACCTCAGTTGGAAGACAGTAGCATGCAATCTTAGAAACTTCACTCTGTGACCTGTACATATGTGTGTGCCAAAGACAACATGGGGAGTGAAGCGTGGAAGCACACCAAGGGGGAAATAGTGCACACGTAAAGCAAAAGAAGATCTTTTATAATGAGAAATCCTCCCAGTAACATAAGTTTTCATTATTGTCCTCTTCTTTATATCACCTCACACATCCTTTTGGCATTAAACATTTGCAGAAAATACCATTTAGAGCAGCATAAAATGAAAACTCATGTCTTCATTCACATAACTTCCAATTGTTACATCATATGATTTTGACTGCATTTTACGGATTACATGTTCATATTACATATTCAAAACTAGTTAGTAGCAATGACATTTCTAACTCCACTGCTACCAATGAGAATATTGTATTCAATTTTTTCCTAAAAATCTGATCGTCCCATAGTTGTTTAAAGCTCCATGCAGTCTTTTCAACATTACAAGACTTGTTATGTCACCCTTGGTACCTGCAGTGAATGACACGTGAGTGAAAACATGTCCTGAGTTGGCTTTCACATAAAGGCTATAGTAAAAGGAAGTAGAGGATCGGTAGCTTATAGAAAAATTGTGACATTGTAAATGGAATGCCAGACTCAAATCTCCCTTCGTGAATCATGAATCAGAGCGCCCAAGGCACAACTGAAAGGGCCGTCTGTGCTTTAACCACTTTTGATAAAACTTACAGAAGTTTTCGACAAATGGCCTTTGACACTTTTAACGATGTCACGGATAGGTTTAAAGTACGCTTTTTAATTCCTTTGACTTGGTGGTGGTAAGCTATCAACTACTAACGACAATTTATGATGACCACATTAACCTTTTCTGATTATCCAAATCCACTGTAGGGGGAAATGCAAGATTTCAAAAACAGAACTGATGTATAAAGATATTAGATTGAAATCCTTGCAGAAGGATTTGTTACAAATTTACAAAATGCATTTAAACTGTTGCTTCATCTTGAAATACAGAAATTCTGCTTTTCAAACTAGTCCTGAAATTTCTGGACCACCATCACATCCAATGTGGTACAAATCTAAAGTGCTTGATTAATCTTACTGCTCTAAGCAGCCAACATCTCTGTCTTCTCTGATTTGGGAGCCTGGGAAAACTCAGTTATTTCTTCCTTCTGCTCCTTGCCCTAAATTCTTTGATTTGCTGATTTATTCATAAGATTCCAAAAGTACTCTAAAGAAAGAAAAATCCCCACTCAAAACAATTGTGTTCTAAACTTCCAAATTGTGGGTTTCTCTCTGAATGTATTTCCACTAAAAATAAACCCTGCCCTTGAATGTGTGTGCATGGCTCCTTGAGCCGGCTATGTTCTCTGATCATCAAATATAAATATTGAAAGCCTTAAAGGTTGTTCTTAACTTTTATTCAAATTACCTTTGCCAGTACACCAGATACCCCTGGGATGGTGTATTAAAAGCTCTAAAAAGATTCTGCTTTTACTTTTTAGCCAAATGGACATGTTTTATTCAGGATCCTGAAACAAAATCTTTATTCAGCTCCTCCTAGTTGCTCTTGAGGGTGTGGCTCTCCTTCCTACATTCAAGCATTTGTAACAGCCCTACAGTAGATCCTTCCCACCTCTGGGCCCAGCATGCTGGCTCCCTTGCCTACTACTGCGTTTCCCTCCTGCCCAAGGACTTCCATGTAATGAAGAAACACCTCTTCCACCCACTCCAGACTACAGATCACACCAAACACGCCTTTGGGATCATCATTTCTTTTCTGAGGAGGAAGAATTACCGGGCTGTCCTCCCGCTGATGTTACTCCTCCCTCCCAGCCCCATGGCTCTTAATCAAAGGACCCTTCTTTAGCAGCTGCTAATAATGATGTCCTTTAATATTTAACTTTAAAAAAAAACCCAGACATTTTCACTTTGACTGGAATGAAGATTTACAGAGCAGAAGGACTTTTCCATTTAATAATTTTAATACCTTTTGTTTCATGTCATGATTGTAATCCCAACAATGAAATTAGTTTTCCTACTTCTTCCCCGTGTTTCCTAGTTCCATTTCTCCTTCTTTCCGAACCCTTCTGAACTTTGCCCTTGGGGAAATGCTGCCCTTAATATCTCAAGTGGTTCATTGTTCTAAGTTGTGAGTATTCCATTAGTGTTGTGGCTCCCCTTAAGTAGAACTGTCTATGCTTGGCTGAAAATTGAGCCATGGGAGTGAGTTCATTTTCAGACCTGAAAAGTTGCTAAGGGCTGTAGTCTTAGGTACCCACCAGTCTCTATGTAATCATTCAGACCGGTCTCTTATATGATTTCGAGTTTTGTTACCTTATTTCCCACCCAGATTCAATGGAGAGTTTTCTTTTTAAAAAAAAATCATTTTATTGGGGGCTCATGCAACTGATCACCATCCATCCATCCATCCATTGGGTCAAGCACATTTGTACATTTGTTGCCATCATCATTGTCAAAGCATTTTCTTTCTACTTGAGCCCTTGGTATCAGCTCCTCGATGCAGGGCCTTCTAATGTGATCCCTTTCAGAGTAGTTCGTTGGTGGTGGCCAGACAACATCTAATTCTTCCAGTCTCTGGATCATGTGATTGTACCGGATGCTCCCATGCACCTCCGGTGTTCATCATTCTTCTTCCTTCCAAACAGGGAAAGATGAGTAATTGCAGTTTAGTTGGCCATTCCTGAGCATGTAAGACCCCAGTGACTCTTCATCAAAGTAGGATGCAGAACATTGTCTGTGTGGACTGTGTTCTGCCAATTGAATTGAATGTCCCCTGGGACTATGGCCCTGAGTCCCCAGGCCCAGCAACTCAGTACTTCAAGGTGTTTGGTTATGTCTAAGCAATTTTCATTACTTGACCACCTGCATGCTCTACCACACCCATAGATATATTTGTAGCAAAGGCAAATACCTATGTGTAAGTACCCTTTGTTAAACCTACATATAT
Source organism: Echinops telfairi (assembly GCF_000313985.2). Classification (NCBI taxonomy): domain Eukaryota; kingdom Metazoa; phylum Chordata; class Mammalia; order Afrosoricida; family Tenrecidae; genus Echinops; species Echinops telfairi. Next base: position 77,078,478 of record NW_022103920.1, read on the forward strand.
TCATGGGTACACTCCCTCTCTGACTTCCCATTGCCATTCAACCTGCATGCCTATCCATGCATCTTCTTATAGATAACCTTATTACAGGAGTATGTATTTAACCAGACTTACCTCAGTTACCTTTAATTCTTACCCTTTTCCCAATGTTTTCTCTACAACTGTCATTTTTGATCAGCCTCCTTCTTATTGTATATTACCTTCCCCTTTGCCCAAGTTAGCACCTGTCTACCCTATAGCCAGTAATGTACTCTCTTTTTAAAATATCAATCATTATCACTAAATCCTAATAAAGTGTATTAGTCTAGGTTTAGTAGAGAAACAAATTCAGAGACACTATGTGTGTATAACAGAGAGCTTTAAATCAAAGAATAATTGTATATTAAGAAAACATCCCAGCCCAGTCTAGATCAAGTCCATGAGTCTGATATTAGCCCATATGTCCCATACTAGTCCATAAATTCCTCTTTAGACTTACCCATCCCTGCCAGCGCGCTGGCTGTCATCAGCGTGGCTCCATGTGGCTTATCAACAGGAATGTGCAGCAGAGAGAGCATGTCCACCTCCAGGGAGGAAGAGGAAAAACTTCCCAGAATCCTCATGAGAAAGCCACATCCACAAGAAGGGATTACCAGGCTGTGACCTGATTGACAGGCTAGCCTCCACCCCTTCATTCATAATATCCTCAAGTTGACATGTGATTACGTAACTACCACATACAGTCAGGATTCATGCTCTTTTTTGACATATTGATTTCAACTACCTGTGTGCCAGTCACAGATGCACATGTGTACCTGTCAATTTAATACTTAAATGAACCAGTGTCCCAACCTTAGAAACACTGCAAATGACAAGAGGAATGAACATGCCGGCAGGCACAGGCCATCTCTTTGGGAGCCTAGACAGCAATTAGCATTCATATCGACACGGATTCCTACCCAATCTTTTTTACTTGCAAAGGCTTATAAAGCCTGCCACTATAACCCATCCCCTCCTCTTTCTCTCTGTCACACACACACACACACACACACACAGTCTACTGATTTCAGTTGTTGATAAATCCATATTTTGTTTTCTATTAATAACTCTTGGTATTAAAGATCCCCAAGAGCTAAAGAAACACTCTGCATTATGGTCCTGCAGGGAAAAAAATAAATCAGAGTTCGGCAGGATTCGACAGGTCCCAAGATGCTAAAGGAGGCTGATGGAAGCATCAGGCCCATGTATGCACACGGCAGATTTTAGATCATAAGTCATATTTCCCTTCTGGCAGTCTTTTAAGAGATGGTGAAAAAAGAGCAGCAGCATTCAATTAAATGAAATAGCTACAGTTTCCCTATGACTTCTGTCTCCGTTAGTGCTGCTTTAACAGAAGGACCACAAGTGGATGACTTCAACCAACAGACATTTAACTTCTCACAGTTAAGGAGACCAGAACGTCAGAGTCAGGGACCTAGGGGGAGGCTTCATGTGGTTGGACATCTCTCTTTTCCCACTTAGGCTTCTACCTTGTAGTTTAATCTCTTTTTAAAAAGAAAGAGACTCAAAATATAGCCTACACTAATCCTGTTACATGACTATAACAAAGACAACCTTATCCCAAATGAGATTATGACCACAGCTATTGAGGTTAGCATTTGAAATACATATTTGGGTGGGGAGAGGGGCAAAATTCAACCCCCAACAAGTTCTAAAATGCATTAAAACTTTTTTTTTTTGCTATTCAGCTACATGATAGATAAAAAATTAAATAAATAAATAGAAACACATTTTGCCAATCAAAAGCATACTTTATGTGACCTGAATACCCTTGGACCTCCTCTCTAGTCATGTGTTTATGTGAAAAATGGCAATAATACTCGGCAATTCTGATGAAGGATAAAAGATGTCAGGCCAGGTTGACTAGAGAAACAAATCAAGTGACACTCATATACATATAAGGAAAAGCTTTATATGAAGAAGTAATATATATCAAGAAAATATCACAGCCCAATCCAACTCAAGCCTATAAATCCAATGCTAGTCCATAAGTCCATCTTCAGACTCACATAGCAACCTGCCAATGACACAGAATGCAGGAAGACCGCAGGCTGGTGGGTGCATAATCGTGTGGATCCGGGGTTGGTAGAAAGCATGCAGGGCTCCAGTGGCTCTCCTGGTGGCCAGGAAGCAGGAAGGTGAAGGCAGAGAGACACCAGCCTCCAAAGGGCGATAGATCTCATCAGAGTTCCAAGTGAGGTCACCAAGCTGCAACCTGATTGACAGACAAAACTCCACCCTTCCACTTTTATACCTCTTCAAGTTAACATGCAATTCTGTAACTACCACAAGTACACCAAAACCATGTAGCCCTTACATGTATTTGTGCTTGTATGTCTATGCTCCTGTGTGCCCTCTCTGCAGTAAATTCCAGTCATTCCCTGAGAACATCTCATTGATTTGGGTGCCAACGCTCAGACACCAAACTCCTGCCAGTGTTGAGTGTAATTCATAGTCACCCTATAGAACAGGGTACTCTCTGTGGGAGCAGAAAGCCTCATCTTTCTCCCTTGGAGGCAACTGGTGCATTTAAACTACTGACCTGTGGTCAGCAGCCCAATACAGAACCCGTTTTGCCAGCAGGGCTCTGCATAGGTACCCGTGTGATGCAGTTATTCTAATAATCACATGGTTTAAATAAAGGACATTAAAAACAACTTTGACAGAGGGTTTTTCTTTCATTCCTCAGCAACAAAGTCGCCTACCATTTGTCCATGAAGCATACACAAAAATGCATTAAAGTGTTTCCCCAGAAAACTTACCCTTGGATATTGCTTCAGACTGTGCTTCCACATGGAAAACAAAACTAGTATAATCCTCTTCTGAGGCCATTGCTCTCTCTTTCTCAGACACACACATACATTGTCCCCTTCCTACCTTTTCTTGTCTTCAACGCCCCCCCCACCCAATTTCTATACTTCCTCAGAAGTTGAGAAAGCACTTGCTCTCAGAGCCTCTAAAGAATTGACTAGTATTAATGCTCCCGTTAAATCCCGCCACTGCTTGGTCACGGGGCTTTTCATTCTGTCCAAAGCGGATTGAAGGTCTTGTAACGCGTCTCGGTAGCTACTTCCGTAGCGAGCGCTCCACGTGTGAAGAAAGTCATAGGCTGGTTTCCACATCATCTGAAGAGGGAAGAACATCAAACGGAAGTAGAGTGGGAGCAGAGTGAAGAGATTTATTTCAAGGTCAGAATGGCTCTCCAGACTTAAAGAAAAGAGAACACCAATTGTACAAGGACTTAGTATAGCATCAAGGTTGTAGTAACATTTCTTTTATTATTTAGAGTTCATTAATTTTAACATTCTTTTATTATTGCCCTGCAGTTCTAAAACTAGACCCCTTAAAATTATGATTATAAATAGACATTCTCCCACCCATTGGTCTCTCATTTATACATTGCTGTTGTCGTGAAATGAAATATAAGTCATTGTTCAATAATATTTCATAGTAACAATGTAATTGAAATAAACTTTTCATCCCCTGATAAACTTTTAAGGCTAGAATAATAACTCTTTTCAAGCTGTGTGCCTGTGAAGGTGTCTATGGCTGCCATGTAGAAGGTAGGCTGGCTCATGGTCTATTTAACACTTAGTCATTTTCTTCAAGCACATCTATAAACAAGGAAAAGATTAGCTTCATGATCATGCCAATGAAAAGCAATAAGTAGTGCTCTAATTAAAAATACTTTAATAATATATTTTCTGACCAAAGGAAATTTCACTGTTCAACTTCTTCATTATGCTCTCCCTAAGCATCTAACCATACCAGTGACATCATTGTTTCCATAGAAATAGATGTACGTCAAAGGGGAATTTCACATACAAGCTGTATGTAACAGTAACCAAGGCAACCAGGCTCCAAGAGAGAGAGCCAAAGACAAACCAAATAAGAGACAAATTGTAGAACACACACACACACACACACACACACACACACACACACCTCCAAAGGAATTTTCTCAAGGGAAAAGAGCACACACACACACACACAAAATGAACTATCTAAGTATAATTGGAATATAAACATTATTTGCTACTTTTCTGAGAATTCAATTATGATTATATCATTTGCAAATTGCAGAAACACAGACTCTGAGCTAAATAATATGCAGAGTTACCTACTTAAAAATAGAATCTCCACGAACAGTTCTATCACATAAAATAGAGGCTAAGGATATAATTTTTCACCTTTGCCCTACAAAATTACAATTGAAGTTAAACATAAAAGGATGAAATGCATATGTAAATAGTTTCTAAACTAGTCTAGACAAAAGGCTAGGTAATTAGGCTCAAAAATTTTGATGCTTTTGTCCAACTTGTCATTTATGAAGAGCTATAAACACCTATATCTACACCTCTCTTGGCAAAGCTAGATTCTACCAGATACAGAATGGAAGGAAATACGACTATATCACATCATGGTTCTTTTTTCAGCAACAGAAATCATTTGAGCTCTTTCTAAATAGACTTTATCCTTAGCAATTGGATCGATAGAGAATTTGATAATCTATCCCTGAGAGAATATGAATGTAAATGAGTCTCTTTTCCTATAGACTTATAAACAAGTGCAAGTCACTCAGCAATGGGTTGAGAAGCATTCATAGAAGCACTTTGTGAGACTCCATCCTGCCTGTCACTCTCTGATGTGAGGAAGCACCAAACGTGTATCCTATCCTACAGTAAGTCTTAACTATCTGTAAAAATATTACATTCTATGTTGCAGCTACTTCAAAGACTGAGGTCCTACTACATGGCACCTGAGTCTCACTTTTCATAGACTGTTTAAAACAATGGTGTTTTCAGTTAGAAGCTTCTAAGACTTTGTCTGAAGCACTTAGAGAAGTGACTCTGATCAAAGAAGCATTTGAAGATATTTTATGATGAACAATTGAAAAATTTTCAATACCTACATGATTGTATGCTAAATTAGCATCAAATGTTGCAGAAAACAGACCTCTCCTAAGAATCACACTCACTCACACACACACACACACACACACACACACACACACACAAATTCTGTGCTATTCATTACTGTGCAGATTCAAAAATGCTTTCCTAGAATCCTGCTCAAAATGAGAAAAACACTGAACAGAATTCCTGGAGTCAGGAAGATCGGAAGAACTTCTGAAATGATTGCCCTGATATATTCTTCAAACATAAACCTGAAATGTCCTCTGAATATTTAAAAATGAACTGATAGTTTTGTATAACAGGTAACAAATATGCCTTGTGCAATATATTTTCTTAAGAACTCTTTTTTTTTTTCTGGGACAGCTAGTGGATTTGAACTTCAGTCTTTGCAGTTAGCAGCCTCATATGCACTAAGTCAACACATTTCACAGTTGAAATATAGTCCTCAATTCACTTTCATTACTTCAGTATTATTATCTTATATCACTCTTTTTTTTTCTTCCTTAGCAAGTGACCATGAAAAGATAGAAGAAGTAGCCTGCATCGATTGGTAAACTATAGACTGATGGAGCCTGGAGAGAGCTATTGGGTAAGCATCAGACTGCGAACCACTCTGTGGGAGAGAAAGATCGGTACCCTGCTCCCTTCGAGATTCACAACCTCTCCAACATTCCACAGGGTCGCTGTGAGTAGGAGCTCCCATGGCCGCAGTGGCTGGGTATAAGGAAATAAAGAGGGAACCGATTACAAGGAACTATATGTGACCTCCTCCCTGGGGGACGGACAACAGAAAAGTGGGTGAAGGGAAACGTCGGACAGGGCAAGATATGACAAAATAACAATTTATAAACTATCAAGGGCACATGAGGGAAGGAGGAGAAAAAAGGAAGACGAATGCAGGGACCTTAAGTGGAGAGGAAATGTTTTGAGAATGATGAGGGCAATGAAGGAACAAATGCGCTTTACACAATTGATGTGTGTGTGGATTATGATAAGAGTTGTATGAGCCCCTAATAAAATGATTTTAAAAAAAGAAAATATGTTCCAGAGTTGGGAGAACATTGAGGCCACAACGGATTTTAAATACTGCCATAAAATAAAGTGAAAATTGAGTCATTTTCTCTGGAAATGTTTGAAGACATAAGACAGAATAAACAATTTTCTTTCCGGGATGGCTTAAGGAAAATTCTCCAAAAGCTAGAAAGGAGTTGAGAACTGCCAAGATCTCTCTTGGGTTTATGCTGTGTATCTGGTCAACTTTTTAAAAATAGTTGTGCTGCTCTTGCTCAGTGTTATGATTAAGACAAGCCATGCAGAAGTTCTAACCTTATGCATTGCCCAATCGAAAGGAAAACATCCTCCAAAGGGCTTATTTTTCTTGAATTATTCTTAACCACTAAACAATCTGTCTTCTCATGTCCATTCACAAATATGTGAGACACTGACATGACTTTCATGCCGTCACTCATGTAGTGTTATAGATTCATGCCTTGAATAGGAAACACGAAGCTGCTAAAATACAAAGTTGTTCATTTCTCATCTGTGTGGCTGGGTCTTTTTAAAGATAAAGGGCAGCATCAGTAAGGGCAGCATTTAATCTACCAAATTGAAATTCTCCAAAGTCCCAGCATTGATGTGAAACGAATATTACTTTGGTTCATCTTCTTGATATTAGATGATGAAGTAAAATGGAAGGGAGCCAGGACATTAATAAATGTGATGCCAAAAGAAATGAAAAATGAAATAAAGTTTTCCAAATTTAGAGTGCTTATTCCCAGAAGCCAATAAGACTCATTAGATAATGCACCAGATAACCAACTGCAACCTGCCGAGGAACTGTTCAGGTTTGAGTATCATTGTATGTCTTATTTTAGTTCACGATATGAATAGCATAATGAATACACTTGATTTAATTACCTTTGGATAATTACATTTTGATACATTAAAAGATTAATAATTTTAAAAATTAATTCTCCACCTACTTTCCTCAAGAAAATATAAGAGGAACATTTTATTTTAAGCAGCATTTGATGAAGTAGTGCTAAGGCAAATATACTTTATTCATGATTATTATGTAGGTCCTATCCTTCTTTACAATTGTGGGGGACCTTACCTTGCCAGTGATGGGTAGCCATAGAACTACTACTGAAGATGAAGCTCTTGCTATCTTCAGGGAGGAGGGAGGCTGTCAAGGGCTCTTGTTTCTTTGGAAGGAGATGGTGCTTACTTAAATGGAAAGGTTTTCTAGGAAAAGTCTTTTTGAGGATAGTTAGCTCTATTTGCTCCGGAAATAATCACTTCAAGTTACAAATGAGCCAAAATAAGATAGACAATGCATTTCTTGTTCTGGTATCTTGTCAGAATTGCCTATACCAGAGAAAATCCTGCTGGTCAAGCTATTCTTCCTGATGTTTAATTAAAAGGATAACCAGTTACCACCTCAGCATGCATTGCTCTTGAATCCTACCTCCCCGCTAGTCCTCCCCATCCCAACCACATATCAGTGAAGACATCTGAATGTTGAACTTGACAAAACAAAAAAATCAGGTTTCTTCAATCCATCCTTTCAATGTAAATGTGAGCCAAAAATAGAGAAATAATACAATGGTAAGAGTTTAGGATTTGAAAGCACATGTAGTGGGTCCAAATTCAGACTCCAAATATTATTGGTCACTGTACAATACCTCTCTGGATCCATATCTCCCCCATCCTGTAAAATACCCAGGACGTTGTACATTATAGCAGCACCCGTGGTACTGAAGGAGAAAGTCTGAACTGCACCCAAGACATTGGAGCAAATCAACACTCAGGGATTGACAGAGTAACACTATGATTCATCAGACAGTTGCAATACCAGAAGGACAGAGCTGGCAGCATGCACGAGTTTATGTCAAGACTGTTTGGAACACATCTAGGACAACTGCATGTAGAGGTCCATATTTATGTCCATTCTGAATGAAATTGATCCAGCAGAATGTGGAAATCATCAAACAGTAATATTAACAGCACAGGTAGTATGAAATACAATCAAGATGTTTACCTATGTTTTATTGACTATGCAAAAGTTAACATTGTGAAGAAAAGGATCCCAGAATATTTCATTATGCTCATGTGGAACCTATTCTTAGGCCAAGAAGCAATTGTTTGAACAGAATAAGAGGATGTTTTTATGGTTTACAATCAGGAAAAGTGTGAGTCAAGGTTGTATCCTTTCACTTGTATTTACTCAGTAGATACTTATTCAGAGAAGCTGCACTCTATGTAGAAGAATCAGGGATCAGAACTGGAGGGAGACTCATTAACAACCTGGGATATGCAGATGACACAGCCTTGCTTGTGGAAACCAAAGACTTGAAATGCTTACTAATGTAGATCAAAGACCATACCTTCAGTATGAATTCAGCTAAATATAGGAAAACAATATGCAACATTATAAAAGACACAGAAAAGCCTAAAATTGTCAAGGATTTTGTTTTGCATGAATCCATTGGTTGTCCAATGGCCCCGGTGGCAGCAGTCGGGACATAATGTGCGGTGTTCCATGGAGTGACTCTGCTACAAAAGGCATCTTTACTGTGCTACCACGCAAAAGTGTCCACTGAGGACCAAGGTGCACTTGGTCAAAACCGGAGTCTTTTCAATTGTCTCCTATGCATACGAAAGCGGAACACTGGATACGGAAGTCAGAAGAATCGATGCCTTTGATTTTCATGTTGTGAAGAATATTGCATATACCACAAAATGCCAGAAACAAACAAACAAATACATGAATACATCTGTCATGGAAGAAGTATAGTTAGAATGCTCCTTAGAGTCAAGGATGACAAGACTTCCTCTCCTGTCTTTTGGACGTGTTATCAAGAGGGTCCGGTCCCTGGAGAAGAACAAGCGTGGTCAAGTAGAAGGGCAGCGACAACGAGGAAGACGTTCAACAAGATGGACTGATACCGTGGCTGCAACAATGGACTCGAACAGGTGGTTTGTTCCGTTGTCCACAGTGCCAATATGAGTCAAAATGGACGCAATGGCACCTACCAACAACATTTAAGTACCTCATGCCAAAAAACATTTCCAATTACACAACAGAGCACACATGAAGATTTCCAGTACCAACCTGAAACAAAAAAAGCCCACTGCCAGCCAGTCAACTCTGAATCATACGACCCTACAGGACCAGATAGACTCTTTACGAGAATGCACCTTTCCCCGGGGAGCAGCTGGTGGTTTCAAACTTCCGACTTTAAGCTTAGCAGCCCAAAAAATAACCCACTAAACCAACAGGGCTCCTCTGTTAATCAGGGGTGATGCTTGTGCTTTCTGTTAAAAGAGGTTACAACAGTCAAGCATCAAGTAAAAGAATCCTAGTCACCTGGATCTTAATCTAAGGCTCTTTCACTATCATATTGATGCAAATTATTTTTTTTATTAAGCAGCTTGATTACATACTGGTTTATCTTTTCGTCTTAACTGGACTTTAATTTTTTTCATGATAGAGAAAGTGTAAATTCTAACTCAAACATGATTGTATCTAGATCCATTGATACAGTGGCTACAACAATGGGGTCAAAAAGTCAAGAACAGTGAGGATGCTCAGGCCCAGGCAGTAGTTAGTTCTGTGGTCAATAGGGTTGCTGTGAGCCAGAACTGACTTCCAGCACCTCACAACAAAGCCATCCTAAAAGGTTTTTATAATTTATCTAAATTATAAATTAAAACATAATTTATTTAGTAATTAAATATCTAAATATGTACTATAATTTAATAACCATTTCTATCAATTTTAGTATGATCTTGGGACACATAATTTGGAATTAAAGCAAAGATCTTGGGAATTAATGTGCTGCCTCAGGAAGGGTAATGATCTGCTTTCTTCAATCATGCCAAAAATGTGAATATGCTGTGGAATTAAATATTTCAGAAATTAGTAATACAGTCTAGTACGAAGTCTCTCTCACAGCCATCAAGTTAATGCTGACTCACTGTGACCCTGTAGGCCTGGACAGAACTGCCCCTGTGAGTTTCTAAGACTGTCAATCTTTACAGGAGTAGAAAGTCTCGTCTTTCTCCCACAGGTGGTTTTGAACTGCTGATCTTGCACTTAGCACCCCAACTTGTAACCACAAATATCACAGTCTACCAATATAAAGTAGACTATGATCATTTAAATATGATACATCTATGCTGAACAATGATGATTTGAATACTTTTTTCTATATGCTTTACAATAGGTAGATAAATTTCCTCGTGATACATATTTTTTCTTTCTTTAGGAAGCTGTATATAAACTTCTTACTGCAAAAGAACAGTGCCTACAGCTCCAATATCAAGGCTAGAACTAAAGCAGGCCCAGATCTATCAATGGAGAATGAGACAGCCCATTAGCGAGAATTCTATCAATGGAGAATGAGACAGCCCATTAGCGAGAATTCAGGAGTTGTCACGTGGGCCAGAACATTTCTTTGGCCTTCACACCAGAAATCTTTGCAAGGAAATAAATGCTGATAAGCATGTGAGCAAGCACTGATCTATCGAGACTTTTTTTCCTTCAATGTTTTCCATAGATTACTAGTTTCTCAGAAAACAGGCTTTGAAATCATGAGCATCTCCTCCCTTACCTACATTTTCTGTAGTTTTCCTGAATCATATGAGTAAAATGCCACTCTACACTTACCCCTCACTTATCGACTCTCTCATTACCCAACAATTCACATGTACAGAAATAGTAAAATATCTACTATTTGACTTTTGCACATTAATGATACGTCTGGCAGTAATGAATGCCAAGACGTGAAACAAGAGTAATGTTGGCTGTGATGCCCAAGGTTATGTGTCAACTTTTTAAGCCATGATTCTTAATGGCTTGGATGTTATATAATGCTGTACTCATCCTCTGTTTTCATGTTATCCCCCATTTCCCATAAAGACCTGGTCTTTGGAACCTAACCATGTTGCTAAGTGAGGAGTGGGTGCATTTTAGCCATTTGTCTATAATCACTCCATGTCATTCAGTTGCCAAATGAATCTCTTCCTCCTCTTCCTTAACAAAGTAATATTTAATTTGTACTTGGGATTTGACAGTGTGTAAAGCAGTATGCCAAATTGTTTATTCATATACATGATCTCATTGAATCCTGTAAACATCCAATCAGCTAGATGATTTTATTGGTTGCAGGTTACAAATGATATATATATCCAGCTCATTGCCATCCAGGTAATCCCGACTCATAGAAATTTGCTCAAGAGAACATGGTTAATAAATAGAAAAGAACTGGAATAGGAGTTAGGGCAGGGATCTTAATGTCTATGTTGTGGCAGTCATTCAAAACTCTCTTTCATCAACCCCCATGTACACATTCAAACATCTCTCTCAAAAAATATTAGCATAAACCATCTCCACCAGTCCAAACCTTCTCTTCAATGTTATCCAGAAATCACCGATGTCAAAAAACACCGACATCAATTCCTAGTCCTCTCAAATAATGGAAATGTTAGTCATCCTGCAGGACTAGAAAGTGCTCCTTACCTGCTCTTGTCAACTTTGAATTTTTCTCCCCTTTCGTTAATTTTGAAAAGGCTCATTAGCATACTAAATTGGTTAGCATACTAAATTGGTGTAAATACATATAAACAGAAGAATTTCTTACACACAAAAAACTAGATTCAAATCGTACTTCTGTTGCTTACTAACCATATAATTCTGCGTAACTTGCACAAATGCATTCACCTAGTTTGCTGATCTGTTAAAGGGTCTACTGGGTTTGTAGAAATAAAAGGTGCTATAATGAAAATGCTCATATAGCTGACACTCAGAAAATACTCAATAAATGACAACAGTTACTGTCATTTCCCCCCCTTGGGGTGCCCAGGCACTTCAATGGTTAAGTTCTCAGTTACTAACTGAAAGGCACACAGTGTAAACCACTAGTGACGCCAACGTAGAAGGATGTGGCAAGCTGCTACCAGGTATGGAAACCCTGTGGCTCAGTTCTGTTCTGTGGGTCATGGTCATTTGGGATCAATTCAATGGCAATATGGATTTTTAAAATTATGATTTAATTGATCTGTTTCATTTATTTTAGAAATTAACCATCTATTTATCGAAAATATTGTTAAGTTTCAGATATGAACAATTTGCCCCCACTACCAGGGAAAGGAAAATTAAGCTCTAGAGGGAACCAATGATAACAACAACCACAAATCTCATCTTCTGCTCTGTTTCTATTTTAGTAGCTCCTAAATCATTGTGGCAAACTGGGAAACCTTGAAAAGCTCCTCTGTGTGTGTGGACGAATGCCAAACACTGAGGCCAAGGGTACATAGCAAAGATCTTACACACGTTTTTAAAAAATCTTACAGAATCATTTGCGAGTGTATGAAAAATAACATTTCCTATTTGAGGATTACCTACTTTCTCATCTTGAATCTAGATTTACAATGGAGTGACCTGAACCCTAGAGCTGTCAGTCAGACAAGGGAGTGGGAACAAATATTACTGCTAGAACACTACCCCCCAAAAAAGTCAATGTAATCTCATTGGCTAAGTATTAATTTAAAAATTAAAATATCTTGTCAATTATAACTTTCTACAGGGCAGGAGTTTTGTATTAGGGATGTGAACTTCACTGGGCTGCTATCACGACAGTAGCCATTTGGGACACAGCCAGGTCAGCAAATAAATCAGCCTCAGGCAGCCCATCGGGCCTGGGGTAGCGGTGGAGACCAGTGTGCACACATGCATAGAAGGGAACGTGAAAAGGGAAATAAGGAAACTCTAGTGTCTTTCGTGAATAGGTGGCTTTATAGAATAAGGAAAGAGCATAATCCTTCTTGGTCGGTAGTGATCCTAATGGGAGATAATTGCTAGAGAAATTGTTATGCATGATAATCATTTCCCAAAGACTAAATGAAGAATATTCTGCCTAGGTCCGTGTATGTCATAATACCAGGGTCCCTGGGTGGCGCAAACAATTGTGCTCTCAACTATTAGCCAAAAGGTGGGTTTGGAGCCTTGCTAATATAGTGGTCAAGTGTTGGGCTACAACCTGAATGGTCAGCAGTTCAAAACCACCAGCAGCTCTGCAAAAGAAAGACTAGACTGTCTACTGCCACAGAGAGTTAGAGACTGGGAAACCCACAGGGAGTGTTGAGTCAGCACTGACTCCATGGCAGTGAATTGAGAGACAGAGCTGAAGTCTGCTTTTCAAAGTCTTGAAAACCGTAGGGAGCAGTTCCTTTCTGTACTGGGGGCACCTTGAATAGGAATCATCTCCACGGCAACTAACAGTGATAGCATGTCCTAGCACTGTTGTTCCCAGGGTGTCACCTTGTCAAGTGTGGGTTTCAGGAGATGGCTGGTTCTTCTAATAATTTACTGATCCCTGTTATTAACTTGAAACTATACACATCTCTGTTTTAATAAACAATGAATTCGCACTACCTTTCAGAGGAAAACTTTTGCAATGATCACATTTTGTACTGCACAAGTGCAATTTTTTCTTTAAAAAGATATGTTCCGAAAACTTTTTTGCTTATAATCAGATTTTAATCTTTATTTTTACATACCAATGTCATTGAATGATATTTTGAAAATTTTAATGTGGGAAGATTTTTTTTTAATTTCAGAAAATGCCTTTGTCAGAAACATCCAAAGAGAGACCTTTTCTTCTCTTTAGAAAATAATTTCTTACGATAGTCAAAATTATTCAAGAAAACAATGGCAAACCATACTACTAGTATTCTCTATATTTTAATTAGCTTGAGCCTTGGTCAGCATGTTGTGGCTGATCACACCATCTTGAACAGACACCAATTTGGACTTTTTTCAGGGTAGAAATATTAAAGTTCTTGAGCCAAAACAAGGATTGTTTCAAACAGGGTTCCATGACTCTCTAGCTATATTCATTTAAGCAGGCTATTTAGCGTCTCTGGGTCTCAGCTAACACTCTCTGCCCAACAGGTTTTTGTTGACAGGATTAGCCAAGTTAATTTTTGTACAAATTTTGGATTCCTGCCTGACCCAGAGCCAACGCCAAGTCACTGTCTGTTAAACACAATGAAAATAGAGCAAAGGGAGGAGAGAGAAGTTGAGAGGACAGAGAGTGAGTGAAAGAGCCTGATTGTAGGCATTGGCACAAGTTCAGGGAAATTTCTGTCGTGTACACCCTCGGAGGAAAGCAGGCTAAAGGAAACAAAAGCAGCATGGGAACCACTGGGCCCTGCTATCGCCCTGTCTCCATTCCAGCTCCCTCCTCCTACACCGCCCACCAAGAGCTAAGGCCAGTGGGGTTTGAAGTCAGCTCCTGGCCTTGTATGTAAGTTGATTCTATTTTACAGTCATCTGCTTCTAAGGGGGCCCAATTGTACTGCCGATTTATAGGAATGAAAACCAGTGTGCCTTTTTCTTTAGTTTAAATGGCCCCCAAATAAAGATTTCTATAGGTTGCATGGAAGGAACTTAGGCCCAACCTACCATGGATCCTTCTTCAGTATTTCATAGCGTGAATCAGAAGGGTGACTTCTTATTAATCACAAGACATCAAACTCTAGTCCCTTGAAAGACACCTAGAGGCTTTCCTTTCTGCGTCCGAGTGTTTCTTGGCCTCAGGCATGGGTTTAGTCATGTGTGATTGGGACTGTGCAGCTGTAAATAATGAAAAAGTAGCTGCTTACTGGCCTCCATCGAGATTTAGAGAGAGGAAAGCTACAAATAGCCACAATGAGAGAGAAAGCAGATGCTTAAATAAGCTGACCCAATACGTAACTCTTTGAACACTCTCTCAAGAAAACCTTTTTTGACAAACAGAGCCTTATGAAGAAAAGCAAAAGTATGGAGTTTAATTAGAGAACGTTTTGATCAGTTTACTGAAATATCTGAATGACAAAAGCATATCCCTGATAATATATATAGATTCTTTATAAAGCTCTGTCATCTTTCAGCTCATTTTTTACACATTTGAGTTCGTGGTGAGTACACTGCCCTCTATTTTACATCATGCTGATTTGTGTTTGATAGGACATATCTAAGTTTAGGGAGGTGAACCTATTCTGTAGGGTCATTATAAGCGGGGATCCATTTTCTGGATTCTAGAAAATGAAGGCTGAGATTCCCAGTGACTTGATTTGACTCAGTATTCTTCATTCAGCTGTGGTCTTGTCCAGCTGAAGGTTGCTTCAAGAAAGATGACGTTTCTGAAAATAGGAACACCAAGTTCACTGGTGGAGAAAGAAAGGAAACCCACTGCCATAAATCAACGCATAGCAATGTAGACATAGGTTGTTTCCGAGGTGTAGATCGTTATGGGATCACATCTTTTGTCCAAGGAGCCACAGGTTGTTTTGAACTGCCGCCCTTGTGTTTAATAGTCCAATGCTTATCCCACAAATGGAAACCACTTCTTCTTAAGTCATCTAGGTAGAGAGATTTCCCGAAGCTGAAATACCTCGAAAAGGCCTGTGCTCTTTGCAAGAAAGGTGAAGAACACATTGCAGGCAGTCTCAAACTCACTGCCGTTAGGTCGATGCCAACTTGTGGTAACTCTGCGACAGGATAGAACTGGCCCTGGGAGGTTGGGAGACTGTAACTCTTTATGAGGATAGAAAGCCCTGTCTTTCCCTCACAGAGCAGCTAGTGGTTTTGAACTTCTGACCTTGCAGTTAACAGCCCAATGCATAACCACTATGCCACTTGTGGTCATTGCTGGAATAGTTTTTAAGTTTGAAATGGTGTCATCTTTTTATATGGTGATCCAAAGAAAATACCTAATTAACTTGTGCCTAAAAGTATAGATTTATTCTAAAATCAATAAAAGATTTAAAGTTCATATTTCGTATTCAGTGTTGCCATTTAGTACTGTATATGATGTCTGTAATTCTTACTCTAAGTAAGACTGGGAGAGAGAATAATGATGCTGCGAGGTACCTCTGTCTCCCATCTCCACTCCTTCTTGATTGTCTAGGCTTCCTGTAACCCACTACTTTGCCTTAACTTGACCCCCATCTCTTCCCTTCAAAATTTACATTCAATGGCCTCTATCTTTATAGTCCTACCTACCACCTAGCTCCTTTGCTGATGTTGTCAGTGTATTCACATGTCACCTCATACTGCAAGCGGAAAGGTACTTTGAAGGGCATCAAGGTCTTTGAAAAGTGATAGGTGCTTATCTCAGATAATATCTGTGGGTTAACAGAAATCTACTTTGGTGAGTGAGTGGATCCTCAAGTGTTCCATGTACTTTTACATGTTAAGCTGGTTACATTTGCTTTACTTGATCTGTGAGCTTACTATCAAATGAGACAAGCAAAAATCTTACCTCAACAGCAACTTGGCCAGTTTTCCCACGGTGAGGAACTTCATATGCCTCCATCTGTTGCTTTGTGAGTCTTACTAACTTTTCAGCTAGCTCCCTCCAGCCTTTCCCAAGCTTGACAGCAGAGGTGAGAATAACAGCCTCTTGGATGAGATGTGCTACTAAGCTTTGGCAATCCATCTTCAACAGAGCCTACAACGAATGGTTGTTTTAAAGGCATGTAAGTATTAAAAGAGACTAAAGCTCGATTCTATAAATTGAAATGTTCATACGTTTATCCTAGAAAGAGCCCCCTTTTCTCCCTCTTTTGTTCCTTTGGATTTTGTAAAGCCAAACATGTTGAATTCAGCTTTAACAAATCAAGCAGAGCAGACATGGCTAGATCACAAGTAGGGGAGAAGTGGAAACAACTTTGTGGCTAACTAATTATGGTCAAATCTACCTCACTAAGCCAAACTCATTAAACTCATGAGCTTCCCAATGTTTTAATTATAAAAAGAAGTTTTACTAGACATTTCCCCAAATAATCATTATTCCTGGACTGTTCTCACTGTCTCTGACTTGTCAATCCAGGAATGATTACTCATTCGACAAAAGGCAATATCTCATCTTACCAAATGATTGGTCATGAGATTTCTGTAAGGAGTGGACACATTGGTCCAGGGAAACATTTTGTCCCATCAAAATATGATTTAAAACATCCGAGATCCATGCCCTTTGCACAACAATGAGACATTCTTGCAGATTTGAGCAAAGCCATTCATCTCTACAATTTTTCAGATGCATCTCTTTCTCTATACTATTACTACAAGCATATTAAATTTGACCACAAGGTGCTACAAATAAAGCACTTTGTGTTATCCAATGCAAAATGCAAAATCATCGGCTTGTTTCTTCCTTACTAAGGCATCTGAGCTCTGTCACTCACCAAGCATGTTGAAAACACAACTACGAGTTTCTCTTTTCCCTTGAACAACATATTAAAATCATGCATATTTATATTGTCTTTCTCTGTTTAAAAAAATGAAATAAATATGTTTGATAGCCTCTCATCATATAACGGTTGCTACAAGCTCATCTGTTAACATTGGACAGTGGGGAAGAGAGAATGAGGAAGTAAAGAAATCGAAATGTGCCCAGCAGAGTGTTTGTTCCCATGGAGGCTTCGGAAGGGGCTTCACAAAGTTCAGGGAAAACTCCAATATCTTTTCATTTCATTTTCCTAGGAACACATAATGAGAACTTCACTGAATCTACAGTTAATATACATAGACTAGATAGATTTAGCAAGACTCTAAATCACTATTTACTATGACTAATTGCAAAATTACTATTTTCTTATACTAAGTTACGGGATGCTTTACCTATACTTACTCCATTTTCTTGTTTTAGATCAAGGAAATCTGCATGTTAAGTCACAAAATCTGAGTATAAAGTCCAACTCTTCAGGTATAAAAGTTTAAGCGAGCCACAAAATATTTCTATGTACTAATTTATAGAATGGATACGGTGATACTAACTCCCAACCTAAGCCTCTGTGACCATGATGAGTTGGCAGAATCAATTGCTAAAGCGCTTTAGTTGAGGGTTTTTTCTATTGTCAAGCGCATAAGGACAGCCAGTATCAATGTCTAGGGATGGTTACATTTAGACCCCACAGTCTCTGTCACCCGCCTTCAAGCCACCTGAAATAAATAGATGGCCTAAGAAAAATGCATACTTCCTGTGAAATGTAATATCAAGGGTAGACCACCACTGCCCATTATTTATTGTCTCTGGTCAACTAGCCAGAACTAAGCCCCTTCCACACAGAAATCCTGACACCTCCACTGAGGCATGGAGTGAGTTGTTCAGCTGTCTTAAGGATGCCCCCCTTGAATCAGCTCTTTTGCCATCGCTGTCTATTTAGCCACCCAAGGCATTCTATCAATTATTGTATCCCAACTTCCCCTAGGCATGATCAAACTGAACCATTAAAAACCATTTGGCCAATTAACTTTTTTTAGGCTACTGAGTGACATAAGGAAGCAATTTTATTTCTCAACCCTATCTATGAGTAGGAGTCTTAGAGGTGTAGTGGTGATACGTTCGACTACGGTCTGTAGAGTCAGCAGTTTGAAACCACCAGCAGCTCCTCTGAAGACAAGGCTTTCTACTCCTGTAAAGAGCTCCAGTTGCTACAACTCAGAGGGCAGTTTTACCCTGTGGACTATGAGTTGACATCGACTCAATGGGAGTGAGTTTGTTTTTTTTGGTATTTTATAGGTACATATGTGAACAGGAACTCTGTAAGATAATAAGATTACAACAAAGAATGTATAGCATCTACCCCGTTTCCAATGACACTGAGTGGCCAGAATGAAGAGAGACTATAGAATGATAGTCTTATAGTCTCAAACATTAACTCTGAAAGACACCCGTGTATTTTTGTGGATGTTTATTAGCTTGGAGTCTCATCATAAAGCTGTCCACTTAACCGGATGTTGGAACCATTGTGTTGTTTTTGTGGCTGGTTCCACTTTTAGTAACTCTATGGACAGATTGAAACTCCCCTTCTGGTTTTCTAAGCTGTTATGTTTACAGTAGCAGGTGCCCAGTCTTTGCTCCCGTGCAACCTCTGGCGAGTTCACGCCACTGCCTTTCGGTTAACAGCCAAGTGTTCAACCATGGTACCAGCAGGGCTCCTTCGATATTCTTTAGCATCACAAGAATAATTGAAGAAAAATGCACGCTTATTTCTTAATTATTTCAATAATGTAAATACCATAGACAGAATCCTTCCTCATAATTTCCTCCCTTCTGTTTAGACTTTGATTAAAACTTTCTTCTTCCATATGATCTTGTCCGGCTCTTCACTCAATCTTTATAGAGTACCAGCCTTGAAGTTTTAGTGCTATTTCCTAGACACATCAACATATGTTCTCACACAAACATGTCACACACATGCACAAATGCAGTTATACAGGTATACTTAAATTTGTGTCAGGAAGGCAAATGTTTTTGAAGACAGAACCTTTCCAAATCCCATTTCTGCTACAAACTTCACAAACTTGGACAAATTACGCAGTCAGTTTCCTCTGTGTGTAAGTTGAAGTTATTGGTACACTTACTTGGGAGAGTTGTTTCCAGGGCTAGGTGGATGGTAATCAAAGACGTCCCAGTTCAGGGGTGAATGGGTGCACATGCGCACACCGTGAGACTGTCAGCTCTCATTAGTATTGTAGCCATTTTCAGAAATATGTCCTTGATGGTTTGGGACTTTGTTTTGTTTTTAAATATATATATTGGTTTTGCACTTTAAAGTAAAAAACAATTGTTTACCTTTTTTATAACTCTCCACTAACGTCACCCTGTGGTGAAACTGTGTTGAGAAAAAATGACCCTGCAAATCTCCCTAAAACATTAGGCGGAAGAAGAGAATCGGGGTATCATACTCTGCAGCATGATGAATCGAAACAGAGGGAAATATTCATTTGTTAAACTAAAACACAAAGATTATACTTTAAAAGACCACTGAACAGTAAACCTATAATAATGGCCAAGTAAACTGTCTTTGTTTGCTGCTATATATTCATCATGTTATCGAAACTGTCTAATTTCAAGAAGTGATCTCTTAACTATGATATCCTGCACAAATAAGACATTTCCTCTTCCTCTTCTAGAGGGTCCGTCTAATTCCTAAAAATCCACAGAGTTGCAAATACAAGAAACCAAGGATATGATTTTGTCAGAAAAGCTGCATGTTTGCTTTGAACTGGCTTCCCTGTCTTTGAGATTTGTTTGTTTTTTAAGTTGTGTCCTGTATATTTTAATAAACATTGCCAAATTAATAGACATTTATTCCTTATATTAAATAAATTACTATGATATACCAATACTTACCACAATAAGCTCATATAGAAATTTCCTCGTATTTTTATCTGAATGACAATCTTCCTTAAGCTTCTCTACAATGTAAGAAACTTTGTCTGCTTCTTTCTCTGCTTGCACCCGATCAAAATCTTCCAGAGCCCGATGTGAGTAGCCCAGGATATCGGCTAAAACTTTCCCATCATAAACTTTTTCTGACACCAAGGTCAATACCATTGAGTAGACATAAGTCAGTGTTTTAAAGGGCAGAGATATCTGTTCAAGGAGATTCCTGCTTGTGAACACACTATCTGACATGGAGATGACTTGCTCCTTTGAAATCACCTTGACATTTTTGCAATGTACAAGTCCAACCTTACCTCTGAGGACTCCCACATACCACTCTTTCACTTTGGAATGTCCAAGGGCTTTTATCTTAGCTTCTCCGAGAAGAGCTATTGTGTCCCCTTTGAAATATTCATGCAAGTAGTCGATCTTGCTTTGTCTTAATACTGTCTTCAGGGTGACCCCATAACTGGTAAAGTTCAGTTTTTTATCTTGAAATGTAGGGTATTTGACAAGCAGGGCTGATG
Organism: Echinops telfairi; assembly: GCF_000313985.2. Lineage (NCBI taxonomy): Eukaryota > Metazoa > Chordata > Mammalia > Afrosoricida > Tenrecidae > Echinops > Echinops telfairi. The sequence goes on from NW_022103920.1 coordinate 77,099,178, forward strand.
CTAATGGCGCCAACTTGACTTCTTTCTCCATCAACTGGGCTGGCAAATTGGAGAACCTCTTTAGGTTTGGGGCCGGATCAGGTGTTGTGATAGAGAACTGTGCAACTGGTCTACCATTGGGGGGCTCCACTTGAACACTGAAAGCAAACAAGTGTATTTCTCCAGGGTTAGCTAAAGAAAACAAAAACTGTTGATGGATGGCTTTGCAAGTCTGCAACTCTTTCTGTTTAATTTCCCTCTTTGCATCTTCTACCTTGACTCCAAAATCAGCGTCACATGTACACACAGAGATACTTAAATCTTGGGGCTTGTCAAGTAAAAATGAATGCTTCCCCCAGAGCTGAAACACAACCGGAGACATGTTTTTCCCGCCCCTCTTAAGATCCGAAATTGTGAGCTTGTCTGGCATGTAACTGTGGCCACAAATGGTGAAAATGGCAGTGAAACGGGGATGGATATATTTGGGTCCATAAATTCCAATCGAGGTGGTTTTGTGGATAGAATCCCACACGGTGACAGCTGGTGACTGGACAGCTTTGACTTGTGCAGCAACCACAAAATACATCACCTTGCTCAAGTCCGTTAACTTCACTTGGATGGTGTCTTTATAAAGGTAGCCGTTGGTCAGCACTTCGAAAGGCCCTTCTCTGGCCCGGCTGTGCAAACACACCACTTCGGTCATGACTTGGCTGAAAGGATCTGCCCTCACCTTGGCTGCAATATTCATCTCCAGCAAAATGGCTTCCGTTGTGTTAAGGTTGCCTAGCATGATTTCCAGCAGTGGACTCACTGTACAGGAGTGATCGTGGTTGAGAGTTTGGGGAGGGTCAAGGAAGGCTCGGAGGGAGACCTCCTGGAATTCCCCCACAGCTATATGCCCTTGGGGCACATGCACTGTAATATTCGATTCGGGCAATTGTACTGAACCTCCTTGGTGATCTAGTTGACAAAAAACAATGGTGTCTGCAGCTTGCGTTTGCGCCCATCCAGGGCTCTGACTGATTAGATTCAAATCCAGGCAGGACCGCGCCAGGTGGCGTTGACTCAACCACGCCATTCTGTAAGCCTCGCGCTCATTCTGAAGCCATTCCAAGTCGTGGAACAGGATCTGGTCAGAGGCCCGTGCACTCTCAGGGACATGCGCCGTGTCATCTAAACTGCCTAACAGTTCTGAGACACTTTTAGATCTTCCCGATTTCCTTGAGACAGACTGCCTGCATAACTGGTGAACATCTAGTTCATCACCAGAGGAATCCAGAGAATTTCCCGTTTCTATATCTCGATGGAAAAGGAAGGGGTCTTCTTTTAAGATGGAGATTTGATCACTCTTCTTATTGCTTAGCTGTGTGATGTCATCCAAAAATGGGTTGGAAGCGGCCAGTTCATTCCAGAATGGATTCGTGGATTTGGAAGCATTAGGGCCATGAAGGGTGACAGCAGCTGGCCGGTTGAGCAGCCCAGGACGGTCTTGACATTCTTGCCAGTGGAAGAAAGAGAAAGGAGGCAAAGGTGAGCTGGCGTTCTGAGATACGCCCAAGTCTCATTTGAATCATAGCGTCAAAAGCACAACTTAACTTTGCTTTTACTTTTGTAGTTCCAATCAAATAACTACTACAAAGCTAATGATACATTTGATTGCATTTGCATGAGGTGATGAAAGGAAAGTTGTTCTACCATGTTTTGAACAAATGTAATGTTATTTTATCTTAAAACGTAATTATCACTTTAAAACTAAACAAATAAATGCACACCATGTGGGCAATAATGAATTTATCATATTGTCCCAAGATTGAACTAGAACAACATGCACTTATATCATTTAAAAAATAATTCCGTTTTGTATAAGCACACAATTTTTCTGAACAAACAGAATAATTCAATTATAGAGTTTTCTAAACACAAAATAGTTGGTCCCACTACATCTAGATTATGCATTTAACTTTTCTTTTCAGATAATATGCAATATTTGAAAACTTCAGGCACATGTTAACAGCCAAACTGTTTGTTTTTAACTATAAATTAAATAAAATAGTCATTATGCACTCATTAGATTATTTTCTAATAATTCTGCATTGACAAATTTTAATAATATGAACCTGAAAAATAAATTCATTATTGCAAGCTCTCCATATCTCAATCAATTGCTACAAGCAGTAAACTCAATGTGATCTGAGTATTTTAAGAATTAGCACCCAATATACATATACATACATATTTATATCAAACCCACATTTTATATGAAAATAAGGATATATTATATATTATTTACAATTAATAAGAATTTCCATATGTCCCACAATGCATGGAATGCATGATTTTTTATTGTTGACTTTTGCTCAGTAAATATTGGTAATGAGTCTTTGGATGTTGTAAAGTTGATGCTGCTTTAGAGAAAATGAAAGTGTAAGTGACCACCTAAATAATCAGATGTTCGATAGAAGTATCCATATTTACTGTCAGATATTTCTGTTCAATACATGTAGGACTAAAGTTTTGATTCTATGTGGCATTTATTGAACATTTTAAGACACGTTTTTTTTTCCAAATAACATTTCTCTTATTTCCTCACTTCTCTTAAATCTAGTTCAACTCAACTGTCCTAAAAGTTAATTTTCTCCAAGGATCAACTCATTTCTTACATGCTCCGTGAAGATGTTATAGGCCAGGCCAACCACTGGAAACCGGGTTGATCTCAGACTTCATTTATATATCTTCTCAAGGAAGATGTCACTGATTTACTCATGAAATTTTGCCCCTTCTAGTATTTTTGGACTCTGTTGGCTATGCTGTTTCATCCTACCTGTCTCCACAGTGACACGCATTTCTACGAAAGGGTTGGGATTTTGTCATCCTTGTAATAATCTGTAGCACTTTTCATATTCAGACCTTCAATCATTACTGGTATGAATTTGCTTTTCCATTATAAAAAATTACAGACATTATAAATGCCTATACCTGTAAGATTGCAACTTTTTGAGAATTTCCGGGTATCCATATCAACCAAATTTCCCTCAGATCTACTCCGTGAAATTCCTCTTGACAAAAAATGGGCTCTTTTGCTGGCTGTCATTTTTTTCCCACCTATAAGACAAGTGTATAAATTTGTTAAGTATAAATATACAGGTGTCAGAGAAAACAAACTCAAAGTAGGGCACATATTCACATGAAGAACTGCATGTAAAAATACTGAGTTTCTCTAATTATAGTAGGATGCTAGATTAGATATTTTAAATATGTATTAGCACTCCACTGACAAAGCATTCCAATCCTAAATTTGTATCAGCAGGCACACTTAGATAAATTAATTACTGATCCCATAACAACATAACAAGTGACAATTCCTCAAGACAAGAAGGAAAAATAGCAAGTTGAAACCTAGTGCATAGGCATTCTGTGATTAGAAGAAGCCTTAGCATCACAAACTGGAAAATTTCCCCAATTTGTATATTCAAAGTAACCCCAAATCACAACAGGTATGTTTGTGTGTGTGTGTGTGTGTGTGTTATAAGCTCAGGAGTTTTAAAATGTATCACTTAGAGCAAAGAGTTAATATTCAAGACCATGCAGAAGGTGAGCATGGTGGGAGTGAACGGAGTGAGTGCACTCAACCACACAGACTGACAGAGTGGCTGCCACTGTGGCCTCACGCAGAGGCTGATTCTCGGGCGGGGGTGGGTGCTCCATGCTGTTGCATGGAGGGTCACTCTGAGTGGGAACCACATTGACAACACCGAGCAACAACTACCAGTAAGGCAGGGTAGCCTTGGAGCAGATTTAGACAAACTAAGAGGATGGAGATCTAAAACACAGACCCATTCTCACATGACAACGTGACACGTGACAGGGGTGACCATGTGGAAAACAGTGATTATGGAATGAACAGTCATAGGGCAATTGGTTTGCAATGCTTTATAAAAATTACCTTGAAACTAGTATAGTCCCCACACAAAAATCAACTTCAAGAAATTTAAGACCTAAAAGTGAAAAGCAAAACATCAAAGCTTAAAAAGAATCTACCAAATCTGTCTTATGATTTCTTGAAATAAAGAGTTTCTAAGTAAGGCACAAGCACAATGTAAACCATAAAGAAATAAAAGTGAGAAATCAATGAACATCATTTGCAAAATGTAAACCAAGCAAGCAAACAAACAAAAATCTCACTGAGATAAAGTTCATTCCAACCCATAGCGACTCTTTAGCACAGGTTAGAACTACCCCTTGGGGTTCTGGAATTGTAAATGTTTATATGCCCAGAAAGCCTCATATTTCACCTGTAAAAATGTAAATGTACAAATCATAAACTAGAAAATATATTTCTGTTACATACAAATATATATGTGTGTGTATGTATATATATATGTTGTATATATATATATGTGTATATATATATATTCCACAACACATTGAAGACTCTTATAAATCATTAAGTAAATTTCAAATAACTCAATAGGAAACAATTTCAAAAAATCTGAACAATAAATTCTCAGAAAAGGAAACACAATAGACTCCTAAACATGTAAAATTTTCATTAACAATCAGAGAAAGGCAAACAGAACAAAATGAGACACATTACCACCCAACAAATTTGCAAACATTTAAAATTCTAGCAATAGCAGTTCTTGGACAAGATGTATAGCAAAATAAAATCCTATACACTGCTAGTGAAAGTGTCAAATTGTACCAATTTTGGAATCCAGTATTATCTAGGGCCAACACAAATGAGGAAACCCTGCTTGAGGCACAAATGATTCAATAGCCACAGCAATAGACTCCCACCTACTAATGATCATGAAGATGGTACAGAACCAGGCTATGTTTCCTTGTGTTACATATAAAATTGTCAGAAGAAGGTGCCATCCCCAACCCAGGGACCAAGTGAGATGCTTACACCCTACCTCCTGCCTTTGAATTGGAATGGATTACAACTCAAAGGAACCCCATAGAGTAAAATATAGCTCAGGGTTTCCAAGGCTGTAAATCTTTATGGAAGCATCTTTCTTCCCCAACAGGAGGTTCAAACCCCCAACCCTTCACGCAGTAACCAGACCAGTACTTAACAGCTACACCACCAGGACTCTGTACTTACAATCTGGCACCCAAAAAATTCCAATTGCAGTATTTTCCTTAGTAAAATTTGACACATAAGTATCAGGAGAAAAGTACCCTGGTAGCATAGTAGGCTACATGCTGGGCTGCTAACTACAAGGTCAGCTGTTTGAAACCACCAGCTGCTCTCCAGGGAGAAAATGATGCTAGAGTCCTGTAAATCAAGTTTCAGAGACTCACAGGGCAGTTCTACTCTGTCCTACAAGGTTGGCATTAACTTGATGGCGTTGATTTTTAGGGGGGTTTTGGTTTTGTTTTTTAGTATGAGGGGATATAAACATAAATGCCCATTGATATATATATGCACATACACACATATATGTATATATATACATGGAATCAACCCAAAATATTACAGGTCATAATAATGGGTAATTTATGGTACTTAGTATAATTTAACATAACTATGTAAAGCAATGGAACACAATGCAAATGTAAAAGCCGATCAATTGCAACTAAAATCATCTACATGCACTTGTTGTAACGACCCCATTGCTGAGGCTCAAAATTCTCAATAAGTATTAGTTCTCTTAGCTTTCATGTAAACATAGTAGATCAGGTTTGAAATGAGATTTTTCAGAGTATGAAACCAAATCTCTGCAGTAAGACATAGCTTACTGAACAAAGCAAATGGTTGGGAAAAACTGACCCCAAATTATGACTTGTGCATGTTCCTCTTATCCCGCACAGCCTGT
>NW_022103920.1:77105078-77121466 GCF_000313985.2 Echinops telfairi
GACTAAAGGCTCCAGTGGCATATGCTGAAATGGTCCCAGCTTCCAGTTGACATTCCCAGGGTTGTTAATGCTTGTGGGGTAATTATGCCCTGTTCACCTTTGTTTTTTTTTATATACTCTTCTTCCAAATCCTTGACATATTTTTGGCCAAGGTTATTTTATTTTATTTTTTTAACAAAACCCACCTCTTTTTCTAATATAATAAAAGAAAGGAATGAGAAGAGGTGGAAGGAAATGGAATTAGAGGATAGGAGAGGGAAACATCAGTTTTCCAAACATGATTTTTAAAATGCACTAACTAGCTCATCAGGTTGATTAGGATAAAATCCTATGTACAAATTAAATGGTAATGATAAGAATTTCTTCCCTGATAGTAAGCCACATAGAAGGTAGGGTGAAACCCTCAATTATGCAATATGCAAACACACTCAGCCTCAAGTTTCCTGGCAGGTCTTCAAAAGCCCGTTGTTGATTTTACCAAATATAATGCCCCAAATTAAAAGTCCTTAGCATGCATACTACAGGTAGCCAAATCTTTGAGGTAGGAAACCCGAGCTTAAGTCCTTCAGCAAAATTCAGCAAATCAAATTAGAATTTAAAAGCATGCTTAAACGAAAAAGTATTTTTCAAACAAGCAAAATAGAGTTTAAATGGAAACCCAACATAGCCAACAATCGACATGAACTCTTTAATGACTTGTGGGACACAGAAGAGAAAGAAACAACTTATACCTCAGAAGTCCTTTGAGGCAAATAACTTTTGATGTGAAAAACAATGATAACCATGTGAAATACAGTGAGACATCCTCAGCCACATAAAAACAGGGAGTAGAAAAGTATCCCAGGCCTGGGTGGGGTAAACTATTAACTCTACTGTTAACCAAAGACTGGAAGTTGCAGTCCACCAGGGAGTGCTGCTGAGAAAAGCGTGGTGATTCACTTTTAAAAAATCCAACCCCGGAGTACGTTCTACCTGGAATTCTTTAGAGATTAACCATTTGTCCCCATCACTTCACATGTCTTCACTGTCCGTCAGGGCAGTGAGTCTGGACTTTAACAATTCTGAAATCACCTTGAGTGTTGGTAAAAGAATGCAGTTTGCTGATCAGACCTTCAGGGCTGCTGCTGCACAAAGCCTGGGGATAAGCCCTCAAATGTGCATTTCTAATAAGTTGCTACCAGGTGAAGTTGGCCCCAGTTCTGAGAACACATTTGGAAAACCACCATGGTATGGTCCCTTTGGGTCAAAGCTTTCTCTCTCACACCCCAGGACCCCTATATGCAAAGAGACTGCAAACACACACACACACACTGCACAGTACTAAACACACACACACACACACACTGCACAGTACTACACACACACACACACACACACACACACACTCCCCAATCAGGATTTCTTTTACAAATGAGAGAAGGTGCTATCTGGGACTAGGGGAAGCCGTGACTGGAACGAGAAAGACGCTGATCGGTGAAGGGCAGTGCTTGTTTACACAGGTGCAAGGAGCACTGGCCGCATTTATCATTTCTCGGTGTGTTCTTCCAAGAAACTCCATCGTCAATAGGGATTTCTGACCGGTAACTGGAATCTTAAGACTTTGTCTACAGAAGTAACATGAGTCACTTTGTTGGAATGAATAACTGGGAAAAGAGTAGTCTACTACCCACTGAATTTGGGGCCTAGTCTTCTCAATATGCCTTTTACGAAACTTATGAATTCTGCATCATTCATTATATGCTCCTCAGAGGGCTGATGAACAAAGAGTTTCTCTCAATTGTTCTACTGTATAAAAGAGGCCCTTTGTCAGGGGGAGAATTTCAAAATACACACTTTAGCAAAAGATCACAGAGGCTTTTTAAGGTTCCAGGTGTGTGTCATGAGGTGGGAAGGGCAGGGGTGGGGGCATGTGGGGACAAGGAGGAGGTTTTGTAAAAGAGTAATCAGAGAAGCAATAATATTTTAAATAATTATAACTTTAAACTACATCTCCTTACATTGCCTTTATTAATCACTGTACGAATTTTTAGCACCCAGTAGGTGTGAAGCTATTTGTTTGTTTTTTCCTCCCAATGGATTCTTGAATACCTCAGATCTTCTATAAGTTTTCACACTGTGTGTGGTACCACATTAAGCACTTGGGCTCTGTCGTCTGAGAACACTTCCATGGATAGCATAACTCATGTAAGCTCCAAACAAAACAAAACCATTTCTGCGGTGTTGATTTCAACCCATAGAGGTGCCCCGTGTGTCAGAAGAGAACTTCATTTCTCAGGGGTTTCAATGGTTGGATTTTCAAACATGCATCATCCCCTTCCTTGTGAGGAGCCTCTGAGGGTACTCAAACTGCCAATGTTCAGCTAGTGCCGCGTGCAGCCATGAACTTTGCATCACCCAGGGACTCCAAATGCACCCTGTTGGTGTTAGCTGGTGCTGAATTCGCTTTAGACTCACAGCAACCCTGTGCGATGGAGTGCGTGTGACACAGCAGAACGCCCGACCCCCGGAATCCCCTATTGTCTTCCTGAGAGTAAATTAGTAAGTCTTCGCCCTCATAGCCACTGGGTGGGTTGGAATCACCCACATTTCAGTCAGCAACTGAGAGCTTAACCACTGCACCATGAGGGCTCTTTTGATAATTCACATGAGTGACAGCAAATACTAAAATGTCAGAATCAGTTTGGGATGGGTAGACTTCCCTCCAAAAAGGCTAATCCTGCGTATATGACATTGCAACTAGAACTGGCATCGAAGGTCTGAGCGGCTCACTAATAAACCACACTCAGCAGGTCATACTGAACTTCTGGAGCGCCATCGGTATGGCCACACAAGACGTTAGTCCTAGGACCCTCCGATCAGTAGTGTGTGTACAGGCCCGACCCCCAGTTGTTTGAGGGTTACCTTAGATCACTAGGGCCAAATATTTAGGCAAATGGCTCCGCAAGCTTTGCTAGGGAGAATGGCTAGAATTCTGGTGAATTAGACAGTATTGATAATTTCTCCCATCCAAGTAACTCAAAACATCTCATCAATATGTTATCTGTCTACAGAACCATGCTAAGAAGGTCATCACTTCCCTTATGCCTTATTACCCCTTTAGAACTATCTGAACTGAAATTTAGGAAAGCTATAGTGATTGCGCTGGGTAACATCATTTACTGAGCAAATTAGTAGCAGAGCAAATAGTACATCAGAAATTGTTTTGATGTCCAGCTTAAAGATGGAGGCCAGGCTTTTTACTTCCCGGGAACCACAGTTTCTAGGGGAAATTATAAAGAGCACAACAGCTAGATGGCAGGCATCTAACAGACCTGGAAAAGAGAAACATTTACAGTCATAAAAGTGAGTGTTTATTGGAAGATTGTTGAATTCTAGGTATCACACATGGGTTTTTTCATCTGTTACTTGAAATAATTCAACAAAGTGGTGTCTATCATTATTTTCATTTGAAATGTAGGAAAATAGATGTTTAGGAAGTCTTTTATTTTTCTTTCTAATTTTATCTCATTCCTGCAGCATTATTTCTTTCAGCTCACAGAGCAAAACTACAACATTAAAAAAAAAAGAAGAGGAAAAACAAGATCTTTCTAAAATTCAGTGGATATTCCATGGAAAGAGTAGTGTTTGAGAGTGCTACAAATCTTAGATAAATATTCAACATGAATTAGATACATCCAACATCTAGATATGTTTGAAATTTGAAATTTATTCTATTGTCTTTATATATGAATATTGGACTGGTACTTTGAATTCTCTTTAGTATGTTCTTTTAAGATAGAGAATAGAGTTTAAACCCTTCCTTAGCTCAAAATAAATGTGTGCATGCTCACAAGTATTTAAGCAACATAATGAGTTTAAACAAGTAATAACCAAAAATCTAATGGTATCTTCTCTTCTACCTCCTAATTTATTGCACAGTGAATCAGAAAGTGAATTCATGCAGATATAGTTAGGTTAAATTTTAATGTCATGTGTTTGTAGTGGTTTTGCTTTGGCCTGCAGTCTTCAGGGTCAGCAGTTTGAAACCACCAGCAGCCCTGCAGGAGAAAGACTGGGCTTTCATCTCTTGTACACAGTTACAGTCTCAGAAGCCCACAGCAAGGTCGCTGTGAGTAAGCCCTGATTAACGAGTAAGCATAAAGTGATCAATGTGTACGCATCGACTCAGTGGAAGTGAGGGTTTATTTTTCGGTTATCATTTGTTTTCCCTTTTGATCCATTTCCAATTTGCTCTGGTTGTTATTATTTTCTGCTTTCTTTTGGACCGAATTTTTTTCTGTGTTTTATTTTTTATTATTCTTGGGTGCTTTAGGGGCTTTGTTTTGATATAGTTTTCTTTATATGAAGTCCAGGATACGTACATCTATAGAGACAGCTACTAGTTTAATAGTTACCTGGGGTTATTGGAAGAAAAGGGCAGCTAATGACAATAAATACAAAAATGAGAAAAATCTAAACTTGATGCTGGTGACAACTGCATGACCCCTTTAAATATATTCCAACAATTGAATTATAGCATACATGAATTATGTCAACAAAACTGCTCAACATTTTTAGTCTAAAAGTATTCTTTTAGTAAAAAATATTCACAAATCCCAGTATCCTTGTTAGCAATGGATGACAAATTTGACATTCCACTTTTTAAAAGTGACTGAATACACACACAAGAAAACACATTATTAGTTACAAACTTCGGAGTGTCCAAATGCCACAAATGAACCAGGGTCGTCAGGAGTCCAGTGGAGCCTGCAGCTACAGGGACAGCATCCTAAGTTTTTCCTGGTACAGTAGTTTAACAGTGACTCTCTTGCACATAACTTATTTTTAATGTGCATTGAGAGGTTCCCACCCAAGGACAATTCTGTCAAACTAGATTGGGAACAGTAGGTTTAGAAATGCAACTCTTTGCCAACCTGTCGTAATACAAATTTGTAGTCCAAGTCAGTCCCAAGACTTGCTACGTCACCCAGTTGAGCAAAGAACCAACCATGCTTCATTTCTCTCCACTGTCTTCTGCCACTTTCAAAGCTACACTGATATTCTAGCCATTGGTGAGGGTCCGGAGTACAGCTCTTTCCCTTACGACACAAGCTCTCTTGTAATCATCAAGCAAGCTGAAGATGGGAGTTACATTCTCTCGTGAAAGTTAAGAAGAGTAGTAAGCCCGAAGAGACAAACATTCTACATCAGTGTTTTATAGCTGTGATATTCTGACATTTAGGATTGGGTCGACTTGGCTGGGTCAGGATTCTCAGTGCTTTGGCAGGTAAGGCCCAGGAATCCCTCATGATGTGGCCTAATATAATGTCATCAGTTGCATGATGGGTTATGCTGTGAGCAATCAGGCAGTTACTAGAAAATTAGAGTGAAGTACAAGCCCCTTTGGGAGGCCACCACCCTGAAGCAATTGAAAGGTTTTCTAGGGATTGTGACCTACTCCTTACACAAAAAGACAATGTGGAAAGTTTGCTTACTGCTTGCTGGGCCTGGCTTCTGGCTCTGGCTCATTGACCTTTGGTTCTATGGACTTAAGCTAATAACATGCCACATTGCCTGACAACACTGGGAACCATCACTGGCCTGCTCTCGGGGGACAACCTTGGATTAATTGGACGCTATAGTCACAAGCTTGACCTTTTGACCATGAATTCTTCTGCATTCACTTCCCTCTGTTCTACATGCTGCATCTCCCTGCTTCCTGGTTGATCACCCCCCATAGCTCTGTGAGTCAGGAGAAGCCTCCAGTTTAAAATCTGACTCATGGAATGAACCTACCCAATTCTAAAATTGTGTGAGTCAATTTCCTGATCTAAATGTATCTTCTTATATATAAGAGCATTGCTGGTTTTGCTTCTCTAGAGAACCTATCTTAGCATAAATATGAACTGTAATTTCCTCAGAACACACTCCCAACAAAAGCAAAGGAGGCTTTCTGGCCATAGAAACTTCTAGGTCATAAAGCAAGCTATAGGTATCTTTATTGTAAAAAAAAATTAATATATGTGCTACCCTGCTGCCCCGAAAGTAAGACATTCCCCGAAAATAAGACCTACGTACAGTTTTGCCTCTCATTGAAATATAAGGCATCCCCCTGAAAATAAGACCTCCCCCAAAATAAGGCCACCCGAAGCTACTGTAACTCTGGACCATAATGGCGGGTGCCGCCGTGCAGCTCACTGTTGGCCACAGCTCATCCGGAGCAGACAGGTATGTGAGGTCGCTTTTAATAAACAATAAATGTGTACCATATTCTTCTTCATGGAAAAATAAGACAACCCCTGAAAATAAAACCTAGCGCATCTTTGGGAGCAAAAATTAATATAAGACACTGTCTTATTTTGGGGGAAACAGGGTAGCATATACCCTCTGTAGTTATAAAATATTCCCAGTGATGTGTCCCCGAAATTTAATTTAAATATATGTCATAGTAAACGCTCCACCCTGAGCTAGTCTACAAAACCTGTCCCCAGTACCTGTACAACCAGTAACTGAACAAGTGAATGTCTCCCTGCAGCTGGTGGACCCCTGGGGGTGCAGTGGGATAAGTATCAGGCTGCTAACTGGAAACGTCATTCAAACCTCCCAGCTGCTTTGCAGGAGAAAGATGAGGCTCTCTGCTCTTGTATAGCCTTGGAAACCTGAAGGAAAGGTTCTACTCTGCCTTATATACAGTTGCTGTGCATTGGAATCCACTTGATGGTAGTGGGTTTAGTTTGTTTTGACGATATGAGGTGTGGAGTATGACTGTATCTGTGTAATAAATTCTAAAAACTCTCTTCCATCAAGTTGATTCTGACTCATATGAACCCTACAGGATAGAGTGGAACCGCCCATGGGAGTGTCCGAGAGCATAACTTTCTGAGAATAGAAAATTCTTTCTCCCATAGAGTATTTGGTGGTTTTGAACTACAAACCTTGAGGACCACAGCCCAACTCCTAACCACTGTGCCATCAGGGTTTCTCCCTAAACACTACAGAAGCTTAATGCCTTTTTAGCTTAATTGATCATTCAGTCTGATAATCCTCCTTTTGCTTCACTGAAGAGGATAATTTAAAAATGATCGTATGATATTTCAACCTTTTTGGACTTTTTGTAATAATACCAACAAAGTCTAATAACTTTCAGCCACCTCTTTCCCACTATTATTAGATGAAATTACTATAAGATTCCTAATATTATCTTGCAAAAGAACAACTCCCACATGAACAAAAATACTTTGTCTATACCCACAGCCCTCTTTGCTGGACATTGATGTGAGTCATTTGCATATCATTATTGTTGGCTGCTTGACAGAGAGTAAATATGAATTTCCAGTCACTGTTAAGTAAGAACAGGCTGTTCAGGTGCTAGTATTTATTGCACTGATAATATTTGGAAGGATGGAGAACATTTTCTTTTAAAAGGAAGTCTTGGTGTGCCACATCGTTCAATTCACATGGGAATTTCCCTTAAATTTTCGCTGTTTTTTCATGCTTAATTTTTAATGTTTCAGGGGAATCACAGTGTTTTAATCTGTCATTTTTATAAATTAACACTCGTGCAAAGTATGAACTGTTTATTGAAGCATTAACTTGTTTCTATGAATGGAAAATTATTTTTGTTGTTATTATATAGCTCCACTGCCCACTGGGTACTGGAAACTGGGAAACATTCTCTCCCCTAGAGACAATTATGACGACAAATGTTTACTTAATTGAAGATAACATCAGGAAGTGATGGAATATACAAGAAGCCCAAGGAAAAAAACTGGGAGGGCAGACTGCTGTGTAAGAAAAGGAGGCGAACTTTGCCACCTACATTTTCACGGCACGTGATTGCTGACTTAATAAGAAAGAAGACACAGAGTATGAGAGTAATGAAATACTGGGGAATTTTCAATGTGAACCCACCATCTTGCCTCCCCCCATAGCCCTCAGGGATAAAAACATATTCGTCTGATGCAAGAAAATGTTCACAGTGACTAGTAAGAGTTGTTGAATCCAATGTAAACAGAGGAACGACAGGAGAACGTAACTGTCCACTCGGATGTATGGATTATAAGTGAGGGGGTGGTTGTCAAAAGTCTAACTAGGTTTGCCTAAAACATTCTCATTTTAAAATTATATATCCAGTGTCCTGGGAACTCTCAACCCAAGAAGTAAATCACACACTGGGAATAAGTACATGTCCCACCATAGAGGATGTGAAATATTAAATGTAAATTCCATCTACATGGACAAAAGTATGAAAAAGCATCATGTACGTGGGCGGGGGTGGGGGTGGGGGGCCACATTCCGTTGATGTGCAGTGGGTGCTGGTAGGTACCATGGAGAGGGACCCGGTTCACAATGACCACACATACAGCAGAATGAATCTGGTCCTGCGGCATGAATATGGTTGTCATGTTGAGTCCATTGCTGTAGCAGTTGTCTCAATTCATCTCATCAGGGGTCTCCCTCCTTCTGCGGACCCTCTAGCCAAATATCCTATACCAAGCATGATGTCCTTCTCTATAGATTGGTGTCTCCTGAGGTCATAACCAAAGGATTTGAAGTATTTGAGAAGAAGTCTAGCCATTCTAGATGCCGAGGGGCAATGTGGCAGTACTTCCTATGGGACAAACTTGTTTATTCTTGGCTGAAAGTAGAGAACACCAGGAAGATGTTTACTTGTGTTTTATTAGGCATTTAAAGGCATTAAACTGTGTGAATCTTAACAACCTATGGAGAACATTTAGATGGATGGGAATTTCAGAACACTGCACTGTGCTTGCTTATGTGGGTCCTGTATAGAGATCAAAAAGCAATTGTTTGAACAGAATAAGTGTTCAAAATAAAGAAAGGTATAAGTCATGGTTGTACCCCTTCATCACACCTATTCAACCTAATTTCGTATAATTCAAATAATCCTGAATTATATGAAATGGATTGTGGCATCAGAATTGGAGGAAAGATCATTAACAGCCTGTGTTATGCATATGATACAATCTTTTTCTTCCAAAAATGAAGAGGACTGAAAGCAGTTCCTGATGAAGATAGAAGACTACAGTCTTAAATAAGGAGTAGAACACAATGAACAGAAAAGAAAAACCATCACAACTGGACCAATAGACAACAGCACGAGAAAGCAAGAGTAGATTGAAGTTGCCAGAACTTTCATTTCACTTGGCTCCCCAACCAGTGCTCGTGAAAGTAGCAGTCAAGGAATCCAGGGGCATAATGCATTGGGACATTTTTTCTGCACAAAACCTTTTGAATGCATCAAAGAGCACCTTTGATGTCACCTTGAGCACTAATGTACATCCAACCCGTCATCATATTGTCAATTGCCTTATAGGTCTGCGAAAGCTGGACAAGAATAAGCAAGACTGGAGAAGTTATACATGTGAGTTACCATGGTGGCAAAAATACTGAAAGCATCATGGAATGCCAAAGAACAAATCACTCATTTTTAGAAGAAGTGTAACTAGATTGCTCCTTAGAAGTGAGGAGGTCAAAACTTCATCTCATGTACTTGGTACCTATTATCAGGAGATACCAGTCCCTATAAAGGGAATTGGCACCATGCTTGGTTAAGTAGAAACCAACCAAACTTGCTGACAGAATCAATGTCAATGTTTCTGAGACTGTTAATTGCTCAGAAAGCCCAATCTTTCACCCATGGAGCTGCTGGTGGTTTCAAACTGCCAACCATGTGGAATGCAGCCCAACATGTAACCAGTACACCACCAGGGCTCTAGAGGGTTAGCAAAAAAGAGGGCTATACTTAATGAGAAGCAGGGACACAATGGCAATTACGAGAATGGTGCAGGGTCTGGCAAAGTTTCATTCTGCTGTGCCTCGGTTTGCTGTGTAGCAGGTTTGACATGATGACTCCTAACACTACAGCATAACTCCTAACAATACATGGCACTTTCGATAGTCTTCAATAACACCCTAATTCATGTTCATCGAGTCTTTTCAGTCTTTCTTATTGATTTCCAACATTTGCATGCATATGAGGCGATTGAAAATGCTGTCACTTGAATCAGGCACACCTTACGCCTCAAAGGGACATCCTTGCTCTACAACACTTTAAAGAGACCTTGTACAGCAGATTTGCCCAGTGCAATTTGTCCTTCGATTTCTTGACGACTGCTTCCATGAGCTTCGGTTGTAGACTCAAGAAAAATGAAATCATTAACAATGTCAATCATTTGTTTGTTTATCACGAGGTAGTCTGTTGTGAATAATTCTGTTTTCTGTACATTGAGAGTACAGGGATGGTTTTAGTTTTAATGTTTAAATTATTTTTAAATATTCTGCGTCTAATTTTAAGTCTTCATTTCTAATCTTGTTGCTCAATACCCCTGAGTCAATTAAGACACACAGTGACTCGCGTCTACAGAGGAGAAAGGCTGCAGGTCTTTTCTGCAGTTGCACTACTGAGTGGGTTTGAACTGTCAACCTTTAGGTTAGCAGTCAAGTGCAAACTGTTTGTGCCACCCTTCATTTATAATAGAAGTAAGACATTACATGCAAAGGAAATAATTCAGAATGAAGTTAATGGAACGAACAGCCTAAAGTAGCTGTGAGCATTTAGAGCAGGTGAGCTCTCAGGATCAGGAGTTGTGTTTCTTTCTACTCAGCCCTCACTACTCTGAGGGAGATGGTGGGTTCTTGATCATCAACTGGGGGGAAACAGGAAGGAGGCTGAGATTTGTGCCCACAGCACCACCTGGTGCCAGGTCAGTGTCTTCCTGGATTGCTGCGTTAGCTGTACTCTGTTCTTGCTGCTCACCCCCTGACAGTCTGCACCTGACGAGTTTGGTGGTGCGTGTATAATGGTGGATCTTATGTCCTGGCTTCTGCATAGGCATCAACTCTGGAGCTTAAATCAAAAAGTCCAGCCCATTCTGAGAGTCTGGGGTGGGTAGAACCTAAGTATAATTGTTTTGATAGTAAGCTTTTCAAGAGACAGTGCAGTCAAGATCTACTAAGCCCAGTTACAAGGTAGTGCTTTTTTTTTTTTTAATTTTTTATAGAGAAACAGGTTGCTCGACATAATGAAATCTGTGGCACCTCAAAATGTCAAATAGAAAGTAAATGCTTAGAAAATGATGATGGCAACATCTGTACAAATATGCTTTTGATGTATGCAATGATGTAAGTGTAGTAAGAACCCCCGATAAAATGATTTTATAAAAATTTAAATTTCATTTTAACATATATTTTTTAAAATCTCTTCTTTTGAGAATTTATTTACTATCAGTTGCAAAATTTTCTGGTGAAGCAATTGAAACCTATCCTACTAAGGATAGCAACCCTTTGTGTTTTATATACTATAAATCACAAAAATGTTCCCCCAGTCACTTGTACTTTCTTTTATTTTATTTATGATAATTTATGTGGTATAGAGTTGATCCTCATTATTCACAAAGCTCCATATTTATAAATTTTCCTACTTGTTAAAATCTACCTGTAACCTTGAAATCAGTCTTTGCGGTGGCCATGCATGGACACATGCAGAATGTCTTCAGCAATTTGTGTCACCTGACACGTGTAATCCCAACTCAGGTGTCACAAGGACATAGTCTACATTCTTGTCACCACTCTCATAGTGTAAATAAATGGCTTTTGAGGACTTTTGGTTTTTTGGTGATTAAATTGTTTTAAATGTTCCTCTAGATTGTTTCATAAATTGATTTATTTGAATTAAATCAATTAATTATTAGAGCAGTGTTAGTTGTATTTTCTGTTTTAGCTGGCACTGCATTTAATGTTCCTTCACCCAAGAAAAGAAGAATGTGACCTGCTTATGGAGAAAGTTTGTGTATTAGATAACTGTCATTCAGACATGAGTTATACTATTGTAGACCCTAAGCTCAGTATAACGGAGCTGTGGTTAATATGAAATAAAAAGTCTTTTAATAGAAATACTCATAGAAACCAGGTTATATATTGATCTCGCTGACACAAATGTGTGTCCTGGGGCTCATAAGCGCCTAACCTATCTCCCTAAGGAGCAATGTTTCAGGAGTCCCAAACAGAGTGTTCCAGCCACCTCATAGAAGATAAATGCCATAGAAACCAAGCTTAAACTGCAGTACATTTTTAAATGACTGCCAATATAAAAACATTTCCTAATTTGGCCTTCAGTTATGGATTTTCCACCCTATCATCAAATAAACAGCAGCTTTATTCACTTGATTCCTATGAAAGTTTATTTTATTTTTTATATATTTAAGTTTTTATTGATTGGGATTAATACATATATTAAATCATTCCATAGTTCAATCACATTCAGCAGAATTGTATATTTGTTGGCATAATCAACTTTTTCCACATAGAAAAAGTTTCCAAACATTCTTTTTCTATCTGAACCCCTTGATGTCATCACCCTTTCCCCCCAGTCCCCACTTCTGTTCCTCTCTCCCGCCCAAACCCTATTCCACTTGCTGACTCAATAGGTCCATTGATCCTGGTTTTCATACACCCAAAAATGAAAAAGCATACTGCAACTTCAAAAGGATAACTCCGAATGACATAACACTTCTGAGATACCACCTCCTAATATGTACAATCAAAAAACAAACAAGAAACACAACCCCCAAATACAACCATGTTTGGAGAGCAGATCAGGTCCAGCATGCCTCATCAGAGGCATCGGCTGGCAGGCTTGAGTTGTTCAAGTCAGCGTGCGTCTTTGACTTCCTGTACTCAGCTCCTCAGTGAGCGCCTTTTATTGCGCGTTCAATGCAGTGAGAATGCATTTTGTTTTATGATGGAAGATTGGGAGCAGCAGATACAGTTATTTACCAATTACATTGTGCAATGGGTTACTTATCCATTGCCTCAACCTCATTAAAACAGTAACACTATAAACAACAACAACAACAACAACAGTAACACTATCAAGGAGACAAATCAGTCATTGAATTACAAATGAAAAAAAGTGTAGATTGGGTACATTCATTACTGTATATATTTTCAACAACAACAAGAAGGATAAAGTGATTTATTATATGTTATCATTGATTTCATAAAATGTATGTGAATACCATGTACTAAATGTGTGCACATAGTTAATGGATTTGGGGCCTTTTTATCCTCTTCATCAGTAAACACGTTTTAAAATATGGCAGGCAGAGACAGATGTGTAAAAAAAATCATGTGAAAAGAAATGACACTTACTGTAGCTTATTCTCAAAAATGAGCAAGTATTTATATATAATTATATCAGACTTTTCAGCAATTTTAGTGCTGGTAAAGACTCATGACTTTGCAAATAAGATTTAATAATATTTGAGAGCCCTGTCTTTCATCTGGAAGTCATACTTTTCCTTTATCGGTCCCACTGACCCCTTATCTAGAGAAAGAAATGTAATTTTAATGTGATTCTTGGTCCCAATAATAAAGTCAAATACTAATAAGTTTACTAGCACTGAAGCCTGGGTAGTTTTAAATCAATTCCCGTACAGCTGGTTGGAATATAGCAAAGAGTCAGATATGACCCAGATAACAATCTTTTTATTGTGAACTACAGGGGAAATACCATATTGGACTTAAAAGATCAGTATTAGAATCAGGTTTTACAATTATTCTTCAGCATTGTTTAATACTGTGGCGCCTATATAGGGCATGTGTGCAAATCAAATAAGATGGTGATTTTTAAACTGTTAGAAAAGTTAATAAATACAACCCATTCCATTTCTATACAGTAAGTTCTGACTCTTAGAGATGGTATAGATCAGAGAAAATCTGCTCTCTCGGGTTTCCGAGGCTGACCATTGAGATGGAGGAGGAGGTTCCTGTTTCTCCCACAGAGCAGCTGGTCAGTTCCAGTGCTTAAGGCATGGCACCACTGAGGGACCTTTATTAGGTATGAGATGAATGATTTTTATCTGTTTATTATTTAGCACATTCGCTGTGGATTCTTTTCTTTAAAGCACATCCACATGCTGAAAACAATGGGTGTACACTTGTAGAAAAATGAAGCAAGATGTTTACCTCACCCTATGCACAAGAACAAACTCAAGGTGGATCACAGACCTAGAAGTAAAACCCCAAACCATCAGGACCATCAGCGAAGGAATCAGGACAAACCTAAGAACCTTGGCCCAGGGAATACAAAGGCTAACTGCAAAAGGGCAGGGTGCATACACAGGGGAACCTGAAATCCTGAAATCGACAAGTGGGATTTACTAAGACTAAAATACCTATGCGCGTCAAAAGACTTCACCAGGGGAGTAACAAGGCAACACACAGACTGGGAGAGGATTTTAACAACTACACAACAGACAAAGGCTTATTACTAAAATATACAGTAACCTCCTGGCCTTAAAAAAGAGAAAAACAGTTAGCCCCCTGAGGAAGTAGGCAAAATAACTGAAATGAAGTTTCACTAGGGAGGAGACCCGAATGGTCAATAAACATATGAGAAAGTGCTCCAAATCATTAGTCATCAGAGAAATGTTTATAAATTAAAACAACCATGAGATACCTTCTAACACCCTTGAGGTTAGACCAAATCAGAAAATCAGAGAGCAACAAATGTTGGAGGGGATGTGGCGAGATGGGACCTCTGCACCACTGCTGGTGGTCATGTAGATATGTACAGCCTCTGTGGAAAGCAATCTGGCAACATTTAAAGAAAATGGAAATCATTCTTCCTTAAGACCCAGCTATCCCTCTCCTGGGCACATACCCAGAAGAGGTGAGAAATAAACCACAACCAGTCATCTGTGCTCGCATGTTTACTGTGGTGCAATTCACAATCGCAAAGAGTTGGAAACAACCTAAATTTACATCAATAGATGAATGGATTAGTAAACTCTGGCACATACACATAATGGAGTACTACACATCACTAAAAAACATGGATGATCACATGAAACAGGTCATTTTATGGGAAAAGCTGGAGGAAACTATGCTAAGTGAGGTCAGCCAATCACAAAAGGACAACGTGAGTCCCCTGAGGTCAGTATAATCAGCACAGTAGGTATAGAAGAAAAGACACTTATCTCACAATACAGGGGTGGAGGTACAGGCAGTCGGGTGGAGGTCAGACCATACCCAAGGAGTACATGTGACTCCAACACAAGGAGGGGGCAAGGGGGTCAGTGGGAGAGAGCAAAGGGAGGGGGTGGGAAACAGATGATGGCATGGGGGGAGAAGGGCACTAACCCACCCAGGGGGAGAGTATTGGTTATGTCACCACAGACTCGAGAGTGTGCATACAGACCCCACCATAGCACACCAAAACATGAACCACGTGGAGGAATGCATAAAAGATTGGGTTACAGGGTGGACCCCAACCAGAGCCAAACAGATCCCTGCCCTAAAAGCACGTGCGACAGAGGACAACACTAAACCTTCAGGTTGGGCAAAGGGGACGATTTGCCATGCCCACAGCAAAGCAAAGCAAGAAGGGAAAAAAGAAAGGGATGGCCCACCTAGACCCCATGTTGGCACACCAAGCCCTGAGGATGATGTCCGTGCACCGAGCTGCTAAGGCACAGAGAGGACTGTAGGGTCAACAACAACTCAAGACACGTTGTCCCCTAACTCGAGCGTACTGCAACAGAGGACAATACTGGGGACACACAGCAGGAATATAGTGTGATCTGAACTGTCCACAGAGGGGCAGACCAAGAAGGGAACACATCAGATCAGCAACTGGAGCAAAGCCAAACCACAAAGCCCCTAAAGAGCCCCCGAACTCCCCAAGAACGAGGGAGGAGATAGAAAGGCCAGGTGGACAGATCTGGAATTATGTATGTTTTCTCTCTTTTTTTTGTTTTTTTCCCCCTGCTTTTTCACTTTTTTCTTGTGTTTTTTGTTTTATTGTTTGGTCTATGATATTGTTGGTTTGCCTACTTATATAAGACAGGTATGGGAAGCAAGCTCAGGGAGAAAGCATCGGGGCCAATGGCCCCAGAGGGCTTGGGGAGGAGAAGGTGTTGGTGGGGTAGGGGTGGGGGAGAAGGGTGTGGTGAGCAAACAACACCATAGACAGGGAAACAACTAGGGAATTAAAACCAACAACAAGAAGGTTGTAGGGATCCTGTGGATGTTAGAACAACAGCAATCTAGCTAAGGGGAAGTGCTAAAAGGTGGAAGAAGGTAGAATGTGATGGTGGGACAGGAGGAAGGCTAAAGGAAATAGAGGAAGGCCCTAGGAAGTAAAGCTGTAGATAGAGGTATAAACAGAGGTGTGTGCTTATGTAAATATATTAATCCACAAAAAATAGAAGTATTGGCCTATGTACATATATTTATAAGGCAATACACTGAGGTTGTGGACAGACCTTGGGCCTCAGCTCATACCCTCCTGCAATATAAGAACACTTTGTTTTAACAAACTGGCATCTTGTCTCACACACACACACACACACACACACACACACACACAGGCACAATCACTGAAA
>NW_022103920.1:77122012-77124177 GCF_000313985.2 Echinops telfairi
TACAATGGCAATATATGTACAAATATGCCTGATGCAATTTATATATAGATTATAATAAGAGTTGTAAGAGCCCCCAATAAAATGATCTTTTAATAAAAACAAACAAAAACCACATCCACAGTGTTTCTAAGCATATGGTAAGTACACCAGTATAGTTGCTTTTTAAAATGTATTGAAACTTCCTTTACCACTTATTAATGTGCTATGCATAATTGAAAATCATAGACTTAATAATGCATCTTCCAAAGACCCAGGAGCCCTGGGGTGCCGCAGCTAAGTTCTTGGCTGGCCATCCACAGTTGGTCGTTTGAACACACTCAGTGGCTCCCCGGGGCAGACCTGGTGATCCATCCGTAAAGGTTCCCAAGCCCACTGCATTCAAACAGATCCTGGTTCATAGTGGATCTTTACAGTTTCCAGGACTATAAACCTGTACAGGAGCAGACAGCGTCATCTTTCTCAAGTGGAGCTGCTAGTAGGTTTGAACCACCAATCTTGCAATTAGCAATTCAACACTTACTGGACAACCCTCCAGGGCTTGCAAAACAGCGTGGAGCATGTCTACCCTCTGCGGAGCCACTAGCATTTGAAAAGACTTAAAGGCACCTTCACAAAATTACTTCAGAGAACATTTCCTATTGACAATTTTTTCCTAAGAAGTTTTTTAGTTTCCAATACACAAATTCCATAGAATGTATGTGTTATCAATAGAACTTTTAGGCAGATATTTCTCTAGGAAAAAATATATTAATTTGCTTCAAGTTTTTAAAAAAATAATTTTATTGGGGGCTCGTACAACTCTTATCACAATCTATACATACATCCATTGTGTCAAGCACATTTGTACATATGTTGCCATCATCATTCTCAAAACATCTGCTTTCTACTTGAGCCCTTGGTATCAGCTTCTTGTTTTTCCCCTCCCTCCCCACTCCCCTTTCCCCCTATGAACCCTTGATAATTTATAAAGTATTATTATTTTGTCATATCTTACACCTCTGACGTCACCCTTCACCCACTTCTCTACTGTCCCCTGGGAGGAGGTTATATGTAGATCCTTGTGATCTGTTCCTCTTTCTCCCTCACCTTCCCTTCACCCTCCCGGTATCGCCACTCTCACCACTGGTCCTAAGGGGTTCATCTGTCCTGGATTCCCTGTGTTTCCAGTTCCTAACTGTACTAGTGTAATTTCTCCAAGTTTAATGAAACTTTCTTAGTGAAAAAAAATATTCAAGGAGGCCTAAAGTTTCCATTCAAATCCAACATTAAAAAATGTATGTATTCATTCCGAGGTAAGGAGAGTAGAGGAAGGTAAGTAAAAAAAAGTGTTGCTGTAAGATCATAGAAACCTTTATTAAACAAAATATCATAATGTGAAGCAATTTGCTCGCCACCTATCTACCATCTAGGTCTATACACTTCTGCAGGAGGTACTTCTTTGTACCTCTGTAAGGCTTCCCCAGGAATCCGACCCTCTTTCATGGGCCACACCAAAATGTAGTTTGGGCACCCTTGCAAGGCTCCAATAGTGTTCCTTTTCCATCTTCTTTAAGTTTGGGGAATCAAAAGAAGCCTGAAGGGGCAAGGTAAGGGCTGTAGTGTGAGTGACATGAGACTTCCCAACAAATTGCAATAGAATAGCCTTCGCTACCCTTGACGAGTGCCCAGGAGTGATGTCAAGACAGAAAAAATGTCTTCGTTGCAACTTTCCTACCATTTCCCTCACGGGTACTGCCGTCCAGTTTCTTAAAATGTCTTCACACTAAGACTCAGTGATGACCCTGTGTCCTCTTAGGAAGCGTGTCAGGGCTGACCCTTTGGGACCCAAAGCAAAGGTCTCCATAAGCTTCTGAGCTGAGTTCTCTGCCTTGACTTTAGGGAACTCAGCAGAGCCCATCCCTTTGGGAGCGGCTGTTTCATAAGCACCCTAACCAGAGTACGACAGGTGTGTTACTGATGGAGCTTGTTTGCAATCGTCCGTTGATTTCAGGGATATGTTTAAAACACGTTTTGTTTGTTGTTGTTTTTCTAAATAAAAATGTCCGTGTTTGTACCGGAACCTCAGTAGTAATACTTTTTAAAGTACCCTTTTAAATAACAAAGATCTGAGTCTGTACGCTACTCAGAATTTAAGAGGGGCTGGCTATAAGCAAAGTTTTGTGTAC
>NW_022103920.1:77124479-77128482 GCF_000313985.2 Echinops telfairi
TGCTGTTGGGTAAGCATCAGACAGCTAACCCTAAGGTTGGTGGTTCATGCTCACTGGCTGTTTTGCAAGAGAAAGAAGAGGGTAGGCTGCTCCCTTAAAGATTTACAAAGCCTTAGAAACCCTATGTAGGGTCACTATGAATTATGTTTGACTCAATGGCATGTGTTTTTTTATATTACATATACCTAAAGATGCTTTTTGACGTGAATTAATTGCTATAGAATATTAATATTGCCACCTCACATTTCTGTCAAAAATGATTTGACAATATTTATTTTTGTTCCCTATTCCATATTTGTAAACAGATTCTAATTCTTTCTTTTTACAATTATTTAACCAAAAATCAGCAAAACCAATCTGTATCGAGTGGAAAAAAAATTCACTTTCTTATTGTCTAGAAAAAAGACTTTATTTAATGCACACCTATTCATAAACACTTAAAAGACAATAATTAAAATTGTCATATTTTACAAGGTTATCATTTCTCTGTGCACTAAAACTTTTGTACTGATTTCACTGGGTTTATAGTTGTATACCTTCAACATTTTGAAGGTATTAGTGTCTATCTTTCAATATCTATTAATATTGGTGAGCAGTCTTTCCTATGTCTAATGCCACTTTTGTCAGTGATTATTTTTCATTCCTCCTTGAGTTTTTTATTTTTTTCTCTATTTTCTTGATATTCTTCACTTTCACTATGATATGCTTTTATGAGGATTTACCTTTTTTTATCCAGGGTTTCTGCAAGATACACATCAAGAAATTCTGAACAGTTAGCTCAGTTCCCACTTAGATAGTCATGCCTGAATATTCTTAGGCTACACTTAGTTAAAATCTGAACCTCAGGTGGAAGTTAAGAAAAGGGTTTTTTTTTGTTGTTGTTGTTTTTTGTCTCTTCTTTTTAAACTGCTTCCGTAAGTCTGGGTAATATGTTACTCACACCAGCCAGTGATTGTGAACACTGAGTCTGGTTCTGATCCTTTTTCTCAACAAAGGAGCTTTTAGTCAAATTTCTGCTGCCATTCCTTACCTCCACACTCAAAGAGAAGGAGGTCTGTAAAAGAAAACACGTTGTTGAACTTGATTACTATAGTAGATGACTTCATGATCCTTGATCATGTTTAATATCCCTATTAGTATACGGATTGTTAATGTGATAATAATATTAGTATAAACTTGCTAATATGATAGAATATCAAACCCATTATTGTGTTGCACTATATGGCAAAAGGGAAATTTTCTTTACTGGGCCTGACTTATTTAGATTCATCCTTCAAAAACCAAACCTTTTCTCCAGTTGGCTAGAGAGAGGATCAGAAGCATGCGAAGGAGTCAACGCACCAATGCAACCCAGCCAGTGTTGGGAAGAAGATTAGGGCTATGTGACAAAGATTATAGATGACTTTTAGAAACTGAGATGGTCTGCTGAGAGGTAGCCAGCAAGGAAACAGGATCTCAGACCTAAAACTGCAAAAACTTAATTCTGCCAACAAGATAGAAGGAAACCAATTTTTCTTCAGTGCCTTTAGAAGAAACCTTAGTCTAACTGATCCCCTTGATTTCAGCCTTTTGATATCTTGTACAAAGAATCTAGTTGCCTGCAGAATTGTGAACCAATACATGATGATTTCAACTCTCTGTGTGTGCCCCTTGTTGTGTAGCAATCATAAACAAATACAGCCACTTGATTCTTCAGTCAACTATAGAAAATATTGTTCACACCTAATGCTTCTACCTCTACCTGTATAATCGGTCCTCTTTCAGCAATTATTTAACTCCGGGACCCACACTCCATCAACACTATTGGTTGGGATTTCTCCTCACCCCTCCCTGTCCTCACTTTCCCCCTTATCTGTTTTGATGTCATGATCCAGATTGGGAGGTCTGTCCGTGCCAAGCTGTTAATCAAAAAACAAACAGTATGACCCTTGGAGCAGCCCTGATGTGGCAGCCTTCTTCCATAACGATTCCAGTCTTGGAAACTCCATGCGGAAGTTCTACTGTGTGCTATAGGGTCACTAGGAGTTGAAATCTACTTGATAACAATAGGTTTGGGTTTTTTGGTGTTTCGGTTTTTGTCCAGAACTGTTTTCATAAATCCTCAACTCTCAAGCTCACTTTGGCTCGGTCATATTCATCTGACGGGGGTAAAAATAGAACCGTGATAACATCCATCTTTTTGCCTATTTCTAAAATTGGATGGAAAAAAGCATGACCACAAACCTCAACTATGGCCAAAGAACGAGTGCCAAATCCAACATCCTTCTAACGAACGCTCCTCTCGTTCTCTTAAACAGTGTTCTCATAGCTTCCTCGGTCATTTGAAACTTACAACCCCACCCTCTTTCTCACCTTAGAGCCCTTGCTGCTCACGTCACAAAATACTTAGAAGTAAACACAGGGCAAATTTCTCAAGCTTTCCATCCAATCTTCAAAATTATCTTATAGTCTCTATTATAGTGTTTCTTTAATACCTGGCTGTAGGATTGATTAGTAGGGAAGAAAAAGATGCCACATAATTCTTGACATTGGAAATGTTAACCCTTTGCCTATGATTTTCATTAAACTATTTCCAATTGTTAAATGACACACTTTACTCTTAGTCGAGCTGGGGGTTGTCTCTTCCAATAGGAATCAACTTTTCCAATAATTTTGGTTAAAATAGTTTAAATCAAAGAGATAGTTTAAATCAAATAGTGGCGTAATGGTGGGCTATGATGGCAAAGGTCAGTATATCTCTTTTTCTCTACGGAAACCAGTGTCATCTCTTAGACAACTCTGTTTAAGAGACACAACACTTCAAAGAAAACCTGGGGACAATGAATTTTTAAAATGAATATTCTTCTTTTTTGAGCCTTTTAAAGGTACAATTATAAATATTTTTATTCTAAATGTGTTATTTAAGCTGTACTACACCACATCCTAGACATCATGACCTATGCAACGTGAACGTACGAACCCATCATTTCAACAAACCTTCTGTTAAGACTCATGGAGGTCTTATCCTCTGTAACCCTGACTGGGGAACAAACATCATGACTTTTCAACACGGAGGTCTTATCCTCTGTAACCCTGACTGGGGAACAAACATCATGACTTTTCAACTGCCTGGTCAGGCTGAGGAGGTAGAAAAGTTGTCGGTATTGCTTTGCATCATGTCATTTATCTCTTCTACCCTTCACAGCAAGGCGCCTGTGAGTGCAGTAAAGGAGTTGAATGTTGGGCTGTGGCTCAAACCTACCTGCAGCATCTCCGAAGGAGAGAGACACTGTCTGCTCCCGGCAAGAAACGTAGTCTCAGAAACACTGTGGAGCGGCTCTAATCTGTCCTGTAGAGTTGCTATGCATCCAATGGGTGGCATTGAGTATGGGTCTAGAACGCTGTAGTGTGGCCAGTAATACTCTTATTATCTCCATTGTACATTTGGAGAAACCGGAATGCATAGAGATTAAGTAACACACCAAACATCAAATGGCTAGGTAGTAAAAGAGCCAGTCATGAAATTCCAGTAACCTTCCTCCAGGGCCCACACTCTTAATAGGCAGTGACAGGTGAGGAGCTCTTCTGGTGGCCTTCCTGGAGAAAAAGACACTAAGCACCTCCTCTGAGGGATGAGCTATAGGACTGACAAGAAAGGCCTACACTTGCTGCTACAACTAGCTGAGGGATTTTCCAAAATTTATGGAAAAATGGAGTGAAAGGATAGTGGAACTTTTCCACAAAATTGTGAAGTCTCCAGTGAGGGGGTGCCAACTGAGTAAAACCCAGTGAGCGGCCTGCTCAGGCCGTTTGAGTTTCCCTGACTTCCTCAAGCTCCTCTTCATAACCTCTCATAATTTAAAAGTGTCTCTGATAAGGACGGGATGAAAGGACTTTATTGGCTGAGATGCATTTCATTCAATTTACCAAGATAAATGGCAAGAAACATTAATAAATAACTTTCTAAATCATGTTTTCCAAAGTGGGTGATACTCCCCAGTGAGGGTGCTAGAATGATCCAGGG
>NW_022103920.1:77128582-77130246 GCF_000313985.2 Echinops telfairi
GTGTGGCCAGTAATACTCTTATTATCTCCATTGTACATTTGGAGAAACCGGAATGCATAGAGATTAAGTAACACACCAAACATCAAATGGCTAGGTAGTAAAAGAGCCAGTCATGAAATTCCAGTAACCTTCCTCCAGGGCCCACACTCTTAATAGGCAGTGACAGGTGAGGAGCTCTTCTGGTGGCCTTCCTGGAGAAAAAGACACTAAGCACCTCCTCTGAGGGATGAGCTATAGGACTGACAAGAAAGGCCTACACTTGCTGCTACAACTAGCTGAGGGATTTTCCAAAATTTATGGAAAAATGGAGTGAAAGGATAGTGGAACTTTTCCACAAAATTGTGAAGTCTCCAGTGAGGGGGTGCCAACTGAGTAAAACCCAGTGAGCGGCCTGCTCAGGCCGTTTGAGTTTCCCTGACTTCCTCAAGCTCCTCTTCATAACCTCTCATAATTTAAAAGTGTCTCTGATAAGGACGGGATGAAAGGACTTTATTGGCTGAGATGCATTTCATTCAATTTACCAAGATAAATGGCAAGAAACATTAATAAATAACTTTCTAAATCATGTTTTCCAAAGTGGGTGATACTCCCCAGTGAGGGTGCTAGAATGATCCAGGGTGCTGCAAAAGCAGATATGTAAACTTTTTCCTGGATGATGGGTCAAAATATAAAAATGTTTAATTGCCAGGGGGAGTGTTGAGACATGTTTTTCTGAAAAAAGGCACCGTAGACTACATAAGTTTGGGAACTTATATGATGCTAAATTATTATGGGAATCTTCAACAGAAAAATTTATCCAAATACATAAAGTACTCATAAACACATACTGAGTAATTAAAATAACTATTTAATCAAAACGACATTCATTCAATATAAATGCACAGCTATGGTTAGAATGGGATGCTGTAAACATTATAGCCAAATCAAAACAAACAAACAAACTCACTGCCATTGGCTCAATGCCAGCTCATAGCCACCCTATAGAAACTGACTTCCCTGTGAGTTCCCAAGGCTGCAGAAAGCCCGGTCTTTCTCCCCCGGAGTAGCTGGTGGTTTTGAACTACTGACCTTTGCCATCATAGCCCACCATTACGCCACTAGGACTCCCTAAACAATAAAGCGTCATATTGAAAAGAGTGAAAGATAATAATAAATAAATAAACCGGGGCCAAAACGACCAAGAATGGCAGATCAGTATGTTACACTTAAACCTGCTGGGAGAGTTATGAAAATATCTCAGAACAATGAGAGAATGCATGCACCTAAAGAAAGCAGAAATGTCTAATGAAAATAATTGCAAAACTTAGGTAAACTGTTTTGAAAAGTGGAAGAATTAATTTATAATAATTATCCTTATGAAATATAAATAATATTTTCTAAATATGCATAAAGAGATTCACATCACACGATTTAACTCTAAAAAGTAATTAGTATAAATATTCTGTAATACAGACAAGATTGAATAAATTTAAGATACCCCCTCTGTTGAATACTATGGAGTCACTAAGGTAATTTTAATAAGAGTATGTAATGTGACAGAATGAAACACGATTATTCTGAGACTATGGTAAGAGGAAAAAGGGTAAAATATGGTATAAAACCAAATGCACACAGGCCTGTCTGGATAGGACAGGCTGGATGAACAATCTGGAGGAGAAAACAAC
>NW_022103920.1:77132209-77135020 GCF_000313985.2 Echinops telfairi
CAGCACTAGGTGGGGATGTTTTCTTGATGTGCACTTACCCTTTATATAAAACTCTCTCTTATACATGAGTTTCTGTGGATTTGTTTCTCTAAAGTATCCAGACTAACACAGTAAATATTTTCTTTTCCTTTATATTTTCCAATTGTAAAGAGTATGTATTATTTTTTTCA
Source organism: Echinops telfairi (assembly GCF_000313985.2). Lineage (NCBI taxonomy): Eukaryota > Metazoa > Chordata > Mammalia > Afrosoricida > Tenrecidae > Echinops > Echinops telfairi. The sequence continues at coordinate 77,132,380 of NW_022103920.1, forward strand.
TGAAAAATATTACACAGTTATGATTAAATCATGACTTGTCTAATCAATCCCCATAATGCACTGCCATTAAGTCAATTCTAACTCATATTGAGTATAAATCATTACAGAAGCAGAAAGCCTCATTTGTTCGCATAGAGTACTTGGTGGATTTGAACCACCACCTTAGTGTTAACAGTCTAATGCTTAGTCCCTCAGTGCTACTAGGGCTTCCCAAGCTCCATGACTAGTATTTAAAAATATATACCTTTAAAGTAAAACAAGTGGAAGAAGATATCACAAAGTAAACAAAGTATTACTAAAATTGAGATTAACTCGAATATAAATTAATATTACATTGCAATCCTTTGATTCCAACTATCTTTTCACTCTATAGGACCAGAAATCTATGGCTCCTACTCTTTTTCACTGCCCGGCCTTACTTTAGCGCTCCCTTCCCCGTCTCCTCTTCCCCTTTTCATGGCTTAAATTCCAAGTACAGTCATTAATCATCACCTTTGTATGTGACCCTTGAGTTGCTATCCATAAGGCTCCTACTTGCTCATAAATCCATAACTTTGATGAAATCAGCTTCAGACAAACTTTCCTTAACTCCAAGTGTTGTTGGTAGCTGAAGAAAAGAACACAATTCCAGTGACCAGACTTGATTGTATTTTGGAATGCTTACCCTTGATGAGCAACTAATGCTGCCAGACAATTCTCTGTGTGTCCCTGATACATGCACTCCTCTAGTCATATCGAAAGATGATAGATCGCTCGCTCGATCGATCAATAGATAGATAGATATTTACCTTTCTTAGGAGAGAAAGAATGAGAGAATACCAGAAATATATCACTAACGGTAAGTACTTAGGCCTCTTATTTCTATCTTCTCACCTTCTATACAAGGAGCCCTTATAGCATATGGGTCACGTGTTGAGTTGCTGACTGCAAAGTCAACAGTTCAAACTCATCAATCAATCCATGGGAGAAAAATGAGGCTGTCTGCTCCCATAAAGTTTTATAGTCTTAGAAACTCAAAGAAGCAGTTCTATTCTGTCCTATAGGGTCTCTGTGAGTATGGTTAAACACTAGTTACAATTCAAACTCAATTGTGTATTTTTTGTGAGAAAATAAAACATGGTCTTTAAAATTGGAAATTATCGGGAAGGGACAATAAAGCATTGTCATGATGGCAATGAATATCATCTATTCACTAGTGACCTGCTTCCATAAAGATCAGTCTAGGAAACCCTGGGGGCAGTTCCATACCCTATAGGGTCGATCTGAACCAGAATTCACTGGAGAGTACACAACAATTAAAAATGGGATGCATAACTATTGGTATTCTAGGCCTTAGTGAGGTGACATGGATGGCTATTGGCCAATTAGAACTGCACTGGCATGTATCGACTACGCCAGGAAGGACGGACAGAAGATGGATGACATCAACATTCATCATCAAAAACAGCTGTGGGTCACGACCCACCAAAACCTGTGAGTCACGACCCCTTTGGGGGTTCAACGACCCTTTCACAGGGGACACCCGATTCATAACAGTAGCAAAATGACAGTGATGAAGTAGCCATGAAGATAATGTTATGGTTGAGGGTCCCCACCACAGGGGGACCTGCATGAAAGGGCCGCAGCATCAGGAAGGTTGAGAACTACTGAAAAGCACATTTCAATATCTGCCCTGAAGTACAATGCTGTCAGTGACAGGAGAGTATCCACCTACCTACAAAAACCTGAAAAACAAACTCACTGTTATCAAGTCGGTGCTGACTCCCAGGACCCTGTGGGGCTGTGTAGAACAGGCCCTGGGAGTGTCTGAGACGGTAGCTGCTACAGGAGTACCAAGTCCTGGCTGTCTCACACGTAGCAGCTGGCAGTTTTGAACTGCTGACCTTGCAGATCGTAATAAACATAATCACTAGCCTACCAGGGCTCTTCAGCTACAGGAAGACCACTTAATATGAACATTGTTCATAATTATTCACCAAACACGAATGCCAAAGATGAAGAAATTGAAGATTTTTACCAACATCTGCAGTCTGGAATTAATCAAACATGCAAACAAGATCCATTGATAATTACTAGTGATGGAAAGCAAAAGTTGGAAACCAAGAGGATCAGCAATTGCAAAATATGACCTTGGTGTTAGACATGATGCTGGAGATTACATGATAGAATTTTGAAGGACCAATGATTTATGTGATGATGATATTCAAGTAAACTATTCATGTAGAAATCAGAAGAATCAAATCAACTACATCTGTTAAAATAAAGAAACTCAATATTAACAATTAGTACAAGGTCAGGGCTCAAATATGAAATAGACCATAAATTTCTCATTACCAAGTATAAGTTGAAGCTGGAGAAAAATAAGACAAGTACCACAGAGCAAAAATTTGGCCTTGAGGATATCTGGCCTGAATTTCGAGACCATCTCAAGGAAAAAGTTGACATATTGAGCACTCATGATCAAAGGCCAGAAATGCTGTGGACTGAAGCCAAAGTCATGGGAAACCAAGATGTCATAAAAAGTACAGGAAAGGTGGGGTGGGGGGGAGTGGACAACAGAAAAGTGGGTGAAGGGAGACGTCAGGCAGTGTAAGACATGACAAAATAATAATTTATAAATTATCAAGGGTTCATGAGGGAG
>NW_022103920.1:77135205-77153409 GCF_000313985.2 Echinops telfairi
GGAGGAAGAAAAGACCAAAATGAATGTTAGAAGACACTCTCAAACTTGCTCTTGAATGTAGAACAGATGAAGTAAATGGAAGAAATGATGACGTCAAAGAGCAGAATTAGTTCAAAGATAATTCCATAGGGAGACTCAAGAAGATGAAGTAAAGTATTATAATGAAATGTGTAAAGACCTGCAGGGTTAAAAAGCAAAATGTTAAGATACATTTAGCACTTCTTAAGCTGAAAGAACTGAAGAAAAATTTCAAGTCACCATTTGCAATACTGAAGGAACCTATGGACAAAATATTAAAAGAAAGAGGAAGCATCAAAAGAAGATGGGATAAAAATAGCTACTGTATAAAAAGGAGAACATTCAAACATTTCACAATGTAGAGTGTGAATTGAACCAATGGAATTGAAGGAGGAGTCCAAGCTGCTCTGATGATATTGTCAAGAAGATGCTAGAATCGATGGGATATGAAATGTTTAAATAAATAATTGCAGTACTAGAGATGCTCTCTTGTCTATGTCAAGAAATTTGGAAGATGGCTACTTGGCCAGTTGACAGGAAGAGAACTATATCTACGTCCATTCCAAAGAAAGATGATCCAACAGAATGTGGGAGCTTTCAACTGATATTGTTATATAGATCGCAGTACATTTTGATGAAGATAATTTGAAAATGACTGCAGCAGTACATTGGCAAGGAACTCAGAAATTCAAGCCAGATTCAAAAGAAGGATATTGCTGGTATCAGATGTATATTGGTGAAAAGTAGAGAATAGCTTTGTTTTATTGATTAAGCGAAGACATTCAACTATGAATATCATAAAGACTAAGACTAGGAAGAATGAAAATAACTTAACTGCGATCCTGTGCAACCTGTACATAGACAATGAGGCAGCTGTTCTGACAGAAAAAGAGGACTCCGCATGGTTTAAAATTAAGAATGGTATGGATTGGGCTATATCCTTTCATCTTATGTATTCAATCTATATGCCCAAATTGCCCAGAGAAGCTATATATAGTATATGAAGAACACAGATTCAAGACTGAGTGCAGATTCATTAACAACCTGTGATATGCAGATGACAGATCCTGGCTTGCTGAAAGCACAAAGGACTCGAAACACTCATGAAGATCAAAGTCTACAGCCTTCAACATAAATAACACCTCAATATGAAGATAGCCAGTCCCACAACGAGATCCCTACGCAATATGAAAGAGAAAAGAAGTATGTCAAAGATTTCATTTTATTGGATCCACCATCAATACCTATGGAAGCCCATTGCATTGGGTAAATCTGCTGCATTACACCAATATAAAAGGTTAAAGAGCAAAAATGTAACTAGAGAACTAAGCTGTGTCTGACCTATGCCATGCTATTTTCAATCTTCTTATATGTGTGAGAAAGCGAGGCAATAAATAAGGAAGACTAAAAAATTGATCCCTTTGCATTATGGTGTTAGCAAAAATAATAAATGTACTGTAGACTGCTTAGAACAATGGAAAGCATCTGCATCGGAAGTAGTACGGTCACATTGCTCTTTAAAAGCAATCATGTTGAAAACAATATTAGGTGTTTAAACATATCATCAGGAGATGGACGGTCAGTGAAAACGAGGAAGGCCATCAAAGAGACTGATGAACTCTGGCCGCAACAAGGAGCGCGGCCATTGCAGTAATGTGGAGGAGGCCACGGGCTCAGGGAGTGCTTCGTTCTGTTGGACCGAGGCACCCTGGGGCTTACTTGATGACATCTAACACCAATAGCAACACATCACGTTCATCTGCTCACTATAACAAATAATTATAACAACGCCAAAATAAATGGTAGCTCTTGGAACATGTTTCATTAGTTAAAATTTATCATTAGCTAGTAATTAATAGTTACAGATTAAAAAATGACTGTAACTAATTCATGATAATCAATTTTTTTCTCAATGTGAATTTATGCAGAACTGACCACAAATATAAAAACCTGTGCAAAACAAATAAGGATCCCTCTCTGTTGATTGTTTTCTTCTAAAAGCAATTGGCAATGGCTACCTTCGTCCCTACACCCCACACACATCATTCTAAAGCACCAAATTCTGGAGCCGTTCATGGCTTCAATGCTGTAACAAAGCCCAAACCGTACAGTTTTTGTCAACCGGGAAAAATGGAAGAGTTTTCATCACAATCTTTCTCAAATAATAGCTCCCCCCTCCCCCCGCCATTTTTTTTGTTTGAGAGCCTGCTAGTTGAACTATTAATGGTAGACTGATGAGTGGACACATTTCTGTGACTTCCACTGCTACAATATTTTATTTGACAACTGACAAGAACAACGAATATTACTTCCAAGAAGGTTTGCTTTCTATTTTGTGAAAATAAAATCTTTGCAAGACATAACTGGTCCTATGTACACAGCTCCTATAAAAAAGGGGGATATTGGAAACACAGAACACAAAGCACCTGCATTTTATGAATGGCTTGCTCATCAACCACCTTTCTCTTACACCAGCTGCATTTATCTTAGCAGTTTCTCTCTGAGCAGGATGTTTTTAGTCATGACTGCAAATGGCTAGCAGTAACATAACACCTCAGTATCAACAGAATCCAGTGCTAAAAATAGAAACAATTTGAAGTATTTCAAGCAGAGGGGACTACTCAAAAACGTTTTTGAAAGGCTGACGGACCAAAGAGCTGAATGTGGACTAACCCAAGTGTTAATACCTGAAAGAAGCAGCCACTCTCCCCAAAATCAGGGGAACAAAAAGAGGAGATGGTAGTCAAACTTAGGAGCCACACTTACTAATGAACTTCTACAGTAGCCCAAAGGGTCCTGGCAACACCAAGGAGAATGTCACCCATGTCACTGCTGGGACCGTGGTTTGGGGTGTGCTGAACATTAGCCTGGAAACACAATGGACCTGTTGGTGACTGATTCTGCAACCGATGAGCAACTGACGCTCAAGAGGTATAACTAAGGAGAGGGTCATCTAGCCAGTGCTGGCATACTTGAGATGGCACCAAACATTGGTGTTAAACCCAAGGAAGAAGTTCTATGTTATAGGCACTGGAATGGGCAGAGCATATCGGACGGAGTCTTTGCTCCACGCTACTGTGGAAAGGAATTTGAAAAGAGCAACATTTGCTTTGCCTTTCTTTGCTTTTTACTCTCTTACCAGAGTCTCCCATTGGGAGGCTATAACTGAAATCTCACTGGTGAGAAAAAAACATGAGGTGTAATCCTACAATATGTAGAAGAGCAAATAACAGTAAAAATGAAGATTCAGAGCAAAAAGGCAAATAACCGACACATCTACTATCTTCTATGGCAATTTGTAGTAGCATTCATTTTAAGTATTGTATCTTTATTTGCTAATGATCATTTAAATCCTGTTACTCTCTTAAGCAATCAACAAAGGAAATAATAGACATTAGATTATGTAAGTAAAACATAAAGTTATATAATGTAATGTGAGATGATACCATATATCATATCATATAACAATGTATAAAACTATAAATTAGTAATCTTACTTAAGGCTTGTTTTCTTTAATAAAGGTCCTGTTAATAGATTTATGGAAACCAACCTGAAAAGGCACAGTTAGTAGACTTATGTGAGATATAAAGTCACATGTATCTTTTCTTGGGTTATGAAACCATGTAAAATCCCATTCAAAATTTTTACTATTCTCTTCAAATTCCAATATATATTGCCATTGGACAGATAATTTAGAAAAAAATTAAATGGTTGAGGAACATTATTACATGTGCTAGATTAAAGATGGCTTATAAGCCTGAGTTAGTCTTCCCATTGAGATTTCTCTTCAATTTGTCTTGTCTTATGACTTGTTTAACTAATAGAATAAAGAAGAAGTGATAGTCTGGGATTTCCAAGTCAATCACAAAATGCTTTGCAGCTTCTTCCCAGGTCTTTTTGAAAACTCGCACTGGGTGAAGCCAGTTGCCACATGAGAAGTTTCACTACCTTGAGACCATCATGTAAGAGAGACCACATATCGGTGCTCTGGTCAAGAGTGCGAGCTGAGTCCCACCCTTGACTCATCCCAACAAGGTGCCAGGCATGCCTGTGAAATCACCTTGAAACCCTCAGGCCAGCCCATGTGCAAGCTGAGAACCACAGTCCAGACCAAAACTAGCAGAAGCTTCTCCCAGTAATTTCCTACCTCAGTTACCAGATTGTAAAAAATATAACCAAATGGAGATTTGAGCTATTGAGTTTGGGCAGAGTTTGTTAGGTAGCTATGGATAATGGAACGTGATATTTCTAGTATAAAAGAAACACACATTGAAGTAAATTAACCATGCTATATGCAACCAGCTTAATCTGGCTAAATTAACTAAGTAAATTCAATCACAAACACAACACTCACACAGTTTCCAAGGGGAAGAGAGAACTCAGAGCCTTTGATGGAGCCTCTTGGACAAGATGAAGCTAATATAACTTGAACTTATGACTTTATGTTTGTGGGATGGCATTCTTTTTCTCAAAAGAGAATTGCCCAATTACATAAACTTTAGTCTCCACAAAATAGAATCAATTTCTGGAGATACACATTAATAATCAATTATTTTGGCTCTATTCAGCAATTAGTATTTTCCCCAGGAAAATATTTTTTAAAAAGAAGGACACATATATTTAAAAAATGATTTATTGAAGCAGTATAGGCAATAGAAAAACAAAACTAAAAGAAAATCGGTGTTTCATGAGAGATAAGTAGTTCAGTAAGTGTTGTTATTAACTACTATCCAGTTGATCGGACACACAGCAACTCTATGTGAAGCAGAATCAAACCTGCAGGTCCTGGGACATCACACCTGCAGTCGCCCTGGCCTTTCATCTGATTGAGGGTCTTCCTCTCTTTCATTGACTCCCGACTTTACCAACATGAGGTTTTTCTCCAGGGACTGGCCCGTCCTGATAACATATCCGACGTCCATGAGATGACCCTCAGCTCCCTTCATTCAAGTTCTCAATGTATGGTCCTTTGCCATTTTTGCAAAACTTGTTAAAAGTTTCTATCAACATGGGGAATTGTTTATAATATGCCTAAGTAAAAAAGCTAAACTGGTAAGTTTATATAAACTGTGACTACAAGTATTAAAATGTACATATTACAAATAAAAGCTGGAAGGAATTTAGAGAAGTGAAACCAGTATGTTGAGATTAAGGTCATGGAATGTAAATTTGCCTTTAATTTCTTTCTTTCTTTTTTAATAGTTAAAATTCTCATCTAATTTGCTTCCTGTAACAGTCAATAGGGAGAGATGTGAGCTCCCACAGAAATCAGCATCTCAGGCAGTGGTTCTCAACCTTCCTCATGCCGCAACCCTTTCATACAGCTCCTCATGTTGTGGTGACCATCAACCATAAAATTTAGTTTTGTTGCTACTTCATAATTTTGCTGTTTTGCTGTAATTTTGCTACTGTTATGAATTTTAATGTAAATATCTGATATGCAGGACATATTTTCATTGTTACAAATTGAACATAAAGCATAGTGATTACCATAATCATAAAAACAATATAAAACTATATATTGTGAAATATTTATTTCTAACTACAAATAAGTGAAATTTTGTCTTGAAGCATGGTGTGGCCTGGATAACAGTCTTCATGCCATGTACTTGTATGTAGGTGTATCTGCAGGTGGGCGGACCCACCTAGAGATAGATAGAGGAGGAGTGTCTCAGTTCCTAAGAACATCTGAAATATGTTTTCCAAGGCCCTGTGAAAGGGTCGTTCAACCCTCAAAGGGGTCGCGACCCACAGGTTGAGAACCACTGATCTAAGGTCTTCTCAGAGCTTTGCTGGAAAAACTAACTGTAGCTAAGCCAGTGGAAGTACTGTAATGTCCAAAACAGGGAGAGCAGGTTGGGGTTGTGGCAGGACCTTCTTCCTGTACCACAAAATGTAAGCTGGAAACAAAACACCTTAGAAAGGTAAAGTCACTCTTGGAAAAGTTAGACTTTCTGTGTCATGAAAGGCCAAGTGAAACTCTTAGGTGTCAGAAACCAAAAAGGCTATCCATCGATTGCTCTTCCATGTTTATACAAACAGTATGTGCATAGGCACTTACACACTATGAAGTGGAATTGCTTAAAGAAAACATCTCTTTTAATAATTATCTAGATATAGTCCTATGATGGGAAAAGCAAAATCTTAAGTCTAGTTCTGGGTCTGTGGTCAACTGGTTATTCAATCAGCAATAACTCCTTGTTTGCTGAAAATCCACTGGACTCCATCTGCAACCATCACAGTACAAATCTGAACACTCATCATCCTTGATCTCAATTTACGATCTTATGCTAGCTTCAAAACCTTGCAACAAATTTCTATCAACATTGCAAATTCTTCATCATCTAAGTAAAAAAGCTAAATTTGTAAGTGTATAAAAACCATGATTACAACTATTAAAATGTATATTTTACAGTCTTGTCTCGTGCCACCTTCATGAGACTTTGCTCCCAAATAAAATGGGACCATTGAAATAGCAGAGACTTTATCAAGCCATGTTTCGGTGACTTTGATTTCTTGTGTATGTGTGTTCTAATTTGAGATCATAGGATTTTGGATGATAATAACTTAGACCATAGAAATCCGATGGAAAAGAATAGGCAAAAAAACAATTGAGAGGAAACTCCCCTCTAATACCCAGCACTATGGTGTGAGAAGAAAAAGAACGTCAGACCCTCTTCTTCTCTTCCCTGAATGCAGAAAATAGCATCAAAAAGGAGTGGTGACCTGCCACATTCTTCCCTTTGAGCTATTTGTTAGAGAGACACACAAGGAGAGGCATTTTAATCTGCCCTTATCGAAGAGGTATTAAAAGCCTCCCTTTGGCCTCAAAGTAGGCTGCACTTCTGTCATTGTACTCTTAAATGCTTTCACCTGACTCACTCGGCAGCTGGCTGAAAGCCAACTCTAACTGGGCCCTTTTGCCTGAGGTCCAGTGGGGCAGTCATTAAAGCAAGAGCCTGTCAGGAACTTCTATTTTCACACGAAGCATCACTTCGCTGCCTTCAAGCAATACCAGGGAAGCTTATCTTTCAGCTGTTTCCTTGCCATGTGAATTTAAATGGATCACCAGACAGTTTCCATTGAAATCATGCTGATGCTGAAAGGAAGGAAGTTACCATTCAAGACACACAATTCCACTAGTTTCATCCCAAAATCAGTTTCAATCAAGAGTCAACTTCCCAAGTAAGTGATTTTACTCCAGCATTGAATCAAAACTGAATTGACAGAGCAGTGGTGTAATACTACTTCCTTGACTTTTACTCTTGGGAAAAATAAGAGGCCTGGTCATACAGTTTGCTTAAAAAATGGACTCATTATGGCCCAAATGGCAAATTACTCTCAGAGAATTGGTGTATATATAAGACAACAACAACAACAAAACATTTCCTCATCCTAATCTTAATAAAGTAGTATGTTGGCTCCAATGAAAGAAATAGTACTATTCTTTCATGCTGTGGACTGCACTCTGGCTATCGGGAAAGATGAGATGGGTTTTGGGCAGACTTGCAAACTTTCCATATCCCTGAGTTTTTTGTTCATTGAATATAATTAACCTCATGCATTGCCTCATCAACCTTGCCATTAGTACTTAGGGCTAAATGTTGTTGTTGCTAATGATTTTCCATTTTATTATGCATGTATTTTTATTATCATGCACTTTAAGTCATTTTTGGAAAAGCTTATATATAAATGTATGACAATGTTTGCATGTGTACATTCACGGGGTCTTCAAAAAATTCATGGAAAATTCACATTATGAAAAAAAAAAAGCCTAGCATATATTTCAAAAACATTTGCACCAAAATAAGTTAGCAGTAGTAATAAACAAATTATTTAGTGGAACTATATAAATAGGGTGTGTGAAACACTGGGTGGGGTGGGGCGGGCTGGTCAGTTTGGGTTACCATTTCTCTGTGGATAAGAGAGTCATCTCAGAAGCTGAAAGAGAATTCCTGGGATCATCGAGGAAGAAAAGCCCACAGCAAAGCACATTTAAACTCCCTGCCTGAAGTGGTGAGCTGTCAGATGCCACGCCATGCTACGACCGAGGCACCAGAGCAGAGGGGCTGCCGTGCTAATACCAGAGACCACAAGACAGTGAGGCAGAGCAGTGGCCAGGCTTCCCAGAGCAAGGAACAAGACAGAGGCCAAGACACCTTGTAGTTGAGGCTAAGGACCAGGGAGGCACCTGGTTACTGGCTGAGGAAAGGTGATGCAGGGGGATAAAGATCACATCCTTAGGGTTTTAGGATCCTTGTGTGTAGTAACCTGTTAACGTCCTTAGCAAACTCTCATCATTCTGAGTTTTGTGGGTGAGTTGTGGGGTCGTTGCCATGGCTTATCACACCCAGTGGAGAGGTAGAGTGTCCTGGAGGAACGGTTGGGTTGGAAGAACAGAGGATGCAAGCATGTCTGTGCTCTGCCTTATGGCAGTCAGCCTTGGCTACTGTGGAGATGGATTTTCCTTCTCTAAGGGGGAACCAGCGGAGGTCAGGTGACCTGCTCACCATGTACGCAGCTGGGTGCTTTACAGAAAGGTTATGGTGACAACAGCCCAAATAAATCAATTTACAAATGGAAGGAACACATTTATATTGAAGATGGTCACATAAGCAGATCACTCACATCAATTGACAAGGATACAATCTTGTTCTTGGCCTATGATAACAGTAGAAACAATAGCCAATCCATAGATACCTCAGTAGGTTCAATGTACAATTTGGACTGAAACTTAAGAGTTGAATAAACTTGCTGCCATTTGGATGCCAAAACTGTTGAGTCTAGCTCAACTGCAGACAAGTACAGACCTTTCTATGAAAATTTTAAACAAATATGATCCAAACCCTGAGGAATGTTTTAGAAGAATTTTCCAGAATATGAAACATAAGTTTCCCAGTACAATCCAGAAGGGAAAAATACAATCAACAAAATGGCTACCAAAAGGTAGAAGTGGGCCAGTCAACAAACCAGGGATTGGTTGAGAGCAAGGTTGTGGCAACAGTTTTTGAATGCTCAAGGCATTTTACTTAGTTCTCTGGAAGGTCAAAGAACAACAACATCTGTTTAGTATGAGAGCATGTTGAGAACATTAGCCAAAGCTTTGGCAGAAAACCTCCCAGGAAAGCTTAAACAGAGAGTTTTCCCCCACACTGCTCTGTCCTATTCATTTTGCTCATCAAATAAAGGCAATTTTGTAAGAGTTTTGATGGGAAATAATTAGGCATCCAATTTACAATCATGATTTGGCTCCTTCCGACCTCTTTTCATTTTCTAATCTTTAAAAATATCTCTAAAGGGCACCGATTGTTATTCAGCTAGTCACATAAAAAAGATGACATTGGCATGCTTAACTTCCCAGGAACCTCAGATCTTTAAGAATGGGTTAACTGCTGGTATCACTTACAAAAATGTCTTGACCTTAATGAAACTTATTTTGCAAAATAAAGTTTATAGCTTAATTTTTATCTTTTAATTTGATTTTTCCATGAATTTTTATATCCCTTTTTATGTCCATGTATGTTGAATGTAATATACATTATCATTAATAATCATAGAACAACATATCTCTAGAGCAGTAATTTTATTGGTTTTCAGATGTTTCTACCATGCTTGGGGAACCAATTTCTCCAGATGAAACAATGCCCCAAACTTAAAGAAGTACCCAAAAGCCAACTGTCATTTCATTGAATCTGACCCATGCTATCCTATGTAGAGTTTCTAAGATTATAAATCTTTATAACAGTAGACAGCCTCATCTTTCTCCCTTGCTAGTGCATTTGAACCCCTAACCTTGTGACTACTGGTTAGTAGCCCAGTGTCTAACCCACAGTCACACTAGGGATCCTTAGAACAGAACAACAGAATTGAGAAGGCAAGGAACGTTATTTGGCTAAAATGATAGAGGGATAAGGACCAACTCCAGATTCATTTCACAAAACTCACAGCTTCTCCTAGAGCACATATGAAGTGAACAGTGATCAAATTGTTTTATAAAGATCAATAAATGTAGAAACAGGATCACAGAGAAGTTGTGAGTGATCTGAAATCACTTACCTAGTTGGTGACCAGATCGTAACCAAAACTCGGATCCTCAGAGTTCCATCATTAGTTTTGCCACAATAGAAGGGTAGATCCCAATATTGGTTAAAGAAGGGTCTAAGATTTTTCTAAACTTAATAATGCAGAAAATATTATTTTCTCTCAAATTTAACACCATTTCTTTGGTCTGTTTCCTGCAAACCTAATGGATTTTAATTGCTTGACTTTTTGTATACATAATCAAGTGGCCCTGCTTTTTTGCATATCCTGGTGGCATAGTGACTACAGTTAGACTGCAATCCGCAGGGTTGGTGGCTTGAAACCAGCAGCAGCTCCATGGGAGAAAGCCTGGGCTTTCTACTCCGCTGAATAGTCAAAGTTTTAGGAACCCACAGGGGTTGCTGAGTCGGCATTGATTCAATGGAGTGAGAGATACAATTAAACAAGATAGAAACCTAGAAAAGTCTTATTTCTCCTTCCTAGACATTTTTCCAATGACTGCCATGACTGTGCTTCTTCACATTATGCACATTATATTCTGTTAACTACTTACTATCAGTGGGACAAAGGATGGATTCACCTGGGAACACAGTTTATCATACAAATGTCTTCAGATAAGACATATAGATATATAAAGTACAATATACTTGCATGATACATAAACATTTCAGATAGACATAGGTTAAAACATGGAGGGGGGACAGAAAAGACTCATTTTCAAATGATATAAGAATTTCTCAGTCAAGTTTATCACCTAATAATTGACTTAGCATCATGACTTTTAGAAGCAATGCCTCCAACGTTTACCATTTTAACTTATCTTAGTATTTATCTCCTATAACATATGATCTTATTTTAGATACTACATTATTGGCTATTTAATTCACAGAAATAATAATTTAGTGAGGACCACTTCAACATGAATGATCTCAAAGAGCCTAAGAAGAAGTCACCCCCCTCTGGCAGTGAAAGCCTACCGCATCATCCCAAGCACAGGCTGCCTCCCAGTTACCACACTGACTCATCCAGGTGGAAAGCAAATGAGGGAAGTACAGGGTTGGATATTAACAAGGAAAATTCAAGGAGATTACATCCATCTTGAGGCCTCCTGGGACTTTGGATATCTGAGGGACGGGTGTGCATGGTGGGAAGGCAAGTAAATCATTGCCAAAGAGATATGGACCAAAGCAAGGGCTGAACCTTTTCAAAGAGTTTGGGAAATACCTGGCATTAATGAAGCTGGTGCCTGAGTAAAGTCCCCGGGGATTTTCTGAGCCAGAGCTAAGCATAAGATCCAAGAGCAGCCTGGGAGATCACAGAGGGATGAAGAGCCAAGCATAGCTAGCTAGTGCAGAATATAAACAATGAACAAAGCAAAGTTGCTAAGGGTTACCATTTGGCCTCCTGGTGGAGGAGGGGAGATGAAAGGGGCTCACCCAGCTAATTGAAGCATTTAAGGTTTATCCAAAGAAGTAAGTTTTTTGTCCTGGCCCGACCCTGTGATGGCTCGATTGTGCACTGGAAAGCTCTTGAGGTTTGTTTCTGGTCTCAGCCTCCATTCTAGCGTTCTGACAGACCACAGCCTTCCTTGTCTCTAATCTCTTCAATCTCCTTCCAATAATGGGGGTGGGGGTATGTTTAATCTAAGGCTATACATTCACAAGTAAAATTACACTTTCATTTTTCAATGTATCCAATCAAAGAAATGGACCCTATATACCAAAAGTGGCCTTCATATAGATGAATCTTTTACGTCTGAGGGGGGGGCGGGGGGAATGGGACTGAAAAAGCATCTGAATTGGCAAAACAGTGAAGAATTCATGAAAATGAGAGTCACATAGGGGCTTTATCAATGAAAGGATAAAAGATAACAAATCCTTTATCTATGAAAAGACTGTGCACAGAGGGAGGCTTACCCAAGTTATTAAGCATTATGACAGTTTTAAAATCACAAAGCCCTCTATAAATACAGGATTCGATGTGAGTGTTGTCATTCTGGTAATGGGAGAAAGTGGGGCATGTTGATAATCATCGTGAACATGCGTGCCTGTGAATTGCCAGTTTATTAAGTCACCGGGACTCGCTGAGGAGAAAGTTAACCAATGCTATTCGGTCCATTTACAGATAAGAAATTGAGACACAGATGAAGTAGCTTACGAAAGGACACTGTGAACAGGAAGGAACATTCTTACTAAAGTGCAAATATGGTCCACAGAAAAACAGCTGGCACGAGTTGACCTTTTCCTACTGAGCCCAACTGGAAAAGTGAGTGCTGTTTCAGTCGAGGGCTAACTGAGACTAAAGGCAAATGCCCCTGAGAAGAGATCCAGGAGTGCGCAGTGATGGTCTGGAACAGCAGTCAGCCCAGACGACATCGTTGAAGAGCAAGACTTACCTTGCTCAGCTGAAAGGACACAGCGGCATCCTCCTGGCCTGGAGCCAACCCTGGTACTCCAGCACCATCTTCCTTCTCCCTCCTCCTCGCCAATCTAGGACGATAACCACACAGCACTTAGGAAAGAAGCACTTCAGAGGCATGCTCTGAAAAAAAGATTAGCAGGAGGAAAGCATGAAAATAGCTCAACTTAAATAGGAAGCACACTCATAAACAGGAGGATCAAACACCAAAATGAAACGAAGAGGAAATCACAAAACTAAGTCAAAGAGGCTAGTAAGTGAAATCCAAAAATACTACTACGGAACACATTTTCAATCATCAGTCCTTTAATAAAACCATAATACCTTAACTACATGTTCTATAATATTAATTGATCAAAATTAATGAACTACATATACTTTCACAAAGGCAAAAAAGGTATTGCAAACAGATATAACATAAAACAGGTCTTCCAAAAGCACGTTAGACAGATCCTACACAAGGAGCCAGGTGGATTAAGTGAAATGAGTAGTGTACTGCTTTTCTTTATTTTCACATGTACCTTCCAAAAGTGACTGGAGGAAAGACTTCTGTTCATGATGCACAGCAGAGCAGACACATAACAGCATGGAAAGGGGAAACAGGACACCGAGAAACCTCTAGCCAGAGAGGGTAAACAATTGTAAAACTGCAAATGGTAAGAGTGCTTAGGTTAATCACAGAGAATTTCAACTTTAGGAAACTTCCATACTCAACTTAGTATATGAGAGAAATAGTGATGTAATTAGAAAGCTGAAGCAGTACCTGTACCATCAGTAGCTAATTTCCTTTTCGCTTAAGCCCAGGGATACACATGTCCCATGCTACACAGCTAGGTTTATGGTCACTGGCTTAGAGAATGAGTGTTGTCCTGTATTAAAAGTGTATGGGATTCAGGGAATATTTTCCAGCTTGTCTTGTGATCCTAGACCAGATGGGTATTTAGTATGATAGAATGGCCAGCACATCTCCTAATTCGTTAGATGTCCATTTTAATGGGTCAGTGTCCATGCCCTACCGAGTGTTAAATATTTTAAAATAACTGCATCTAGTTAAAAGTGAACCAAACCCTAACCAAGTACTTGTTCACTTCCCTTTATTAAAGTCTTTTAAGATGTCTGGGTATTATTTAGAAAGATGGACTTCTATCATTATGTCTAAGTATTTTCTCTAAAAATTATCCATTGAAAGCAGAAGCACTATTGCACCTGAATGGTAAATCAAATATAAGGAAGATCTTAAAAGAGTGCTAGACAGAGCCAGAGGAAGAATGACACAGTGTGCTATTATAACAAAAGAGGGGTTTATGAAACCTAAGAGCCCAGGAGATGTCA
This sequence comes from Echinops telfairi, assembly GCF_000313985.2. Taxonomy (NCBI): domain Eukaryota; kingdom Metazoa; phylum Chordata; class Mammalia; order Afrosoricida; family Tenrecidae; genus Echinops; species Echinops telfairi. Next base: position 77,149,016 of record NW_022103920.1, read on the forward strand.
GGAGCCAACTTTAAGATATTCTGCCCCATGGTAGTATGCAGTGTATATAAAATGATTTCTAAAAGTAGAAATCTGAGTTCAAATGCCAGCCCCACACAAACTGTTAGAGTGGGGAAATGATGAAAAGTACTTCAGCTACTACAAGGACAAAGGACATAGTGTGGAAGCAGGGAAGGGACAGAACCTTCCGGAAGCAGAAAGTAGTGAATAAGACTGAGATGTGGGCGGGGTAGAGGTAAAGGTAGGATGTTTTAGAGAGCGGCATGAGGAATATAACCAACTACAATAGTAGCCACCTTTCCCATTTTAACAGTCTGTCACCATGCAAAATGATCACTGCAGTACTGTTAATAGTAGCTAAAGGTTGAAAATTGCATAAAGGTCATCAGTAAGGGAATATGTTGTATGTCCATCACTAATAGTCAGGCACCATTAAGTGTCTTCACTATACTTTTCCCCAGCACCCATATCTTCAGAGATCCATTCATGAGTACAAGCATCAAGCACAGCCCTGTAATAAGAAGTAATTGTTCTCAGATTGCGGCTCAATTTAAGTGTGAGCCCAAAATCCATTCATAGATCTATAATTTATATATGTATTTGGCTCATTTTAGAGGCATCATTTTCATTTTACATTAGGGAACATTAGCGAGCATCCTCCTGGAGCATAAGGTAATTCTATTGATAGTATAATTAATTTAGTCAGTGGTGTAGAATTTAAAATACTGTTGAGAAAGGGACATCATAAGATTGTACACCCACTATAAATCTCAATGCATGAATTATTGTACAGATTAAACTCTTAAGGGCATTATTTACACAAACCGTGGGAGTTGGTGATAGAGAAAACCTTCCAATAACATTCATGCACAATGGCGGAAGCCTGCCTATGATACTAATACATGGCATAACCAAGCAAGGAAAGCATTAAAATAGTAAGTACATGATAGCCTCGGGCCACCCTACGCATGACTACTACTGGTCTACAGGGCTTCAAGGAGCCCTCGTGGTGTAGAAGATAAGAGTTAGGCTGTGATCCACATGGTTAGCAATTCGAAACCACCAGGAGCTCTGAGGGTGAAAGACTGAGCTTTCTACTCTTGCAAATACTTACAGTCTCAGAAATCCACAGAGGGGTGACGTGAATCAGCATTGGGATAATGGCCGTGAGTGAATGGATGATCACTGGCCAGCACACATTATGTAACACACACAGTAGCCTGTTGCCAATGTGTATACGCATGTGAGACGAAGTCTCTACGGGGCATCTTGGCTGTTCTTTTTTCAACCCTTATTACATCCTCTCTGGAGCCTCAGTTCTCTCTCTATTCCATGGGCTCCCACATGCTGGTTTTCCCCTTACCTCAGACATTCTACAGTTGGCCCATAAAGTCATTTTCCCGACACATCCTATAATCCTGGCAACCTCGTCTTGATAAGACTTTGGGTGAAATTCTAACAATACTTTTCATTTTTATTTTGTCTTGTCGCAGCATGTCGCAGCATGTAACACTTTCTTGAAGATTTCTTCTTGGTCTTCACCAATCCCCTTTATTAATTTGTTCCCATTTCTCTGCCCTTTATTCTCAGTCTCAAGTGCAGCTATTCCTCCCTCTGCTTAAACCCTAGTATTATCAGGCCTGAAGATAACACCATGAGTCCTCTCCTTATGCTGTAACTCTTAATACATCTGGAAGATCCCATCTACTCCTAGGATTGCAGCTAATGATTTATGACACTGGAATCTATCTATAACTTCATCTCATTCTTAATATAGAGATCTTATGCAATTATTTAAGGAAGGTCTCAATGTAGATGGCTGAGACTGTCAAAGGCCACCAGACATGAACTCCTGTCTTCTCTCTAAACCTGTTTCTCCTGTCTTCTCTCTTAAGGAAATTAGAATAATACCATCCACCCATTTAGCTATCTACATCAGACACAAAAAGTAATTCACAATCAATCTTACTTGATGCCCTGAACTCTTGTCCTTATTCCAAAAACTACTACAAAATGAATATCTCTAGAATCTCCTTTTTTGCACTGATGAAATATTTTTAATAGACTAATTTGTTTTCACCCACAGATCTGCAATAAAAACCAACTAGTACCTCTGCAACCACTTTTGTATTATCTACGACAAATACTTCTCATTAATATTTGATAAAATACTTATCTCCAGCAAATAAATTTCTTTTACCCACAGAACTGCAATAAATCCTCCCTCTTACAAGATTTTCAAAGTAATCTTTTAAAAATGCAGGTTTGTTCAATTCAGTTTTATTAAAATTCTATAAGGGCTTCCATTTTCTTCTATGATATATTCAAGAGTTTTATGAGTACTACAATCTAGTAACTGCATTCATTGAAGAACATCTAAGTCTCAAGTTGCAATATTGAAGAATTTCATGAGCAAAGTTTTGAATGATGCAGGAAACATCAAAAGGAGATGGCAATAATACACAGAGGCACCATACCAAAAATAATTGGTCAAAGTTCAACAATTTCAAGACCTACCATGTGATAAGGAAACAATGCTAATAAGACAATATTGACGGACGATCTTTATGCTCCAGCAGGATGATCAATAAGACTCTCTACCATAAAGTAACAAGGAGGTTTTGAAAAAGAGCCAAAGGCAGATTTAATAAGCAAAAACATAGTTCGTAGAATGGGTTTCGGTCTTACAATACTAGTATCCAATACTCGATATTCACCTTCAGGAAGGGAACACAGACGATATATGTACTATAACAAAGTGTGATAAAGAAGTACGATGGTGTCTGGCTATCAGGCAAAATAGTGTCTGAGGTCTTAAAGGATTCTTTCCAAAAGAGCAGCCATCTAAATGAGATGTCAACTAAGTCCACATGGAAGAAGCACACCAACATCAGTGACCACAGAATTATAAACCATATAATCCAAAGTCAAAGGAGGGAATAATATCAGAGGCTAAATTGTGAGAATCTGGCTAGCAGAAGGCCATAAATGGCAGTGGGAGTCCAAGATACATTTGTGGGAACTACATAGGAAATAAACCTCCCGTAATTTTCTCAGTCCATAATAGAGGTATGGGAGAAATGTGGTTACCAAATAGAGTGCATTGGAGGGATGATTATAGAAGATCAAAATGATAAACCTGACTTGAGTGGTTAAAACCTTGTCAGCTGATCCCCGCTCTAATGCATGCTGGACCTGATTTGGTTTTCAACATTTTCTGTATTTGGGTTTTGAGTGGTTTTTTTCCTTTTTTATATTGGGGTTTATCTCAGATGTGTTGTCATTGAGGTCATCCTCTTGAATTTTTCCCAAAATGGTTTCTGTCTCCCAGGATATGAATCCCAGGATTGGTGAACCTACGGGAACAGCAAGTAGAATACGGATTTTTGAGGGGCGAAGTGGGGGATGGGAGCGGGAAAGGGAGGTGATGTTAAGAGCTCAGGAAGGAAAAGAATGCTTCAAAACCGACTGCGGTAGCAATTGTACAATATTGCTTGATGTGATTGAACTATAGAATGATATGATATCTGTATTAACTCCAACAAAATGGTTTGGGGTGGGGGAAGACATTGGTATTGAAGGCAAAAAATACAAGGTGCATTGAAGGCATTAGGAAAAACAAAGTCCCAGGAAATGGCAGAATACAAATTGAAATGTTTATCAAGCCTAAGCAGAGATGGAAGCATTCAGTATTATGCCAAGAAATTTGGAAGACAGTTCCCTCTCTAACCTCTTTCCAAAGAAAGGTGATTCAATAGAAAGCAGAAATTATTGAGCAGCATAATTAATATCACATGCAATATATATATATGTGTGTGTGTGTGTGTGTGTGTGATATATATCACATGCAAGTAAAATTTTGCTGAAGACAATACAAAAGCAATTTCAGGAGAACATCAACAGGGAGCTGAGAGAATGCCAAGCCAGATTCAGAAGAGGGCATAGCACCAGGGCTACCATTGCTGGCATTAGATGGTTATTGACTGAAGGCAGAGAATAACAGAAAGATGTTTACTTGTATTTTATTGGCTATGCGAAAGCATTAGACTGTGTGATGTGCAGCAAGTTATGGATAGCATTGACAAGAATGGGAATTCCAGAACACTCAATTGTGCTCAAAGAGAACCTATACCAAATCAAGATGTAGTTGTTCAAATAGAACAGGGGCATACTGAACAGTTTAAAAATAAGAAAGATGTGTGTCAGAGTTGCATCCTATCACCATATTTAGTTAATCTTCATTTTGAGCAAAAGATCCAAGAAATGGGGTAGATGAAAAAGAAAGTTATACAAGAGCAATGCAACAGAGAAAAATTACTGAAACCCAAATGAAAGCTGAGCATGATAGTGGGACAAAAGGAAAGTAAAAGGAAATAGAGGAAAGAACTAGGAGG
>NW_022103920.1:77155354-77184374 GCF_000313985.2 Echinops telfairi
CTGGGTAGGTAGGTACGGCTGAGATAAAGTAGACTTGTATTGGCCATTCTGGATCCGATAGTCATGGTTTACTATGACCGAAGGACAAATTCAAGAAGAATGAAGTCCTAGTCATTGTCCAGAAGAACATTTCAAGATGTATCCTGAAGCTGGACTGCTAACCAACTGCAAGGTCGGCAGTTTTAGCCACTGCGAGAGAGAAAAACGAGGTTTTCTACTCCCATAAAGAATTAGAATCTTGGAAACCCACGGGTCCCAAGGCCTTTGTGATTGAAAACAAATGTGCAAATTGCATTGTAGAATTTTGCATGACCAACGACTTCTTCATTACAAATGCCTTTTTGAAATCAAATTAACTCATCTGTGGGAAAAGTCAGTGAAGTTAAATATCATCAGCCAAAAATAGGCCAGGGGCTGATTGTGTAACAGACCATCAATTGCTCATATCCACATGCAGGAAGCTGAAGAATAGAACAAGTCCAAAGGAGCCAAAATGCCACTATTTCATCTGAATTTAGAGAGTGTTTCAAGAACAGATTTGATGTATTGAACCTAAATTACTCAAGGCTGGTTGACTTGTGGGATAACACTAAGAATATTATACATGAAGAAAGGTCATTAGAAAGGCAGAAAAAATAGGAAAAAAAACAAGCAAAAAACCTTTAAGTGTATGCCAGAAGAGACTGAAGATTGCTCTTGAACATGTAATACCAAAATTGAATTGAAGAAAGGATGAAACAGTAAAGCTTAATAAAAAATTTCAAAAAAGACTACATAACATATTACAAGATGTGCAAACAAAGACCTAGGTTTAGAAACTTGCATGAGAAGAACATGCTCAGCATTTCTCAAACTGAAAACAATGAAAACAATTTCAGGCCTCAAGATACTACACTGAATTATCCTATGGGAAAAAATATTGAACAATGGAAGAAAGCATCAAAATAAATAAACAAATAAATCAATCAATGGAATGCAGTCACTGTACCAAAAGAATTGGTCTACATTTGACCTTTGCAAGATGTGGCATATGATCTAGAACCAGTGGTACTGAAGGAAAAAGTTGCACTGAAAGTTGCATTAGTGAAAAGCAAAACAAGTATCCACTGAAAAGTTTCAACAATCTGATGGCAAGAAAATCAGAGGACAGCTACCTGGCCAACGGACTGGAAGAGATCCATATTTGTGTCCATTTAAAAGAAAGGTGATTTAATAGAATGTTGAAATTAGCAATCAATATCATTAATATCACATGCACGTAAAATTTTGAAGGTAATTCAAAGATGGTTGCAGATGTTCACAGACAGGAATTGTCCAAAATTCAAGCCAGATTCAGAAGAGATTGTAGAATAAGGGATATCATTACTGACATCAGATGGATTTAGGGCTTAAGCTGGAGAATACCAGAAAGATTTTTGTTTGTGTTCTAGTGGCAACGCAAAGGCATTCCACTGTGTAGATCATGAAAAAGTACGAATAACATTACAAAAATGGGAATTACTGAAAACTTAACTGTTCTATTGTATACCCTGTACATGGATGGCCACGATTAAGTCATTGGAACAGAGGGGATATCACATGGTTTAAAATCAGGAAAGATATCCATCAGGAATGTATTATTTCACAATGCTGAATTTAATTTGTATGCTTAGAAATAATCCAAGAAGATGAATTATTTGAAGAAGAACTTCAGGATTAGAGGAAGACTCCTTGGCAGCATATGATAAACAGAGAATACAGCCTGTCTTGTTTTACGTGAGGAAGACTGGAGGTATTTTCTGATGAAGTATGCAGTCACCAGTCTTCAGTATGGGTACAAGAAATCAAAAATCCTCACAACTGGACCATAGAGTGAATCATGTTAAGTGGAGAAAATCTTACTTTGAGGACTAAGGTGCACTTGACCAAAACCATAGATTTTCAAATTTCCTCATATACATATGAAACCCCAGATACACGTGAATAGGAAGGAAGGAAGAGGAAATGGTGCCAGTGGATAATGATGCCGCATGGAAGTTTAAAGTACTATGGACTGCCTAACGAACAAATACATCTGTCTTGGAGGCAGTACAGCCTGAGAACAGGATGGTAAAACTCTGTCTCATCTCTTTCAGACATACTCGAAGGAGGGACCAGGCCCGGGAGAAGTGCATCACACTTGGATAAGTAGCAGGTCAGAAAAAAGAGGAAGGACCTGAACAAGATGAGTGGGCACAGAGCTACAACAATGGCCTCCAACATAAAAATCCGAGGATGTCCCCACACTGAGCAGTGTTCTGTTCTGCTTGACACTGAGGTGCTCTGAGATGGAACAGACTGCATGGCATCTAACATGGGCAGAGCACTGCCCAGCAATTCACAGATGCCCACGCCTTCAGAATAAAGTGCATATTCTTGATGTTGGTAGTCCAAATCCTTCATAATGGGATGTGACGTATCTTATTCTCTTCATATTTTTGCAACAATTTCCTTATATACAAGGACTCCTGGTGATGCCATGGTTAATTGCTTGACTGCTGACCAAAGGTCAGGGCTCCAAACCAACAGGTGCTCTGCAGGTGGGAGATGTGGCTGTTTGCTTCCTTATTTACCTCCTTGGAAACCACGAGGTGCAGTTCTGCTGTGTCCCATAAGGTCATTATGAGTCAGACGTGACTTGACAGGGGTACATTTGGGGACCCCCCCAGAGTCTACTAAGTACACTGATGTATAGGAAAATGATGGTCATTCTTGACCATTTTGCTATGTTAGAGGTTTATACAGTGGCTCACACATAGATGTTTCAGATATTATTGGTGGAATTAATGATCAGATAAAGAAGTTCATTTTCTTAACAATATTTTGAACTTTTCCACCTCTCTATTTTCAAAAAAGGTTTTCTCCATCTTCATTATTATTTTTTTTCCTCTTTAACATTCTCCTGGCAGTCTCTAAGACTCATTCAGTGACTGGCAAGAATCCTTTCCCAGGCAATAGAACATTCTCTAAGGTATGAATTTTGTACTTGTATGCTATCTTCCATTATTTATGTATAAATGGGTCCTGGTGGCACAGTGGGCTAGTTGTTGGTTTGCTAAGCACAAAGTTGGCATTTCTAACCCACTAGCAATTTTGAAGGGGAAAGACCTAAGGGTGTCTGCTTCTGTACAAGTTTATCTTCTTAGAAACCCAATGGAGCAGTGCTCCTCTGCCTTATGAGTCAGCATCTAATTGGTGCTACTTAAATATTAATTAACTAAAGCATAAACTCTCCGAGTTATAAAATATGTTGCCAGGCGAGCCTCTTCCCAGTCTGGTCTCACCTATACCACCCCAATTTTTGGATGGCTGTTATTAGGTGCTGTAGAGCCGGTCCCATCTCTTCAGGGACACTGTGTACAACAGATTGAAACACTGCTTAGTTATGCACTATGCAAAAATCCACCACTCACAATTATTAATGATTGACTTGATATTTCTACGCATTTGTCTCTCATCTCTAAAATAGGATAATAACATGTCTGCGCTGGGAAAAAAGTCATTAAATTTAAAAAATTGTTTATTATGAGGTGCTTTTGAGCAGTATGAGCCATGGCGACTCTGGGTAGAAAGAATCAGACACTACCTGTTCCAGCGCCATCTCACAATTGCCATGCTGAAGCCCATTGTTGCAGCCATTGTGCCAACCCATCCTGTTGAGAACCTTGCTTTTTCTCAATGTCTCTCCACTTCACCAAGCATGATGTCCCTCTCCAGGGACAGATCTCTCAGAACAACATGTTAAGTGCAAAAGATGAAATCTCCCCATCTTTGTCTTAAAGGTGTCTTCTGTTCTACTTCTTCCAAGACAGATATATCTGTTCTTTTGGTAGTCCACGATACTTTCAATATGCTCTGCCAACATCACGATCCAAATGCATCAATTCTTCTTCGGTCTTCCTTTTTCAATGTCCAACTTTTACATGCATGTTAGGCAATTGAAAACACCATGCCTTGGGTCAGGCTCACCTTAGTCCTCAAAGTAATATAATAGCCTTGCTATTCAACACCTTTAAGAGGTTTTGTGCAATGCATTAATTGATCTCTTGACTGCTGCTCTTATGAACACTGATTGTGGATCCCAAGCAAGATGAAATTCGTGACAACTTCTACTTGATAAGCACTTATCTAATATAAATAGTTGTTATTAATATTATTTTATTAATTATTATTATCATGAGGATTACAGTAAAGTCTCTTAAATGGAGAGATCAATCTCTAGTACTCTAGACTAAGAAAAAAGGAGGCCTATTTGGGATCAACATTTACATTATATTTTCAAAATCAGAATGTTCCAAGGATAGTCAAGAGTCTCTCAGACACCACTGCTTTCTTTCCTTGATGTTGATGAAGATTATTTGTTCAGAATATTTGAAATTAAAAAAATATATATTGAGGATGTGGAGAAAGAACTCACATGCACCACGGCAGGAGCTATAACTTGGTAAAAATATTTTGCAAAGTAATTTGTCAATATCTATATAGGGTCACTATGAGTAGGCACTTACTAAATAGCAGTGAGATTTTGTTCTTTTGTGTGTGTGTGTGTGTGTGTGTGTGTGTGTATAAATATATCCCCATGGCTCAGAAGACATATTTGCAGATATTCATAACAGGGTAACTCTTATGTTTGTATGCAAAGGGACAAGTATAAGAGTATAATAATATTTATTATGTCATTAGTTATGATATGGCAAAGTACCATACAGCTACAACCATAAATTTTACTATAAGCATGAGCATATATTAATCCCCAAAACACACTTTTGTGAGAGAAATTTAAGTTTCAGATGAATAAAGGACACTTTCATGGTCACACGAAGGTCTTAAACATCCAAAATAGTGATATGTACTGGGAATATGGTCATATAATAGTGGAAACAATAAAAAAACACAAACATATATTGGGGCGCTAAACTAACCTCTGAGAGGAGAATTAAAGTAGGGAAGTTGCTTCATTGTTTTTTAAACTTTAATCTTCAGTTCATAAGCCAGGAAGCAAACACAAAAGTGTCTTGTGAAATCTGTCTTTATAGAGTTATTATGTATGCATATATAAAATATGCATCACATTATAAAATTGAAGAAGAAGCAAAACAAAAAAATAATGAAGGAGGAACTTTCAGGAAAACATGTAAGTCGGTGCCTTTTCTAAATGACAATCAACCTTATCCCAGCATCATTTCCAAAACCCCCTAAAATACCACAATATCCCTGCCTTTCAGTTGAACATTCAAACAACCCATTCAACTTCACTTCCTAATTTATTAAGTGATATTTCTTTTATCTCAGTGGTTCTTAAACTAAGCATTCTGACACATCTTTATGAGTTTTTATTACTGTGTTCCATCTGAACTACATTTTTTAAGGTAATGCACTATAAATAATCTCAAGTTCAGAAAGAAAAAAGAATTATGGAACTTCTATGGTGGGATAGCGACTTATACATTGGGCAGCTAACCATAAGCTCAGCAGTTCGAAGCTATTAGCCACTTCAGGGGAGCAAGATGAGGCTCTCACTTTAGAAGCACTCAGGGCTTCTATCCTACAGAGTCACTATGAGTCCGAATTGACTTGCTGACCAGTCTCTCACTTATTTGTTTATATCATAAGTAGGCAAAGCATTATCTATTATAACAATAGGTAGCCACTGTCAACATAACGCTTACTTCAAAGAAACCATTGGATTATGTCACTTCTTCTCCATTAAAATTGTTGAGCCTGCTGCCTACTCTATTTTTGCTGCACAGAAAAATTAAATAAGTGGTGGAGCTGCTCCTCTCCGCTGCCCTTGAGTGTGCCTCTGACTTCCAGTGACTGCTACAAACCCCAACAAAATGCTGCCCCGTCCTTGACACTGCTCCCCTGAGTGACTAAGAGGAACACTGGTAATCACAGCGTTTCCACAGGGAAAGTATCAGCAGTAGAGTCCTAGATCTTTCTTCCCAGTCCAGTGTAGCCTGGAAGCTCTGCTGAGTCCTGCTCAGCATCTCATAGCAAAACACAAGCCTTAGACATGTCGGTAGTGACTGAACATGTGGCATATTGACTAGGAATGGAACCGGAGTCTTCTGCATTGAAGAAAAAACAGATATAAATTTTCAAACCTCTTTTTTTCTTTTGCCAAGCAACAATTTATGGAGGCTTCTTTTTATTCCCTAGCACTGAGCACCCGGCCTTGTAAGGAGTGGGGATTTAACTGAGCACCACGGAACTCCATGAAGGCCGGGCATGAATGGCGGTGTAGTGCATCTTCTCAGGACTCTTCTGAGTACGTAGCTCTTCAAGAGACCAGGAGCACAGCCAGGACGATGCCTCAGCCACTCTTCTAACACACCGGTCAACACTGAGAGATTGCAAATAGCCAACAAATGAATAAATGGCAGTTCCTAAAGAAACTAGACCATGGAAGGTACTCATCAACAAAGCAATGCTGCATGGTGATTATCAAGGGTGTCTGTCTTCAATGTTTCCGTATTGCTTTTGTCCTTCAGGTACACACTTTAAGATACCGCAGTGTTTTGCACACTCGTTCTTAAGACTTTATATCCCAAAGACAGAGGCAGATAAAAATATTCTTTCTAAAATTGAGCCAGAGGCAAATTGAGAAAGTTGCAATAAATAACACGCCCTTAGTTTTGTAAGTGAACTATAACTATGGGCTTCAGGTAAGTTGGAACAAATAAGTGTAGCTTTGCAATTTCTAGATTCTATATTCTGTCCATATTTTAAAAGTCACCATAAAGATGATTAGATAATCATTAACAATAAAAATAAGATAACATTGCTATCGAGTCCACAGCAAATCACAGTGACTTTGCCTAGAGTTTCCAAGGCTGTAATCTTTGCACGAACAGAGAGCATTATCATTCTCCTATAGAACAGCTGCTGGGTTTGAACCACTGACTTTGTGATTTACAATCCGAAGCTTACTCGACAGTGCCCCCAGAGCTCCTGCAATTTTTTTATAAAGTGCACGGAACCATCCATCACCCCGAACATGGAGACGGCTAGAATATTTCTGAAATGCAACAATAGCAGCAGCTAGTAATATTGTTAGGAAAATATCAGCCACTACATAGATAACTGAACATCAACCCTAAAACTAGACCCATAGCATGTGGACTTTGATTTTTGTTTGCTTGTTGTTTTTGTTTTGTAAGGTGTCACAAAACAAAGAGGGTTCATACAAAATTAGTTGGGGAAAATATGTGACCATCTTCTTCCATAAAGATTTGCAGCCTTGAGATCACTCTTGGATGGCTCTACTCGATCCTGCAGGATTGCTCTGAGTGGAATCAATTTGAAGGCAGTGAGTTTGGCTTGGGTTTCACTAAATGAGAGGCATCAGGATTTTCACTGCCAAGTTCCTTGATCTGTGTTGAAGCTTAAATGAAACCTAATTAGGATGAAGCCAACTTCACTCTATCATTTGCCTAACCATTTAGTTAGTAAAAGGCACTGTGTTAATTCACTTCTAGTAGCCCAATGAGGTAGGTTTTGTCTCCACTTTCCTGGTAAGAAAAAACTAGGTCTGACAGCATGAAGCATCTGGCCCAATGTTACACAGCTAACAAGCAACAAGTTCACGAGCTCCAAAGATCTTAGTCTTTTCACCACTTGTGCTGCCTTTTTGAAATATATAAACTCATCGGAGGATTTCTGCTTATTTGAAGCAAATCAGAATGAACTGATGTTTCACATTTTATATTTGATACTGCCTCTGTCTCCTTTCCTTATAAACGGTCTTTTTCTAACTCACGAGCCAAGGTACTAATCAAGTCCCTGCCTTGTCATTTATCCAACACCAAATCTCAACAAGGTCACAGAGTCAGCCTTTCATTTTCTCCAAGCTGGGTGTAGAGAGAAGAAACAATTAATTTATTCCATTTTTCTGGAAATTACACAATTTCCTGGTGTATGGCATATATCAATGGAGAAAGGAATGCTAACTAAGAAGAAGGGGAAAAAAGCAGTAACACTTACAGTTGTGGAATTGAGCCCAGCTGCTTCAGAACAGGCACGTTTTTAAGTATAAACCTGAAAATCACTCCTGGTTCCTGGCGTCCTATGGGAGGGGAAAAAAAAGTCGCTCTACCAAAACCAGGTCCTCTCCTCCAATGAGCTTTGGGCTGCGTGTGCCACCTGGGACTGGAAGTCCTACCTTGTGGCTCTAAGGTTGCCAGACTAGTTGTGCTGAAAGGCAAGATAACTACAATACCCACAATTCACACTTCTCACCTGAAACCAGAAGAAATAGGTGGGTGGCTGGAGTTTCAATCTACAAACACGAAAATGCAAACAAGGGTAGGAAAAACAGGTGACTTGAAGTAAGCATAAAAGGAAAATATCAATAGCCTTTTTTATAAAAGAAATAAAACTTGATTTGATCTTTGCCAGGAATAAGAGGCAAGAAGGAAAGCATCTCTATGCAAATACATTTTCCCGGAGTCAGCGAACCAGCTCTACCAGATTCTCCGCAGGTGATTCAGAGGCTGAGCACGGCGCCTCACTGAACACTGCAGTGCATGGGGATATAAAGATCACGGCGGTCAGGCTTCCTTCCTCAACATCAGCCTGGGGGTTTCACTAAGATGCGCTAGATAGAATAGAGAACCTTTTACCTTTCATCCTCTAAAATACAGAGAATGTGTTGTTGTTGTTTTTAATGTGCTTAATGAGCAAGATGGAACTCTTGTTGATATTTCCTTTCAACTCCCTGTCATTTTCAATTTGGGGGGTTTCCCTCCTTATATTCCAAGAATATCTCTACTTGCTCAAAAAGAAAAAAACCCACTAAAATATAATAGTTACATAATAAAATAAAATACAAAAGTTTTAATTTGATAAAACGAAAGATGCAGCAATTGTAAGATATGAGAAGTATCTGGAGGAAAAAAAATAAAGCCAATAAATATTTTCTCTATTGGTTCATATGGCACCTTGATACAGCCTTCTTCTCCCTGCTAGCTACAGACCAGAAAATAGATAGAAACAGGTCCTGGCTTGATAGGAACTCTATAATATCCTTGGAACATTTATCTCCAGTAGGCAATTTTTCATTTTTGGTTCTTTTGTAGGCAATAAGGGCATGATGGCAAAAAATGTTTCCTTGCTGTGCTTTATTCCCTTCCTATCATTCCTCCTCCTGGAGGCATCTTGGAGCTTCATGTTGCCTGAGGCACTTTACCGACCTCTAGCCTCCTCGAAGGTTCCAGTTGGCCACCACAAAATCTAACATATACCCAATTTAACAGGCTCTTCACTTCCAGACTACAAGTTACTGTGTCCTATGTTCTTTTATATTACTTTCAAGACAACTGTCTGTCCATTTTCCAAACACTGGAAAGCGTCTTCTCCTTGAGCTACCCTCTGCTGCTGTTAGATGGCTTTGAGTTGGTTACAGAGTTGGTCCGTGGCCCATCGAGAACAGAACAGCACCTGGCCCACGCCTGCACCGTCATCAACACCATTTCTGTGCTTGTGTCCCTTGTTGTAGCAACGGCGTCAACCCATCGTCCTGACAGTCTTCCTCTTTTACGTGGGCCTTCTGCTAACGGAGCTGCTACCTTTTTCCAAGCAAGATTTATTCAATATTCATTTTCAATACTGTTTTCCAGCACCATAACTTAAACACATCATTTTATTCAGTATTCCTTATTTATTGTATGGTTTTCATGTGTATTTAAGATGACTGAAAATGCCATGACTTGGGTCAGGCACACCTTCGCCCTCCTGGTGACATATTTACTTTTTAACACTTTTAAGCGATCTTTTGCAGCAAATTTTCCCAATGAAATATGCTATTGATTTAAAGGACTGCTCTCTCTGCCTACCTTTATATGTGTGTGGCTCTCCTCTAACAGCCCTTGTTGAGATGAATATGAACTATTCTCTTCCTCCTCATAAATCCCATAATATTTTATTGAGTTCTATCGTAACATGTTTGATACCGTTCTCATTATTATGGCTGTCAGTGTGTGCACAGTTGTACTTTCCTATTTGAAGGCAAGGTCTTATTTTATTCCCACGTCATTAAATCAAGAGTATACATGCCACTGTTTCTCATAAACAACCAATAAACTAAATAAGAGATATGAAATCAAAGCTGGATGCTTATAACTAGTACTGCTTTCACGTTTCCTAGAAAATAGCTGCATTTAAGGAACTCTCTACATGCCACAAGGGATGCTGTTATCAGATTTCTCCTAGGACATCATCTGGTGTGGTTTCCATAACCTTAATTCTAAGAAAGGTACGGTATTAAAGCTAACCGTTCAACTCCTGGCAGAAATTGGAATGGATCAGTAATAATTGTGTTGTGTAATTTGCCTCAAGCTGTGCACTTGGCTTTCTACATGCTTTGGAAGAACTGGCCTCTACCGCCTTACAGTCAGTCCTGTGACTGCCTCTTTGAGATCTGACTCTGTCCCTGTGCATTTGTCATTAATTACAGCAGTTATGACACCCTTCCCCTCTAATCTAATCTCCTGGCCCTGAAGTGTAAACTCTGACCTTTGGACTCCTTTAAATAGTTCTTAATCACCAACCTATCCCACAATAGAAAAGAAATTATCTCTGCATTTGCTAGGTCCTCACACTTTTGCCTGCGAGGGATTCTCCCAGTTCTCACACACTCTGCCATCAACCAGTATGGAGGAAGTGAACCTTTTACATCATGCAAGATTGCTAGGGACCATAAGACACAGAGCAACCTAGTGAAGATGAGCTTTCTGGGAAGTCTTTTCAACTCTCCACTGGCCGTGTACTTTGCCTGTATGAGCTTGCCCTAAGACAGATAACATTGACCTTGTAGTTTTCCCTGAATTCATGACTCAGGAGTCACTTCCTTGAGAAAGTCACTCTTCCTGTGCTCCTGTGTGTTTCTTTTATTGATTCACATAAACACAAGACTGATTTGAAATTTGGGGCATGGTAACCTAAGATATGTTTATTTCTTTCCTGAAATGATTACTTACAGCTACGAGTTTATTGTGTAGGATGTGGACAAATAGACGCAGAATATGAAAAGCCAATCCTTTCCACCCCAGCCTATGGGGAGAAGGAAATAAGAATGAGTGGAATGTTATTGGCGCTTCAGCAGAAAGCTATCAGAAGGTATTGGAGAGAAAATGTATCGGGAGGCAGGGCCTCTGGGTCCAGCCACACATCCATAACCACTGTCTGCTCTGCCTAGTTGAGAGGGGAGCTCAGGGACTTAGCATTCCCACACCCTGCAGAACAGGCATGAGAAGGTTCCACGAGGCCAGCCAACATACAGAGGCCAGAAGACAGGCAAAAGGAGCCGTGCTGTTGCCATCTTCACTCAAGAAATCTGATATGAATCATTTATTTAAAAAAACCAGGTTTGCACACCTTTCTATAAAGGCCTATTGGCCAAAGGACAGAATGAAACCAGGCTCCTGACAGCAGATGAACATCCAGGACACAGGTGGACAAACAGGTGTTTTCTGTTTTCCTCTCTCTCACACACCACGATGTTACGACACTGCCACCTTGGAGAGACACTGGGAGAGGAGAACCGTGGTATCCAGCCCATCCTGTAAGGGTACAATCTACTTCTTCACCCTATCCCCATACCACAACGGCCACATTTCTTCACCCCCTCTGCATGCTAGAGTGGCCACAACCCACAATAGAAGCTGAAATGCCAGTGAGTCACATCCTCAGACACCCTGTAGCTAAGGGAGAGGCAACCAATGTGTAGCCATAGCCACACCCACCTCTCAGAGATGTGAACTGGGGAACTGGTCAACCAAAGATCTCCATCCAAGCTCCGAGAGCAAGGTGTGTTCCTGGAGGTGACAGTCATGGAATGCAGGACCCATGATGCATGGTGACAATCACACACACTGTGATTCCCAGGGTTCGGCAACAACAACGGACATGTTACCCAATCACATTGTTTAGGCTGCTGCTCTAGCTTCACAAGCTGGTTTTCCAAATCTCCCTAGGACTGGAGTTTACTGCGCTGCCCTTCCATTGCCATCACTCAGACTCCGATTCTGTGCCTTGACTTTCAAAACGCTACCTGATGGAAGTGCCTACACTGTCAGAGGGAGCACCTGGGCCTGCTGCTGTTCCACGGGTCCTTCTTTATGGGTGAGGGCAGTTCCAAGCTCAAACGACTCCGTGTGACAGAATAGCATTGCCCCCCTCAGATTTTTTCCCTCTCTTCTCTTGATAGAAGCTCTTTTTTCCCAGAGAGCCACTGGCTGGGCTCTGGGGATCGTTGGGTTAGCAGAGGAGTACTTCATGGGTTCACCCCAGAGGCTCCTCCCACTGCTGCTTCTGCCCCACTTTCCTTCCTTCCATCAGGTCAAGGACTGGACTGGATTTGCCTCCAAAGACGCAGCAATGCCTGACCGTAGAACAGACTAGTTGACCTAAATTCAACTTAGTAAAATGAGTACAACTCGATTGCTGTTTCTTCTCACCTAAAAATTCTCTGGCCACATGGAAGCCCTCAGGTTGCTTATTAGCATAAAGGTGCTAATCTTTTTAAATTTTTTTAATCTTGTGATTGCTTTAGAATTTACATTGTTACCTCCTCTCTGTCACCAGTAGGGAACCAATCTAGTGACGCCCTGCACCCAGAGAGAGAAACAAAACACTAGAAAGTGGTTTAAATATGCCATTGTTATTGTTCCTTAATAATCAAAAGGGCTTTGGGCGGGTTTCTTTTGTTGTTATTAATTTTTGGTATCCTTCAATGACCTATGTGAAATGCCACTCTTTTGACCCTTTAGTGTGAAACCCAGCAGACAGAATGAAAGAGAAGAATCACCCTCCCCCATGCTCCGACTGACTTTCCTACTATGTGGTCATCATTGCAAGAGAAAGTCCATGTTTGCAAATTTAAAAGAACGTTATTCTCCCTTCGAGCTTTCCCTCTGTCCTATTTCAAGATGTATTGATGCTCAGACCCTGGGATTCCTATAATAGTCATTTTCTGGTTCACTTTGTCCTGGAGTCATGAGCATACTGTAACTCTCCAAAAGCAGTTAATAATTCTGTTATTCACCAGTTAATTTCTGTGAATAGTTCAAGTTATCGTAAAATGGTAGGGCCAGAAGTAATTTAGGCCAGATTGGTATTATTTCCCTCGATTATGAAAGCACACTAAATTGTTCCTATCATTTCATATTTTCCTCTTTGGCTCTTTACTCAGCCATAAATGAATCATCCATAAATTGATCCCCTTCAAAGCTTCAGTTTACAAGTTTGCAAGTTCACCACTGTTTCTTTCATATGCTGCTTTCAGGATGACATACAAGGAAACGTGTGCTGATTCTTTACAGGATCATGAGAGGCTTCCAGTCTGTCACTAGAGAACATTCTGGATGGTTTCCTCTGAAATGCCGATGAAATACTTGCCTCACAATGATAGCACAAAGAACCATCTGTTTGTTAGCTCCTCTGTATAGATACAATGCCACTTTTCCTAAGATAACACCTTGGAAAAATGTTGATTTTCACAGTAACTTCCTCTGAGCTTATATGATTTTCTAGATTTTTTCCAAAGCATATTTGGTGATGAAGCCATAAGAATATGTAGAACCATATGCCTTTAGATTGGAGTGAGCCAAAAAAAATTAAAAATTAAAATTAAAAAAAAGATTGGAGTGAGCCCTGGTGACACAGGGGTATAACACTTGGTCAGTGGTTTTGGTAAACTGGATTGTAAATTCTTAAAGAATGAAATATCAACTCAGTATCTTATAATAAACACAATGTACATGTTAAAACAGAAGGTTAATAGACGTTCCTAAATCATCTTTCAATATAGTTCAGATAATAGGTGTGGCAATTACATAATCGGGTGTCAATTTGGGACTTGAGAGGATTAAGAGTGAAGCAGTGGAGTCTAGTCTGTTAATCGGGTCATAGCCAATGAGGCCTCTGTGTGGGCACGGCCTTCCCCTGAGACATCTGGGAACTCTTATATTTCCTCCTTGGAGGCTGAAGACACTTTTCTACCTCTGCTCAGTCCCTTGGAGATGCTCTACTGCCAAGACACAGGGCACTACACCCTGGGAGCTGGAGAAGCCACGTGGACCTACCCTGATGCAGCCAGAATCGTGAACCTGGAGAAGCCACATGCGCCCACTGGCCTGTGATCTTCCTGCATTCGGCATCATTACAAGTGTTTTGTGAGTCAGAAGAGGACTTTATAGATTGCTACTGGACATATGGGCTAATATTGGACTTTTGGACTTGATCTGGACTGGGCTGGGAAGTGTTCTCAATATTCAACTGCCCTTATCCCTGGATTTGTTTCTCTAGTCTACCCAGACTGACACAATAGGCTTCATTATGTAAATATTTCACTGAAAAATTTTAATTTTTCACCAAAATAAATAAATAAATGTTTCAACACAAAATTACTAATATCTAACCATATAACTGCTATTAACTGTGGATGTCATGAGTGGAATTAGTCAGTTGTTCAATTATTCTGTCAACTGGAATTTCTGTAAGAATGACAACAGCATATTTCATTTCCTGAGAACACTTTGTTTTCTTCATAGGTTCTTAACAAATTTTATCCATTGGGAGCTCTATAGTCTAGGGTAGTGGTTCTCAACCTTTAATATAGTTCCTCATGTTGTGGTGACCCCCCAACCATAAAATTCTTTTCATCGATACTTCATAACTATAATTTTGCTACTGTTATGAATCAGGCAACCCCTGTGAAAAGGTTGTTCAACCCCAAAAGGGGTACGACGCACAGGTTGTGAACTGCTGGTCTAGGGTTAAGCACTTGAACTTCACAGAGGCACAAGTAGATTCACCTGCAAGGAACAAAGCCTCTGTCCCGTGGCAGAGAAGAACAGGAGCACCTTAAAGCGCCATTCCAGTGCCCTGGAGGGAGTTCCAAAGGGAGGAGCAGAGCCTCTATCAGGCTGGCTGTTCCTACGTCCACATGTTATGCTGGTGCTAATGAGTTCATCCTAACTGTATTAGGTTCTGAAAGCTTTTAGAAGAATTCATTTTCTTGCCTCTCCAGGATCCAGAACCCCCTTGCATTCCTTGGCTTTATTTCTTTTTCTTTATCCAATCAGTAACAATAATCTGAATGGGACTGCATCTCTTTCTTATTAACTACAGCTGGAAAACTTTTCCACTTTTAAGGACTTAAATAATTAGATCAAGAAAATATCTCTGTCTCAAAACCTGGACCATTAATCACATATTTGATGTCATTTTTCCCCCTCAAAAAGTGGTATAATTACAAGCGCCAGGGCTGGAGGCCTGGACACCATGGAAGGCCGTCATTCTGCCACCACCTCGGAGACGCCTTTCAACAGTACTCTGAGGCCCTCCATCATCAATGGGTCTGCCAGTGCAATTGAGAGAAAACTGTGTGATTTTCACATACGATCAGTGACAGAAGAAGATATATGATTTGAGGAGACATTAAAAAAAATATGTCCTGGATTCCCAAAACATCACCTGTCTCTTGCCAGTTCCACATGATTCCATTACGACAGAACCACGATTCCCTTCTATAAGTGGTTTGTTCTCAAGAGTGCCATCTTCAGGGGGGTGATTGCAAGGCTCGGCTTATGAAGTGGGCAAAGTGGAGAAAAGAAACAGGAGGACCGAATGGAGGAATAGGGGTTTATTTATATCAGAGAGACCATTCAATGTGCTCTCACTCCCACAGTACACTTTTCATGAAGACAAAAACCAGCCACAAATGTCCTTTCCTTGCAACACAGACTCACTCCATTCCCCTGACTGATCAGAGATGACAAGACTGAACATTGAAACCCAAACCAAATGTGGCCATCTATGAGCTAGCCCAGAGTTCTTCAAACTAAGCTTGACCCGTTGGGGGGTTCGTGAATTAATTTGCCCACGGTTTAAATGAGCTAGAAGGAAGGGCAATACAATGGAATGGAATGGACTGAAATGGAATGGAGCTTAACAAAAGACATAGACGAGGATACAGCAGAACTGAACTGAAAAGGGTCAAACCTGTTTCATGAAGTGTATACGAACATGTGTGTGCGTGTGTGTGTGTGTGTGTGTGTGTATGGGGTCTAAGATAAAATATTTTTCTTATTATGAACAAATTTGAAAGCCACACAGCTTGATAGGGGTCTATGAGGTTTCTTAACAAGAAAGCTTTGCTCTATCAGGATATTTTTACATTGGGTAGTAACCAGCTCACTAATTAATTAACTCCTCTCACAGCATGCAAATGGAAGCCTTCACATAAAGTCACAGGTGGTGGAGTGTTGTAAAACTGAGATAAACACATTGACATGGCAGAAACTCGTCCAAGGTTGAGTAATATGCAAAGGCCGGCAGCGCAGGGAGCAGCAGGCTGGAGGGTGGGCGACAGCCTGTGGCAGTAGAAACAGAGAAAGAAGCAGAATAGGGGAAGGTCTGTCACGGACATGACAAGAGGGGTTGTTGTTGTTGTTGTTGTTGTTAGTTGCTGTCAAGTGGATTCCCACTTGTGCAACCCCGCATGTGCAGAGTTGAACTGCTCCTCGGGGCTATAAAGGTTGTGACCTTTCCCAAGCAGATCTATCTTCCATGGTCTCTCCCAAACTTTGGGCTCCTAGCTGAACGCTGAACCATTTGCATCACTCCAAAGAATACGGGCCAGGCCTGGTGAGCTGCTGATTTCATTCAGTACATACTGATTGAGTGCAAACGATGTGGTAGGCACTCTTCTAGAAGCTAGAGGCAAATGCATGTCTTCATGAGTCTGCTTTCTATTAGAGTCTGATCACAAACATTGGATTCCTTCTGATTGTACAAATGCCACAGTGATTTCCCACGCAACCTCACTTTTCCCCCTACACTTTGAAAATATCCTGAAGGTTGCAACTAAAATAAAAATTGATCATTTAGACTTTTGCCTGCCTGAGACTGGTTTTAAATGTACAGAAGTTTCATTCTGGAAGAAATCAAAGGAGAGTTTTTCTCTCCTTTGCAGATGGCTGCTGTCGTTCGGTGCTATTGACGTGGCTCTAAGAGCAACCGCCTGTACACCAGAGTGAAGCACTGCCCGGAGCTCTGCTAGCCTCACAAGTATTATGGTTGAGCCCATCACTGCATTCACACATCTCTTTGAGTCTTCCCTTTTTTGCTGACCCTCTGCATTATCAACCATGATAGCTGACCACAGAATAGATTGGCCACTTCTGAGTGATTAGCCGCCGAAACCCTTATGAATAGCAGGGAATCATTTCAAATGGCAGTGGGAAACAAAGGGGGGAGGCAAATTCAGTATAATAAAGCTTTCATTGGCTCATATTTACTCATTGGGTCTCTGTATTTATTTACTTGGGTTTTCTGTTCCATCAAATGCTTCTCCTCATAAGGATCTGAGACGTACTTGTTAATCACAATCTTCTAGGCATATCGCTCAGGTCTTTCCCCAAACTGTTCCCCATCAATTATCTTCTCTTCTTTTTGGCCCCTACTTTGTATATGACCCCTTTCTTTCAATTGAATCTACCATATACATATGCCACTCTTCACTTCCATGGACACAGCAAACCTGCCACATCCCCCTTAAAGGACTGCAATAGCTTTTGCTCCCCTGCAGAGATAGACTTTGGAAAGTATCTCACTATCTATAATCATTGCCAGTCACCTTATCTGCTACTCAGTCCCCAACCCAATGATGACCTAGGCTCAACATAAGGAAAAGTAGCTGTAAAAATCTGCTAAGGAACAGAACATACAATGTGTGAGATATAAATCAAGGAAAACTACAAGTGGCCAAAAAATTTAATGGCAAGCCTAAAGATGGATATCCTAGGCATTAGTGAGCTGACATGAACTCCTGTTGGTGACTTTTCCTCAGAGCCATATGATTCACTATGTCAGGAGTAAAGCTATGAAGAGGAGTGGCATGGCATTCATTGTCAAAAAGAACACGGCTAAATCAGTCAGGAAGTACACTGTTGTTTATAACAGGATTATGTCAGATACATTCAATCAAGACAATTATTATTCAAATTTCAGCACCAAAGACAAAAGCTAATCAGGAAGACACTGAAGAATTCCACCAATGATTTCCGATGAAACTGATCAAACACACACTCAATAAACATTGATAACTACTGTTGATTGGGATGCAAAAGTTGAAAACAGAGAAGGAACGGGAGTTGGATTATGGACATGGTGATAGAAACTAAGCGAGAGATCACATGATAGAATTTTGCAAAACAAAGAACTTGTTCGTAGCATATACAGTTTTTCAGCAACACAAAGGTGACTATACATATGGATTTCTCCAGACGGAACCCACAGAAATCAAATTGACTATCTATGTGGAAGACATGATAGAGAAATTCAATAGCAGTAGCCAAAACCAGGCCAGAACTGACTGTGGAAGAGTCAGTTCTCATATGTAAATTGCTCATATGCAAGTTCAGGATAAAGTTCAAGAATATTAAAACAAGTTTACCAGAGGAAAAATATGACCTTCCGTCTATCCCACTTCAATTTCAAAACCGTATCAAGAGAAGATCTGATGCATTGAATCCTAATGGCAGAAGACCTAAAGAGCTCTGGGGGGAAATCAAGACTATCTTTCATGAAGAAAGCAAAAGATAACTAAGAAGAAAGGAAAGAAAAAAGAGCAAAGCGGATATCAGATGAGACTCTGAAACTTGCTCTTAATCATAGAGCAGATAAAGCAAATGGGAGAAATGACGTTAAGGAGCCAAACAGAACATCTCAAAGGGCAGCTGAGAAGATTAAAATTTTATAAGGAAATGTTCGAAGACCTAGAGTTAGAACATAAAAAGGGAAGACCATGCTCAGCAAACCTTAAATGGAAAGAACTCAAGAAAAGAAAAAGCAAGCCTCGGGTTGCAATCTTGAAAGATTCTATGGGCCAAATATTGAATAATGCAGGCAGTATCAAGAGAGGATGGAAGGAAGACAGACAATCACTGCACAAAACAGAAAGAGTTGATATTCCATCATTTGAAGCGGTTTCATATGAGCAAGGACCGAGGTCCAGAAGGAAGAAGCTTCAGCTGCACTAAAAACATTAGCCAAAAACAAGGTTGCAGAAATTGATGGAGAGGAAATCTTTCCACAGGCTGATGAAGCACTGGAAGCACTCACTCATCTATGCCAGGACATTTGAAAGACACCTACTTGACCAACTGACTGCAAGAGATCTGTATTTGTACCCATTGCAAAGAAAGGTAACCAAACAGAATGCTCAAACTATAGAACAGCATCACTGATGTCACGTGGAAGTAGAATTTTGCTGAAGATCATCCAGTCATGATCACATCGCTCTATTGACAGGGAACTTCCAGAGGTTCAGGCCAGATTCAGAAGAGGATGTGAAAAAACGGATATCATTGCTGATGTCAGATAGATCTTGGCTCAAACCAGAGAATATCAGAAAAATGTTTTCTTGTGTTTTATTGAGTATGTAGAGGAATTTTTGACTGTGTGGACAATAACAGAAATAGATAACCTTGTGAAGAATGGGAATTCCAGAACACTTCATCGGTTATGTGGAACGTGTACATAGATCAAGAGGCAGTTATGCAAACAGAACAAGAGACTACTACGTGGATTAAAATCAGGAAAGGTGTTTAATCCAGTGGTATCTTCTCACCATACTTATTCAATCTGTATGCTGAGCAAGTCATCAGAAAAGCTGGATTATATTTAGAGGAATAGTGCACCAGGTTTGGAGGAAGGCTTAATAACAACTTGAGATGTGCAGGTGACACAACCTTATGGATGAAAGTGGGGAGGGTTTGAAACACTTGCTGATGAAGATCAAGGATTGCAGACTTTTGCATGGATTATGGTACAAATTCTCACTACTGGATCAACAGGTAGCATCATGATAAATGGAGAAAATGTTGAAGTTATCAAGGATTTTGTCTTGCTTGGATCCGCAATCAATGCTTATGGAAGGAGCTGTTAAGAGATCAACAGATATTTTGCATTAGGTAACTGCTGCACAAGACCTCTTTAGAGTATTAAAATGCAAGGAGGTTACTTTAAGGACTAATGTCCACCTCACCCAAGCCATGGTATTTTCCATTGCAAAATATGCATGTGAAAGCTGGACACTAATTCAAGAAGACAGAAGAAGAATTGATGCATTTGAACTATGGTACTGGAGAAGAATGTTGAAAGTACCATGGACTGCTAAAAGGTTAAACAAATCTGTTTTGAAAGAAGTAAGGCCAGACTGCTTCTAGGAAGTAAGGGTGGAAAGACTTCATGTTACAGACTTTGGACATATTGTCAGTAGAGACCAGTCCCTGGAGAAGAGCATCAAGCTTGGTAAAGGGGAGGGGCAGCAAAGAAGAAGGCTTCCGTGAGATGGAATGACAGCATGGTTACCACACTGGGCTCATGCACAGGAACAATTGTGAAAATAGTGCAGGACTGGGCAGTGTTTCGTTCGGTCATGCAGAGGGTTGCTATGGGTTGGAACCAACTGGATGGTGCCTAGCAACAACAATTCTTCCATCGAGCTCTTCTTCAGGCCATTTTTAAATCTATATGTAAAAACCAAATTCATCATTTTTCATTTTTGTTTCTTGATCTCT
Source organism: Echinops telfairi (assembly GCF_000313985.2). Classification (NCBI taxonomy): domain Eukaryota; kingdom Metazoa; phylum Chordata; class Mammalia; order Afrosoricida; family Tenrecidae; genus Echinops; species Echinops telfairi. The sequence goes on from NW_022103920.1 coordinate 77,175,961, forward strand.
CAATTATGTTAGATATTTCTGTCAGTTATTGTAGTCTAAATTAAACTTCAGTGAGAAAACAGAAAGAAACAAAAATCTTAGGCCCACAGCACCCAAGGTTGCTTTCTTACTTAACCTGATCTTGGAGGGTTTATAAGGGTCTGAGGGAGTCTGTTCAAACCATTCTGGGTTTTAAGCCTTGAACCTTGGCCCTTCTGCTGTAGAGAGAATTATGGTGAACTTGAAACTGGCAGTCATCTTGCCTGGAATATTCACCGCAAGTCTACCCTGAGTGGTGGCAACCTCATGTGTATGTCACAGTAAAACTGTCTTCTGTAGAATTTTCCAGGATTGATTTTGGGGGGTGATGGGAGGGGGCACATCAATCTCTAGGTTTTCTTTTGAAATGCCTTTGGGAGGATATTGAGCTCCACCCTCACAGTTAACAGCTGAGTCTGCTCACCATTTACACCACTCAAGACATTGAATAGACAGCGCTGTATCCACTTTTACTGTGCTTCAAACCCCTTCTTGACTTTGAAAATGGATTTTATTTTTTCAAAATGCAACTACAATGCCCTTCCTCTCCCTTAAAATTCTAAACACTTCCCTTCTGCTCTGTAGGTCAATCTAAAGTCTCTGTTTATTATAGAAAGCCTTGTACCATCTCTTGGTTCCTTCATTATCTCTCTACTCTCATAATCCTGCATTATTATCAGCAATTCATTCTGCTCCAGACAGATGAGGTTCTTTTTAGTCCCTGATATTCCCTAAGCTTTTACTGCCAATAAATCTTGGCACATTTTTTCTAACCAAAATACTCTCTTGTCCTCCTTGCCATCTGATTTAGACATCTGCAGAAAAGTCTTCCCCAAAGCACCTAGGTCAAATTTTTAATCCCATGTTAACTTTTCTAAATGATTTAGATTTCTGGTCCAGGTGATCTCCAGAAGAAAAGGGCTTATGTTAATTTTTCCTTACCATTATTTTCCCACTGACAACCATTTCAAGAGGTAGCGATGAGCAAGAACCAATGATACTGAAGGAAGAAGTCCAAGCTGCGTTGAGGCATTAGTGGAAAGACAAGGCTCCAGGACTTGACAGAATACCAATTAAAAGGTTTTGTTAAACTGATAAAGCACAGGAAGTACTAACTCTTCTATGCCAAGAAAGCTGGAAGATAGTGAACTGGCCAACAGTGTAGAAGAGATCCTTGTGTGCCCATTTCTATGAAAGGTGTGTTAGTCTGGGTAGACTAGAGAAACAAATTTACAAACACGCATATGTGTATAAGAAAGAGATTTATATACAAGAGCAATTGAACACTGAGAAAGCATCCCATCCAAGCCCAGATCAAGTCCATAAGTTTGATATTAGCCCATATATCTGATAGCAATCTATAAAGTCTTATTCAGACTCATGAAACACAAGCAATGATGCCAAATGTAGAAGATCACAGGCCACTGGGTAGAAAGTCCTTGGATCCAGTGGCATTGGAAACATCTTGTGTCTTGTCAGCTGCTATGTCTCCTAGGGAGTGAGCAGAGAGAGAGAGAGAGAGAGAGAGAGAGATGTCTTCTGCATCCAAGGAGGAAGTCTCAGATTTCCCAGAATTCTCAAGAGAAGGCCATACCCACACAGAAGTCTCATTGGCTATCTCCAGATTGACAGCCTAGACTCCACCCCTACACCCTTAATCCTTAAATTGACACCAGATTAGGTGACTACCACAAAAGGTGACTCAACACAATGTAGAATTATCAAACAATATAATTAATATCACATACAAGTAAAATTTAGCTAAAGAGCATCAAAAATGATTGTAGCAGTACATTGACAGGGAGCTGCTGAAATCCAGGCTCATTGAGAAGATATGTAACAATGTTAATCATTACTGACATCAATTGCATCTTATCTGTAAACAAAATAGTGTAAAGATGTGTACTGCTGTTTTGCAAAGGCTTTAGACTGTGTGGATCATAACCAACTACAGATAGCATAGAGAAGAATGGGGATCCTAGAGCATTTCATTGTGTTTACGCAGAACCTTTACATGGGCCAGGAGGCAGTTGTTTGAAAAGAACAAGGCAATGCTGAATACTTTCATATCAGGAAAGGTGTAAGTAGGGGTGTATCCACTTACCATCCTTATTCAATATGTATACTAAGCAGATTATACAAGAAGCTGGATTATGAAGAAGAATGCAGCATCATAATGGGACAAGACTTATTCGCAGCTGGCACAACCTTGCTTACTGAGAGTGAAGAGGACTTGATGCACTTGCTGATGAAGATCAGCCATTAGTATGGATTGCAAGTCAGTGTAAAGAGCACCAAAATCCTCACAGCTGGAGTGACAGAAAATATCTTGATAAAAGGAGAAAAGATGAACATTCTGAAAGATTTCAGCTTGCTTGGATACACAATCAAAGTTCATGGAAGCAGCAGTCAAGAAATCAAATGACATATTACATTGGGCAAATCTGCTGCACAAGACCTCTTTACACGTTCAAAAGCAAGGATGTCACTTTGAGGGCAAAGGCACGCTTGACCCAAGCCATGATATTTGCAATGGTGTTATATATATATGTGTAACTTGAACACTGACTAAGGAAAATCTAAGAATAGATGGATTTGAGTTACGGTGCTGGTGAAGAAAATTGAAAGCACTATGAACTGCCCCCCAAAATAGATAAATCTGTCCTGGAAGAAGTATAGCCAGAATGCACCTTTGGACGTAAGGATGGCAAGACTTCATCTCATGCACTTTGGACATGTTATCAAGAGAGACCAGGCCCTGGAGAAGGACAGCACGGTGTAAAGCATCATGCTTGGCAACAAAGAAGAGAAGGCCCTCAACAAGATGGACTGGCGTAGTGGCTGGGACAATGGGCTCACACGTAAGAACAATTGTGAAGAGGATGGTAAATCAAGCAGGGTTTGCTGCACTTGTGAAGAGGGTTGCTGTGATCCAGCACCGACTGGAGGGCCCCCAACAACAGCATGCTGGCTGGGATCAGTGTTCACATAGCTTGAATGGATGACTGGGTGGTAAACCATTACATTCCTTATGCATACAAAATTTTAATGAAAACACAACTCATCTCTTTGTTTAAAATTGTTCAAAAGAAAGAAAAATAAGAATTCTTATTATTAGAGGCATTTCTGAAGAGTTTATTTTAGAAAAAGATGGGTTTTTTTTTCTAAAGTCTACTTGTTAGTACGAATGTCAGTGATAACCTACCCCATGAAAGACACGCAGTTGCTCATCGTTTCCCAGTTATATTTCATGTGCATTCCTTTTACATTATACTTAGGGCACTGACTAGACAAATACCCAGATGGCCTTTGTGGAAAAGGAGCAATTATCTGGAAAAGATTCAAGGATTTCCCTACTCTTGATTCCAGATAAAATTTTTAGTTGCCAAAGTCAGAATTTAAAGTCATGGAGTCCATATTAAATAAACATGGGTTTTTAGATTTTATTAAACAGCTGGGAAATGAAACGAACTAGCCCCACATCCAAGAAGTTAAGCCAACATGTTGACCAAATCCCAAGCTTATTATTTTAGACAGTCATCCTGTGGCATAATGCTGTCAGAAAAGAAAATAATTTAAGTTCAACTTGGACATATATTAACTCTTTCAAACTAACAAGATTCTCTTGAGGCAATTTTAAATGTTCTTCAGAAAATATGCATTTCTTCTCAATTGAAGGGCATAGTTTGCATCCTACCTGAATCAATCAATTTGTCAATAATAGAAAAAAACACCAATACATTTACATTTAAAAAATTAAAACCAATATTTAAGGTTCATGTATAATCAGTTGAACTTTTATTAAAAACATGTCTAAAAGAATGTCCACCTGTGTGAGAAAAGATTAACTGCTAAATGTTTGAAACTAAAACCAGATATGTTTAACATCAAACATTTTGTGTAATAAAATAATTCTGAACTACCCTTAACATTTTAAAGCACTAACTTCTTGAAGATGCACAATGAATGGACTTGGGTGCTATTATAAGAAATGTATTACAGAGGATGATAGAGGTGCTTCCACCTGGCCATGTTGCAGGGGAATACTCATCCTGTAGCAAACAACCTGCTGGTCAGGATTTCAGCACTATCTAAATCCCACGGAAGGGGTTCCTGGAATGAGAATCATGGAGAGTGATGAATGTGATTAGAAAGAGAATACGTAGACTACAAAGAGACTTATCCTTAAGAGGCTACTAAACATTTTTAATTTAAGACTACACTTATTTTGCACAGTTATATAAAGTGCACCACCCCATCCCACCCAAACAAAACAAAACAAAAAAACTGACACCCGGTGGATTCTGACTCCTAGCAACGCTGCATCAGGCCTCTGCAGCTGTCAATCTATATGGAGCGGAAAGCCTCACCTTGATCCCCCAGAGCAGTTGGTAGGGTTAAATCTCCAACCAATACTTACCCACCAATTTATATAGCATCTTGTAGAAAAAACGTTTTATTGATATATAAGTCACATAAGAGATATCACATATGATACATACTATCCAATTCGATACGTCAATCATATTACAAGGAGCTGTGCATCCATGACCATGATCATTCAGAACAGTTTCTTTTTTCTTGTTCTCATTGTTGTAGCTCCCCATCCCACCTAACCTCCCCGGGCATGCCCTTAGGCCTCTATTAAATAACCCAGTTCCTTTCTCTAAAGACTTAACTACCCTGGATTTTGTATACAGGAAAACATACAGAACAAACAAAACCAACAATAATTACAAAACGAAACAGAAAAACCTTAATCAAGAAGAAAGCAAAAAATATTTTTTAAAGGGAACAAATTCAAAATGGGTCAAATTCCAAATGCCATCAAGTCAATTCTGACTCTCAGCAACCCTGTAAGACAAGGTAGAACTTCCCTTGTGGGTTTCTATAACGTTTTTAAATATTTATTTTAATGTATTATTAATCTGGAGTTAATACCTATATCATATCATTCCACAGTTCAATCATATCAAGTACTATTGCACAATAACCACAATCAGTTTCGAAACATACTTTTTCTTCCTGGACTCCTTAACATTGTCTGCTTTTTACCACCATCACCCCACCACTGTACCCCCCACCCACCCCTGAAACCCTTATACTACTTGCTGTCCCTATAGTTTCATCAATCCTGGGTTTCATATACCACAAGACCGAAAGACATATAACACACCTTCAAAGGGGCGGCCCCCAAAGACATAACACCTCTGAGATGAACCCTAACATGAGTGAACAAAACAAAACAGAAAGGTGGAAAATGTTGAAAACCAGCGCAGGTCCAACGTGCATCAGAATCAGGGGCACCAACTGACGACGTTTTCACTGGTCAAATCAGGTCTATCCCTTTGACCTTCTACACTCAGCTCTCTAACGCACTCTGTACAGTAACCACTTTTCTCCAATTCCTCAATTATGGATAGAGGGACATCACCGGAGGCTTATTTCCTCTGTAGTTCCCACAAATGTATCTTGGTCTCCCATTGTCATCTATAACCTTTTTTCAAACTGGATCCTAACTAATTAGGGTCGGATACTAACTTCTCCTTTGCCTTCAGATTATATGATTTATAATCTTTCAGTGATATATGATGGTGAACTTCTTCTGGATTGTGGACTCAGCTGACATCTCATTTAGATGGCTGCTTGTTTGCAGACAACCCTTTAAGAACACAGATGCTACCTTATCTGATAGCCGGGCACCAACTTATTTCTTCCCCACATTTTGTGATAGCACCCATATTTTTTTTAATTGTGTGCCTACAACGTATCAGCTTTGAAATAAACTGTGACCTAAATCACTTAACAGAATTTCCTTAGGGGTGAATATGGCTAACTATTAACTCTGTGTAAGCAGTTAAAATGAATAAGTTAGTAAAAGGTAAAAAAGTAATTTTCCGAAAGGATTCGAAGATGGAAAAATTGGGGGAAAGACTAGGGTTCCGAAGAAGACATTACAGAGGAAAGTATTGCCATATTCTGTAGCTCTGGCTCTAAAACATCTCTAGTATTTATTCTTCACTCTCCATTCCGATGACTTTCTTAGGCTACATATTGATATTGCATAGACTGAGGCAAGCAGTCAAATCATCATGGCATTTACCTCCAATATCTTCCATACTGATTATAGTAGAGTCCTACTCAAAACCTTTGAAAGTCCCCTGCTACATAGAGTATAGTGCCAAAGTTTACTCTTAACATGGGATCTACTGGTCTCCACAACCTGAATCACACAAGTACATCAGCTTGCCACAGAACCTCTCCGCATGGCCTGCACTCCACTAACACGTGCTCCTTACGGATTCCCTTTTCGTGCACCTTTGCCTTCAATCAATGTATTCTTTCTTCATTTCTGGCCACTCTTATCCATTCTTCACACCTTCTATTCTTCTGTCAAAAAATTCTCGTTCTCAGAGAATCTCCCCTGAAATTCCCTTCCTTCTTCCTTGAGGAATAGATGTGTCTGTCCTCTGTGGTTCTGTGACCCTAGAATAACATGACCATGCTGCTTTCATGGGCCACTGTTCATGCATCAAATGTTTGCAAGCTACCCTATCAGCGTACTATAAACCAATATGTGTTGTCTCTTTTCTCAGCCTTAGCTCCCAGAAAACAGCACCTGAGACAAAGTGACTTACTAACATCTTATTGGTAGTACAATCCCAGAGAAACGAGAGTAAGGGAGAAAACAAAATGAAGTGAAATAAAATACCAAATAAAATATTCAATAAAATCCCTTATTGAAAGAGCCAAAACTTCATAATAAGCATTGTATGTTGTTTGAATAAAATGGAGTGTCTCTAGTGAGGCTCAATGGACCTAGTGTGAGCAAGCAATGTATTGTGCATGGTCCTCTTTTCCTGTTCTTCATTGCTCAAGATGCCTCGCAAGGGACATTAACAGCTCATGTCTCCAAAATACATTGTCCAGCCCCCTGGAAGCCATTAAAGAAACCCGAACCTCCATAGGTTCAGTCAGGCTGGACTTAGGTGATGGGGAAAAAAATTCTTATGATTGCCCTTCAACTGAGTCCTCAGCGTATCTCGGGGAAGGCAGAAACACCGTGTTGTTCAGAAGTGAGGTGATGACTGACAACCTCTGTGACTATTGGAAACGTGGAATCCATCCACGCCCAGAAGATGCCAGGCAGGTCAAAGGAAGAGGGACAACCACAAGTCCAGAGCAACTCTCTTTGTCCCCTGGATTCTTAGTGTGCAGTAAAGAGTTGCTGTAATGAGTGGCCATCGTCATCACCATTATCAAATGTGGTTTGAGCTAAGGCCAACTTGCTTGCATTTTTGGAGAGCACAGAACTAGGAAAATAACGTGTATTGGATGTATCCGGTTTCAATTGTCATCAAGGTGATTCAGACGTATAGCAAGCTCCTGCGTGTCACAGTAGAAATATGCTCCACAGAGTTTTCACTGGCTGACCTTTTGAAAACAGATGACCAGATCTTTCTCCTGTGGTACCACTGAGTGGTCTCAAATCTCCAATCTTTTCGTTAACAGCCAAGCATATTAAATATTTATAAATTCATGAGTTCATTGAGTATTTAGTAAATGCCAAACAATATATGAAATCCTCTCCTTTTTCATATGCATTTTTTAAGCTTATCCATTCTTTTTAGACCGTACAACAAGTACTTATGACAACTTTACTTGTGACAACTTTACTGGGTAAGGGATAAAACCTAGGTGAGTAAGTTACTTCCTTGTCCAAGATCACACAGAAAGTTATAGAGTCAAGACTCCTTACTCTGACGTCTCAGCTTTCCCAGTTTGCCCTGTATAGCCTCCCAAAATACACTTTCATAGCCACTTGCAACTGTTCAGAAGAAGAAAGCCAGACATAAAGTTTGAGACGAGTGTAGTTTGTTAGTTTGAGTTGTGATTTATTTCACAAATGTACAATCCTTCTAGCAATCTGCTATACATTATCTCCAACAATCACAAAACTTCACATAACCCTTCAATCTATGTGCAAACACACCTTACAAATTGCAACTGTAAGACTTCGTCACTACAGCTATCAATGGTGTGTTTCCTTCATAGACTTGTAGAAAACAAACCAGCCATCAAGTTATTTCCTCAGAAGTCAAAGCTCTGGAGTTTCAGTGAAGTGACCTATTGTTGAAGTCCCAGCTGGCCATTAAACTTCTTCCTAAGAAGGTCGATGAGATGAGAGCTCTGCTCATGAGACCTTTTTGTGACTGAATTACTATTAGGATCAGTTATTGCTGGATTCTCTTTCTTTTTTAATAATTAAATCATTTTATTGGGGGCTTATACAACTCTTATCACAATCCACATGTCCATCCATTGTGTCAAGCAGTTTTGTACATTTGTTTCCCTCATCTTTCTCAAAACACTTGCCTTCTACTTGAGCCCTTGGT
>NW_022103920.1:77188400-77189633 GCF_000313985.2 Echinops telfairi
CTAGGATCTCCAGTACGGTGTTAAATAGGAGTGAGGACAAGGAACATCCTTGTCTTATCGCCTTTTTCAGAAGAATTGATCTCGTCTTTTCTCCATTGACTACCACATTGACCATGGATTTTCATATATAGCTTGTATTATATTGAGGGATTTTCCTTCCATTCCGATCTTCTTCAGTGTCTTAAACATGAATTGGTGTTGGAGGTTGTCGAATGATTTTTCCACATCTATCAAAATTAACATGTGGTTCTTGTACTTTTTCCTTTCAATGTGGCAAATAATAAAAAGGGTCTTTCATATGTTGAACCATCCCTGCATCCCTGGTATGAATCCCACTTGGTCATGATGAATTATTTGTTTTATAGAGTTTTGTATTCTGTTGGCTAGTATTTTGTTAAGGATTTTTGCATCGATATTCATTAGGGGAATTGGTCTGTATATTCTCAATTCTTGTGGGATCCTTGCCCAGTTTAGGTACCTGAGTTATACTAGCTTCATAGAAGTAATTTGGGAGTTTGTCATCTGTTTCTATGTTCTGGAAGACTTTGTGTAGGATTGGTGTCAGTTCTTCCCTGAATGCTTGATAGAATGCTCCTCTGAACCCATCTGGTCCAGGTGATGCTTTTGTTGGTAATCCCTTGATAACATGGTCTATTTCTTCTATTGATACGGGTCTGTTGAAGTTCTTGATCGCCATTGGGGATAGTCTAGGAGGGATTGTTTTTCCAAGAATTTGTCCATGTCTCCCAAGTCTTTGAATTCTTTGGAGTACAGTCCTTCACACTACTGTGTAATTATCCTTTGGATTTCACTAGGGTCCATTGTAATATCCCTTCTTTTATCCCTCATCCTTGCTATTGAAATGTGTTCCTTCCTTTCTTTGGTCAAATTCGCAAGAGGTTTGTTGATTCGATTTATCCTTTCTAAGAACCACCATTTAGCATTGCTTGATTCTCTTAATCCAAAGGATGAGTTGGTGTGAAACCTCAATGTATGCCTCCTTCCTGGCTGCAGGAAAGGAAAATGTAAAGTTTGTTTCGATGCTCACCAAGCATATAATTGTGTTAGTCTGGGTTGACTAGAGAAACAAATTCATAGACACTCATGTGTATATAAAAGAGCTTTATATACAAGAGCAATTGAATATTGAGAAAACATCTCAGCCCAGTCCAGATCAAGTCCATAAGTCTGATATTAGCCCATATATCTAATACCAATCTATAAAGTCCTCTT
>NW_022103920.1:77191187-77192683 GCF_000313985.2 Echinops telfairi
GGATTGTTGGGTCATATGGTATTTTTATTTATAAATTATTTCTGTATAGACTATGGTCTCAGGGAACTATTTCTACTTCTAAATAGACTGTGTTCTCAGGGGTCACCAACATCAATTGGCATGAAACAGTCCGCAAAGACAATTTTCTACATCTCCTTTGATGAGCAATGACTTGGGTCTTAATAGCTTGTGAGGGCTAAAGTACAACTATTGGTATCTCCCTGTCTGAAGAAAAAAGAATAATGAAAATCAAAGGCTCATGGAAATATGCAGTCCACTGAACTAAAGGACCTTATGAACATCAGTCTCTGCAATTCTGAAACAAGAAGAATTAAATTATCTCCCATTTTGAGAAACACTGTATAGGATTTCTGAGACTGTAAGTCTTTACAGAAGTAGAAAGCCTCATCTTACTCACTTGGAGCAGCTTGTGAGTTTGAACCTCCAACTTTTAACCAACAGCACCACCGGGCCTTCTTATACGTAGAGTTGGCTGTTGTTAGGTGACAGTGAGTCAGTTCCAATTGATAGCGACCCAACTCACAAGAGAATAAAGCACTGCCCAAACCTGCGCCCGTCTCACAACGCTCCTTCTGCCTGAGCCTATTGTTGCAGCCACGGTGTCTGTCTCTTTCCTTGAGACCTCCTTCTTTTTCACTGTCCCTTCATTTTCCCAAGCATATTTTCCTTCTCCTGGGACTGATCTCTCCTGACACCATGTCCAAGATGTAGGATGAAGTCTAGACATCCTTGCATCAAAGGGGCACTCTGGCTTTACTTCTCCGAGACAGTTTGGTTTGTTCTTTTAACAGCCCATGATAATTTCAACATTCTTCCCCAGAACTGCAATTCAGATGCATCTATCCTTCTTCATCTTCCTTAATCAATGTTCACATGCATATTATACAAAGGAGAACACCATGGCTTGGATAAAGCTCACCTGAGTCTTCAAAGTAACATCCATGACTTTTCAATACGCTAAAGAGATCTTGTTTAGCAGATTTCCAGAATGCAATGTATCTTTTGATCTCTTGACTGATGCTTCCACGAACATTAATTGTGGATTCAAACAAGACAAAATTCTAGACGTCAACCTTCTCTCCATTTGTCATGAGGTTATCTATTAGTCCGGTTGTGAGAACTTTGGTCATGGTAATCCATATTGTAGTCTGCAATCCTTGATCTTCTTCAGCAAGTACTTGAAGGCCTCCTCATTTTCAGTTGGCAAGGTTGTGGCATCAGCACATCTCAGGTTGTTAATAAGCCTTCTTCTAACCCTGATGCCACATTGTTGAATTTTCTCATGAATCCTCCCAATTTCAGATATACTGAGCAGGTTCTTATCCCTATAATCCACCTTCTCTGGTGATTTTCTCAGCATGCAGATGAAATAAAATGGTGAGAGGATATAACCCTGTCACACACCTTTCCTGATGTTAAACCATGCAGTATTCCCTTGTTCTGTGCACACAACTGCCTCTTGGTTCATAAGCACA
>NW_022103920.1:77193246-77213120 GCF_000313985.2 Echinops telfairi
ACTCTGTGTCTTCTTCCCATCTTCTTTGGGTGCTTCTGCATCACTCAATATTTCACCCATAGAAACGTTCAATATTGCAACTCGAGACTTGCATTTTGTTCTTGAGTTCTTTCAATTTAAGATATGCTGAGCATGTTCTTCCTTTTTGGTTTTCTAACTCCAGGTCTTTGACTCTTTCACTATAATATTCTACTTTTCCTCTCGAGCTGCCTGTTGAAATGTCCAGCCAACTCTTTGACTTCATCCTTTCTTTCATTTGTTTGATTTACTCTATGATTAAGAGCAAGTTTCAGAGTCTTTTCTGACATCCACTTTGATCTTTTCTTTCTTTTTTTAAAATGACCTTTCGCTCTCTTCATGAATGATGTTCTTGATGTCCTCCCACATCTCATCAGGTCTTTTGTCTTTAATGGTCAATGTAACAAATCTGTTCTTGAGCTGTTCTTGAAATTCAGGTGGGATAGACTCAAGGTCATAATTTGGCTCTTGTGGCCTTGTTTTACTTTTCTTCATCTTCAACCTGAAGAGATGAGCAATTGATGGTCTTTTCCACAGTCAACCCCTGGCCTGGTTTTCGCTGCTGATATTGAGCTTCTCCATTGTCTCTTCCCACAGTTATTGTCAACTTGATTTCTGTGGATTCCATCTGGAGTAGGCCATGTGCATACTCACCTTTTGTGTTGTTGAAAATAATGTATTTGCTATGAACAAGTCATTGGTCTTGCAAAATTCTATCATGTGATTTTTGTGGTTCATTTGTATCACCAACTCCAATTTCTATTCAAACTCCTCTTCCTTCCTCTTTGTTTCCAACTTTTGCCTTCAAATCACCAATAATTTTCCATGCATCTTTATAACATGTTTGATCAATTTTTGACTAAAGTCATTGGAAGAATTATTTAATTTTTCACCACTAGCTTTTGTGGTGGGTGCATATATATGAATTATAGTTTTGTTAATTGGGTTTCCTTGGGGCAGATAGATATAATTCTATCACAGACAGCATTTAACTTTTTCTTTACTGGTATGTTATTGGTTGTTTTGAGGATCAGTATATAGAAATTATATACAATTTGTATATATATATTATATATTGGTTGGGGGTAACACTGGCTGTATTTCTGATGTTTGGGGTTGGGAGGGGATGTGAGGGCAGACAGTTTGTCTACTCTGCTGCCATCAGCTGAGGTTATCCTCAGAAACTGACTTAGCTCAGTGTCTACAGCCAAGGGAAGACAAGACCTCTGCTCCAGATCCCCGCCTACTCTGGATCTCTAGCTAGCATTTCCTTTTTTATCATGTTGACAGGGTAATGGGGTTGGGGGCGAACAGCAGAGCTGCAGGTAGTAATTCAGGGTCTTACAAGATAGTGTACATTTCTTGGTAATTGGGCTGGCAGAATTTGGAGACATCTTGGGAGTCAAGGTCTTGTTTGGAAAGCCAGGAGAGGGCAAAGGGGAAGGGGGGTGGGGGTGGGATAACTCAGCTCCATCTTCATGGCAGTCCACAGAATTGAAACTTCATAATTGATTTTGCAGTGTCCCTTTTGACAATGAATTCCATGTCATTCTTTATGATTGTGTTATTCCCAGTAAATCATATGGTTTTCCCACTCAAAATGGTCAGTATCAGTCAATGTCAACTTTCTTAGATTCATCCTTCACACATTCCACTTTCTGATCATTAGCAGATCTGGGCAGCCGTTTTTGTTTTTTTTCTAATCCTGAGTCCTTCCCCATCAGCAAACAAAGGTGTCAAACGCTCCACTCCCACAGGCTTCCCATCACTCACGTGCCCATGGCCATTCCTCAGTCACACTTTGAGTGCTCTCGGACCTGAGGGCCATCCTCTGGCACGCTGTCTGACAATGTTCTGCTTCCATTCAGTAGGCCTTCAGTATCTGACAGTGGTTCACAGTTAGGCACTAGGTTTCCAGCAGCTACTTCCTCCAAAGTGGGGAGCCAAGTCTTTCTTGTCTGTTTTTGGTCTGGAAACTCCCCTGAAGCCTGTTCATTTTGAGTGACCCTGCTGGTATTTGAAATACAAGTGACATAGTTTTCAGCATCACAGCAACACACAAACCACCCCACTAAAACAAACTGACAGACAAGTGGTGATAAAAGTAGAGAGGAACCACTAATTGTTAGAAAGTAAGGGAAGATAAGACCTTGGGTAAGATGAAAATACACAGTAGCTGAGCAATGGACTCAGGCAGGATGCTGCAGGGCTTAGCCTTGTTTCATTCTGTTGTACACAGGGATGCTATGAGTCAGAATCTAATTGATGGTATCTGGTAATAATAGGGAACATATAATTAGTTTCCCGTTAGAAGGCAATTTCTGTGATTGTACAGTAGATGAACTTGAAGAGAATTAGATTAGTACATGAAACTAACTGAACCAGGACTTTACAGTGAGGAAGTAGAGGGGAATGACTAAAATGGGTTTAATTGGAAGAGGCTGGGTCTGGTGGTTCAGTAGTTAAACACAGGACTGCTAACAGCAAGGACAGTGGTTCAAACCCACCAGCTACTCTAAGCATGAAGGATATGGCAGTCCGCTTCAGTAACAAGCTACGACCTTGGAAGCCCAACAGACAGTTCTACTGTGCCCTGCAGGCCCTCAAAGGATGCTGTTATGGAGGGAACCACATTCCCCATATTATGTGCTGCAAACTCTTACCTAGATGCCTGAAGTTATCATACCATTTGTCAACTGATGGTCTTTGGGATGGTAGTAATACAAGATTAGTTAGGATGTGTTCTGAGGCAATCTCTTCTAAAATATAATAAGACACTGGAACTTGTTCTTCCAACCTTTGCAGCATGAGAACATACATGTCTGCCTGTCAAAGGCAGCTGCTTATGGCATTTCTGTGATAGCAGCACTAGCAGGCACAGTTTCTATGAGTCAGAATCAACATAATGGCAAACAGTTACCTTTTTAAGGATGAGAGGCGGCCTGAGGGAGAAGAGATTACGTTTATAACTTGTACAATGTTGTGAATGGTGATAATGAGGGGGGGGAATTTCAGAGATATGACCATTTTTGTGACTTTTAAGAATCCATAGTACTAAAGAAATGTGAGTGATAAAAAGAAGAAAGGAAGAAAAGAAAACAGAGCTTTGACAATGAAAATCTATATTGGTCTCATAACAGCACTGGGATAAGGGCTCAGTCTCATGTGGCATCAGGAGTAAATAGTGGTGGCTGCTGGTGGCTGCTTCCCTTCCCAATTTGAGCTCCATTCTCACCAGGAAAGACTTGGCATATACATGTATAGACACCACAGCCTGCACAACCATGCTTGATCTACATCCATAACAGAAAGCTACCCTGGCCACTTCTCAGACTTAGACACATCAGCTGTAATATGATGCATCTTGAGGGACCTGCGGGCACTTGGGCAGAGGATTCCAAAATCTTGAAATCTTGGACTGGAAGGAATCATAGGATCCAGTGGTGGATCTCTATAGTCTTGAAGACTCCTTGTCCAGTGTGTATACACACAGAGAGAGAAGAGTTAGAAAGAGGATGGACCACAAGTAGAACTCCAGATTCACATTCTCCTATCCTCAAACTTCCACAGAATGATGTCTCCCTCCATAGAAGTCGTAAGCAAGTTCGATGATTTTTCATCTTATCAAAGGAGGCATAGGCTCATGCTCCTGTGGGCATCAATCACTGCAGCCACAAGGAATGTGATGGGGCTCTTTGGCTCCATATGCCCTACCCTGGGGGCAAGGTGAAGCCCATGATCTGAGAAAGGAGAAACCGTGGTAGCTAGGCTAGATAAGATGAAGGAATACTGAAGGAAAGTTAAGAGAAATATTCATGATACCTGGACAGCCCTTTTCTTTGGCCCCTGAATTAAGCTGCTTCCCCATCAGAGAGCCATGTGTTAGCAGTGTAGAGGAACTTGGGGACATTCAGTGTCCTCTGAAGTATACTAAAAAGGTATCCTGACTGAAGTCTCTAGTGTGAGCATGAGGCAGAAGTGCTGAACCCAGCATCCTTTGTCTTTCTCAGGCCCACCAAGCATGTTCCTGCGACTCCCATGCCCACGGTCAGACCTCAGGATGCAGAGCCTGAATGAGAACATGGTTTGTGTGTTGAGAGACAGAGAGGGAGAAGCAGAGGCGGGGCAGGGGGAAGAGTTGGATTTTTTTTGACAGCACAGCAGCCACAGCCGACCACAGAAATTCAGTCACATGGTTAGTGGTTGCCTCATGACTTAATTTTTAATCAGTCATATAAATGAGGAAACTGGGTGAATTGGAATTGTGTAATGTCTTCTTTCTACAACTCAGAGATCTGAAAACCATACAGCTCTACTGAATAATGAGATGTCAGCATGTTAGGGTGATAATAGTAAAAAGTACCTCTTTAAAATAAGGAAGCAATCATCAGAGAAAATTTATTTCTATAATTTTGACCTGAAACAGAAATTACATCATTTTTTTGTAGACATTGACCTCAGCAATGACTCTTCTGAGTCAATTAACTATTGTCGGGAAAAATAGGTTCAATAAAGCTCTTTAATCAAAATTTCAAAATTCTTCTAGAAACGTCCCCAGTGTCCCAATATACTGTTGGAAAATACCACACTTATACAGCCATAGGACATGTATCCTGAGATTATACTTTGATATATTCGTTGGTGGAGCATTACTAATTCTCTGGAAATACAATTTGTCCTTCCATATCTTGAAATTCTGTTAAAATGTGAGTGGAATATGTTCCTCTCATCACCTCATGGGGTCTTTAGACAACTTAATTTTTTATCTTATTGTCATGGAAACTATATATAACAGAAATCTCAGAAACAGAATCTCAGAAACCCTGACTCCATCTTGGCTCTGCAAATAACAATATTTTTGCTGTTTCTTTTAACTTCACTCTAGTCACTACGTTAACAGCATCAAGGCCATATCTGACCTCCTTGCAACCTAGGCTAATTGCTACAAGGCAGAACCCACGCATGTCTCTGCCTACCATCCCTTTAACCTATTCTGACACCAACCGCCCCTCCTATGTCACTTTACTTTTGTGGTTGGGCTCAATCATTCATTGCAATGGTCACCCAGAATTCACAAACCCTGCTCACAAATGGGGGGTTTTATAAAGGGAAGTTAACAGTTTACAACTCAGGTGAGAAAAGCTCAGGACACAGTTGGTCAGTCAGGACGGTTTCTCCTCTGTTTTGTACACAGGCAGGCCTCTCTCCAGCTCTCAGCCTCTCAGCCTAGCCTCTGCCCAGCTCAGCAATATTACAAAGCTCCTTTCGGGTCACCAATAAATGTCTAAAGGGCAAGCCACTTTACTGTAAGCTTGATCCCAGAAGCCTTCAGCTCCAGCTCCACGATTCAGCAAGTTCAGCCCCTTCAATTAAATACCCCAAGGCATCCCACTTCACCAGTTAGCCTCTTGTCCCCAAACACTCAGCTTTCCTTAGTCTGTGGGCTAGGAAGCATAATGTTCTATTTGATGTTCTGGCTCCTGGATTGACTGTTGTGGGGGTTCTGATGCTTCTCTGGTGTCAAGGCTGTTTTCTGAATCAGGGGACTTCCCTGGGCAGGGATCTTGGTGTCCAAAAGACATGTTCCCCTCCTGGCTCTTCTCTCTTGTTGGGAGGAAGCCACCCTGCATCCACACCTTTCTGGTCCTGACATAGCCCCTTTTATACTATGCCAGGTAGCAGTCACAATTAACCAGATTTACACTCATTCACAGCAAAATCATGTATCTTCACCTATCTTCTTACCCAGTCGTATCAAGAAAGGGAGGGTCATTTGGAGGAAGCAACAAAGGCTAGGTAGGACAAGGTATTATATTAAATAGTTCACTGCACTGAAGTAACTAAATCCCTCTCCTCCTGTTCTTCCCACTTCCTTCCCAGAAACCTTCCATTTCCTTTGTCCAAACTTTTTTTCATTGACTTGTCTCCATGATTGCTTCCCTCTCATCTTTCCATCCTCCGTCCATATGCCACCACCTTAGAGGGGGTTCCTAATTCATAAGGTGGGAACATTCTATTCTCATCGATCACAGCACCCTACTGATATTCTTATACCCTTCCTAATACTAATCATAATTTGTTTTACTTATTTGCTTGCTTATTTTCCATCTCCATTTTAGAATAGCTGGTAAGTGAACTCAAGTATATTTTCCCTGTTGTTTTGTTTGTAAACAGAGCCAGCATTATATTGTATTCGACTTCTCTCTCAATATGTATTGATGATTATAGGAAGGAGAAAAATAATAACATAAGCTCTTTTAGAGCAGAGATTAACTCTTTAACTTCTATAAGTCACAGCCATTTGTCTTTGTCACGACATAAAGTAGGTACACAATAGATATTGGTTAAGTTCATGAAAATGTGATCAGAGAAGTGTCTGCTAATTCAATAATTTCACTTCTAGCAACAAAAGGAGTCAGAAGAAGCAGCAAAGACCTGAAAGCCGTGGGTGATAAAGTCAGAGTACTGACAAACCACAAGTACTCTTTTGATTTTGCTTGGTATTTGTAACGGGGAAGTAAGACTACCTAATGTGCACATGGCTGAAACTATAGTCTGGTTGCATTATTGGTCTCCAACCAGCGCAGACGTAAAGCTTTCCTCCTAGCTGAGCATCACTTACAGATGCTTTCCCAGTATAATGTGTGCACAAATCCTTGCGGTGAAAAACATCATCAAAGGTTGTTCCAGGTTTCTGTTTGCATCAACCTGAACTATGAGGCCCAACAACTTCCCTGTGGTGCTCCTGGACATCACCCTCAGAAAGAGCAGGCAGACACTTTGGAAAACCTTGGTCTTATCACGGCACTGGACTACTTTCCTACCCCGTGATCAATGATCACCCTTGATTATTTAATAATGCTTCCTTTCACCAAGCAGCTCGTTTTCTTCCACTCTACACATAGAACAGGAGTCACCAGACACAGTGGTCATGAGCTGGGCTGCTAACTGCAAGATCTGCAGTTTGAAACCAGCAGTCACGCCAAGGGAGAAAAAGGAGGCTTTCTGTGCCCTGAGAGTTACAGTCATGGCAGCTCACAGGAGCATGTCTACCCTGTTCTATTGGGTCACTGTAAGTCGGCATCCACTCAATAGTAATGAGCTTGGTTTGGGTTTTCTCACTTAGAAAGATATCCATAAGTTTATTGTCAGGATGATAGATACACACAGAAGGATTTTATTTAAAAATGGAGGCCTATGCAGTCAACAAACACTTAAAAAGGGTGCCCTGTCATTAGCCATTGTTGTTATGTGCCAAGTCTTTATATGAATTACGTAACTTATTTCATAGAGAACTTTTAAGGTAGATATTTTTTATATTCTTGTTCAAAAGGAAATACTGCCCAGTCCTGTGCTATCCTCACAATTGTTCTTTTGCTTGAGCTCATTGTTGCAGCCACTATGTCAATCCATCTCATTACAGCCTCCCTGCTATTCACTGCCTCCTCACATTGCCACACATCATGTCCTTCCCTCCAGAGACTGATCTCTCTTGACAACATGCCCAAGGTACATGATATGAAGTCTCCCCATCTTTGCCTCTGAGGAGCATTCTGGCTGTACCTCCTCCAAGACAGATCTGTTTGTCCTTCTGGCAGTCCGTGAAACTTTCAATATGCTTTGCCAACAGCAGAGCTGTTAAAATGCATGAATTATTTTTCAGTCTTCCCTAATCAATGTCCAACTTCCATGAGCACGTGAGGTGACTGACAAAACCATGGCTTGGGTCAGACACACCTTCGTGCTTAAAATAACATCCTTGCTTTTCAACACTTTAAAGAGGTCTTCTGCAGCAGATTTACCCAACGCAAGTACATGCTTTGATCTCTTGACTGCTGTGTTCATGAACATGGTTGTGCAGGTAAGCAAGATTAGATACTTGACAACTTCAATATTTTCTCCATGTATCATGATGTCGCCATTAAAGAGATGAAAATCCTAAAAACAATGAGATATTGCCCCTTCAAGAAATGAGGTTTTTCGGTGCCAGGAGTCAGTTCTGACTCACAGCAACCCTACACACAACAGAAGGAAGCAATGCCCGGTGAGGTGCTGCACTTTATATTTGAGCCCCTGGTGGCAACCACTGTGTTAATCCTCCTCGAGAGCTTTCCTCTTTCCCGTTGTCCTTCCTGCAATAATAGCAAAATTCGATGTGCTAGAAAACCCCAATAATGGCAAGGATGCTGAGAGATTGGACCTCTTCACCACGGCTGGAGGGACTGCAAAACGGTGTGACCATCTGGAGGAAAACAGTGTGTTGCCTCCCCAGAAAGCTGGAACTAGAATACCATTTCATGGACCGATTCCCCCAGCAGGGCGATATCCCCAAGAATGAGCAGACGGACAAGAAGAGAAGTGTGTGTTCTCCTGTTAAGGGAAGCATTGTTCACAATGGCCAAATGAGAGGAACCAGCGAAATCCCCGTGAACACCTAACGGATACACATACGTGTGCCATGGAACAAGGAAGAAGCCGCAGAGCATCTGATAACATGAATGAGCCAAGAAGACATGAGGCTAACTGAAGTGAACTACAGAAAGAGAAGTATTGCATGAATCTGCTATGATAAAAAAAACCAATAAGTTCTCACACGGAAAAAAAACCATAAATGTGCAAATGCACTATAAACTACAACACATAATGAAAATTAAGTTAAAATTGATTAAATGCTTTTTACAGAAGCAGAAAGCCTCATGTTCTCCCCCTACCCATAAAAGGAACATAATAATATTTACCTCCAGGGTTCTTTATAAAATAAATAGAGTAATGCATATAAAGTTCTCTGCATAGTTCCTAAGAAATAGAAAGAGCTTGATAGTACTGAATATTACTTACCATTATATGATTATCAACTGCATATTTGCTTTGTAATTAGTGAAAGAAACTCTCAATTATTTGAAACAAGTAGGGGAATATTTGCATTTTGCCTTATGATTACTTAGTAGCTCTAAATACTATTACAAGCAAGGATGATGGAAGGGAATATAAACCTCTTAATTCTTTTCAACATCACATGGGAATTTCCCAGGGTAAAATTGTCTTCCTTCCCCAACCAGGAAAAATGTCTCCACAGTCACATAATGGGGAACCCAGTGTAGTTTCAGTTTTTACTTAGTCATCATGTTGCCTTTTTGTTTTACTTGTGTCAATCCATTGTGAGTATGTCCCAGGACCTGGAGCTATTTGGTTGTTTCTACAGGGTCGTTATGAGTTGGAACCAACTCGAGGGAACCTAACAGCAATCACAACATTGGCACAATGGAAAGGTAATTCCGTATATAAGACACTTTAACTCTTTATTAGAAAAGTCATTGTGCCAATCTTACTAATGTACCGTGTATGCATGTGTATGGATATAAGTGAAGGAGTGTCCATCTCACACTGGGACAGCAAATTTCCAATTTTCAAGATGAATAAAAGTACACTTCATGTACTATATCCCAAAATATCAATCCTATCTTCACTTGAGAAGTAATGAAGCTACACATTATGTTTTAAAACTTACTATTCAAAATTCTCTATTACTTGCCCTGCTTGAATATCTATAATTTTATTACATATCTCTTCCTTATAAATTGGCCCTCTTACTAGAATTTGAATTATGATGCTGGCAAAGAATATTGAAAATACCATGGACTGCCAAAAGAACCCACAAATCTATCTTCCAAAACAGTACAGTCAGAATGCTCCTGAGAAGCAAGGGTGGTGGACGTCGCGCCACAGACTTCGGACAGTGCCTGGAAAAGGACATCATGTTTGCTAATGCAAGGGGCAGTGACCGTGAGGAAGACTTTCAACAAGACGTATGGATACAGTGGCTGCAACAATGGGCTAAGCATAAGAACAGACGTGAGAACACTGCAAGCCTGGGGGTGCTTCATTCGGTTACACCGTGTAAGGTGGCTACGAGTCAAAGTGGACTCAATGGCCCCTAAGCACAACGATGTCTACAATGGAGGCCCTGTGAAGACAAGGAATCTCATCTGCTTTGTGCACAGATAAGTCTCCAGTACACTGTCGGTTCTCTACACATACTGGTAGACAATGAAAACCCCTTAGAATCTACAGATATATTGAGCCAATATATGTTTATATGCAGAGTATAAACTCTAATCTAAGAATCAGCTGAATTTGTATAATATAATATGGTACAAATGATATTAGCCTGGAGATACAGGTTCTACACTTGGTCCTATAACCATATATGAAACTTTAGGCAAAGATAATAGGCCCTTCACATATACCATATGTAGACTATGCTATCTGCTGTTCAATACTTGGGTCCCTGAACACCAGACCCTAATCACAGCCTATTATCAGCCTCTGATTGTGTGAGAAGTCAGGTACATGAACGACAGAGGAATTGGGTGATGGAAGGCCTCGTCAATATCTTCATGGTCATTAGTGATGACCAGGGAGTATGACAAAATAAACACCGAGGTAAGTTTTGTATTTCATTACTTCCTACTGAAAAAAAAAGTTATTTTTTCTTTTGTCCTCTGTTCTGTAATATAAAAAAAATAAGAACTCAAATCAGAATCTAACTGAAATGGTAGAACGGTATAAAAGTGTTTATGCTACAAATCAGCATTTCAAATACCCACTTGTTCATCTGTAATTTGAATGACGTATTCCCAATGTAGGCTGTTTCATTACTGATTATGGAAACATAATCCTTTGCAAATATAGACTTACTTTCTCCCCTTCATTCTCCAATTGGTTTATAATTCAATTTGTTTTAACATCAGGCTTCCTTCACTTTAAAGCTCAGTGAAAAGCTCGGCTTGAAATTTTGATAATTTTTCTTGTCTTAAAAAAATGTACAAGAATCAAACCTAACAAAATGTGTGACATTTTAGTAAGTTTTGATTAAGGGCTAATGACTACCTGTCTGAGTATTTGTAAATCCAACATTGTTCCCTGTAAGCAGGAAAGAAATAATGGAAATCAAAGTAACAGATGTTCTTTTTCTTTTTAAAGAGGATCCCGGGATTCTACTTTGGGGATATCAACTGCAAAGTACATAAATGCTTTTAACTAAAATTATAATATAAAAATTCTGATAATAAAAAAAATCTAGTTTACATTAGTTCTAGGACTAAATCTATTTGTTCTTAAATTAAGATCCCTGGTATCCGACTCACATTGGGATAGCAAGTTTCCTCTAATGATGCATAAAAATTGGACTAAAGAATACTATAATAACAGAAAGGAATGTGATATATCTGAAGGCCATAGTCACCACAAAACATACATCAATTTAAAAGAACCAGAAAATTAGAAAAGTAACTTTATGTTAGGGTCAAGCAAAGGCAGAAAAAGTGATTCATCACTCCATATGGCCTTTCATACAGAGAGAAAAATCACATTTATTTCATTGATGGCTGAAATCACTTTCTGAACTCTGATTTATTATGAGTAAATCTATAGGTTCTATATATACCACATCATAAAAACCTGACTCCAAGAGCTTGACAGGAGAGGACTGGGATGAACTACAAATGTTGCAAGTCTAACATATTAATTAATAGATAAAATATTATTAAAACAAATAGCAAAAAGATCAGGCCTGAAGTGGTAGGATCATCAAGATAGAATATTTTACTCTGTCCTCTTGGATAATATTATTCTTCACTGGACTTGAGCATTTATAAGAGAAGCAGCAATGCATAGTAAAAGAGTATGGATGGACAATGAAGCTCTAAGTTCAAACACAAGTTCTACCTATTACTAGCGAGGGATCTGGGGCAAATTACTTCAATTCCCTCACTAGCCATTTTTTCCCAGTGGGGAACTGGAAATAGTACCTATTGCTCCAGGGTGTGTTCTAAAGATTAAAAGAAAGTGTCTGGCACTATCCCGAGTATATAATTGGCATCAAACAAATATTAGTTTTCCCCCTTTCCTTTTCAAAAGCAAGGGTTTTCCATGTCTATTCCACACAAAAGTTTGAGCATTAAGTGACTTGGGTTTTCCAGCGATGAATGATCTTTGATCATTGGGTACTTTGTTTTATTTTGAAACAATTAGCTCAAGACTTTGATGGAAATAAAAATAATCACCACTCTTTAAATTTTCAATTTAATGACTGCATAAACCTACTCCCTCAAAATAGGTAAAAGCCATCTTTTTCATTTTCATAATTAATGGTGGATAGGAAATACCAAAGTCCTAAGATCTCTTTGAAGCTACCTTAATATAAGAAGAATACCATAGACTATTTAGATTGAAAATGAAACCTGGCTATAGTTTTGCAACTTGTGAGAATATTCCTTTGAAGTAATGCCCACATGGTGGACACATTAAAAATTTTGGTAAGAATGTGAATGCTTTAAAACTTCTTTCTTGAACATTGCCATCCATTCTAAGATGCAAGAGTTTTCAAAAGCCACAATGTCGTTTATCTTCAAAGGATTCAATATTGTTGTAAGACAGTAGGCTGAACCATGGATAGCCAGCCTTAGCAAAAGGAAACGGATCTCCCTGTGGCTTCCCATCTCTCCGCTGCTCCCCAATTGTCTACCTAATGCAGGAGAGAGTCTCCAAAAGTCTCGTTAGATGAATAAATGAATGAATGAACTAAAACAAAATAACTTCTGAAACTTTAACTCATAATCTGAGAGGGTGGCTTACTTGGTTGACATTGACTAAAGGAACACAAAAAAACTGTGCAGCAAGGGGCCAATGTTTCTGTGCATTTTTTTTAAAGGATTAAGTTTTGTAAGTGCTTCTTCAAAAAATATATATATATCCTATAATCATTGTAAAAGGTATTAGTTGTTGAATTTAATTTAAGCATTTTCATCTAGAGGCCAAAAATACAAAGATGAATATAACTATTGCCTTCCAGGAGCTCAAACTCTGAGAGATTAACCCATAAATAGCATATATATATATATATAAATGAATATTCACATACATGTATATGTGTATATATACACACAAGGGAGGCATACATGCATCTAGAGATACTCAGGTGTTCAGAAGCACGAGTAAACAATGGTGCTTAGATTGGGGAGTAGGCATTAAGGGGAGCAAGAAGAAATATCTCTGAGAGGGCCGTTTAATTATGTCTCAAAGATGAGCTAGCTGTTATCATGAGGGAACTTCAAAAAGTTCATGAAGAAAATAGAATGAAAAGAGATTTCAAAAATTTACAGGAACTTTCTCAAGGAAGAAAATGCAGGGAGCAGAGGGAGGAACAACACAGAAGACTAGGACAGATCAACAGAAAGGCAGGGAGATCAACTCAGTGGTGAGCAGACTTCAAAGAAGTTAGGACAGTGGGGAAGGAGTTAGGAGAGGGGGCCCTTCAGCCATATGAAAGTGTTTGGATTTTATATTGCAGGCCAGTGGTTTGCAAATTTTACAGAACGGAGCCCCTCAGTGTTTGCTGGGAAATAAAAAATTGTTTTGCTTCTACCTATTTAGAATTTCATGTAAGATATCCTTCAAGGAAATTCAAAATATCTTAGAGACAACACACCTGTGAAAAGTGTTACAATGAGAAGAATCAGGCTGGATTTACATGTTAATAAGTCAGGGACTGAACCTTCAGGAGAAATGGGAAAAGTCCCACCCCAGATCCTAGAAATAATTAGGATGCTCAGGTGAGAGGACTGAGGAGTGGGAGCACAAATGCAGATTTATGAATGCACCAAGCTTATTAGAGTATTGAAGGGAATCAGCACGGCTACTGATGTCTGTAGTGAAATCCAAGTTGTATTGATGCTTCTACCCACCTATAGAGCCTGTACATCCTAGTAAAAAACAACCAAACGAACATGAAAGGCCCACCACCATCAAGTCAATTCCAACTCAGGTTTTCTGAGATTCTCAATCTTTATAGGAGCAGATAGTCTCTTCCTTCTCTTTCAGAGAGGTTGATGGATTTGAACTACCAATTTTGTAGCTAACAGCCCATTGCTTACCAATTAGTGTCACCACAGCTCCTTATAGAAAAGGTGTATTGGTTATAAGAACCACTGTTTATAAAGAAGACTAATAATCAGTTTGAGAAGAAGAAATGAATCAATAGACTCTGAATCTGATAACTGATTTATATATACAACTATATAAATCACATATATAGAATGTTGCCTGTTCCTCCTGAATCTATCCCATATGTTGCTGTAGTTACAGAAAATTAGATCAAATGACAGAAAAATTTTGGTCACAAGGCCACAAGCTGGCCATAGGCAAAAGGGCTGGGATCCAGAATAAGGAAATAGTTGTGCTCGTCTGTCTTGAAAGTGGAAGAGATGAAACGCAGGCGTGTTCTGAAAGCAATAAAACAGAGCAAAGAACATGTAAACAACTCTTACCCAACTAGGGAATAGATGAAGAACATCAAGGCCATTCTAACATTAACAATGCGATGTTTTTTAAAGGTCAAGGGCTAACATATGTAGTTAATTTGATGAGGAAAGCAATGACCTACTTTCTATAACTATGATCAGTGTGAAAAACAAGTGAACTTTACTTCTTAACGACTCTTATTTTCAAGAAGAAAAGTGTGTATTCATTCAATGTTCTTGTAGTTCAAAAATAAAGAATAAAGTGTAAATAAGGACTAGATTAAAGTTTAAATTCTGAGCGCTCGGTTTACAAAAAGCTATGGCTTACTGTGCAAGTCCAAAGTCAATTTCTGAGTTGCCACAGAAATTCAGTCTCCACTGAATTCCTTCAGACCATTCACAGGAAGCACGAAGAGCTTTGTCCTTAGGCAGAGCACACGGGAGAGTAGATTGCTGTGACTCCCGGAGCCAGTCTGGTGAGAAGTGCCATAACTCTGGATTTTGCCTGGGTGTGCCTTGAATGGAATTTGAGGTGCTTGGGTCTCATGGTCACGAGTGACATCCTAAGTGCCTTGGTTGGAGGACCCTACACCAAACTGATCTTGTAAGCCCTTGTAACACAATGTATGTGCCCCAGTGCCTCTACCTGCTGCCAGGCTCCCACCTTTAACCGAGCTTTTCAGTTGCCACTAATCATGCTTTTGTGGCAGTTGCCTTTGTCCTGCATGTCCTTTCTAAGTCTCGGAATCTCTGCAAACCTTCTGCTAATGGTCTCCCTTATCTGGGAGATGCCTGTTTTTGTCTTGTCTTCTCCAGTTCAAGGCTTAGTAAATGTTCTCCTTGAGTTAGAACATGAGATTTGGGGGTTCTTTCCACCCTTCAGCAGGATTTACCCTGCTTAGAGTTTGATGAAAAGTCGATAATCTGTATGTATGCCCAAGCACATTTCTAAATATATCACTCCAAAG
The DNA here is from genome assembly GCF_000313985.2 of Echinops telfairi. Taxonomy (NCBI): domain Eukaryota; kingdom Metazoa; phylum Chordata; class Mammalia; order Afrosoricida; family Tenrecidae; genus Echinops; species Echinops telfairi. The sequence goes on from NW_022103920.1 coordinate 77,208,533, forward strand.
AGTTTATTCTTCCAAGTCTATTTTACAGCATAGAGCCTCTTCTACCATAATTCACAGACCTACTTCTAATTTGGTGACAGATACTGTCAATGATGCTAAGTGCCATTGAATTGGCCCTAACTCATAGCAACCCTCTATGTACAAGAGAATCAACACTGCCAGATGCAGCACTATCCTCACCATCGCTATGTTTGAACCCATTGTTTCAGTCCTTGTACCAACCCAACTTCTTAAGGGTCAACCATACACTTACCAACCACGATGTTCATTTTTAAGGGACTGATCTCTCCTGGTAACATGTCCAAAAAGTGTGAGGTAAAGTACTTTGAAGTACTTTGAATAATAGAGACAGAAGAAAATCTGTAAATTCCTTGAAAGAAGATGGCCATATACCTAAGGATTCTGTTTTGCTCAATAAATTATACTGAACTAAACTAGGCCACGTATTATATAGATACCAAGTAATCACTTACTCTGGTAATGATGCCATCCCTTAAGAAAAACAAACAAATGCCAGAACATTTAATGAAGATTCGAGGACAGAATACCTATTGATTTTGAAAATAGATGTTGCTTGGATATATTAGCTACCACTGACAAACTGGTGACATGTATGCAAACCAGGATACTGAAGTCTAAACATAATGAACTCAATCGCAAGAATGCCCAGAAGGCAACATAAAAGGAGATCTGTGCCTAAAGGCGCTTAGAGACACCTGTTGTAGGAAGAGGTCTGGCAGCAGCCTTGCTCCAACATTGAAGACTTTTATTCTGGGTGGGTGTCTGTTCCAAGATCAACTGATTTTTCAAGACAAATCAGAAACATTGTTCTGGAGTCCAAATCCCCCAATTTTTAAACACTCACTCAATTATCTTTTAAAACATCAATTGACCAACAACCTCCATTCTAAGTAAATGCTTAGCAATTTAGGCCTTTGGACATCAGATCATTAAATGGCATGGACAAATATAATGAATGGATTATAGATTCCACCTCTGCCAGATGAATTGCAAATCAACTTTTCATCACCAAGAGTCTGAAATAACCTCTGTACAACTATAGCAACTTCTGAAAATTATTTTATTTTCTCTTCCCAGCTACCATGGTCTAGATGCTACCATAATCTGAAAACTAAACATCAAAATTATTAAGAAGAAAATAATTCATCATTTCACTTGAAAATGAGGTAACTGTTACCCTGTAGCACAGATGCGTCATAAAGTGCTACAGATAATGAACATTAAATTAAAATGCACAGAGCTCAAATTAAGAGATTTAAAATGTAATTGCTTCCATTATTCTAAACTCCACACAATGGTTTGTTTCTTCTAACAGAAAGGAACAATCACTATGTTGGATGCATTTTATGGAATCGCATGGAGAGAGATCCGTGCAGTTCACCCATACTATATTTATTCCACATGGCGAGAGCACAGGTTTGACCCTTGATCCATCACACGAGAACCGCATCAGGCTTCATTCCGTGCCAAAGTGCCCTGCATAGAAATGCCACATGCTGCCAACCTTGGTCACACTTCAGTGGAAGGATTTAGAATAATTTACTTTAGCTGTGGGTCTCGCATTACCAAGTTTGTCAATCTGTAACATGCAATTTTTCCAAGATTAAATTTTAAGAACTGTGTGTTTCTAGTAAAAGAGTTATAGACTCAGGAACCCAAAGGGCAGTTCTACTCTGTGCTATCGGGTCATTTTAAGTCAGAATTAATTTGATAGCAATGATTTTGATTTTCAGGTTGATTGTTTTGTTGAGAGAGAGAGAAGTGTGTGTGTGTGTGTGTGTGTGTGTTTCACAACATAGTAGAAAGAAAATGCTTCCAAGGCAGATAACCTTGAATGTGAGTTCCAGCTCTGCCCCTAATTACCTATGTAACATTAGACAAATAAATGATCCTGTCAGAACTACAGTATATTTATTCATATATATATTTTTCAATGTGACAAAATAAAATGCAAAAACATTGTGGGTATTATAGGGAAGCATTCCTACAAACCCCTGGCAATGTAGGTTTGGCCGCTCTGGTTTTACTTGTGAAGAAATATGTCTAGTATTCCCTTTGGAAAGGTCAAATGGACTATTGGAAGGATGCTACAAGGTCATGAATTTTATTCCAATTGCTTTCTGAAAGGTGTACTTTGGGGAAGTCACCATACATCCTGAAATCACATTTGAAAAATGGATGGAATTTACTGCATAGGGTTGTTTTGAACTTTGTACCAAAAGAAATGTTCAAAGTGCCTGGTACAAATTTGGACTTAATAGATTTTAATTTCTTTCTCTTTCAGTCTCTAAACCCCAACCCTGTGAAATTTAGAAATCTTTTAGTTTAAATTATATTTTTGGAAATTCATCTCTGATATCACCTCTTTCCACCAGCTATCTCTAGATAATAGTCTTCTATAATCTGAGCATTCTGTTAGGCCCCTTTCTTTGGAAAGGGTACAAACATGGATCTCTTCCAGTGAAGTGGCCAAGTACCTGTCTTCCAAATTTCCTGGCATAGACAACTCAATGCTTCCAGTGCTTCACCAGCTTGCTGCAATATTTCAATTAGTATTCCATCAATTTCTGCGGCCTTGCTTTTGGATAAAGCTTTCAATGCAGCTTGAACTTCTTCCTTCAGCAACATTGATTCTTGCTCATATGCTACCTCCTGAAATAGTGGGATTGAAGGCGGTTCTTTTTGGTACAGTGACTCCATGATCTTTCCATTTTCTTTTGATGCTTCCTGCATCTTTCAATATTTTTCCCATAGAATCTTTCAATATTGCAACACGAGGATTCATGTTTTTCTTGAGTTCTTTCAGTTTAAAATATGCTGAGCATGTTCTTCCTTTCTGGCTTTCTAATTCTAGGTCTTTGCCCATTTCATTATAATATTTTACTTTGTCTTCTCCAAGTGCCCTTTGAAATTTTCTGTTCAGCTCTTTGACTTCATCATTTCTTCCATGTGTCTTAACTACTCTCCAATTAATAGCAAGTTTCAGAGTCTCTTCTGTCATCCAATTTGATCTTTTCTTTCCTTCTGGTCTTTTTAATGACTTTTTGCTTTCTTCATGTATGATGTTCTTGATATCATCATACACACATCAATACATCCATGACAGCAGTCAAGAGATCAAATGATGCATTGCATTGGGTAAATCTGCTGGGCAGGACCTCTTTGAAGTGTTGAAGAACAATGATGTTATTTTGAGGACTAAGGTGCATCTCACCCAAGCCATGTATCTTCAATCACCATCATTTGCATGTGAAAGTTGGACATTGAAAAAGGAAGACCAAAGAAGAATTGATGCATTTGAACTCTGGTACTGGTGAAGATATTGGAAGTAACACGGACTGACAAAAGAACAAGAAAATCTGTATTGGAAGAAGCACAACCAGAATGCTCATTGGAGACAAGAATGGCAAGACTTCTCACATACTGTAGATATGTTATCAGAAGAGGTCAGTCCCTAGAGAAGGACATTGTGCTTTCTGAAGTAGCAGGGCAGTGAAAAAGAGGAAGACCTTGATCCAGATAGATGGGCATAGCAGCTGCAACAATGGGATCAAACATAAGAACAATTGTGAGGATGGCACTAGACCAGGCAGTGTTTCATTCTGTTATCCAGGAGGTGGTGATGACTTGGAACTGACTGGATGGCACCTAACAACAGAAGCAATGTCCCTACATGAGTGATGAGTTACTTTTAATGACATGGACAGTACAAGATTACATTTTTTTTCTCAGCATAAAGAGCAGGAGAAAATACATTTGTCATCTATCACATGGCATCCTACATTTGAATGACTTAAATGTTAGCCTTGTGACTGACTTTAATGTTAATTCTCTTATAACTAAGATGAAAGAAGTATTTGTGCTTCTGGTAAATTTAAAGGAATTCTACACAAGTTTTTCTTTTTTTCTTTTACTGTTTGAATTTCATTTCTCTTTTAAGTCATGTAAAGCGTTAGGCTGCTAAGCATTGTGCTTCTAACCTTAAGGTCAGCAGTTCAAACCCATGAACTGTGCCATTGTAAAAAGAAGATGAGGCTGTCTCCTCCTGTAAAGATCCTGGGGACACAAAGGAGACGTTCTACTCAGTGATGCATGGATGAAAAGTCAGAATTGACTTGAGGACAGTGATGGATTTCCATGCTTGTGAACCAAATGGATTTTCCTATGATGAATATTATAGAAATCATTGAACAATCCCGTGTTTCTAATAGGCAACAACCTTCTCTGGAACAACAACAACAAAAACAACCACTAAGGCTTTCAAAATAAATATTTTCAAGCCATACATGTATTATTTCTCAAAAAAATACTTTTTATTTTTTTGTTTTGACTTAGCCTGTGTTTTCTAATTCATGCTTGTTATTTTTGTAATAAAAATTTTTAAACAGCAGGCCTAAATAGCTAATGGAATTTTTAAAAATCATTTTATTAGGGGCTCATACAACTCTTATCACAATCCATACATACATCAATTGTGTGAAGCACATTTGTACATTCATTGCTCTCATCATTCCCAACTCTTACAACAATCCATACATCAATTGTATCAAGCATATTTCTACATATG
>NW_022103920.1:77214862-77241276 GCF_000313985.2 Echinops telfairi
CCGCTTTACTGACACAACCACTGAAGACAAACGTGTGCATAAGCAAATGTGGTGAAGAGAACTAATGGTGCCAGGCTATCAAAAGATATAGTGTCTGGGGTCTTAGCTAATGGGATTTTAAAATTCAACTTTATAGATACTTATTATGAAAACTTCACAAGTGGTATACTCATTGCTCTTTGTAGTCCATTCAGAAATAGAATCCGTAGATCTCTATTTCTCCCATCTTAGTTCCCTGTGGAACTAGGCTTTGGCTACAGTACATTTGATCCAATCTCAGAATAATTACAGGAAACAAAAAGCAATTTCAAAATATCTAAATTTCCTTATCACAGTAAGGAAACCTTCTGAGTCAACAGCAGTAGAACCTTTTTCCTCCCTCCACCTAGTCCAGTGGTTATCAACCTTCCTAATACTGTGACCCTTTATTTAATACAGTTCATGTTGTGGTGAACCCCCTCCCCAGCCATAAAATTATTTTCATTGCTACTTCATAACTGTAATTTTGCTACTGTTATGAATCGGGCAACCCCTGTGAAATGGTTGTTCAACTACCAAAGGGGTCGCGACCCACATGTTGAGAACCACTGACCTAGTCTCTCATATCCTACAACCACCACACTAGTTCTCTTTTATACATTCTCCTAAAAGTGATTTTCAACCCCTTTCATTTTCTCCTTGCCCCTTTGGCTTTGTCTCTTCTCGTGCTCAGGCACCAAAATGATAGACACTTCCATGGATAAGGAGTTTAGATGCAACTGAACAGCCACGCTAGAACATTCCTGATCATAAAAGGAAAGAAAAGCTACACATATTATATGTGAATATTTCTTACTTGGATGCAAGAAGCCCTGGTGGTACAGTGGTCAAACATCTGGAATGCCAACCAAAAGATCAGCGATTCAAATATACCAGATGCTCCAGGGGAACAAGGTGTGGCAGCATGTTTTCACAGCTTACAGCTTTGTAGACGCTGTGGAGTTCTGCTCTGTCATACGGAGTCACTGTGAGTCTGAATTGTCCCTGTGGCAATGGATTTGGTCGGGGGTAGGGGTTGGTACATACTTAAAAGGTATGTAGTTATGTTGTCATGAACAGAACAAGTCAGATCTTAAAGTTCACATTGTAGGAGCTTCTAGAAGGAGGTCTGTGCTTTAATTGGGGGGAACCGATGAGGAAGAAAAGAACAACAAAGCACCACTGACCTTGGAATAATTGCAAAGACCAGATTGTCCACAGTGATGCTTCAGTAAGCAGGCTCAGCCTGAAATTCTAAATTAATTCTTTGTTCATGAAAATATTATTGAATGCCTTTCACGGATCAGGCACTCTGATAAACACTAAGTATACCTGGGCAAACAAAACACAGTCCGTGGCCCCAAATGCTTATAACTTAATAGAAGAGTCCAAAACCAACAGGCAAATTCAACACAGAATATTAACGACTATCCTAAACAGGGTATTTTATTCAAACAATTCCAGTCTTGAGATGTCTGGGAATAATTCTTTGCTTGATAGTTGGAGAGGGATGTGGCTTGGTTACATAAAAATAAGACGACTATTTTGTATGAGAAACAGCATAGGCAAAGGTAAGAAATTAAGTTAGACCAATGAACAATTGCTAGAAGAATGAATAAATTGTAATAAGGCAATCTGTTTATTTTTGCCCCCCAAAAATGTTTGATAAAGTCAACTATGCATAGGTGTATTACTATAATTTATTCATTAATCCTTTCAGCAAATAGTTATTGTAATTGACTATGTTTAAGAAACTCAATTCATTGCTTTCATCCAGAACCTCTTAATATTCTCATAAACATAGCACATTTTCTGACATTACTGTTTGAAGCAGAAACAGTTGACTGCTTTTAACATGGAAAGTACTCTTTTCTAGATCAGAAACTAATTTCCCAATACTTGCTCTGCTGAACATCAATTCTAAAACATTTTCAGTGAAAAGAAAAGAAAAAGTCGTGCTCAATTCATTTTGAGAACTGCTACATCATAGCCTGCTGAGAAGCCAATCATTCACATGAACATATACGATGTTCGGCGAGCTGCTGCAGTAAACAGAACACCCAAGAACGGGGAGAGTGCGCGCAGGTTTTCAAGCGATCATTTGGTGGTCAGGCTGTCTGTGTCTGTGAGGTCATCTCATGGTCATGGGAAAGCCTTGGGAATATTCTTTACCAAAGGACTAATCCCTTTACACCATCATCCACATAGTACTTTGAACAGCCCAGGGAATTATGACATTGACCATTATGATTGATACTTATTGTTCTGAGACAATGTAGGTCATAAGTTCCGTCCTCTTCTAGAAATAGACTAATGAGAGACTCAGCCTCTAATGAGAGGGAACGCAGTACAGCTAGCTACACTTTGCAGTCATGCTTACTTGCCTTTAAATTACTATAAATGAATATGAAGTAACTTGCTCATTACTGCTCCAAATATAGTGAAAGGTAGATTCTGATTCATGGTCACCTTCCCCCACCATCTCTCCCTTGAGAAAAGAAATGCAGAAGGTCAAAACCCCTCCCCGTTCTTGGCAAGGTTGCCTCCTTTCTGAATAGCTGGCGCATCCTCTTGCCATCCAGCGCTGCGCCCCAGTGAGTTAGGCCATCTATCAGACTCCTGGACCTTTCAGATGTTTGAGGAGTTACTTCTCGGGCAGAGGGCAGTAGTGCAGTAGTGCAGGGACATAAAATATACATAATACTCTCTGGCCATCTCTCTCTCTCTCTCTCTCTCTGTGTTTGACATTTTCTGTCTCATTGTCTGGAAGCGCCTCAGTGGTGCATGGATGAAAGTCACTCAACTGCTGGTCCATAGATTGGCAGTCTGAACTCAGCAGCTGCTCCGTGGGAGAGAAATGTAGCAGTGTGCTTCCACGAAGATGCAGAGCCTTGGAAACTGATGAGGCCCTATGAAAGGTAGGGAAGCCTGTGGGGCATTTCTGCTCTAGCCTAGAGTATTGCTACGGCTCCAGTCTACTCATAGGCACTGAGTTTTTATCTCATTGTTTAGAAAAGAGGAACTGAAACAAGTTTTTAACCTGAAGAAAGGAAGTATCTATCTTTTAAAAATTTTGATAGACACTAAAACGCCTCTCTGCCATGTCTGTGATACAGCTAAGATAAAAGTTAAAAACATGTATAAAAAGGAATCAAGTCCGATTTGGTCACTCTTTTACCTTGCACATTAACACCACCATGTGAGCTATCAAAAAGAAAGAGAAGAAAGAAGAGAGGAGATGCTTTAGATATGAACATTTCTACTTTTAAGGGGGGGGGGGGGAAGTCTCTGACTCTAGTTACCTTAGATACATTACAAAGTAAAAGTAGTTCCTTTGAGCCTTGTTAGAGAATGTTTTGCTCTTGCATTATTTGATCAAACAATATTCCTATATCTACTTTTGCCAAAAAAAGGTAAATTTTAATTGTAGATAATATTCAATAGATGAGATTGATGCTTAATTCATATAATTGTGCATTCTCTACTTCATCTGCCATTATGAAGAAAAATTCTACTATTTTTTCCTGTATAACACTAAGCTGACACACTGGTATAAAGATTCACAGACTGCTAACTGTGAGGTTAATGGTTCAAATTCAACAGTCACACCACAGAAGATGAGCCTATTTGTTCCTCTAAAGATTTAATCTAATCAGTACACAACTCATTTTAAAGTTGGGGGGGGGCTATAAAATGGAATGTAGTGATGATTGAACAATTCTTCTTGATTTGATTAAACTATTGAATTGTATGATATGTGTACATGTGTCAATAAAACTGTAAAACAATTAAATTTCCAGAAAACTAAAGAAAGATGTACAGTCTGAGAAATCCTATATAGGGCCCATATGAGTCAGAATTGGCTAGATGACAATTAGTTTAATTTTATAGCTGACTTAGTCACTGTTAATGAAATAACAATATATTTAAGGCCTTGCTAAATAAATGCTTGAGGTTCAACATACCTTCATGAAATTACTAAGGTGCACTTGAATTCAGTGATGTTGAAGAACTAAAATTTTGATTATTCACCCACTTATGGTATGTATCAACCAGTACATTTCCAGTGACAAGTAGCCGAAACCCAAAAGAGACAGGCTTTTACAATCAATCTAAAATAAATATAAAATAAAATGGGTGTATATTGGCCCACTTCACTAATACCCAGAAAAAAATCTGGTTTTATTTGGCATCAAGAAATACTATTGAGAAGCTCCCTCTCTCCATATGTCAGATTTCTTTTCTTTTATGCGGACTTTTTTCTATGCCATAGCACTATGACTTCCAGCAGCTTCACATTTACTTGCTTCTATGTTAGAAAACCCAGTATACAAGAGAGCTAGTCCTCTTGCCTAACACTATCAACCTAAAAATCCCAACAACGCCTGCCTGCTCTGTCCATAATCTGCATTCTTTTGGAGTAAGTCAGAGATGGAAACTCTTGAGTTATATTTAGATTGCTCACACATACACACAACTCATTTTGTTTTTATCTTAAATATTATGAAAAATCTAATATTTTAACCTAGGAAATAATGGGGAGATGTCAGTTCATATAAATGTTCAATTGAAATGGACAAAATAGCAGGCAGCTATCTTGGTGTGATATTTTACTATGGTAATTTAATTGATTGCTATAACTCCATTTTCCAAATATTTATCAGAACACAAAAATTAGGCATTGAAGGCACAAATACCAAAACAGGTAGCTTTGGTAGGTGTGCATGCCTATAAGCGTGAGTAATCAATTTACCTGCTAGATCATGAATTAGAACAGCAACAACAGAGGATTACTTGATTAATTTGCACTCTTTCTTCTTAAAAAAAAATAAGGAATTCACTAATTAAATAAATACATCCAGATCTGTGTGGTTTTACTTTCTCCGATATAAATAGTCCCTCAAAAGAGTGAAGAAAGTCGGACTATTTTAGCTTGACTACTTGACCATATTATAGCCTATATAATACCAGACAAATAACTTTTCTCAAAGAGCTCACCGATGATCAATCTTCATTGATCTGAATACAAAGAAATTATGAAGCACAGCATATATTTACATGAAAAAAGTATTCCCTACATAATGGATTTATTATCATTTTGCTCCTCATATGGAAATTCATGTGTAGCTAAATGAGATGTCTGTTGTGTTTCTGCATTGCAATTATTTAAATTACTTAATTCAATTCTCCTGAAGAATTTCTCTTTATGACATATTAACCACTTTATTATATAATTTGTTTATGACCAAGCAAGAGCATCAAATGCTTATTTGTAATCCCTAATGTATTTTTCTTTTCATTGACAATCATAGCACAACATTTGTAGCAATTAAAGGGGATGTGAAATGGCAGTGATAGAAATGGAGACAGAAGCTGTTGCTTGGATAACTTATTTTTTAAATGCCTACAGGTAAAGCTTAACATATTAATTAAACCTCTTGTGATTGAATCAATCTGTATTTAAATTTCAGTCGCTATTCTTCTGTCATTTTAAATGAAGTAAACCTCATTTTCCAGATAGAAAGAAAAAAAATTACATGAACCCTTGCTAAACTGAATATGAAAAACAAGGCCCTAAAAATGACAATATCTCACAGGCCCATGCATGCTCATTAAACAGCGGCAGCACACATGGGCACCCAACCATGTACCGATTCCCACATCAGAAGAATGGGCCTGCAGGTAGGGAGACAGTGTCCTCGGCAGAGCCACAGACCCTCTGCTGAAGTTGCTTGGCCTTGTGCCATAATGTGTGTGCCACAAATGAATAAACCAAGCAATGTCCTGTTTTGTGAAACAGAAATTTGGAGCATGAACTACTTCCTACATTCTATTGGAAAAGATGTTCTTGTTTTCATATTTGGCTCTTTGGGGAATACATAATCTTTTCTTGTGATAGTTAAGGTTTTGGGTCAACTTGGCTGAGCCAGAATTCTCAGTGGCTTGTCAGTTAAGGTGTAGTCATCCCCCAAATGTGATGTAATACAATGTAATTACCTTCATAATGGGAGATGCTATGAGTTCTAAGCAGATTAGGGTAGGATACAAGAACCTTACTAGGATCAAAATCTTGAAATAATTAAAAGGACGTTTCCTCCAAATATGGCCTCTTTCTATCCAATATGAAGACACTGTAGAAACTTGTGCTTTGCTTTGTTTTCTGGGTCTGGATCCTGAATCTGGCTCATTGACATCCAGTTCTTTAGACTTCAGCCAACCACTGGTTTCAGACAGTCACTACTATATTGCCTGAGGATCCTAGAAGTTAGCAGAGGCCTGCTGCCTGACCTGTGGACCTTGGGTTCATGTGGCTTTATAGCCACAAGCCTGGAGCCTTATTGCCAATGTTGGATTCCTCAGCTTCTGCAGCTACACACGTCAGAAGATGCTTCCAACTTAGCATCTGTGGTAGTTACAAAAACTATTGTCAATTTGAGACTTAAGAGTTAAATGGTGGAGTTTAGTCTGTCAAACAGGTCGCAGCTTGATGACCTCATTTGGAGGCACCATGGAGATAAATAGCTCGATGGAGGCATAACACAGACACACTCCCTGCAAGACGTTCCTGTTGAAAAGACATATGGAGCTACTCTAGAGCCCTGGAGCTGAAGGAGCTACAAGGAGACCCCTACCAGCTCTGAGATGCTTCCACTGCCACTGGATCTGCAAGACTTTCCACCCCCTGGCCTGTGATCTTCCTGTTATTCAGCATCATTGCATGTGTTGCATGAGTCTGAAGAGGAATTTACAGATTGGTATTGGACATATGGGCTAATATTGGACTTATGGACTTGATCTGGATTGGGCTGTGATGTTTTCTCAATATTCAATTGCTCTTGTATATAATGCTCTTTCTCATACACACGAGTGTCTATGAATTTGTTTCTCTAGTCTACCCACACTAACACAGCATCTTAACAAGTTGGAACCTGCCTAGATTTGGATCCACCAGCTTCTACAATTGTGTGAGCCATTTTATTGTTAAAAATTTCTAGATATTTATGCATATACATACTATATTGGTTTTGTTTCTCAAGTGAACCAACCTAACATAATTCTTATGCTTTACTTTCTTATGGTTCAGTTTCTGCTTTTCAATAAGCTATATTATGTATTTATTATATGTGAATATTTCTTTTATATGTTCTTTATTTTATCTATTAATCTATGATGGCACATATCCAATTGGCACAATGTGTTCCCCATGGAGAAATCTTTCAAAACATTATTTTCATCATGCAAAATGTCATTTTAATTTGCATTTTGAATAGTTTTACAGAGCCAGAAACCCTGGAGTTTGAAGTTTATTTTGAAATCTGCTTAATTCATCTGCTTAATAACCAAGTTATGATGATACAGTTGTGCTGTCAAAAGAACTATCAGTGCTCTCTCCTATTCTTAGCTCCATTTCCTTCTGTTTCCCACTTTCTACACTTTCATGGAATCCTAACTAACAAAGGGCACAAATAAGCATTCAGAGTACAGAACTCTATGCTGACTTCCAGGTTATCTGGTCAGTTATTTATCTATATCTTTACCATCTCAAAGTTCTACATAAAATGAGAAAAATTCAATCTATGATCTCAGTGGTTCTTTTTAAAATTTTTTAAGACAACTACGTGCAAATACCTGCCAACAGACACAGTTGATAAATAGAATACTTCTATTAATATTCTTTTTAGTATTCAATCATGCATTTTGAACATTTCAATCAAAAGAAAATTTGATTAATTTCAACTCAATTAAAATTGATGAGGCCCTAGATTGTACCAACTTTTATTCTAAATATTTCTTTATATAATACCTAATTCTCTAATGAGTCAATGTTACTCCTTTTACAAAAGTTTGATAGAAAATCATATCCAGAATAGAGGAAAGAACTAGGAGGTAAAGGGCATTTATAGAGGTCTAAATACAGGCATGTACATATGTAAATATATTTATATATGATGATGGGGAAATAGATCTATGTGCACATATTTATAGGTTTAGTACTATTGTAGCAGATGGACATTGGGCCTCCACTCAGGTACTCCCTCAATGCAAGAGCACTTTGTTTTAGTAAACTGGCATTCCATGATGCTCACCTTCCCAAATGATCGCTGAAGGCAAAGTGAGTGCATAAGCAAATGTGCTGAAGAAAGCTGATAGTGCCTGGCTATCAAAAGATATAGCATCTGAGGTCTTAAAGGATTGAAGAAAAACAAGCGGCCATCTAGCTGAGAAGCAACAAAGCCCACACGGAAGAAGCACGCCAGCCTGTGTGATCAGGAGGTGTCGATGGGATCAGGTATCAGGCATCAAAGAACAAAAGAAATCGTATCATAGTGAATGAGAGGGGATGTGCAGAGTGGGGATCCAAAGTCCATCTGTAGGCAACTGGTCTTCTTACAGAAGGGCCATGGGGAGGAGACGAGCCAGTTAGGGTGCAGTGTAGCAACAATGAAATATACAACTTTCTTCTAGTTCTTAAATGCTTCCTCCCCCCACTATCATGATCCCAATTCTATCTTACAAATCCAGATAGACCAGAGGATGTACACTGGTACAGATACGAACTGAAAACACGCGGAATCCAGGACAGTTGAATCCCTCAGGACCGGTGGTGAGAGTGACGATACCGGGAGGGTAGAGGGCAGGTGGGGGAGAAAAGGGGAACTGATTATAAGGATTTACATATAACCTCTTCCTGGGGGACAGACAGCAGAAAAGTGGATGAAGGGAAATGGCAGACAGTGTAAGATATGACAGAACAATAATAATTTATAAATTATCAAGGGCTTATGAGGGAGGGGGGAGTAGGGAGGGAGGGGAAAAATGAGGAGCTGATATCAAGGGCTCAAGTAGAAAGCAAGTATTTTGAGAATGATGATGGCAACAAATGTACAAATGTGCTTGACACATGGATGTATGTATGGGTTGTGATAAGAGTTGTACAAGCCCCCAATAAAATGATTTTTTTAAAAAAAGAAAATCATATCCAGGTGCTTGCTCCAAGCACACACAGTTGACAGTGCTAAGGGACTCAAATATACAACAAAAATAATGTAGAAGAATAACTTTAAGACCAGCATTCCCTTTGCCATTAAAAACAAATAGATCAACAGAAAACAAACCTGTTGTCATTGAGTCAATTATTTCAATTCGCAATACACTGTGTGCTTCGGAGTTTACAGTGTCATGTGGTTTTCAATGACTATGAAGGAGACAGCCAGACTGGTCTTCTAAGACACCTTATGGTGTATTCAAATCACCAACCTTTCAATTAGTAGCTTAATCTAAGGACCACATTAAAAAAAGAATGTCATGACTAGCAAGTAGTTTTAATATTCATTGTAGACCTGAAATTTCACTATATGTCAATATGTTATGAGATTATTCCTGTTTTTCAGATCAACTAATTGAGGCTCAGAAAAAATAATTACTAAAAGTCATCCAGTAGGAAAGTGGCGAAATTGGGATTTGAATATAAGCCAGCCTAACCAAATCCAAGATTTAACTTCTTCCCACTAAAGCACACTGCCATAGAATTGTAGCCAAAACTTGCACATAAAACAATTCAATCTGTGTGAGATAATCAGATGGTAATTCATGAACTAACGCTCAAAGGTCAGTATTAAGTATTTTTATTGTGTAGCTTCACACATGTGAGGTCCTGGTTGGTAGAGAGCCAATAAGTAGGAATTGTTGGTTTAAATTTTCATTTTATTTCAACCTGAATATTTGGCATCATGCATTGAATTTTCCAAATTCTGGCAGTGTGCCTAGCTTGTAGTATCCTGGATTAATAAAAAGCATTTTAACTATGATTCAGTAAGCAAAACATAAGACAACAGTAAGAAAACAGTAAACAAAAAAGTATATCACTCACTTTGTGAGGGATCTAGTCTATAAGCAGGTAAGAAATGAAATAAGTAAAGCAAAGCATACAAATGCATACAAATACAATGCATACACAGACATTCCCATGTGCACCGTGGAGACGGCAGGAAGACAAAAGAAGTAAAGGATGGGAATCTCTAGGCAGCAGGAAACTCAACTAGAAGAAACATTGTATTTTTCCATCCATTTTATTTAGGTAAAATTCAAATGAAATATGAGGAACGTTTTGGATGAACGCTTTGACATCCTCTCAGATAATAGGCTCATTTTAAGGGTAGCAGTCAATGGGTTTTGACAAATATCTAAACCTGTTTAACCACATTCACATTGAAGATAAAGAACATTAATAGCATCTGAATTTCCCCAAACCATGCTGTCACTATGTGGTTAGTCCTAACCTCCCCAGCCTGATCTGCTTTATATCACTATAGATTAGTTTCACCTCTAAATGAAAACATACCATGTGCTTTGTTTGCCTGGCTTCTTTTTTCCAACATGATGCTCACAAGTTGTTGCCAGCATTAGTAGTTCATTTCTTTTGTTACCGGGTAGGATTCCATTGTCTGGTTCTATCACAGGAAGTTTATCCATTCATCAGTTGATGGAGATTTGGATTGCTTCCAGTCTCTTAATAGTGCCAATAAAACTGATGTGAACATTGTACGCATGTACATTCTCACTTTTCCTTGTCATTATCTAGGAATGCAATTGTAGGACTGCCTGAGAAGTATAAAGCAGCCCTGGTGGCACAAACTGTTAGGCACTTAGCAGCTAACCTAAACTTCAGCAGTCCCAGTGTATCCGGATGCTCCATGGAGAGAAAGACTTGGCGATTTGCTTTCATAAAGGTTACAGCCAAGGGAACCTCAGGAGGAAGTAGTGCTCTGTCATATAAGATTGTTCTGAGTTCAAAGTGACTTGATGCACTCAGGAACATGGTAAGCGTATTCTAACCTTACAAGGAATTGTCAAGTGTTCTCTGGATAGGTTCTGCGGTTTGATACCAGCAACATATGAGAGTCCTAGTTACTCCATATCCTAATCACATTTGGAATTGTCAGTCATTTTTTAGTTTAGTCACTTTAGTGCGTGAGTAGTGGTTTCTCATTATGGGTTAATTTACATATATATCAAGTGGACTGGATTAACAACCCATAATCCTACTTAAAAGTATTGACAGAATCACAGCTAGGTCTGAATCCCATCCCAGATTTGGTACCTGCTATGTTTACGAGTGGTGGTGCTGTTGGGTAAGCAGAGTGGCTACCTGCAGCGGGGCTGTTCAAGCTCACCAGCTTCTGAAAGGGAGATGAGAGTCTCGGTTCCCAGTTTACAGCCTCTGAAACCCTATATAGGAGTGCTATGATTCTCAGTCAACTCAATGCCCCTGGGTTTTTTGGGTGTTTGTGACTATGGAAAAATGATCCTGTTTCTAAATGCCCCGATTTTCTTTATGAAGTCATGATGAAAATAGTAACTTTTACAGCTTTTGATTTACACTTGAAAAGCAAAGGCAGCTAAGACAATCAACAGAGTGCCTGGATCATCGTAGATGTTCAATACATCTCAGCTAATGCTATTATGCATCGTTGTACAATCATTGTATAGATTGTATTATTGTCAATATTAATAATGTTATAATATTTTAGGACCCATCTCCTTCACATATGAAAGTGCTCTTTAAAGTGTGTTGTGTTTTAAAGATGAGTCATATCTTCCCAAAGTAAGCAAACCAGAAGTATAAAGAAGTATTACTCCAGAAGATATTTTTTACAAACTTCTTTTCCTTTTAGTGCTTTATTTTATTCCATTGTTGCATGGGACCTGAACCTGACAAAGTGTACAAACAGCATGATTCCACATGGCTGCAATCCTAAAATGTGTTTTAACTATCTGAAACAGACTGTGTGATCCTTACCCATCCACAGAAATCTCTGTGGTCTCAGTAACTTCTTATAATGCCAATATCTATACTGTCCTGATATCCAGAGACCAGTACTGAGTCTTTTCTCTCACTGGATCAAATTCCCTACCAAACTGTTCCCATCCCAGTGTGGAGTCAGTCTCTAACACTTTTTTCTATTCTGGCCCAGTGACACCACAATCAGCTTCCTTTCCCTCCTTCCACTGCCAGGTCTGTCCTCAAGTCTAATAACTCAGCCAAATTCTTGAGCTTTTGTTTCTGTGTGGTCTCAGAGAGTTGGCATTGACAAACACTGAGCTCTGTGACTGCCCGTCAGACTTTCTTTCACGAGAGGGTTACCAATAGCCAAGTTTGGGGGTTGTGTCTTTGTTTTATTAATATATCCTTCTGAAAAGTAAAGAGACAACTTAAAACTAAATATCTAAGTTGTTTGCTATGTAGTCTTTGACATGATTTCCCGCTCACTAATTGCCCTGGAGTCAGTGAGCTCACCGGGACCCCTGTGCTTTTCCAAAGCTGTAACTTGTTACACAGTTAGAACGCCCAGTCTGAATCCAGTGACCTTAGTAGCTTGATCACTTAAGTACTCAGCAGTTTACCAGCTTACTTTGACACAGTTTATATGTACACATATTTCCTTACCTATGTGACTATTACACAGCAATTAATCCACTTATATAGTGATTTAGTTTTCCAGTCGTTTCACCTACAATCACATATAAAGGTCATACTGCTATGAGCTTGGTACCATCACTACGGAGAAAATGGCCTTAGGTTTAACAGCTGGACTATGAAGAATTACAGTGACAACAAAATAGTATCTTAAAACTCAACTATAGTAGGCAACTACTATGGAAGGTTCTTAAGCACAGCAAACAGACAGAAGTACTATAACAAGCACTGAGATGCAAGCAAGGACAGCCCAGTAACCAGAGTGCAGATAAGAGTTACATAGATTGATCTCAGTCATGGATCAAGTTGGTCCTGAAAACTGTTGCTAAGGGACTCTACCTTCAAACAGGAGGGAGAAGAACTCATCCACGAGGAATGGAAAATGGGAAAAGTAGCAAATAGCGGGGCACACATAACCCCAGGCATGCAAAGCTTGAGATAAGGTAAACCCCAAACGCACTAACAGAGACTCAGAGTGATCCTTCGGAGTTTGTAAGGCTGTAAGTCTTTAATGAAGCAGATTGCCTCATCTTTCTCCCAAGGAGTGGTTGATGATTTTGAACCACCGACCTTGCCATTAACAGTGTAGAGCTTACCTGACAATGCCACCAGGGTTCCTTTTATCAAGTTCTCCAACTTTTTTTCTCATCTCTGGGAATTTTAGTCTTAGGATCATCCATTCCTAGGGACTCCGTGCATCCCTAAATATGAACAAGAACCAAAGTAGGTTTCACTAACTCTTCAGTCTTTTGCTTATTTAAACTTGACTCTTGCTTACCATGAAAAACTCTGAATTAAAAATGTGATTGCGACTTTACAATTATACTGTTTTCTTTACTCTAGAACTTGACTTTCCACTGAGAACATAATATATTTTTTGTTACCAGAGATTTGTTTAATCTCTCAGGGTTTAAATCGTTCCTATTCTCCTTCCAAACATGGTATCTGAATGCAGAATGAGCCTGGAATTGCCTGGAGCATAAGAGTGAAGCATCTTGGTCTCTAGGTGATGCTTTATGTTCCCCTTGGTCTCTGAGTAATGTTCTCTGTCGTGGATGCTTATGCAGTGGTGCAGCGTGGTCCACATGGCCAGGGAGTATCCTTCTGAACTGCCATTATCCTGCCTCATCTTTTGAGCACATTACTAATAGTGCTCTCTGATATCATTACTAATGATATCTCCATCCCAAACAATCCCACTCTATCCCAAACAATCCCACCCAATAGTCTATTGAGATAAGTAGAATTTATGAATGGACTAAAATCTTGCATTTGCTTTCAGAGAAAGTGGAAAAAAGTTTTCATTCAGACCCATACTCTTTATCAACTTTCTTAACTCAGTTCATGTTCAACATGACATTTCAGAGGTCTGAAACCCCTTTGCGAGACTTTTGATATTCTCATGCTATCCTTAGAAAGGTTTGAAATGGTCTTAGAGTCCCAAGAATAGCTTAGAATTTGCAGTTCCTCTTCAGCCCACAACCTTAAGTGGAGAAATGGAACACTAAGCTCTTCTCTTAATCTGTGAAGACTCCAGTGTGATAGTTAGGTTTTGTGTCCACTTGTCTGGGCCAGGTTTCCCAGTAGTTTGGCCGTTGAGGCTTCCCCTTGGTGTGACTTAATGTGATATAAACAACTCCATGCTGTGAGCAACCATGGAGTTTTGGAACGACTAGGGTGGAGTGCAACCAAGGGGCTGCAGCCCTGATAGTTGTGTTCAATGTGACCTACTTCACATATATACGTAAATGAGATGGAGAACATCCTCTCTGCTCACTAGTCTGGATCCTGCCCCTGTCTCATCAACTTCCAGTTCTTTGCAATTGAACCAACAATCCACCACATCACCTGCTGATTCAACTCTGAAGCCATAAGCCTAATCTGCTGACCTTGGATCCATTGGCTTCTGCGTACACCAGCCTGTGGCTTTCCTAGTTCCCACTTCAACTTCTTGCTTTCTGTTTTATCAGTCCTGGCACCTGTGTGGGTAAGGAACAGCCTCCAGCTTAACATCTGACTTGAACCAGACTGGTGTGAGACACTCTCTTAATATAATTTCTTAAAATATACCTATCAGTGTCACTGGTTTTGCTTTTCTAGAAAATTCAGCCAAATGTATCATTTCTCAATGGTAAGAAACACTTTCTGTGTACCCTGCATTGCATCTTGTATCTCCCTATGTTATGGTCCCATTGAGACAGAGTAAGGGGATGTTCTGGGAAATATAGTCCCAGAACCCCTTGCTACCTCCAACAGAAGTCCCCCTACCTGAGGAAGTTCTCAAGAATCTCATAAAACCATGAACTCTAAAAACTACTGGGGTATGGGGGTGAAAAGCGGGTCAGGTGAGAAGAAATGCTGAGACTATCCATGCTAGCTGGGAAAGATTTCTTCTTTCCCAGGGGTTTCTTAATAAAATTATCTTGTGATGGCCTTTCTTCCAAGAGTAAATCATCTCTTGGTAGGATAAGAACCTGAATTCCAGTAACACGATCAAATAAATTCTCTGATTTTTTTTCAAGCTTAACCTTTATTTTGGGAGTTTTGATTCTGAAAAATTTCCAAGAATTTTTATTCTAAGAAAACCATTCCATTCTCCATTAAGCTGAGTATTCGCAATGACCAAAAGCACTTGCTTTAAGACTATCAACAAAATCTCCTTTTTGAAATTCATAGTTAATGAATCCCTATTTGAAATAGGGCTCTACCTTTCCCATAACAGCATAAATGTATGCTATTCTTCGGTGGTCTGGAGTACTAGAGAACTTGGAACTAGGAATGGCTAGAAGAGAAAGAACATTGATTTGATCTCTTAAACTTTGTATCTCTGGAAACACTGTTACCAATATTGGTATATTTCTCCTAGATTTCCATTTATCTTTCTGTGGAATAATTTCCCCACCTAAATATGATCCCTGCACATATTTGGATCTCAGAGAAAGAACAAAGAATCAAACTTCAGCTTCCTGGTGCCAATCCAGTAGTAAACGATTGGCAGGATAAGGGATACTCCAATGAAACCCTCTGTCTCATGCAAGGCACTGTTCATTACAAGATGACAGTTTAATAATAATAATAATGCATTACTTGAAAAACGAGTACAACAAATAACAAAGATATAATAAGTAGATCGTTTACATTGAGTCAATTCTGACTCACAGTGACCTAACATCCAACAAATTGCCTGATCCGCAGCATCCTCACAATCACTAGCATGCGCAAGTGTATCATGATAGGCATGTTGCTAATCCTTTCACTAAAGATCATCGTATCCCTAACAGACCCTCTACTTCATGAAGGATAATGTCTCCCCCAATAATAGACCTTCCTGATGCCATGTCCATAGAAAGTAAGCTAGACAATGTTCTGTTGTGACCTATAAGGTTTTCCTTGGCTCTCTTTCAGATGTACATCCCTCTCTTTGGAAGTAGGCGTTTCTTTCTGGAATCAAACCACTCCAGAGAACAGGGGCTCGGCATTGAGACCTCTGCCAAAGATAAAGGCGGAGACTACTTTTTTGTTGCTGTTTACTGTTCATTCTGAGCTGATTTTTGAAGGATAGCTAAGGAAGCCTGAAAGTACACGCCTCCTTCCTTTCTTCCTTCCTCTTTTCAAAGTGTGCTCTCAGCAATAGCATTCACTCTGACAGCCCTTGAGATATCCAGATTCCTATAGAATAAGGTGGGGTTTTTTGTGTTTTTGTCTGCTTGTTTGTTTTTTACTGATGTGAACTTTATGATTAGCAAAATAAATGGTCCTGACAATAAATGCCTGGTGTCTGGTGAAGCATGGTTTTAAAAATGCCAACCAATCTGAATTCTCTTCTAGTAAGTTCCTGGTCCTCTGTGAAATTTTCCTTCTGCTCATTGCTTTGGTGAGTTGTTTCAAGGTACTGCCCAATTGTGAGCTATTTTGTTTCCTCAATAAGCTCTTTAATTTTAAAAGATGTATCTAAACTTGCTCTTTGACACTAGTCAGCCTTAACCTGGAAGCTTGGCTGGCATCTCTCTACCATGCATGACCCTGCTGGATGGAAATCCTAGGGACATGCATGCAAGTCCAACAAAAAGTGACCAACAGTACAAGAATCTATCAGTGGATATAACATATGTATTAATTAAAAGTATACATATAGAAAGAATCTATTGTACTCTGTAGATTGTAATGGGAAAAAAACTTATATTATTTGTGAATAATTAAAGTCATAACCCTTCATAGAGAAGGAAAATTTATATATAAGAAATAATTACTGTAAATTACTGGACATACCTTGAAAGACCAGGACTCCACTTTCCTATTGTCTAAGAGCAAGCTAATTGCAGAACTGCCCAAGGATCAGGCCTGGTTTGTCATATGTGATTATCTCCGATCAATCAAAGGAGAAACCAAAGCTACTATTATTGAATGCTTGCTAAAAGCCCTTGCATTAATCTAAGTTATCTCCTTAATACTCATAACAACCCTTCAAATGGGACATTATTAACTTCATTTTTAAAGATGAACAGATGAGGGTCTCCAGTCACTAGCAGAGCTATGATTTGATTCATTTCTGATAGATGACAAAGGCTCTCAAAGTAGAACGAAACCATTTCATGGAATTGTTCCAAAATCCTACTGGGGAGAGTGCAAAATTAGAAACACATGCTATCACCTTAAAGTGCACTGCAGGAAGAATTGTATTCAGCTCTAAATTTATCCTTTAAATTCAGCTTTCAGTCCGTGCTACTTGAGATTTAGAATTGGTTGACTATTATTCAAGTCTACTGATACTTCAGTCAGTTCATTAGTGAATAGACAGACTTATAATAAAAAGCAATCTCGCTAGTCTCTGCAGAGAAATGGCCTCAGCAGGGTTTGAATGGGCACTGGGAGGAGCATTCCCCTTTCAGCAGAATCAAGTTACTCAAGGTGACCTCTCTTCTCAGTCCCTCCAAAATTTTTGAAAGCTCAAATTGAAATTAAACAGAGACTCTAAAAAGAACTGGACCAAAAAAGTGGCATGAAAAGATGGTCTTTTACTCCTTGTGGTTGTTGCCACTCAGACTTACGTTCCATTGTGTATCCATTGTTGTATCCAAAATTAAAGTGTATATTCAATGGATGTTAGTGTTTTATTACATTTTAAAAGCCTCATAGAGTTGTACAATTTTAAGTGATAAAATGTGACAATGGAAAACATCACTTTGTGGAATGTTGCTATTGAAGATCCATCAGGGAGCAAGAACATCGTCCATTTTTAATGTTCGTTTTTATGAACTGAACATTGTAATAGCTTCTCCTCTAAGGGTAGCAGCAAACCAAACCATTTCTGTTCAATTGATTCGGAACCATAGCAATCCACGCGTTCAGAGTCGGACTCCCTGCTCACGACTCCAGCTGCCACGTCCAGGTTGATGGACGAGACTTTCTTTTGAGATGCTGCCGCGTGGGTTTGGATGACCGACCCTGCCATTCATCGTTGAGCATGTAGCATTGTCACTACGCTGGGACTTCTGAGAGGCTGGCACAGGTAGGGTTTTATAATTCTTTTGTTACAGGATGGAAGTGGAGTTAGGCTCAGTAGATGTTGGATGCCACACCAGGAGCAAGTAGAACATACAAGCATATATGGCTTTCATCTGCCTACATGAAATTAAGCTACACTAGCATTTTTTTAGACCCATAAATTCTGAGGTATGCTTTTAGAAAGATAACTGCATAAACATATTTGAATAATCCTCATTATTAAACATGTTTCCAGAACCAAATAATGTAAACATGGGAGTGTCTATAAAGTCCTGTCATTAGAAACGATAGGAAAAATCTTATTTAATGAGACCAGACAGGGGAGCAAAAGTTGAGAATCAGAGCAAATACAGGGAGAAGAGCGGCTCCCTTTGAAAGATGAGAGCTCAAAGAAACGCCTAGAATCAGACCTTCTCTCTCTCAAGGAAATCTTTAAGCTATTTTTACACAGCCTCAGAGACTGAGAACAGACATCATCTTGGGGACTACATCTGGGCCTTGGAACTACATCCCCTAAAGCAGTGGTTCTCAACCTTCCTGATGCCATGACCCTTTCATACAGTTCCTCATGTTGTGGGGACCACACAACCATAACATTATATTTTTTGCTACTTCATGACTGAAATTTTGCTACTATTATGAATTGGGCGACCCCTATTAAAAGGTTGTTTGACCCCCCCCAAAAGGGTCACGACCCACAGGTTGAGAACCACTGCCCTAGAGCCCCATGTACCCTATGTCATCTCATAGGAACAGAGCATTCCTGAGCTGCAGTTCTCAAAATCTCCCATGCTCCCACAGGAACCCCACAAAGCCTCAGCATGCATGCACAGGCGAGAAAGCCAGTATGTCCACTGGGCTAATCATGGCTTCTTCCTGCTTAGGAACCTCTAATTAAATTCTCCAGCTTTGCCTCTATTTTTGATCAGAGCAAAATTTTCTCTAGGTGAAACACAATCACCTAATTCTGGAAACATTCATTATATTTAACTCAGCAACATCTTTCATTGGACTTTTTATTTATTTAAGCAAACATCTACTTATGTTAAAACCTAAGCCACAGTTAATGCTGTCTCGTATCAACCCCCTGTGTGGTTCTGAGACTTCAGGTGTTTTTAGGAGTAGAAAGCCCAGTCTTTCTCCTGCAGAACTGCTGGTGGTTTCGAACTGCTGCCCATATGAATCACAGTCCAACTGGTAAGCGCTACACCACCAGAGCTCCTTACTTATGTTAAAAAAAAAAACATTTTAGGAAATACCCCCATTAAATGATACCATTCTCTTTAACAGTTCAGTATGTCTGGAACCTATGGGTGTGGGCGGGAATGTAAGGTAATCATTTAGGAAATCAGGACACATTATTGTTTCCTACAGTGGTAATCATGGCACATGTAGTGTTTTGGGATAGTCCTGTTACACATTCCATATGCCTCGATTCTATCAGTTCTTGAACCACAGGGGCATTTCACCTCTTATCTTTCCAGAAGATCCTTGGTTACTTTGGGAAAGATAGGTGACTGAGTCTCCTACACGGTGCCACTTATACTCCGTTGAGTTTCAATGGGTACTAAATGCAATGGCACTGTTGAATAAACAAATAAGCATTGGGCTGCTAGCCTCCAGGTCAGGGGTTGAAATCTACCAGCCACTTTTGAAGGGGATAAAGGTTAACATGCCTCTTCCTGTAAGATTTACAACCTCAGAAACTCTATAAAGAGGGCTGGTATATGTCAGAATCAACTCAATGGCAGGGGAGATATAGCTGTGATATAGAAATATAGATATAGCTCACAGGTGAATTTCATTTTACTTGGATCCACAATTAACACCCATGGAAGCAACACTCAAGAAATCAAATGGTGTACTGCATTGAGCAACTCTGCTGCAAACGACTTCTGTGAAGTGTTAAGGAGCAAAGCTATCACTTTGGGGAATAAAGTATACCTGACCTAAGCCATGGTCTTTTCAATCCTCTTACGTGCATGCAAACGCTGTACAATGAATAAGGAAAACTGAAGACGAATTGATGTCTTTGAACTATGATGTTAGCATGGCATATTGAATCCATGGACTGCCCAAAGAATAAATGAACCTGTCTTGGAAGAAATAGAGTAGAATGATCCTTAGAAGCAAAATGGGAAGATTTCACCTCATGTATTTTGGAAACGTAGAAGGTTATCCAAATAAAAAGCAGAGGAACTGGATAGATTGGCAGTGTCTATGGAGGTAGACTCAAATATAGCAATGATTTTGAAAATGGTGCAGGATCCTGCAGTGTTTTGTTATGTTGTACATATAGTCACTCTGAATCAAATCCAGTTCGAAGGCACACAATAATAAGTACAGGAGAAAAAAATCTGGTATCTATCTAAATTAAGTCACATCCCAAAATTGCTCATCAAAAATGCTTGTCAAAAATTTCCCACTTATCTCCTATTTCATATATCTGCAAAGCATTGATAGAAAGTGGCATAAAACAAGAAAAACTCCTCCATATGGATTGTCGGAATGAATGAGATGACATATTGTTTCTAAAAAGATGAAAAAAGTGAATTGTTAAAGGTGTCAATAAATCATTCTGAATGATACTTCTGAATGATGGTATCATTCTCACTATTTTCATCATTTACAGTTATTTAACATGTCATAGTTCTCACCGTGTATTATGAATGTCAGTCTCCTTGGGCATTTCATTACTAGCTTGATGAGCTGAACCCATGCAAGAAGGGCCTGGGAAGATCAGTCTGTCTCTGAAAGGTCACGGCATTGGAAGCTCTGTGGGCAGTTCTTCTCTGCACACCTGAAATCACTTGGAGTTGGAGTCTAGGCAACAACCACAACAACTGCGGGGTTGCTTAAAGTAAATTTGTGAATTAATAAGGAAGTTGGTGTCCATTTTGTTTTTTGATGATAATGGTAAATTAGCTAATTTATGTGTTACTCAATGGCAAACGACTAGCAAGAGGCAAAACTAGTGTTCAAGCCTCAAAATGGATGCCAGGAAATGTAAGAAAAGATATAATAATAATTTATAAATTATTAAGGGTTCATGGCGGAGGGGGAGGGGGAAGGGAGGGCGAGTGGAAAAAAGGAAAATGAGCTGATTCCAGGAACCCAAGAGGAAAGCAAATTTTGGGAATGATGAGGGCAACAAATGTATAGGTGTGATTTACACAATTGATCTATGGATTATGATGAATTGTATGAGCTCCAATAAAATGATTTTTTAAAATTACACTTTTGTTAAGAACAGAATCAGTTAATTATTAAGGAATGAATTATGGGGGAAGGAGGAAATCCTAATTTAGTGTCACTATGAGCAAGTACATTTTACATGGAAGAAATTAAAAGTAAAATAATTCATTTTAAATGGAGGGCCAGAAGCTTCCAGTAATTATCTACATACAGCTGGTCAAAGGTTTTCCAGTTATCTCCTATTTCATTTGTCTGCAAAGCAATGGCAGAAGTGGCAAAAAAATGAGAGAACCGCCTCCATGTGTACCATCTGAATGAATGAAAGGAGCTCAGGTTTCAAAAATAGATGAAAGAAGATTATTAAAGGGTTAAAAGAATCATTCTGAATCAGAGTAATGGAAGTCTAACTTATGAGTGAACACATGATGATTTTAGATTCCAAGTAATCAAGGCAATCCATTACTTTGAATAATTTGTACATTCACTTAGTCATTCATTTTTAGGTCATCAGTTGGAGAACTTATAGAGAAAAACATTCCAGAGTTTGATACTATACTATAGTTCTGCAAGAAGATATCCCTTAGGATTTTCAAAATAATTTTTTCTGAACTGTAATTCCTTCAAATATAAAAAGTTAAAAGAAAAACAGACAGACATTCCAGGTCTTATTCCCACAAATTGTTAGTAAATTTGGAATATGATCCAATAACCTACATTTTTAAACTTGCATTTCAAAACATTCTAATGTGCAGTTATATTAGCAATCACTAGATTCCACAATCTAGTACTCTTAAAGAGGTCAGAAAACTATTTTTGAATAGGTGCTTTATATAACAATTACTCAATTATTAATGAAATATCTAGGAGTGGTAGGAGTTAAAAGAACACTAGAGACCTGGTCAACTTCTGCTCCATGCTCACTTTCTCACATAGACAGGACTGAATATTTTCATATCTGTTTCTGGGTCTCTTATCTCCTCTATATCATATGTCTACCATAGGTGGGTTCAGTTTTCATAGATAATCTACCAGCCTTCTAGTCTCACAACATCTACATCTTCACAGTATAGGCAACTTCCATTATTGCTCCAATATTATTTAATATTTGTGCCATATGAATGTTGTATGTCAAGTATGGGAACAATACAAATGCTGCTTTCAACAGCTGATAGTGAGGCTCAACTTCACAGCCCAAGTGTCGAAGCTTTTGCTTTGGGTATGAAAGGGGTCAATTGGTGATGTTGGCAAGAGGGTTCAAGATCTCTTAATAACTAAGGTTTACCTGACCAGAATCATAAACTATTCTACTTTGTACAAGAATCAATGGAAAATGGTTGAGCGCTAGAAGTTCCCACATTAAGATGTAAATATTCATAGAAGAACAAATGCAAATGGTCATTAATGGTCTGTGTGACCGTTGCAATGAATCATCGAACCTAGTCACATTGGTAGAAAGTGCTGAAAAGGAGAGAATGCTGTGAAAGACAGGACACAAATATTCCTGTTCTTTTGGCTACAATTTCAAACAACCCATTTGTTTTGATTCCTACTACTAAGAAAAACTACAACAAATTATACTCAAATCTTAATATTTCAATAATCATTTTCCCTCTCTTCACTTGTTTTACCTAATCCTCTTTACTTAAATCATGTCTATAAAAAGTACCTTAAAAAAAGGTACCTTAATTTCTAACTTCCAAAAGAAAAGAACAAGGGCAAGTTAATTCACCACAAATCCCAACCCAAACCACAAGGCCAGACTGTAAAGACAAGTACATTGCTAACAGCCCTAGCAGCTCACTGAGGCTGGATGGCATGTCACTCCCCTCAGATGGATCTTGACTGAAAGCAGAGAATACCAGAAAAACATTTACTTGTCTTTTGGGGGTAATGTAAAATGATTCAGTGGTGAGCATCATAACAAACTGGATAAAGTTGGAAAGAATGAGAATCCCAGCACTGACTTGTGCTCATCAGGAATTTCTAGATAGACCCAAATGGTCCATTCGACTGTCAAGCTTAGGAACAATTGTGAGGATGGTGCAGGACAGGAAGGGTTTTCATCTGCTGTATTCAGGGTTGCAATGGTTCAGAACCAACTTAACAGCACCTAACAACACAGCAACATTAAGATTGCAGCTTAATGTAAGAAAACAAAAAACAGAATTCTTCAAAATTGGACTAATATAGGTACCATCATAACAAACAAAAAAATTTAAGTTTTTGAAGATTTCATCTGGCTCATGGAAGCAGCAGTCAAGATCAAATGACACATTGCATTTGGGTAAATCTGATGCATAAGACCTCTTTCAAGTGTTGAAAAGCAAAGATGCTACTTAGATTCTAAGGTGCCCTTGACCTAAGCCATGGTATTTTCAATTGCTTCATATGCACGTGAAAGTTGGATGTTGAATGAGGAAGACTAAAGATGAATCCATGAATTTGAATTATGTCCAGGCAAAGAATACTGAACATACCATGGACTGCCAAATCAAAACCAAATTCACTGCCATTGCATCAATTCCAACTCATAGAGACTCTATAGGACAGGGTAGAACAGCTCCGACGGGTTTCTGCAACTTCTTTTAAAATCATTTTTGGTGGGGACTCATACAATGCTTCTCACAACCATGCATACATCCATTGTGTCAAGCACATTTGCACATGTGTTGCCATGATCATTCTCAAAACTTTTGCTTTCTACTTGAGCCCTTGGAATCAGCTCCTCATTTTCCCCCTCCCTCCCCGCTTCCCCTTCCCTCATGAACCTTTGATAATTTATAAATTATATTATTTTGTCATATCTTACACTGTCTGACATCTCCCTTCACCCACTTTTCTGTTGTCCGTCCCCCAGAGAGGAGGTTATATGTAGATCCTTGTAATTGGTTTCCCCTTTCTACCCAACTTTTGCTCCACCCTCCCGGTATCGCCACTCTCGCCACTGGTCCTGAAGGGGTCATCTGTCCTGGATTACATGTGTTTCCAGTTCCTATCTGTACCAGTGTACATCCTCTGGTCTAGCCAGATTTGTAAAGAAGAATTGGGATCATGATATTGGGGGTGGGGGAGCATTTAAGAACTAGAGGAAAGTTGTATGTTTCATCATTGCTATGCTACACCCTGACTGGCTCATTTCCTCCCCACGACCCTTCTGTAAGGGGGAAACTAACTTTTTAAGAAAATAAAAAGTCTCATCTCTCACCCATGGAGTGTCTGGTGATCTCAAACTGCTGACCTTGAGATTAGCAGGCCCTTGCTAATTACTATACCACCTGGCTCTTCCATGGACTTCCAAAAGAACAAACAAATCAGTCCTGGAAGAAGTACGGCCAATCTGCTCCTTAGAAACAAGGATGGCGAGGCTTGGTCTCACTTACTTTGGATCAAGCGAGACCTGTATGTGGAGAAGGACATCATTCTTGGTAGAGCGGAGGGGCAGTGGAAAGGACGAAAGCCTCTGACAAGACTCACTGGCTGCAACAAGGGGCTCAAGCACAGCAACAATTGTGAGCACAGTGCCGGTCCACGCGTCCTTCTGTTGACCCTGGGGTCTCTCCGAGTCAGAGCTGACGCGATGGCACCTAACAACAACAGCCGCAGCAGCCAAAGAAGGTCATTGCACTTTTCTCCTGTAAACTCACCTGTGCGTTCAAACCACCGCTGACCTTTTGGCTAGTCGCTGAGTGCTTTACCCGTTGCACTACCAGAATTCCTAAAGTTTCTAAAGAAGTATCTCATTGGCAGGCCCATAAGCGATGAAATGAAGAATTGGAAAAAGAGAGATCAAGCAAATCGAGAAGGAACTTGAACTTTCGAGTGTGAAATCAAGTGTACTCAACAACTTTTCTCAAGAAAAATCTGATTCTGATTCGGAGATGGCTTAATACGGAGCACCTCATCCCTCGGCTGCACGGCTTTCTCTACATTCTCCTGATGTGTCAGGAGAGGAGGAAAAAAAGTGGTAATTTTCTTCCTATGTAATTTCAAAAGATCAGTGTATACAGTCTCATAGAATTATATGGATAAATCTGACGAATAAGTGCGAGAGAACTAAGATCTAGGTAGAAATAAGCAATTTTCAGCATTGAAGGACACAACTTACAGGACTCGGGCTGTTTTCCTGGGCTAACTTTATTTCTTCTGAAAGACAGAGAAAACAATGAGTGTTGTCTCGGTCCCTTTGTTTTTATTAATAGTCACTCCCACTGGCACTCTCCCACACCAACGGGATCATATTCAGAAGTGGAAAATGATTCATTACTTTCATTTTAAGGTTTATCCAAAGGTCTATTTAATCCCTTGACACTTTGCACTTGCAAAACTTAATTTGCCTCCCAGATAAAATGGATGAACAAATATGGATTCTCTTTGCAGCATTGCTGTATTGCTTTGGTTCCAATCAGGAGACCATATTTGTACATTAATTTGAATGGGAGAGTTTAATATAAACAATTATTAGGGAAATGTCAAAGAGAGGAATAAAAAAAGAAAAAGAAAGGATAAACAAGGACTGCAGGAACATATTCAAGAAAAAGCAAATCTGAGTGGAGAGAATCATCTCCCTTATTGTGGTTCGGACTGCATTCAGAGTATATAATTGAAGCCCACGTGGTGGTTGAAAAACCCCCTAGGTTGTTTCTAAATCGCATTGTCTGAGAATTACTTGCTTGAGTGCCAATAATGTTAGCTTACCCAATAAGCAAGGAAAGCATGGACGTCTTTTTACCTGTTTTTCGTCATATTGAAGATTCTGCTTTGAGACATGGCTGGTCTGTCTCTCTCCCAACCCCACAGCACCATTTTACAGAATCAGCCCTTCTTTTCAAATTTACAAACTCTGACAGAGACAAGAGTCCCCAGTAAGCAAGGCAAGCACATCAGACATGTGGTGAAATCCATGTGAAATTGTTCACTACAGATTAGTAAATAAATAGAAATGTGCTCAGGATTATTTTTCATATTGGCTCATTTGCCCACCTAGTCCTGGTGAATTTTTGTAGGAAGCTTCCTATAGAGCCGCGGTTCTCAACCTGTGGGTCATGACCCCTCTGGGGGTCAAATGACCCTTTCACATGGGTCACCTAACACATTATGCATATCAGATATTTACATTATGATTCATAACCATAGAAAACTTACAGTTATAAAATAGCAATGAAAATAATTTTATGGTTGGGGGTCACCACAACATGAGGAACTGTATTAAAGAGTTATG
>NW_022103920.1:77241586-77259534 GCF_000313985.2 Echinops telfairi
GAAGGTTGAGAACCACTGAAGTTGAGGTTTCTGTTGACTTGCAGAAAACTGGAGCAGCAGTTAGACTCACCAGAGAGGCACCTGGAACTGAATTTGTTGATTCACTGTGATATAAACCGGCACCCCTAAATTTGTTAATGGCCCTGATGAGTACTGCCAACCAGGCTGTTGGAAACTGCCTGAGATGTATGTGCTGAGGGGAGTCAGGAAGGGCACTGGTCCCTGGCTACTGGAGCAGTACTGGAAAAAGCCATGTACTGTTCAGGAGCTAAAATCTGTAGGCACACGCAACCCGAGAAGAAAGACTCTATTCTCTACTGCTCAACTCCCACCATAGTCTACTGACAATGTTGAACAAGGTCTACCTCTTATTATCCTACTGCAGGCAAGCGGGATGAGTTTGGAGCTGAGAGATCATGAACTACATTGATAACTAGCACATCTGCCTACTAACTAAAGACAAGGGTTGTTTTTGGTTGTGTTTTTTTTTTTTTGGCTTTTCGACTAAAATTCCAATCCACTATACATGTCAAATATATGGGGGAAAAGTTTTTCTAGATCTTGGTAAAAATATGTTACCTGTATCAGCATTCAAAGGACAAACTGTACTTTCCCTATTTATTGTTTTGTTTTATATTGTTTATAAGTGTCTTGGTTCTCAATTTGGCAGATCTCTGTACTACCAGAAACCAAATACTTGGTTCCTGTTAGTGACCACATGGAGATGGCCGCACTACACAAGTTTGTTTTCCTAAGACGTAACTGGAAAGGATACTGAAAAGGCTTTTGAATTCTCTGCAATTTTAATTTTGAAAATGAGAGAACCGGAGAGTGGTGTACCAATAGATGGCAGTTGTGTGTGGAGTTATTCAGAGCACCAGAAAGTCCCTCCTCACTTTGATATTCCCATCGGTAGGGTCACTTCTGGGATTAATTGCTCTTTCTACAAGGGAATTTTTAAAGAGTACAGGTATTTTAGAAAAAAATGCCTATCTGTAAGCGCCCCCAATAAAATGATATATAAAAAAAAGAAAGAAAAATATTTCATGGGTCAAAAACATTAAAAAAATACATAAGGCAAAGATGATGATTAAACACAATTTGAAATTTCAACATCAGAATAAAAAAATTAAGAAAAAAGAAATGCCTGGCATTTTACTTTTTAAAATTCAGCTATTAAAATCCCTAAGGACCACAGATCTACTATGACCCACCCAGGGCAGGCTAGAGTTGGAATTCAATGATGTACAATTAATTGATTGGGTTGATTCAAAGTTTGAGAGACCAGGTGGCACTCTAGCTAGATGATGACAGGTTAGTCATTTAGAATTTGTGGAACATGGCTTACTGTAGCCTCGGTGGTGTAGTGAATTGTGCATTGGGCTGCAAACTACAAGGTCAACAAATGAAAATCCACCAGCCATTCTGTGAGAGAAAGATAAAACCTTCCGCTTCCAAAAAGATTTATTCTCTCAGAAACCCAGAAGGGTAGCTTTACTCAGTCCTTTGGGGTTACTCTAAATTAGCATTGATTTAATGAGACTAAGTATTTTGAGCGCCATTTAAAGTGAAGGAGATACCATTTGAGTAGTTTCAGGAAGTAAATAATTGTGTAGAGAGGACCTGTTTATATTTGCTGGCTCTTTGTCTTGTTCTTAACACAACATAATCTTGTCATACCAGTCGAATTAAGACAAGATGAAGTCATTAACAGGTTTTTGTCCAAGCTTGTGTTTTCTAAATTGCCAATAACTATAAAGGCATGACAAGAAAACGTGTGCACATATTACAGTTAGGTATCATAGACAATGTGGCTATATACTTGTGTGAACTGGAAATGAAGTTATGCATTTTTCAAGCCAAAATAACTTACTGTAAGTAAATCAAAACCAGATTTGCTGCCATTGAGTAAGTTACCAGTCACTCAACCCTGTAGGACAGAGGTGAACTGTCCCTGTGGGTCTCTGCGACTGTAACTTCTTATTTGGAGTAGAGAGCGCCTGCTGGTGTTTTCCAACTGCTGGCCATTTGGTTGGAGCCCAACACATAGCCACTATGCTACCAGGGCTTCCTACATCTAGAGGATCCTAAGATATTTTTACAGCCTAAAAGCAGCCCCTAAAGAGAAATAAATATGTGTCTAATATAACTCATATCATTATACTTCATATAATTAAAGTATAATTATATGAATCATATTATCTATTCACTTCAAATATCTGTCTCTCTAGGTAGGCCAAGGTTTCCTAGCTTCTGCACTAGAAACATGATTCTTTCTAAGGGTGAGCAGGGAAGGGCTGTGCTGTACTGTGCATTATTGTAAGATGTTCGACATATCCGTGGCCTATGCCAGTAGATGCTAGTAACCATCTCTGAGCTATAAGAACCCAATATGTGTCCAGACATTGACAGATAACTCCTATGGCACAAAATTATTTCATTTATGAAACATTGTTTTTGATAGAAGGATCATGTGTGCCACCGTGGCTTAGGCATTTAATTGTTAACCACCAGGTCAGCGGTTCAAACCCACAAACTGATCTGCTGGAGAATGATGAAGCTGTTTGCTCCCATAAAGATTCAGGCTCCGAAAGCCTACATAGGGCCACTATGAGTCAGTCAACACAATGGCAGTTTAGTTGGTTGAGGTTTGGGTTTTGGATAAGCATAGGTGTAAATCCTAAACCAAATCCACTGTCAGTGAGCCAGTTGCCACTCCTAGTGACTATGTAGGACAGAGTCAAACCAGGTCTTTAGGGTTCTCGATACGATACTGTAAATATTTATGAGGCAGACAGCTTCATCTTTATCCCTCAGAAATGTGTAGGTTTGAACTGCTGACCTTGTGATTAGCAGCCCAACATTTAATTCATGATGTTATAAGATCCCTTATTAGGAGTGGATAATTATAAAAATACAGACCAGATATACTTATGTCTAGGTATGGTAAGCGAGAATAAGTATTTGTGTGTGTTATTATAAACCATGTAATACAGTGTAAAGAGTAGCTAGACTCACACTGACCAACTGTGAATTTCAGTTGTGCCACATAGTAGCTCTGATGTCTTTAAATGGATGTAACAGTAATGTTTCAAAGAGTTATTATGAGTCAGTGCTCAAAAACGGTCAGGTCTTACTATTTTAGGGCTTACTAATCACATTTTCATTCTGTCTCTCAGTATACTGGATTATACTGGCATTTGCATATGTGTGTACACACACGAGGGAGGTTCAAAATGTTCATGGCTAAATGGAAATTTTCCATGAGATTTGTGAAGCCCTTGAACACACACACATATGGGTAAGTGAAAAAGTATTGCTATAATTATAAAAACCTTTATTAACCAAAAGATCATGAAATTATTGTTTAGGCCATGCCCTTCATCTAGGTCTTCATTTCTGAAGGCAATATTTCCAAGCTTTCCTCAAAGAATTCTGCACTCTTGGATTTACAACACACCAAAAATGGTGTGCATCAGGGTTATAACCTCTCAGTATATTTGGTCAGTCTATATACTAAGCAATAACCAAAGAAGGTGGATGGTATGAAGAAGAATGTGGCATAAGGATTGGAGAAAGGCTTACTAATTACCTGTGATATGCAGGAGACACCAGCTTCCTTGCTGAGAATGAGGAGGCTGCAGCCCTCAGCCAAAATCCTCACAACTGGGCCAATAAGTAACATGAAGATAAATGGAGAAAAGGTTGAAATTGTCAAGGGTTTTGTCTTGCTTGGATTCCACAATCCATGCTCATGGAAGCAACAGTTAACAGAACAAAAGATGAGCTTCATTAGGTAAATCTGCTGCCAAAGACCTCTGTAAAGTACTGAGGAGCAAAGGTGTTACTTTGAGGATGAAGGTGACCCTGACCAAAGCCCCCATAACTCCCATTGCCCGATATGTATGTGAAAAGTGGACATTGAATAAAGAAGACATAAAAAGAATCAATGCATTTGAATTGTGGTGCTGGAGAAGAATATGGAAAGTACCATGGACTGCTGAAAAGACAAACCAATGTGTCTTGCCTGTGTGCTCCTTAGAGACAAGGATGGGGAGATTTCATCTTCCATCTTCATCTTCCATCTTCAGACACGTTGTAAGGAGGGACCAGTCCCTGGAGGAATGCATCGTGTTTGGTACAGCACAGGAGCAATGAAAAGGAGGAAGGCCCTCAGGGAGAGGGTAGACATCATGGCTGCGACATTGGCACAGGAACAATCCTGAGGCTGGGGCAGGACCGGGCCCTGCTTCATTCGGTTGTGCACAAGCACTCAGTGGCATCTAAGGACATCGAGACTAAGGCAGCAACTATACTACTGAGAGAACGTGTCTGCAGCCACCCCCTCATCAAAGAGGCTGCTTCATCATGCTTTGTTTGTAATGAGCCTGTGCACATATGAACTGGATCTCTAGTAGCCATCAATTTTATTTACCTTCATATGCATGTGTATTTACATAGGTAAAATGCATTAATAGCATGTATGAGTGTAAGCCCTCAAGTAGTAGTGCGTATTGAGGGCAGTGTGTTAAGGGAGCAGAAAAATAATGTAAGTCACACTAAAATATAACTGAGATGTTAGTCTGTTGCTTCATTTTTTTATCAGATTAATAAGAGGATTAAAGCCAACTTTAGTCACCATAAAGAATGAAACAATTAAATGTTATAATTAATAGAGTGTTACCATATACAACCACATGAAGATGATTAATTTTGACATATTTATGATAAAACAAAACACATATAGAACCTAGTAGCACGATCAATTCATTTTAGTTAAAGAATAAATCACTTACTTTTCTTATCTCTCTATTAAGTAATGATTTATTTTTTGATGAAATCTTAGGAATTTCCAGCTCTTCAAGGCAATGGTTTGAGACATCTTTTGCCTTTAGAGATGCAACATATGGAAGAGTTTAGGCTGGCCAAGCAGGCCACATATCATGAGATAGATGTGTCTGGGAAAGTATAGATATTACAAGCACTGATTCTTTTCCTTTGCATTTATTTCTTTCATAAAAATATCTATATTAGAGAATGTATTATAAAATAGCATTGCTTCCTTTCACAAATTAAATTTATCACAAAAGCTAAGAAGTTCTCTTACAAATTAAAATAATTTCCTTTTCCATCACTATAAGAGCTTAGAAGATACCTAGTTTTTCTGAATCACATCCTTAATCAAACTTAAGTTCACCTCAGCATCCAGGAATAAAAGGCATTTACTATTTTCCAGCATCCTAACCTTTGAGATGCAAGTAAATTCTTCCATATATCAAACCAAAGCCTGACTCCAATTTATACACAATATGCTTGTATGTCGGATCTTATCACTGTAACAACAGAAAAGTGGACTCTCTCCAAGCAACTGTGCTCTGTGCAACTGAAATTAACATTGCTCCTCTGGCCTCAAGCTGTCCTTTCTCCTGACAGAAAGCATTCCCATTTGAGATTCTATCTAGTTATTTTATATCTTTGTGATTCCTTTTTCAATATTCCCCTGAAAGTTGATAACCATAGTTTAAGAAGAAGTTAGCTGCAGCTGAAAATACATCTATAGCTGTAGCTCTGATCTCTGAGAATGTATACCCAGAACCCAGATCTTGCATCCAACATAGCATTTTAAAAAGAGTAAGGTTTCCTTGGAGAAGTGATTGGCTCCTGGTATACATCTAAGGAAAAACAGGACGATCCTAAAATATTTGGGGGGCACAAATAGTAAGAACATTTCAAAGAATGATGGTAACAAAGTACAAAGTTAACTGAGCCAGATTAAAGAGGCCAATTTCTGAGTAGAGTAGTTTGAGAGTAAAAATAAATAATGGTTGTGGGAGGTTATATTCATTGAGTAGAGTAAGAATCCATGTTTCTATGCTGATACAGATAAGGAGAGAATAATATAAAGAAACTGAACTCTTGTTTATATAGAATATCAATAAATACAAATACTACCCAAAGAACTTTAATAGTTTCTAAATTGAGTGGATGAAAATAGAATAGCTATTATATAGTTTTAAAATACCTCTCAAAATTAATTAATATTATTAGCATTTCTTATTTATTATGAAGCAAAATACAGTAACTTTACATAGAAAACTTACAAAGGGCCAGTGAAAAAGGCCATACCTTAACTAAGAGCGTGAAGTCAATATCATCAATAGCAGACAAAGGAGACACCTACTGATAAACATTGAGAGGGCACTGCTGTGATACTCCAGTAAAACATTCATAACATGAATCTCATCATAAAGGACAGAACAAAGGCACGTTCTACAAAGTACCTGGCATGTGCATCTCAAAAATAGAAAGGGGAGGGAGGGGAAAAATGAGGACCTAATGTCAGGGGTTTAAGTGGAGAGAAAATGTATTGAGAATGATGTACAAATGCGCTTTACACAATTGATGTGTGTATGGATTGCGATAACAGTTGTATGAGCCCCTAATAAAATGTTAAAAAAAAATAGAAAGGTCAAAACCCAAACTGAATGCTGAAAACTTATTCCACATCAAAAAGAGATGAAACTCATGCACCAAAAGCCCTGTGATATTGAATTGATTAGAAGAGAAGAATAAAAAGGTTATAGGGAACTTTATTGGGATAATTGAGAATATTGTAATATAGAAAGTGCATTAGAAAAGAGTTTTGTATTAATATTAAATTTTCTGATTTTGATCATTACATTGTGGTTAAGTAAAAGAATGTTCTTATTCTTAAGAAATGTACACCAAAGTATTTAGAAGTAAAGAAGATAAATTTTTTTCAAGTAATTCTTAATTCTTCAAAATATGTGTGTGTCTATAGAAAATGAGAGAAAAAGAGTGATAAGAGAGTACAAATGGGGAAAAAATATAAATAACAATCCTTGTGCTATATATTCAAATATTTGTAAGCTTGCAATTATATCTTAATTAAAATACTTTAAGTATCAAGTCCTATAAAATGACTCCAAATGTTGCTACCCACATAAAATTTTCTTACAATGTGGATTTACTATGCAATATCTCATTATTTTGGTAGTTG
The DNA here is from genome assembly GCF_000313985.2 of Echinops telfairi. Lineage (NCBI taxonomy): Eukaryota > Metazoa > Chordata > Mammalia > Afrosoricida > Tenrecidae > Echinops > Echinops telfairi. Next base: position 77,248,608 of record NW_022103920.1, read on the forward strand.
ATGAATGTGCATAATATATGAGGTCATGAGGTCAGGACTTTGAAATTTATAAATGTGCAGTGAAGAGTTCTTTGTAGTGATATTTATATCAATGGCATTTCCCCCCAGCATTTTAGTTCAAAAGAAAAATAACAGAGTCATAAAATAGTCCTGTAGTGAAAGCATTGGGGATTTTTAGAGTTAGAATAATGATGTTTGTACTAATACCTTGGAATTTGTCTATCTTCCCAATGAATGCAAAACATACAGTGTTTAGCAGTTTCAAGGACTCTACAGTAGTTACAAGAAATTGTTTCATTTAGAAAATTGAAATAAGAAATTCAGCTAATCTGGGGGTTAAACACACACTAATTATATTGCCCTCATCTCATAGTTCTTATAATTGTGAAACACATTTCCACTTTTTTTCTTTTGCGGAGTGGGGAGCAATAGTTTAAGTCATATTGTACATAGTGGTTTCATTTTTTTTCTGTGGTAGGTAATTCATCCTTGTTTGCATTTCTGGTTTTAGATGAAACCTCACAGTAGTGCTGACAACCTTCACTTTCATAGCATTTTTTGAAACCAGACACTTATGATCAAGCCACAAAACAACTCAACAGGACTCTACATGAAAGAGGCTTAATGTTTTGAATTCATGTGTAGGGGGGTTGGCAGGGAAATACAGAGTAATTTAACAATTGTTTTCAGGAATTGCATTTATCAGCCTAAATCTAAAACTATATCTAAACTCAAAGGACTCATCCCATTTATTTCTTCCCTCCTCCATCTCTCTTTCCCTCCTTCCCTTCTCTCTCTCTCTCCGCCCATCTCCTCTCTCTCCTTCTTCACCCCCACCCCCTCCATTTTAGTTCTTAATTGAGCCTTTGAAGGAATAGACATGGGCAGGAAGCTCACACTGATTGGTAGATTTTACAGAACCATACGGATGGATGAGAAAATAAATGTGATGGTCAATTCAAAATCTGCCGTTGAGATTTTCTGATCTGAAGTTCAGAAGAAGACTAGGCAACTCTGAGCCATGCAGTCACTATCCCAACTTTCAAGAAAACTCACTGTGTATCCAGAAGCACCCCACTGGTCTAGAACCAGGAGGATACTAACCCAGGTATTCCCCAGGTGAGAAGGGACACCCCCTTTGGAAGTGGGTGAATTTCCACTGAATGTCCCCATTTCTGTTGGGGATCTTGGCTCCCATTCCCTGCAGGGAGAGCCCCATAAGTTTCTCAATGGTGTTTTACAGGGATAGGAACAGAATTGAAAAAACTGCTATTTGGGGGAAATCTAGAGTGCTTAACAAACTATGGGGAGAATCAAAGACTGGGGAGTCCCTAGGATACTTCTTTTAATGGCTTCAGTCTCTTAACTCATGTAAGTGACACATTTCGTACTTGGTCTTTAGCAGAGACCCAGGGAATCTTACCATGAGAGTGTCACAGAGCACCCCAGAAGTAAAGCTTGGTAGTTAACATGTCCTGTCTACTATTCCTTAACCTGCCTAATTGCTGGGAATGGATTCTGATATCAATACATTCACATTTTGTTGATTTTACACATTTATTTGAGGAAGTATTCATATAGTAAAGTGTTGGAATGTGTGTTTGAGAGAGAGAGAGAGAGTTGAACTGTTCCCACCAAATAGTTATTGAAATCCTGACCCCTATGCCTGTAAATATTATCTTGTTTGAAAATAGTTTTCTTTGTTATGTTAATTATAAAATGTCCAAGTAAAAAAGATACGCAGGTAGATTCTAAATCTAGTTGCAGTTGACCCAGAATAATTGGAGGTTTAGGAGCACTGAGTCCCCACACAGTCATAAAGTTCATTTATAATTGAATTTCCAAAAAGTTAAGTACTAATATAGCCTATTTGTTCCTAGAAGACTTGCCAATAAAATATACAGCAGATTAACCCATGTTGTGTCGGTGACATTAGTTTGTATTACACTTCCATGAGACAGCTAATCTACTTGCAGTCCTTCAAGTCTTGAGGGCCACTGGGTGCAAGTCAAGGAAGCAAACAGCTGAGACCTCTGTAGAGCAATTCAGGCCATCTGGCCCCAGGCAGCAAACAGAGAGGTAGGTCACCAACAGTCAGCCAGATGCCAGGGTCTGACCATCCCCAGCTCAAGTGATGTATACTCCAGTAGCATGGTGAAACAGGTCTTGAAGGAACCTCCATGGGTTGGGTGTCCCACGGGTAGTGTAGCTTGCAAGTTGAGACAGAAAGCCAGCTAAGGCAGTCTCACACTGGTTCGATCATCGAAGAGCAAGAGACAAGAAAGGTGAGGCTCACCACCCTTTAATCAACCCCACGTGTGTTCATTGGTCAAGTTAGCACAATAAACCTACCTATCACAGTTACTATAGCAGACTCCCTACCTACCATAATTTACTCCTGTAGTGGTACCAGTGGATTTGAATGGTTGATCTTTTGGTTAGCAGCTAAGCTCTTAATCACTGTGGCACCAGGGCTCAAGCACAGAGTACAGGTTCTCAAAAGAATGCAGATCAGATTATGAGTAAATTTGGAGCCAAGGCATTGCTATGATCCTCATTTTTTCAGGATTAGCATAGGAACAAACTTAGCTGCTCTCTGCTTATAAATATGCATGTGCTCAAGCTCACTCTTATAAATAAACATATTCTTTTAAAAATAGCCAAACATTTTATTCATCAAAAGATGTTTAAACACATAATAGAGGAATCTTAGGGAAAAACCAGAGGCAAATTCAATTTATTCCAAGAAAGGGACAGGAAATAAAAGTACTGAACACACTCATTGTGTATGTGTACTAAAAGTGTTGTTGGCTTCATGTATGTTTGAAAGTTAGTGACACAGGCATGATTTCTAAGTATTAATACCGAATATCCTGTCTGATCTTTTTATACCTGTTGTAAGAGAGGCGAAGTTTGCTTTTCCAGATTTTAGAAATCCCCATTGTGCTTTACATGCTTCAATATACACAGGTTTCTAAAGTCTAAACATAGAGTTAATAATTGAAAAATGAAAAGTTTTCACAGCTCCATAATCAGCACAATTCCTTATGGGTGAATTGCAGAACAATAAAAGGGCAATAAATGACAAAATACATCTGTAGATCCTTTAATCATATTGTTGATTCTTTATTTTATAGTTAAATCCAGTTGCACATTATTTCATCTCATCGATAAAACAGTGGCTATTGCTTCAATATCAGCTTTATTTTAAAAGCTGGTGTTCATCACGGTATAAGCTTGTATAACATTGCTTTCTTCGGAACTACAATATTCCATGTTTGTTTCTTTGTTTCTTTTAATATTCCTTGTTTCTGTTACCTTGATCCTTTAGCAAGTGATATTGTGCCTGGCCCTGGGTAATCCAAGTTATTACTCCTGACAAGGCTCCTTTGTCCTCAAGAAGTAAAACCCATTAAAGGGACTAAATAAGAGTGAAGTTTACTAAAGAAGGTGAACAGTTCTCTAGAACGTCGGGCAGAAAGTGAAGTATAGCTAGGCCTCATGATCTGGAACTGGAAAAATCAGACCCAAAAGTTCTTCAATTTTTCACTGACTCCCTGCTCTTTGTTTCTCTTTGCCATATTATCAATTTTCAAATTGAAAGGGAAAAAAAGCCTTTCCCTGCTTACTCATCTTTACTACAGTCCCACAGGACTACCCTCCCAATTCTGCATTACCACTCAGAAGCCCCAGGACTGAATTCTGACAGATCCTGGGCCTTCTTCTATGCTTCCATTCCAAATTTTTAAAGAAGAAATGTGGTTGACCTTCCTTTTAGTGTTTGTCCCTAGAACTTCTCACAATAGGATATGATGGACAGTTGGTCAGTATATGGATTTATATAGCTATAGTAGCACTTTCAAGTAAACATTGGACTGTTAACCTCAAGGTTGTTGGTTCAAATCCACCCCCTGTTACTGTGAAGAAAGTTAAAGATCTCTGCTCTTATAAATTTTACAACCTCAAAACACCTATACAAGGAGCCCTGGTAGCATAGTGGTGCTGAATCGACTAACTGCAATGTCAGTAGTGTAAAACCAACAGCCACTCCATGGGAGAAAGACTTGGCTCTCTGCCCCTGTAACGAGTTACAGTCTTGGAAACACACAGGGGCAGTTCTGCCCTGTTTTATAGGGTCTCGATAAGTCAGCATTGACTCAATGGCAGTGAGTGAGAAACCCCATACAAGGTCAATGTGAGTCAAAACTGACTCAGGCACAGCGGGACTATAACAGGATAGAGTCATGCGCTCAACTGGCATGGTTGGTCTGTGGGGCAGGTAATGATTTGTATGTGTAGTGTAAGTTACCAAATATGTACCCTGGACTAGTAACACATAAATTTAAATATTGAATAAATGTTTTTATCACCACAGGTGTGGTCATTTGGCTTGAAACTCAGGTACTTGCTTTAGCTGTCCATTGTTTCTTCTCTCTACTCAAGTTTGCTTAAGCTCCTGCTGGCCTGGTGGTTTATTTATTTTGCACTCTCTTTCCTAAAAATCTAGCAGTGACAAAGACTTGAAGCTAACCCAGACTCGAGGGGAAGGAGAGGAAGGGATTTCAACCCTGAGAGAATGTGGGATTCAAGCCTGTCAAGTTAGCAAGCGTGAAAGGAGCGCCACTGAAAGAAATCATAGGGAAGATGCTAGATTCTAATAAATTTATTTTGTATTACTGTTAATGTGGGGGTGAGGACTGCACTATTGACAGATTTAAAATATCCATAGAATCTGGGGGAAAGATGAGCTCCTCAAAACCAAACCAAACCATCGAGTCAATTCTGACTCTCAGCCACCACCAGGACAAAGTGGAAGTGCTCCTGGGCTGTGTGAGGCGGAAACCCCCTCGTTTTCCGCACAGCAGCTGCTAGGTTCAAACATCTGACTTTGCAGTTAGGAGCCCACTTTGCAGCCACTTAGGCCATCAGGGCTCTTTCATGAGTCCCTAGCCAAGGTAAAATTAAGATTTTATCGATAAGAACAATCAGCCTGCCCAGTTATTAGAGTCTTTTATTTCTTATTCATTATCATAATCCAACAACCTTTTAAAAATGTGTGTTTAATACATTACCATCAGCCTCCAGCTTTAATCATATGTGTTTGTTTATTTATTTCAACCAATAGAAAGACAGAGTATAATACAAGATAGGATTTTTAAAAACAAGAGAAAAATGTCCTACCTGGTTCATTCAGTAAGACCGAAGAGTCACCCTTTCTTTGTCTCTGTGGAAGCAAGGGTCAACAATTTATGAATGAATAAAATGCTCAGTTATCTGTAGAATTTTGTATAATAAATCACACAATATAGCCATATATTTTAAATGGGAAACTGATGTCAATTTTTTAAATTGAACTACTATTTTTGGTAAAAATCCAAAAGAATACTTGCCTCCAATGCACAGAAATTCTTTGGAAGAGATAAAATTTAAAAATCTCACTGCTCTCAAGGCAATTCCTATTCATAGGGACCCTATAGGGCAGAGTACAGCTGCCCTATCGGGTTTTCTAGGCTGTAAACCTATAAGGCTAGCCTTTTCTCCATGGTTGAGATGGTGGGTTTGAACAGCCAACCTTGTGGTGATTGCCTGATGATTAACCCACTAGGCTGCCAGGGCGCCTCCAAAGAGTGATCTCTGAACAGTGAACACTTTCACAGAGTCAAAGCTGAGTTCAGTGACCCCCTGTGGGTTTCTGAGACTGCAACTATTCACGGGATTAGAAAGCCAGTGCCACCAAGGCTTCGAATTCTTAAAGGAAGTTATATTTACTATGGATCCTGAAAAAGGGGAAATAATTGAAGAAGAGAGGGTTTCAACCAGGAGTAATTAAACTCTCTTATAAAATGGTCCCATCTCCCAGGTGACATCATCAGGCTGTGACCTGATTGAGAGCTTGGACTCCACCCCAATACAAGTGTCAGTTGACATATGATCTGACTACAACAGTTATATATTAATTTTGTAAAACAAAAAGTTAAATGTAATTTAATTAAATATATGCCTATAGGACCTACCAATCAGATCTCAGAAAGATTACAGTCTGAGCAAGTTGTACTCTGTCACATGGAGTCATTATGAGTGAAAGTCTACTTTCTAACAACAATAAAAACAATATAGGGCAGCTGGAGCAAAAATGCCTCTTTATACCCCCACCATACTGAGCTATCAGCTCTTGTTGTTTAACACTATGATAAAGTCCGTACACTTCTCTAAAAACAAAATATGGGATTTTTCCTGAGAATAATCTTGGGTTGGATATCAATGCCAAATTGGGACATGCTAGAAAAGGTGAGAAATTTAACAGTGCATGTGGAGGCAATCATTACTAAAAATAAAGACATTGTTACTTGGAAAGAATCTAGACTGAAACACTCTATTCTCACAATGAAGTCTTTTTGATGGCTGTTTTACCAACTGTGAGACTCCCTGAAGGGGCTCTGGTGTTCCTGTTGGGTAGGCACTGGGCTACTAGCAGCCAGGTCAGCAGTTCAAACTCATCAGCTGCCATGGAGGAGAAAGATGCGACTATCTGCTCCCATAAGGATTTATAGCCTTGGAAATCCTATATAGAGTTACTGCGAGTTGAAGTGGAATCAATGGAAGTAACAGGTGACAGCCCCTAGCCTACATGACTATTTGTCCTACCCATCTCAGAGCAAGCTTCTAAGTTGGTGCTGTCTTCTCACTGGTGTGGTGTCCACAAGAGCCCTTCCATCACTGGGAAAATACACTTACTTAACTGACAAGGAAAGCTATGTCAGCTGACTGTACCTGTCAACTTCATCCTTCAATTAAATGAATCAAGAGCTAATTAATATTCACAAGATATTTGGGGAAAACCAATAGCATGCAAGAGGATGGCTAGATTAATCAATCAACATCTGTGGCCAGAAGAAATAGATAGTCCATGTGACAGAAACAGCACTTAAAATCACACACACAAGAAAGCAAAAATCCACAAATTCCAAAGAATATTGTATCTACCAAAAAGAAATAAAAAGAACAAGACCGTCCATAAAAGGAGAATTCAGAAGACTACATGTTAAAAGCATGATAATGGAAATAACACCTTGAATATAAAAGTCAAAGAAGAGAATGGACATGATAAAGATGACATGAATAATCCAAAACAGGAATGGTAGAGAATTCCCATAGCTAAGGCAAAAAGATAAAGGAATACATAAGAGAGGAAATGGTAAGAAATATCAACGATAAGTCTAGGTCCAACAGTGTTCTGGTAGAGTTCCCGGTGGAGACAACCAGGAAAATGTGATAGTAAATATAACAGAAGAAATACTGGAAGTGAATATGTCTATTTCCTTGAACCTAATGTTGTGTCAATGGATTTTCCTGTGAAGCAAATGGATAGAATATACTGAGCAAATCAGTATACACAAGAATGCCCAAGAGAAAGTTTCCTCTGGGATGGAATCTTTATTATTGACCTACTTGGGGCAGTGGTTCTCAGTAACTTCATAGGGTACTTCCCCCAAAGCAGTGGTTGGAACATGTTCTGTCATCACATCTGATAGAAGATGAGGAAAGGTACCAGTACCTACAGGTGAGAGGCCAAGGATGATAAATGCCCTACGATGCACAGGATAACTCTCTAGAACAAATAATTATCCAGTCTAAAATGTCAACAATGAACAGATTAAAGACAATTCCTCCTCCATACTTGAGTATTTAATGTCATTCCAGAAATATTCTCAATTGCCTCTGTACACACTCTAGAATCTATGATCTCCCCTCCTTCTCCAATGCCAAGAAAGTCTTACAAGTTGTATAAAGTTGTTCATTCAGATGCTCTATCCTGAAAGTAAATAGCTCCTTGTCCCTGCTGTCTCTGGCCCCGTCCGTTTCTCCAGGGCATCCGGCAGAGAGGCCACTCCTGTGGACTTTTCCTTCCGAGTCCTTTCCTGTGGCTCTTGAAAGGTGGTTTCACTTATGTGCTTGCTTGGGATTCTCCTTAGACTAAACACATATCCTTTCTAACTTAGAGAACGTCTTCCCTGTTGGCTCTTTTTATTATGATGTATACCAGTTATAGATTTATTCTTTTGTTTACATTTGTTTGTTTAATTACATTTCAAATAGATTTCTGGAAAGAGAAGTAAGCACATATTCTCATTTTGTCATTCTTAACTGAAAGTTACTGATTGTTTTTGAAAACTTGTATGCAGATATTTTAGACTGCAAAGTATTTCCAGAAACTGGCATTTGAGAACATTAGAACATTTTCAAAGTTATTATGAGAATGTTACTGGAATTAGGTGCTTATCTTCTACCAAGAGAGAGATTTACTTTGATTAGACATAGAGGAAATGCTGGAGAATTGTATTCTCCTAAGAGGAAGATGCTGTAATCAGTACAGTTTGACATGTTGGCTTCTTGGTCCATGTATACAACCAGAGCCTGTTAAAGGTTTCTGTAAGCTTGTGAGATTCCTGGAAGCCCAGTCTCCCAAGCATACCTGTTAGGTAGCCAGATAGAGGCTCATTCCTCTCCATGCCTAAGGCCCCCTACAGGAAGTGGGAAGCTGATAAAGGCTAAGGGGCAGGCACCAATTCAGGCCCTTGAGCCAGGAAGGAGGTACACCTGAGTGGGCCCCAAACTAGGCCAGGTGGGCTTAATTCAGCCAATGGGGTCAACCAGTACCTTTGAACAAGCCTCCCAGCTGATAGGCCCCCCACCCCCCCCCCCCCCCCAGCTGCTCCCTTGCCTTCTGCTTGGCCATGCTGTGGTCTCTCTCAAGGGCCTCAGGTCACCACATGTGTGGGGTGCAACCCTGTGTTCAGTTTACTGTAACATCTGAAGCTTTTTCTATCCTTTATAAAAACCACAAGGTGACCAGATGTCCCGCTTTTGGAGGGGCAGTCCCAATTTTTCCCGTTTTAAAAAAGTCCCGATTTTTGGAAAGAATGCACGACAAGCTAGGGAGAGGCCTATTTGGTCCATATAGACCAAATTTTTAATCAAGAACCCACCCCCCCCACCCGCCGGTCAATGGTGTCCCGCTTTAAATCTGATCACCTTATGACTTGGATCACAAACTAGGCTTCGGCGTGAATTCTTTCTCTTGAGAAGACAAGGACTGAGGTATTTCTCAACCAAGGAATCTAACAAACTCTCTTCCTGCGTGATGAAGTCGGGTGGCAAGGGATTCTGGGTGATGTAGTCCTGAGAGGGATGTAGGCCACAAAATGACACTGGGCCTTGGTTTCTGAGTAAAGAACTGTGATTCTAGGGACTTCTCTGAGCTCTGGTTCCATGAAGGAGCCATTCTCACCGCTGTCTCTGGTCCAGATCACTACTTTTGCTTCCCTGTCTGGTCTCAAGAGTAACTGAACAAAATTCTTGAGTTATTGAAAGGTTTGGGGTTTTTTTGTCTTTAAAATTTATACCAACGGAAAACTTTTCCTTAGAATCAAAGTTGGACGTGATTCTCTAAAACAGACATTAATAAACAAAATAAAAATAATAATATTTTATGTTTTAAAACCCTTCAGATATGGAGTGCTTTCATAAGCACTTTATTCTATTTGATGGTCACAACCCCTAACATGGGCATTGCTTTGCATGTTTAACTGTAAGAAAACTGAGACTTTTGACTGAAATCCTACAGGTGGGTTGTGCTTATTTGACCCTGTATTGCTTACTCCATTCCATGATGCATAAAGAGTTACCAATAATACAAACTGAATAGGAGATCCCTGCTGCAGAGTTCTTTTAGCAGAAGTATGATTCTGGCTTGTTACCTTTTTTTTTTTAAAGTCAATAAATAAACGTCTATGTTCACAATTTAGAAAACAGACAATGGGATTTGAGGGATAAGGAACTCCGTCAATGCTAACACCTGGGGTTGCAGACCAAAGAAAGAAAATACTTTCATAAAGAACGTTTAAGTGTAGCTTAGGGCTCAGGTTCTGTGATCTCCTGCATACTTCTCCCCATTGTAAGGCGTCTCACTAATATGCCTTCTAATTTCTTATATGCCAGTCTCCACCTCCATTTAATACCTGGGGAGGAAGACTTTCACTCTGTTCTTCTACGCTTCTAGAAATCCAAAGCTTTGTCTCCTTGATCTACTGGTTCTTTGGATGTTAAAGTTATACAATCTCCTTGAACTCGCGTTTCTTTGAAATCCAGGAGAGTACTGTGATTTACCTTCAAGGATGTAGACCAGATAAAGCCTTTATTCCTCTTTCGTACTGACGAGGTGTGACCTGTGCATTTGAGCCAAAGGGAAGTGTGCCTTTTTGATGTCAACCTCACTTTCTGTTACTTGATAAAAGATTTTCTATAACCTGACAAAACTGGTGCCTCACTTAGGATCCCAGCGGGAAGAGCAAAAATTTCCATATGAACCTTCCACTAGAGGATGGAGATTCTTGTACTACTCACTTTTCCTCAGAACTGACAATGAAATATGTAGAAATCACGAAAATAGTTAACCTTTTTTTCTGTGTTTAATGTGTCATGCATTGTGAAATAAAATAAAATAAAAGATTTTATATCACTTAATAGTTCTCACCCCAAATAAGGAAGGATGGTATTATTTTTACTCCAATGTTATATATGAAAGTGAGAGCAAAAGAGATGAAACTATTTGCCTAGGAATTAGTCAAGTCAGGATTCCAACCCTTGTCTGTTCCAAGTAGAGCTTGCGCTAACCTAAATTACGTTGTCACTAAAGGAATATGATTTGCAATCCAACATGCTCGCTCGCTCTCTCCCTATTTCTGTCGTGTTTTTTAAATGACGATTATATATCACTGGCTTTTCCTTTATGTGGATCAGAGTTATAGATAGAAATGCCAATACAATTTTCATTGTATTTGCTCTCAAAAAGATTTTTTTTTCACATTCCAAATCCTGTAGGCTTTGTTAGTTTGGATGAAGTGTTTGCATATTAAAAATAGTTTTG
>NW_022103920.1:77260730-77262193 GCF_000313985.2 Echinops telfairi
TAAATTATCAAGGGCTCATGAGGGAAGGGGAAGCGGGGAGGGAGGGGAAAAAATAAGGACCTGGTGCCAGGAGCTTAAGTGGAGAGCAAATGTTTTGAGAACGATGAGGGCAATGAATGTACAAATGTGCCTTCACAATTGATGTATGTACTGTGATAAGAGTTGATTGAGCCCCTAATAAAACTATTTAAAAATAGTTTTGTTTTGTTTGTTTTTTCACAGTAGTTGCAACTAAGATACATAATCATTACCATGATCAATCCTTGCATTTTTATTTTGTTAGTTTCTGGTAAAGTCCTTTTCGCATTCTCAAAGGGAATGTCCTAGATCTCTATCACTGTCTTTTAGACCACTGTCCTCAATCCAAATACCTTTGCCTCCCTGTTTCACAGACAGTCTCCAGGCTGTTAAAATGCAAATGGCTCCAAGTGCCCCCCTTCTCCACCTCAACACACCTCTCACCTTGGAAGAGTGGTTCCTAGTCTCCTGGCAACCCTACCTGTCTCCAAAGAGAGAATGCTCTCTTTCATCATCAAAGTTGAATCTGTGATCCTAATCTAGCTCTTCTTATCTCTTTGAGATGCTAAACTATCACTTTCTCCCACTCATTTCCACTTTCAATATCCTTCTTTACAAGCTCTGCTTTATTTCATCCTACAAATATTAAGTAAACAACAAAAAGACAACCTTCCTCCTACAAACTTTACAAGCTATTGCATATCTCCCACCTTGTCTTTACCACAACGTTACTCAAAAGTATTAACACAACTCTGAGGTTGACTTCTGCCTCTCCCTTTCAAAAGTTATCTCCTTTCACTCATCAATGATCTTGTGGCAAGCATATCTATCTTCGTTACCTAAAGCTGCTGTAACACAAAGGCGACAAGTAGGTAGCTTTGCAAAACTATTTTTCTCATGACTCTGGAAGCATGAAGTCCATCCAATTCAGGGTGTCCATTGTCAAGTGCTTCCTTGCTGGTGAACGGGTGTTTTCTTCTGCTCCGGGGATGGTGCGGTGCAGGTCATCTTCCCCGGGCGTCTGCCTTCTCCTGTGCGTGCGTCTGTGTCCATGCTGTCTGTTTTCACAGAAGATTGAGTAGATAAAACTCTACTTGTGTGGGACAACATTAACAGAACAAAACCAAATGAAACACAACATATCTTGTTGCCAAATATGATCCATCAGTGTAAAGTACCATGGTCATCTTTGGGTTACCAAAGATTCCTAATAACCTTTTTATTGCAATGTCCATTACAATAAATTCACTTCCTCTGTGCATTATTTCTTAATTTCCTTCATCTTTGACATTTGATTTTATAATAATACAAAGGGGAAACTTGTTTATTGAAGGAGACTCTCAGTATTCTTAACTTTTTTCCAAGTAAACCTTTCAAAAGAATCATCCATAGCTTCTTATGTTAGAAATATAATTTCCATAAAATGACTTCTAAATTAGAAATGA
>NW_022103920.1:77263481-77286437 GCF_000313985.2 Echinops telfairi
CTGCAACGTCCTCCTCCCAACTCACTGCTGCCACTCCCTGATCCTTTTACATCTCTTTCCACTCAAGAAGCCCCACTTTTTAGGCTTTTCATTCTTGTCTACACTTGCTGCTCTCATCTCTTAGCTTCCCAATCATCCCCCACAACTAAGGAACACTTTGTTATTTAATGGGAAAAAGAGGAGGCTATTTGCTCCCATAAAAAAATGGACACCCCTTAAAAACCCTGTATAGGGTCATAATGAGTTGGAATCCACTCACTGACAGTGGGTATTGCCTTTCTTCGCAGGTATCCCCTGTATTGCTGTTGTTGTTAGGGGCCATCGAATCTGTTCCAACTCATTATGTCCACACATACACGAATGAAACACTGCCTGGCCCTGCACCAGCCTCACTGAGACATATGCAAATACACTGTAGAAACAGCCTCTGTCAAATGTATCTACCTATCTGTGGGAATAGTCTCATTTGCTTTTGCACATCTGTCCAGCTTGCATGTCTATATATGTATACACTTGAGGATGATAGTTATTATTATTGCACAATTATGTGTTGCCATATTTACCTCTTTTCCCCTTTAATTCTTGTGCTTCCACCATTGTCTTCCTTTGCCTTGACTGCTTTGTGCTGACTCCTTTTGTATATTATTTTCTTCTTTAATGTTAATTTTTCATGGCCACACTAAACAATGAACATTGTTGAAATATGGCTGACAGTGAACAAGGATGGGATCTGCATCGTCAGCTCTGCTTGTTATCTTGATAAACGAAGCAAAACTAAATGAATGACCATCCAGTCAATGCTGACTCATCATCAGTCCACGTGTGAAAGAATAGAATTGCTCCCTAGGATGTTTTTGGCTGTAGTCTCTACTGAAGACCTGGCCTTTCATGTGCAGTGTTCATCCGAAAGAAAAAGACCCCGAAACTCAAGCTCGGGGTCATCAAGTCCATTCCAACCCATAGGGACCCTTACACGACAGGCTAGTGCTGCAGCTGGGTTTCTGAGGCTCTAAAAGAAGTCTTTGCGGGAGCAGAAAGCCTGGTTCCTGGGAGGCAACTCAAGGTCTTGAGTCGGTTCTCACTCAGTTCTTGTCCACTCACGAGAAATAATTCAGAGGAGGGACAGCATTCTGACCAGAGGCAGTAAAAAGATTTGAACAAAACATGTGAACTTATTGAGGAAGTACTTTGATGGGGAACACCAAAGGTCCCCCAGCTAATCAAGAACTAGGTTTTTATTCTGCTACAGGGTAGATGTGAGTTGGGATCGACTCCTGGCAATGAGCTTGGTCTTGGTTTCTTTTTAATGGCAGACTTCCCATATCATTGCCTGGTTTACCAGCAGTCTTCTGCTATTGGCTGACTTTCTGTAGCTTACATACCTTTTCCAGGTATGTGAGTCCCTACATGCCAGAGTTCATGTTGTGTCCTTGTCACTAGGCCCCTGAAACCAAGGATGAACTCAGCCATTGTGGGGATAGTGTGAATACCCTTTCTCCATTCATACCTTTTCATTATCTCAGTCACTTGCATTGATTAGGAAATGTGTCTTATGTGCCCTTCAGCTTCTTTTGTGCTGGGGAGGCATGGGAGACGTGTGCCACCACCACCCATTTGTTTTATGATTCCTGATTCTTTCCTTCATCCCTGCCCCCTACTCCCCAGCCCCCACCCTCCCACCAGTTCTGTCTAGCTAATGGCCTCATTTCTCCCACAGTGGTTGCTGGGTTTGAATCTCTGGTCATGCAGTTAGCATCCCAGTGCTAGCCCATTATGCCAGGAGGATTCCTAACATTACTGGTAAGAGACTATAATTCAATCTAAAATGTAAAACTTAGAATTGGAACTCTATTAATGGGTTTTGCTTTATTTACATAATATGTAAAATGATACTCCTTATGGAAAAGTTAATATTTATATTTTTAAATTATTCCTGTGAGAATGGTATATTACCGATTATCATATGTAGAGTTGACCATGCTATTTGTAAATAATGATTGTTGAGATTCTGGTCATGTATGAAAACAATTTTACCAAGCACCTCACACTCAAGAGACCTAAATGAATCAATTCAGCCTATCATGTTGCTTCAAATCCTTCCTAATAGGGCTGTATATTACTTGTCGCTTGCCTGTCCAGGTCTTCCCTGCTTCATTTTCAGATGTTCCTAAATCTCTGTTGGCTTGGCCTGAATCTGGGTATAAAACTTTTGCTTTCCTAGAACCATCTACTCTTAACTAACACTTTATCATTCTAATCACTTCAGTGGTCATGGAATAAGTCATGTTATCCATACAATAAGCGTTCTGCCTTCTCTTCTTGCCACTGTCTCTGCTTTGTTCCTGTGGTCATTCTTCTCATTCCGGTGTTCTCTTCCGTTCTCCTTGAATACAGATAACCTCATGTCTACATCACACACAGTCAGTCCAGAATTCTTAGAGAGGCCAGCACCGAGAACTCAATGCCATACCCCAAGATGTTTATATGGAACTTTCTAAATGCATTGTTATTGGAAGTCAGGTTCTGGACTTACCAAGAGAAGATTTACTTTTGGAAAACATAGAGCATCACAAGAGAATTTTATTGAGAAACTCTCAAGAGGAAGAAATCCTTACCAGCCAGAATGCCAGCCTTGGTATTCCTCGTCTTCCCCGTGCATACCCAGGAGTTTTAAGAGTTCACACAGTAGGAAATTTCCAGGACTTTCACTGGCTGGGGAACTTCCTCTGGGAATTGTAGGAGTCTGGGAAATGCAATCCTAAAATGTTGTCATGGACTGGACACATGCTCTGTCCAAATATCACCTTTGCTCCTTTGACCTGTCTCTGTATTCTGTTCTCCATCGGCTAAGCAAATTATAATTGTCCCATTTTAATCACATGTGTAAGATATGATTGCAGAAGACTTAAATTGATTTAATCTAAATAATAATGTTTGATATTTCGTATCCATAATTATATCCTGATTCTCATCAATTTTAACACATCATCTTCCATCAAAAGGTTGATGACATTGAGAGAAAAGCATTTATTTTCTCCTTCTTCCAAGGAGGAAAAAAGGAAGAGCTGGGACATTTAGTGAAAATAAGGACCCCATTCTTGTCTTATCAAGAGGAAAATTTACTCTCACTCTAAATGAAACAACTGGTTGATCAACTTCAGAAGAATAAAATATTACAAACCTTAGGAATCACAGTTAAACTCTGAACCACATGGAGTTGCCATGAGTACAATCAGCTCAACAATAATGTTTACAAAGGCAACTACATTTAATAAACTTTTCAATTTAACCTCTGTAAATTCAGGAGGTATAAGTCCCACTTTATAGATGAGACTCCAGAGGCTCAAGAAGACAGAGTGACTTTTTTCAAGGTGACAACAGCTATCAGTATATACAGAACTCACATGGATGCCCCTTAAAATACTGAGTTAGAGATTAGGGAACAATGTTTAGCGTCTTTTCTATAGCATCACTTTTGGTATATCTGTGACATCACCTTTTAATGTAAATGTTTGTTCTTTCAAATTAACTAAGCCTGAAGGATCTGCCTTAGGAATAATCTAGACCCATCACAAACCCATACATGATAATTTCAAAAATCCAACGTCTGGGATATTACTAATTTCCACAGAAAATCATTGCCGGACAAACCAAACTCACTACTATCCAGTCCTTTCTGACTCTTTGTAACTCGGGATAGGAATTTTAAGGCTGTGCATTTTTATGGGAGCTGATCGCCGAATCCTTCCATGAAGATGACTGGCTGCCACTGTGGTTAGCAGTTCATTACTTACCCAACAGGGTCGTCAGGGCCATCGGGGCTACTCATGCTGGTGTATCATGTAAATGTTTACCTCCTGTATAAAGCATGCCTTTTAAATTTTCTCACAGTTAGACCAACCTTTAATTTTAGAATCAAAATGAAATTCAAAACAGAATGTGGATTCTGTACTCTAACAAAGTTCCGTGACCTTAACAAATACATTCAGACTTTGACCACTGACAGGCATTCTCCAGACAGAGGAAATGACTCATCGTTTGTAAAAATGGAAGTGGTAAAGTTAACATAAATTACACTAAGACCAAAACACTTCTTTGTATATATTATGGGAAGTATGAACTTAAGATTTTATAAGTCTAATCCATTTTTAGAACTTTCATTCATGGTTACCTTTGAATAATTTTCAGTAACTATAAGTGCTCAACTGAAAAATAAATTGATTACCAAGAGAAGATATACTTTTGGAAAACATAGAGCATCACAAGAGAATTTTATTGAGAAACTCTTAAGAGGAAGAAATCCTTACCAGCCAGCATGCCGGCCTTGGTATTCCTTGTCACCTTTCCTTGAGTACAATACCTACGTGTATGAGATTTTAAGACTACTTTTCAAAATGTGCAACCATTACTATAAAAAAAACAAATAAACTCACTGCCATCGAGCCCTTGCTGACTCAGAGTGACCCCGAGACGATAACTGTTTCCCGAAGTAGAAAGCCAAGTCTTTCCCCCGCAGAACTACTGGCTGTTTGAAGCTGCCAGTCATGTGGCTCCCAGCCCCAAATGCTACCACTAAACCACCAGGACTCTATATTTTTAATGTAACATGATTTCCAGGAAGGACTCTATGTGATTACAAATGCAGAATAATTAATTAAAAATATAATGTGTGATTATTTAGTACTTAAATATTGAAATAGCCTTGGAGTCAGTTTGAAGGATTTAATTGACACTGTGAAAAGGAGGCACCCAGTATGCAGGCAGTTCTCTCCCTCCACGTATATATGGAGTGTGCGTGTGGTACACAGCAGCTCACAAGACAGCAAAAGCAACGTCAGATGCATATGTCATGGGGAAAAACATGGAAACGTCCACTGTAATTAAGAGAAACACAAATTTTGGAGGTTTGGGTCCAAAAGAAGGATTTGCCACAAATTATTCCAAAAGATGATAATGTCTGGGTGCTATGGAAAGAAGGAAATGTGAGCATTACTGACCTTGGAACATTTAATATACCTACTACTAAACCTCTATTCAAGAGGGTGAGAACATCCTGAGAGTAAGACCTAGGCCAGAATTCACTAGGCACAGACAACCAAACCTAGGATTAATTTCTGGCAGAAGGAAGGGGAACCTGAATGTGTTGGCTGTGAAGCAAGGCAAGGAGAAAACAGGTTTTACAAATTATAAGGTTCTTTTATGGCTGACTTGTGATTGACTATATCATAAAGAATGTGGGCTGTGTTGGATATGACTTTAACATAACAGATCTTGGAATACAAAGGAGCTAAATAAACTATATAGAACATACAGCAAGAATAAATAAGGCATTTCTTACGTGGTTTGAATCATCCCTCTCTCTTTTTAAAAAAATCATTTTATTAGGGTCTCATACAACTCTTATCACAATCCATACATCCATACATTGTATCAGGCGCATTTGTACATTTGTTGCCATCATCATTCTCAAAACATTTCCTTTCTGCTTGAGCCCTTGGTGTCAGCTCCTCATTTTTTCCCTTCCCTCCCACCTTCTCCCTGTTCTCCCAGTCCCTCATGAACCCTTGATAATTTAAAAATTATTATTATTTTGTCATGTCTTACACTGTCCGACATCTCCCTTCACCTACTTTTCTGTTGTCCATCCCCCAGGGAGGGGGTTATATGTAGATCCCTGTGATCGGTTCCCCCTTTCTACCTCACCTACCCTTTACCATCTGGTATGGCTATTTTGCTCTGGCTCTTTCCCTATAATTCCTATCTCAGTAATTACACTACCACTCTCTTTGGGAGTTACTCATCTTGTTTTGATGCTTTCTAAATCACTCAATATTTTGCCCACATAAATTGGAACTCAGGACTTGAATTTTTGTTGTTATTTCAGTTTAAGATATGCTGAACATTTTCTTCCTTTTTAGTTTTCTAACTCTACATTTGAGTATATTAACTTATAATATTGGACTTTGTCTTCTTGAGCTTCCCTTTGAAATACCCTGTTCAGTTCTTTGACTTCATCATTTTGCCCAACTGCCTCAGCTACTCTACAATTAAGAGCAAGTCTCAGTCTCTTCTGACATCCATTTGGACCTTTCTTTCTTTGTCTGTTTAATGACCGCTTGCTTGCTTTCTGAATGATGGTCTTGATGGCCTCCCATAGCTCATCAGGTCTTCTTGCCATTAGTGTTCAATGCATCAACTTTGTTCTTGATACGTTTTGTATATTTGGGCGTAATAGGCTCAAGATCTATTTTGGTTCTTATAGACTTGTTTTAATTTTCTTCAGCTTGATCCTGAACTTACATACAAGCAATCGATGGTTTGTTCCAAGTAAGTCCCTGGCTTGGTTTTAAATGTTCACATTGGGTTTCTCCATTGTCTCTTCCTGCAGATGTAGTCAATTTTATTTCTGTGTGTTCCATCTGGAGAAGTCTATATGCATACTCACTTTTTTGTGCTGCTGATAAATGTCTTTGCTATGAAGAAGGCATTGGTCTTGCAAAATTCTATCATGCAGTCTCCAGCTGTTACTATCACCAAGGCCATATTTTCCAACTACTGTTTCTTCCTCCTTGTTTACAACCTTTGATTTCCAATCATCAATAATTATCAGTACACCTTGATTGCATATTCGATCAAGACACAATATTTCATCTATTTATAACTGAATTGTTATTTGTAGATGAGTTCTGCACATTGGGAAGCACTGAACTAACTGAAGACCCAGTATGATCTACTCCTGTACATCTTTTGACTTTACTTTCTGCCACCCCACAACTCCCATACTCCAATTACATCCAGGCCAAAGAATTTACAAATGGGTCCATGAATTTCTCCACATGCTCTGAAGGACAATTCTACTGGTCCCACAATACGTTTCAGATGTGAAACATCAGGAGTCAGATAGGCATCTTCCTCTTTAGTCTTCCATGTTCCCAAGTTGCTTCCAACCCATGGAGACCCTGTGTGCACCTGAAGGCTCCTGACCCATCCTCATGCTTCTATTTTATCACATTGCAATCACTCATTTTATTATCATTTTCATTCTTTTTTATAGTGCATGGTCAGCTCAGTATCTATATGCTCACCCACTGCTATCAAGTTAATTCCAACTCTGTCCTATAGGACAGAGTAGAATTGCTCTGTGGGGTTTCAGAGAGTATAAATCTTTATTGGATCAGACAGAGTGTAAATCTTTATTGGATCCTTCAGCCTTCTCTTTCTCCCACAGAGTGGCTGGTGAATCTGAATTGCCAACTATCCAGTTAGTAATCCAATGTGCTTCCCAAAAAACAAACTTTTTTTTTTTAACTCATGGATTGATAATGAAAGAAAAAACTCTGTCAGTGGTCAGAGAGATTGCTACATTCCATGTGTGACATTATTGAAATCATCAAGTCCATTTCAATGTACATCCTGGTGACCCCTGGGCATCAGAATGACGTTTTCCCAGCCCTGCTGCATCTTCACCATCACTGGGATGCACGAGTTCATTGCGCATAGAGTTGTTGTGACCACTCTATAGTTTGTGTCTTATAACTCAGAGGGTTTCTCTTCTAGCGGTATATGGTACAATATTCTACTGTGATCCACAGAATTTTCATTGACTACATTTGGGTAGTAGATTGTCAGGACTTCTTAATCTTAGTTTGGAAGCTCCCCTCTAACATGGGTATCTCTACTGGTATACGAAGTACCAATGGCATACCCCCACACACATTATAACCACACAAAAGTTATCATAGAAAAACAAAATTAAAGATAGCTGGTAGATGATGTATACCCCCAATTCACTGCTTTTGAGTTGATTTCCATTCATCCCATAAGACAGAGTAGACTTGTCCCTGTGGGTACTCCACTGTGTTAGTCTGGGTACTTTAGAGAAACAAATCCACAGCAACTCATGTATAAGAGAGTTTTATGTAAAGAAAGTGTGCATCATGAAAACATCCCAACCCAATGCTGCCCAAGCCCACAAGTCCAACATTAACCCATTAACCCAACACCAGTCCACAAAGTCCTCCACCTCACAAAACAGAGGCAATGATGCCGACTGCAGGAGGAAAGCTGAGTCAGTGAACGAATAAGCATCTCAGCACCAGCAGGGGTCTCCACACAGCTGCTCCAGCACCCAGGGTTGCATCGTGATAGGTCCATGTGGCTTCTCCTTGGGGATGTCTTGTAGGAAGTCAATCTTGCAAGCTGAAGCAGGGAACTGCTAAGGCAGCTGCACCCTAGTGCGACCATCACAAAGCAAGAGACCCAAGAACTAGAAAGGCAAGGCTCACCACCCATTAATCCCTCCGCCTTTCAATTAGCCCCACATGTGATTATCGGCCAAGGTGGCACAATTAACTGACTCAGCCACCCAGCATACCACTGGAGCTCCTGACTATGTGTATAGTATGTGTGAAATAACTGAGCAATATTTTGTAATGTAGATATGCACTGAGCTATTTTTTTAGAATCATGTTATGGGGGCTCTTATAGCTCTTATAACATTCCATACATCAATTGTATCAAGCATACTTGTACATATGTTGCCATCACCATTTTCTAAACATTTACTTTCTATTTGAGCCCTTGGTATCAGCTTCTCTTTTTTCCCTCCCTCCCCTCTTCCACCCTCATGACCCCTTGATAAATTATAAATTATTAGTGCTTTCATATGAGATGGTGTTTTATGAGAGGGAACAAGGTTTACTGGGACAACCTGGCCAATAAACACATGTGGGAGTAATTGAAGGATGGAGAGATAAATGGCTCGGTGAGACTCGGCTTTCTAGTTCTCGGGTCTCTTGCTTTGTGATGGTCGGATCATGGTGCAGCTGCCTTAGCCAGTTCCCTGCTCCAGCTGGCAAGGCTCACTTCCTGCAAGACATCCCTGAGGAGAAGCCACAAGGACCTACCCTGATGCAGCCCTGGGTGCTGAAGCAGCCGTTTGGAGACCCTTGCCAGTGCTGAGATGCTTACATGCTCACTGATTCAGCTTTCCTCCTGCAGTCGGCATTATTGCGTGTGTTTTGTGAGATGGAGAAGGACTTTGTAGATTGGTGTCGGACATATGGGCTATTGTTGGACTTACGGGCTTGGCCACCACTGGGTTGGGATGCTTTCTTAATAGACACTTACCCTTATATAAAACTCTCTCTTATACATATTAATTTCTATGGATTTGTTTCCCTAGTTTATCCAGACTGACACAGATGGTGTTTTATGAAAGGGGACAATATTCAAGTGGAAATAAAATATATACACAAAGAAGGAAAATAAAATTGTATCTGAGTACTGTGAATGAAGGAATCAAGAAGGGAACTGTCTTGTTCTTTCAGTGTTTATCTCAACTTTCAAATCTTAATAGGGTTACCACACATTGTATTAAGTTTCATACTTTAGTGATAATTTAATGTGAAAATCTCTAGCAGCCTACTTTTCTTCTTCAGTATCATTTTTAGTTTTTCCCAATTTCCTTTAACTTCACACCTACCATTTTTAGACTTCTACTTCTTTGAAATATCATAATTATCAGTTAATTTACATATTTCATTTTATAATAGTAAGAGCATGTCAATAATTATAGCATAAAAATTTATGTGAAATTTGGGATTGGGTTATTATTATTTCAACATTTGTTTTGGTGTTTGCTTCTAACTTACAGGTAGAGATGCTACATTTCATGGAGACCTATTTTATTCCAGAACATTAAAGGAAACATAACCCAGAAGTACAACGAGATAACCGCAGTGTGACCATATTAGTTCTACAAGCTGAAACGTTCCAAGTCCATTGATCTCAGACTTCTCAAACCCAAGTTGAGTTCAAATTAGCAGTCTGAAGTAGTGTTCACCGTTGGCCAAAGAGTCACTGCAGGACACTAAGGACACAAGGTAGGTAATTAGATGATGTGTAGGTACTTCTTTAAAAGTGTTAAACATTTTGACAAATGCTTGTCATTTAATAGAGTGGCTGATGTCATTTCAGGCATTTCTTAAAAGAGCTTGAAATAGCTCAATAATTGACAAAATAGCTTACTATTGGAGACTTAAAACTAGACGGAAAGTCTATGTGAACTTTCTTTTTTTCAACTTTTTTTGCTAATGGAATTGAAAATGTTTCCACCTGTATACAGTTGTACCAACTCTGGACAATAAATGTAGAATTTTTATCTCTGTGTTGGTCTTTGGTAAATCAAGTTTCTACGTTTTCAATTGCTGCGTATGTCAACAGCGCCCAAACTTCAAGTCTCCCTCTCTATTCCACACGGTCCCTGAGGCAATTCTCCGGCCACCAGAGACTATATCAAGAATGATCTAATGGAGCCTGGAATGAATCATGCAACCCTTGGCCATGTCTCTGGAGTACTTATGGTGTGTTCCGGGCAATCATGCGCCCCAGCAAGCTAGTTACAGCCACTTTCCCACCTGACAATGGGTTGTTTCATCTTAATTTTTGACTGCCTCTTTCTGCAAACATCCTTAATCCTGGGACTGCAACTGTTGCCTGGACCTAAACCACCACCTGCTCCGCAGGGGTCCTGATACTGACTAATTCCTAGCCTGGCACCTCACACTGTTCCCTGGACATTGGCTGGAGCTTTCCTTCCTACTAAATGGGTCCTTTTATTCCCTTGTCTGCAGTGAAAACCCTATGGAGAACTGCAGTCTTCCTTGTACCATATCTTCTCCACCAACCCCAATTTCCTGGCCCAGAAGCCTAGTCCAGCTACTCAAAATATTGTGATTGGGAATGCTGGTTGCTCAGCAACTTTTAGAATGTTGCTCCCAATCCCTTTTTCTTGCTGGTTTCTCTTTTTTATCTAGGTGAGACAAAAGGTTTGTACTCAACTGCTCACCTGAAGTTAGGCTGTTCAGACCGACCTGGCAGTGCAGCTGAAGAAAGGCCTCTGGTCTACTTCCAAAAAGGCTACGGCCAAGGGAACTGATGGAGCAGCTCTACTCTGTTCTGCATGGAATTTTCCCTTCCCCTTATGCTGATGCCCTGCACACTTCACAGCAGAGGTAGTGTGAGTGAAGCAATGGCCACTCTTAAAGTGTAGTCAACATTAAATTTTCTTTTAATTGGACTGAATATTTTTAACCATGCATCCAATCACCCCAATTAATCTGTTCTCTGTTTCTAATGTGTCTGAGGTTGAAAATGAAATATGGGGAAAGTAGGAATAAGGAGGGCATACAGCCACTTCTCCCCTCCTCTGACTTCATCAAACCAGCTCATGCCTGACCTCCGAGAGGTGGGGGTCAGATAGGCCTCTATCTTCTTCCCTCCTTTGCCAATTCTGATAGCCATCTTTCCCAAGGCCCTCTCCGCTTCTCTGCTGTGTTGAATAATTCAGACAATGATTATGACTATGATCTTTATTAGAGACATTAACAAGTTACAATTCAGGATCAGAAATGCTCAGGAGACATTTCTTTAGTCAGAACAGCCTCTTCTCAGGCCCGTTCTGGTCCAGTCACCAGATCAACGGCCTCGGCCCTGCTTGGGAAATGTTCTTTCTACAGCTCTTTTAGCCTCCATAGGACCATACGTTTTGGCCTGAAGACTCTAACTCCGAGGGCCAGAAAGCTTACCTCTCTGTCCATGTTCCTTCTGCTGCCACTGCTTCTCCACACTTCTCTGCCATCTCTCACTCTCCACGGCATCACAGCTTTCTGGTTCCTGGATTGAGAAGGTTCAACATGTAAAGATCTTAGAATACAAAGGACATGCTCTACTCCTGGCTTTTCTTCCTTAATGGTGGTGAGATCCCCTGTTCTTGCTTCTAGGATGGCAAAACCAAGTTTTGGTTAGAATTCCATACATCCTATTTGCATGGCCCCGCATAATCATTTGGTAGAAGTTGCAAAGACTATGGATAAAAGAGCCATTTCAAATGAATCACTGCACCACACTTTTCCAACGAGAAATCAATATACTTGTATATGCTTTTTGCCTTATCATTCTTACATTTGAAAAGTCATAGAACGGAGATATTTTTCCCGAGTCATTGTCATAACATGCTAAGTAGTGGAAATCCCAGATAGCATTTGTGGTATATAGTTAACTTTGCTTTATGAGCTTGATTTTTTCTAGAAACCTTTCTCTACTGTCTAAATTTTGTGCTACCCAGTTTCCATGGCAACATGTTTGTTCCCATGGAGAAACTAAGCTGAACACTCAAACAGAGGTGAATTGAAGGTATAAAACTTCACTCATTGGACTAAAGAGAAAATTAAGGGCAAAAATACATACAAGTTTCAAGTTCTAGGGCAAAACTAAGAAACAACTTTTCATTGCTTTTAAACTGCTAGGGAGAAAATAATTCTTGGTGTCATTAATAGCATCTATAAACATATTTTTCCCAAAAAATAATGTTTAAAGTATTGCACAAAGAGGCTGTTCAGTGGTGATTTTATGGTTTATTTTTTAATTTTTTTATCAACTTGGCTCTTTTAGTAGCAATTTGTATGTACATAATTTTAGTATTCTCAGGACATTGTCTAACTTTAAGTCAACCTTGATTTAGAAAAAAAGAAAAATAATGATTTGGATGTTTCTTCATTTTTTTTTTTTAATAAAAGGAGCTTCTTTTTCTGTCTTTATTGTCAGGAATTTTCCTAGCCTATCTTTTTCCAGATTTTGCTATTTGAAAAGACCTTACAAATAGGTGTGAATGCAGCTGCTTTAGTGTAATATGAAGAGGAGTTGCTAGACTTAGTTAAGGTTGGCACTTCTATGCCAAATTCCTAACCTTGATACAGCTAGACTTTGAATAATACCAGTAAAATAATTCACATCCATTTGCAAGCTCCATTCAAGTGGCATAAACTCCACTTATAAAAGACAAAAGCAGAATCACTTGGCTCCAGTTGGTCTTAGCCTCCGTCCCTCTTTCCTGTCTACTTTTTTTCCCTCCCAATGTATCCTGTCTAGACACTTCTCCTTCTCCATTTGCATCCTACTTCTTTGTTTGTTGGTCCTGTGTGTGTGTGTGTGTGTGTGTGTGTGTGTGCTTGTTGTTTTCTCCTTAAGCCCTATCCTAATGTCTTCCTTTCCCAGCGCTATGCTGTCACTGCTTTCATGACTTCAGTAGTTTCCTCTCATTTTCCATCAATCCTTAATTTTTTTCTCCTTTTTCATATTATCCTTATTTTCAGTGTCCTTCTATTCCTTGACTATTTTTCATTCTTGCCACTTTTTCTTATTCTTCTGCTCCCTCTTCCCCCCTTGAAAATAGTGTATTTTGTTTCTTTTTGTTATTATTCATTCTTTCTGGAAGTCTCCCTGATTTCTCTTTCTATGTATTAGTGTTTTCCTATGCTTAAATCCCAATCCCACTGACCTATTTCTAAAAGATAGAAATGTAAGCAATTTTAGATTTTAAAGTTATATAATAAAAAAGAGAAGAAAACATAATCTTAGAAAAGAGGAGATTGTTATTATTTTTCAAACAAATCTCTGCCTCCTTTGTAGGTTACAAGGAATCAAAATAGTGAGATCTACCCTATTCTATATTTGTCTTGATCAGACACTGTTGACTCTCATGAGGTAGAGAAGATCAGGGCTCAGGGCTCTGAAATAGGTAAGCACAGCAAGCTGAGCTGCCAGCTCTTAAGATAAAATACCTTTTGCCCTTCTGTGGCAGACTAACAGGCAGTGGAAAAAAGGCCGATCCAGGATTACTTATAGTTTTGAATTAATAGTGAAAAGGAAATAAGACACAAAGATATTCTCTTAATAAGTTCTATATTCATTTTATATTGGTTATTCCACTTGGAAAATATGTTTTAGAATACATTTTTTCTGCTTTAGCAATTGTATATTTCTTTTTTCTTAATGTATTTTTACATCATTTTCAACTGTATACACAAGCAGATAGCAAGTAAAGGTAAATGAATCTCTCAGGCTGAAAAACATGGCTTTACTCTAATGAGAAATACCAGGGAGATTGAAAAAGTTTGTGGGAAAATTCCATCCTCTTTTAATTATAATTTTCCACAATTTTTTGAAGACCTTTACATATCACAATATTTGAATTCTTCATGACTACATATAAAATTATATGTCAATATTCAAATATATAATAAATATTAATAAATTCATTATAATAGTGCCATATACTTTGTTTATGATTCTGTGAAACTTATTTTAAATTACACATTCTAGTCACCTAAAAGTCATGTTCAATAACTGTTTTAGAATTTCTGACTCTTCAGTCTTTTAAATCTATGGGGGTGGGTGGGGGTGGGGGGCAGTATATTGGGTGCCCCATAACATCTACTGATTGTTTATTACTCAGGGCCTGGTAAGTAATATTCATCACCATAATTAAGATAGTTTGCTAATTTTCTATTCAGCATATTTTATCTTGCGTAAAAACTGCAGGTCATGAACAATATATATTAGTGGAGTGAATAAGGCATCACCATCATATAAAATTTTACAGAGAAATTTTATACAACCTGTTTTCTTTATTCTGGAAGAATTATAGATGAGGATTCTGATATACACCACTCCAACGAGCATCGTCTTTTACCTGAATATATGTGGGCCCCACAGACAGTTGGTCTTTTACATCATTTCATATGCATGTGAAAAGGAAGAAGATGAATCAATACATTTTAATTATGGTATTGGCAGAAGACATTGAGTGACTGCCAGAGAGCAAATCCTCCCTAGGAGAAAGGATGCTCCTCAGAAGTGAGGATAGCAAGTCTTTGACTCACTCATTGTGGACATGTCATCAAGAAAGATCAGTCCCTAGAAAAGAACACTGTGCTTCATAGAAAGTCAATGAAAACCAGGGAAACCGCCAATGACATGGTTGAAACACACAACAGCCACAACAATGAATTTAGCTATACCAATGATCATGAAGACAGGACAAGATTGGGCATGAAAGTTTCTGGAACACATAAGGTCACCAGCAGTCAGAGCTGAGTAGTTGGCACAACAGCAAAGCAGGCCATTCAGGAAGTGGGTCCATTCAGGAGCTCCCACAATTCCATGCGTTTACTCATCAGATGAGCACAGTCTTTGCCCTGATAACTTTGCTTGGGTTTGCTCTCTGAAAATTAGGAAATGTGATGGCTTTAGAGTTGAGAAGAAACAGAGACCATCTGGGCCTCCTATCTCATTTGACAGCGATGGAATACACTGTCCAGAGAAATGATGCATCCTGGCCTCAATTTTATCATCGGATATCACATTAGAGTTAGGATTTGCGTCAGCTCTCTAATTCGTATCTTCAGTAATATACTTTTGAAGATAGTCATGGTTTCGTACATATCTACTGCATAAATTCCATAGGCACAACTTTCTAAGTTCTTAACCATACTTCTAGGAAATATTGTTTGCAAACTGCCAGAAAACTGATGCAGTTTCTGGGCATTTCTCTTTGTGCAGCTTGCTGTATAACCCTGTAACATACTAAATGTGTGTGTGTGTGTGTATGTGTGTGTGTTGGGGGGTGGTGTTAGTGGCATAACTATATTCATTAACTAAGTAGTAGAAAATATTTTCTATAAAAGGAACTGCTCAATACTACAGTGTCATATATATTACTACAGGGTAATTTTGGAATACTTAAATAACAGAAATAGAGTTTCTTAAGAATTAAGATGGTTTTTTCCATTGATGTAATAGGACACTTCACTCATCTTCCTTAAGCTTTTTAAAAAATTTTATTAATATCAACCCACACTCTTTTCCTTTTGTCCTTTCTGTGACTCTGTAGACATATGTGGTTAGAGTAGTTTAGTGTGGTGTTGTTCTCGTGCCATTCTAGAAAAGTTGTTGGCCCATGGTACCAAGTCTGTATCATACTTGCTTTCTCTTCTCCATGGGTGTTAGGCTGCTGGTGGTAGGTACTCTGGAATTGGTTCTGACCCATAGCAACCTGATGTACCACAGAGGGTAACACTGCCAGGTCTTATGCCATCTTCGCCGTTTGTTTTACATTTGAGCCCATTGTTGCAGCTACTGTTTCAATCCCTCTTGTTGAGGGTCTTCCTCCTTTTTTTCTTCATCATGCCCACATTAAAAAAACACACAAATATTTCCATGGACCGATTCTGAGGTCCTCAGATAGCAGATGCTGGATTAGTGCACTTTAAATAAGCAAAAATTGAATCAGAGACAACTGCATCATGGAAGTTCTAATCAAGTTTTGAAGCAAAATTTTAAACTTAACCCATTTTTCCAAAAGTATATCATGCATATGAATGTTAACAGAATTAATCATGATTGGGAGAATTTTAAAATGAAAATTATAATAATACAATATCTAATAGCAATGCTTAACAAATATTTTTTCCTCTAGTACATTAGTATATACTGATGAAAAGAAAAAGCAGGAAGGGACAAAATGCATGTGATGACAAAATCATGATGCCTATTTTTAAGTACTTTCTATTTCCCCTTTGTTCTAGAACTGAAAGGGGCGGTTGGTGAATTTGATCTTAACTTTACTTGGGAGAGCAGTGAAAGAAGGGAGGAAGCGTGTCCTCTCTGAGCAGCCGTAGCGTCTGCAGATGCGGTGAGAATGAATTAGATAATTGATTGTTTCTCTGAGGCCTGTGTCTATTTTGAGTGGGGTTCAGTTGCACAATGAGTATTTGGACAGCTCTGACATCTTTATTGCACTCTACGAGTTCTTATGTTTAAAGATAATTTCGTTGATGATCAAAATAATCATTTCAACGCTAATTGGAATTAATCCCTTAATATCTATAAATTCATTTTCACAGATCTGGTTTTCTAATTTGTGGCTAAGGAACCCATTGTTTTACAAAACTTGATTTGATTGATGATTAGATAATATTTAACATTTAAGTCTGTTTCTTTCGGGGACTGATTTTGTTTTGTTTTTATAATGTTTAACATTTCAATCTGTTTCTTTGGGGGGGCTAATATTTGCTTTGCACTGAATTGTAGTTTTAATAATCTGCTTAACATGATCACTTTTGAATAAAAATCTTAAATTCTTATAGAAGCTGACTAAAGCATCCGTAAGCATAGCTCTTGGTCGCCACCTAAAGGTTTCTTTCTTGTTTGATTCTATTGTGAGACCTACTGTGTATTCCTTTTGTAACAAAGTCGTTGCATCTGCTCCTATGCTTCTCCATAAGCGCAGGCTGAAGAAAGCCGTTGCTGCTGGCAGCATGATTTTCTATCTTCCTGGTCATCTGCATTTACAGCTGATACAATTAAACTTGCTTCTGAATCAAAAGAAAATGTAAACAGTAAATGAATAAACAATTTAACCTAGGTCTTCTAAGTGGTCCGAGGAGGGTCATTTATTCAAGAAACACTTAGTACGTCCTTCCTGTGTTCCAAGCCCTCACAACCACGTCCACATAGGAAAGAGCAATGCAGTACTTAAGTCACAGTCTCTGACTTCAGTCAGGAAGCACTCTCCCGTTCCCGGGAAGTATGAAAAGGGTTTCCCTTTTGTCGGAGTGTAAGCTTGGAAAAGCCCGAACAAAAATAAATGTTTCTTATTGCCGACTTTGCAAGGGACATCGAGCCAAACCCAGGCTTATTGGACCACTACTGGGTGCAATGTGTGTGCTACGTTCTTCAAGTTATATAGATAGAGCACATAGTTACATATTTAGAAATTTTAGTTACAGAATGTTGGTAACATGTGCAATCTCTTGATTATGTCTCAGGGTAAATGGGACCTCAGAATTAATTATTTCCTCCTTCACAGCCAATTCTTACTACTTACGTTTTTCTTTCTAAGAAACACTAGAGAGAGTCAAGGCTCGGATTTCCACTCTCCTGCTGAAATTCTGACAAAGCCATATTTGGAACATTGAACCAGTGCCATCTGTGATATCATAGTGAAAAAATAGGAGTTTTACGAACTTCTCATCTCAAAATCTGTTTCAATAGATCACTCAAAAATCATACAAATCCTTGTCAAGGATGCTGACTCTGCTTTACTAGGACATGTACTTGATTTAATAGGATTTATGTTTTTAAATCGTGATTTATTCATAGACGGCTATTTATTTTAGTAATTAGTTACAAAATTATATTAGATACTTACTCTGTAGCCAGACATCTACCATTATCTATTCAGAAGAGCAGATGTGGTCTTTGCCCCAAGGGGCTTTCAAGAGAATAAGAAAATTAATCAAAATATGCAATAGAGAATTGTACATGTTACCAATACATTTAACCGTGTATTATGACAGAAAATGTTGTTGGACAGAGACCTGCCCTGAATAGGGTAGTCAAAACAGACCTTTATTTGAGGGGGCAATATTTAAATTGAGAGCTTAAACTAAGGAATTGGCCCTGCCAAGAATGGAGAGAAAGAGGAATAGGCCAAAATCCTCAAAGGAGGTCAAGGAACTAGAGCAGGCTAATAGGGAAAATCACACGCAGCACGAGGGCACCAAATCATGCAAGGCTTCAAAAGCCAGGTCAAGTACTTTGCGTTTTATTGAAAGTAGGGTGAAGAGTCACAGTTAGGTTAAAGGAGCAGTAAGTTGATTTGAAAACTGCATGAGAAATGAATGGAAGGCAGCCCAGGGAAGGGAGGGACATAGGATCTACTGCAGAAAACAAACGAGAAAGCAAAAGGTGACCAGGACAAGGGGAGTGACAATGAAGGCAAAGAGAATTGGATGCTTTTGAGATGAATCTTACACCCCGTAGAACTTGGTGCTCAATCAGATGACTGGGTTTTGCCCTTTCTTCCCAGGTTGCTGGGATCTCATGCCTTTAAAATGTTATACAGTTCTCGGTATCTGGATAAGTGTTCAAGCCACAACTGAACTTTAAATTAGGTAAAAGAATTTAATATTTTAAAATCTTAGTAGAATAGTCATGTGCACACCAATAAGGAGCACTTATGATCTAGATTCCCCTGCCAGTGAGATAATTTACAAAAAAATAATGTTCTAGATAACAGAAGTTTGTCTATTAAAAGCACCATAGGGATTTTTTGTTTGTTTGTTTGTTTTTTAAACCACTTTGAAGAATTATTTTCTAAATTCATTAACTACGTTCTTGGTCTCTTAAATGAAACATGCCTAAAATAAATTACACTTTTCAAGAACGCAGGCTTACCATGATCTAAAGCAGCTGTTGGGTCACTGTGATATAGAAGTAACGAGAAAATCATGGGATATGAAAGTGGTTTTCCTCTACTCTGAAATTCTTTTACACTCCCTGCTCTCAGCTATGTCCAGCTCTCATTGTGCTTGTCTGTAACCACCCAGGACTGAACCATTCGCCCCTTTTCTCCCTTTGGCCGTAAGCTGGGGACACTTCTATGAGACTTTCACGGAAGTTAGTCACGTATTATATTCTCACTGCTGGGTGGGGGGGTGGGGTCTTTGCTACATGCTGTTCCCACAAGCACATTTTAAGCCATAGAACTCCTCAGGACAACAACTTCAAGTCAGGGCAATATTGCTATTCCAGCATTTTATTTCGCACATTTTAATGAACTTTCTTGAAAATGGAATTCACATTACTATAAGCATTATCATTTTAATGCTTAACAAAGCATCCTTCTTTGTGATACAACTTCAATTGCATCATTATAAATGTTGAATTTCATTTGATACCTAAGTAGAGTTCTTAACTGAAACAAAAACATATAAAATGTGTCCATAAAAGTTGACTTAAAATCCCAAATTGTCTT
Organism: Echinops telfairi; assembly: GCF_000313985.2. NCBI lineage: Eukaryota > Metazoa > Chordata > Mammalia > Afrosoricida > Tenrecidae > Echinops > Echinops telfairi. The sequence goes on from NW_022103920.1 coordinate 77,283,142, forward strand.
GAGCTAGACTAAATTGTTATCTCTCTCCTTTTTCTTTCTCATCATTTTGACATAGCTTGAAAATAAAACAAATCAAAGGGATAGAATAATACCACAATATATAACACCACTTTCAAAGTGTTTTTTTGACAAGTGACATATGCATATTACAAACCCAAAGTCAGTGTTTGAATATCGCTCTTCAAAGCAGCTATTTTCCTCAAAACCCTCTCTGCATCAACATCTAGTTTCTTGGAAGAAATGTATAAATATGTGACAGAAATGTGTAACGATTAAAACATTGGTATAAACGAAGAGCATGCTTCGCTTGCACAAGAGCTTACTGAAACAGTAGACAACAGATGCCCATGCCTAACCCGCTAAGTCAGAATTCCTGAAAGAGAGACCTCCAAATGGGCATTTGAAACAAGTATTCCCCGGCAGATTATACAGAGGGTCCTTAGAACAATCTTTAGATGGTCCTGTCATAGACCCTAGGTAAGGAACTCCAAGAGTTCCGTCCTTTTCAATTCTGTGGTAGAATGCATTTCCCAAAAATGGCCGCGTCAACATAAACCGTTCCATACACTCTTGCTACAAGATGACACTTTTGTTGTCTTAGGGGCCATGGAGTCAGTTCTGACCCATAGCAACACGGCTATGCACAAAAGAGTAAAACACTGCCTGGTTCTGTACCACCCTCATAATTGTCCCTGTGCTTGAGCCCATTGTTGAAACCATGATGTCAATCCATCTCCTTGCTCTTCCTCTTTGTTGCCGCCCCTCTGCTTTACCAAACATGATGTCCTTCTCCAGGGACTGGTCTCTCCTTACAACATGGCCAAAATATGTAAAACAGTCTCGCCACCCTTGTTTCTAATGAGCACTCTGGCTGACTTCTTCCAAAACAGAGTGGTTTGTCCTTTTAACAGCCCATAATATTTTCAGTTCTCTTCTCCAGCACCACCCTTCAAATGCACTGATTCTTGTTACTTCTTCCTCATTCAATGTCCAGTCTTCACATGCATATGAGGCCATTGAAAATACCATGGTTCGGGTCAGGTTCACCTTCGTCCTCAAAGTAACATCTTTGATTTTCAATACTCCTAGGAGGTCTTGTGCACCAGATTTACACAGTGCAAGCTGCCTTTTAATCTCTTGACTGTTGCTCCATGAGTATTGACTGTGGATCCAAGCAAGGTAAAACTCCTTGTCAACTTCAAACTCCTCTCTATTTACCATGATGTTACCTTTTGGTCCAGCTGGGAAGATATTGGTCTTCTTCACATAGAGATGTAATTCATACTGAAGGCTTCAATCCTTCATCGTCATCAGCAAGTGCTTCAAGGCTTCCTCACTCTCAGAAAACAACTGAGAGATGGGGCATGTGTTCCTTCTCCTTAACTCTGTATAGACTTTTGACTACAGATAAACTAATGCTATGTGACTTCTAAGAGTAGTTTATAAAATGCAAGAAAGTTTCCACCTGATTTCCTAGGGCTGTTCCCCATTGGAACCCAGCCATCACTCTGTGAGAAAGCCAAGAATCTAGGAAGAAAGGCCACATGTAGGCCTTTCAGCCATAGCTCAACACCAGACATGTAAGTGAGCAAGTCTCTACTATCTAGACAACTCTTCCTCAGTCCCACTTTTGAGTCTACTTCAGAAGAGAAATGACAAAGTATCTCACCAAGTCTTGGTTGAATTTCATATTGTGAATAAAATTAAGACCATCACCAAGGTTTACAGTGGTTTTTATATGCAGCCATAGATAGCCAGAACAAATTCCCCAAACTTTTGTGCCTTCTTCAGATGAAATGTAAGGCCCCAGATAAACCTTCATGCATTCCAAATTGACCATAAAGTGTTCTATTCTAGCCAACCAGATCCACCCTCAGACCCACCTATCGTATTCTTCTTTCGTTACTTGTCTGGATTTTTCGACTTTGTTCCCCAGGGTAAATTTGGCAATGTCTGGAGATATTTAATGGTTGCTGCAAGGAGAAAGAGCATCTGATACCAGGTAGAAGTAAGGAAGATGGTGAAACATCCTACAATGCGCCCACAGTAGGCTAACACTCACAGGGGAGAATTAGCAAGCTAACTCAGTGCTGAGGTTGAGCAACAGGTCTAGATCTGATCCTCAGCAGGAAGGGCCTCATTTCTATCCATTATTCCTTCAAGTCAGGAACCTGGGCCCAGTCTGTTGTAGTGCGACTGCTCCCCCAATAAGACCAACCCTACTGAGTAGATGGTCCATTAATTCCCGAGAAGGCTACGAAAAAATCAGTATTGTTAGAATTTTACCTATGATACAGCATGATAAACAAGGTAATTTATCAAACTTACACAGATCGAGAGAATGACAAAAGTTACTGTGAGGATGCGTTTTTGCTGCGCTTCATCCAAGTCTAAACAGGATGGACCCAAAACACCCCACTGTTGCTCTTCATTTCACCTCAAAGCAAATAACTCCACAGACCAGGTTCCTGAAGTAGGCCTTACCTTGCCCCACACACGGCTGTTAGGTGAATGCAGATAAAAGCTTGCTCATTTAAGACAAAAATTACCTGGGTAGAGAAGGGAAGAATGTGAAGTAGTCTATTATTATAATAATTCTCTCAGAAAATATGTTATTTCACCCCTTCATAACAGTGAACTCTTCAGAAAGTGTTCCTTTTAGATTACATTTGTGATAAGACAGAAAGCAAAACTATAGTTTTTCCTTTAAAATTTTATTTGTTCAAGGAAAATACCAATTTAGGTTAAAAATGACTCAATAATTATTTAGTTGAAATATTTCTATTCTACACTCTTGTTCACTAAATTTAAACTGAGAAAAAATAGTATCTTCCATATGTTCACTATGAACTTGAATATTCAGAATCATTTCAAGTACTAAATGTACATAGTCCATAGCTGCTATAAGATTATGATTAAGCACCTGAATTCTTGAATAAGGTTGCCTAGGCTTAAATGCTTTGAGGAATTAGGTGAGACTGACCAACCTATGGAATTTTCAATTACCTCATGTAAATGTGAAATCTGGGGGGTGGGGCACCAAAGAATTTTGAATTATGGTGTTAACAAAAATGTATTTGAATTATGGTGTTAACAAAAATGTATTTGAATTATGGTGTTAACAAAAATGTACATAGACTGCTAAAAGAATGAACAAAGCTTGTCTTAGAAGAAATACAATCAAAATGCTCCTTAAAAGTCATGATGCCCGGCTATCAAAAGATATAGTGTCTGGGGTCTTAAAAGCTTGAAGGTAAACAAGCGGCCATCTAGCTCAGAAGCAACAAAGCCCACAT
>NW_022103920.1:77288903-77308008 GCF_000313985.2 Echinops telfairi
GATGTACACTGGTACAGATAGGAACTGGAAATACAGGGAATCCAGGGTGGATGATCCCTACAGGACCAGTGGTGTGAGTGGCGATACTGGGAGGGTAGAGGGAGAGTGGGCTGGAAAGAGGGAACGGATTATATGTGACCGCCTCCCTGGGGGACGGACAACAGAAAAGTGGGTGAAGGGAGACTTTCATCTTCTTTGGATGCTTTCTGTGTCATCAATATTTTGTTACAGGATATTGTAACTCGAGGCTTGAATGTTTCTTCATTCCTTTCAGCTTGAGAAATGCTGATCCTATCCTTCCCTTTGGCTTTCTAACTACAGGTCTTTGCATAGTTCATAGACTACGGTATGTTCTCCAGTCGCCCTTTGGAATTCTTTGTTCAGCTCTTTTTCCTCATCATTTCCTCTATTTGCAAGTTTCAGAGGATCTTAGGACATCCATTTTGATCTTTCTTTTTTTCCTTTATTATTTTTTAAATTACATTTTGCTTTGCTCATGTGTCATATTCTTGACAACATCACACCACTTGTCTGGTCTTTGTTCATTAATGATATTTGTTCATCAAATCTATTCTTGATATGGTCTCTAAATTCGGCTGGGCTAGACTCAAAGTCATACTTTGGCTCTCATAGACTCGTTTTCCTTTTCTCCAGCTTCAATTTGAATAACTTGAGCAATTGGGTGTTGCATTTGGTCCGGCCTTGATCTGAAAAATGATAATGAGGTACTCCAATGTTTTCAGAAGTAGATTGCCAAATCTTCATTTCTGATCAGTCTTTGTCTGGAAGCTCTGCTGAAATGTGTCCACCATGAGTAAGCCTTCTGGCATGTGAAATGCCAATGGCATAACTTCAACAATCAGATCAACACGCAAGCCTCCAAAGTCTCCAAAAATGACAGAAACTGGTGGCAATTATACTGACAAGTAAATTATACTATAGACATTACTTTTGTTAAATATCAAACAAAACTTTACATACTGATCATATGAAAATAGTAATTATGGCAGTATAGTAAGGGGTACCAAAAAAAACTCGGTATATTTTTTCAAAGCCATGTATTTTAAGTTTTTTTACAAACAACCATGCCACCTTCAAAGCACTCTCCATTACACTTAATACATTTGTCAGACCTGTGATTCCACCCTTGGAAACATTGTTCAAGCTCATCTGTTTGGATGGTTGACAGCACCTCCCTCATTTCTTCTACACCTCTTTTACATATGTCAAATGCGCTGTCCTTTCGTGGCCCTCTTCATTTACAGAAACAAAATGAAGTCCCATGGGACTCACCCAAGTGAGTCAGGTGTGTGGGGCAAGAGAGGCATGCTGGGTTTTTTGCCAAAACCTGGCGCACTGAGATGTCTGTATGAGCAGGTGCATTGCCATGGTAGCAAACCAGTCCCCCATCTGTCACAAATTAGGTTTCTTTTGTCACATACTGTTATGCAATCTTTTCGGAATCTCTAAACAGAGAGCTTGATTGAGTGTATGACCTAGTGGAACAATATCCAAAAGCACTATAACCCTCACATTAAAAAAAGAGCATTGTCTTGATTTTTTATTTCACTTGATGAGCCTTTTGGAGGGATTAGTTGACGATGGCATCTTCCACTGGCTTGATTGATGTTGATTTCCGGGTCCTAAGAATGAATGTACAATGTCTCCTTACCAGTAATGACCTTGGAAAAAAAGTCTGGGTCACTTCGGAGCTGTTCTTTCAAAGCAGGGCATGTTTCCAGTCAACACTCTTTTTTGCTGGTCAGTCAGCACCTGAGGCATGAATTTTGCAGTGACCCTTCTAATTCCCAAATCGTCTGTTAAAATTCACTGAGCCGAGCTCCAAGATAGTCCAGATAACCTCCCATCTCTTCACTGTTCTGTCATTGGTAATTGAAAACAAGTGCATGAATTTTCTTGACCTTTTCGTCCCTTTGGGAAGTTGACAGACATCCAGAACAAGGTTTGTCATCAATTGACATTTAACCTTTTTTTGAAACAAGAAAACTATTCATACACTTGAGTTTTTCCCATAGTGCAGTCCTTGTAAGCTGTGTTCAACATCACAACAGTTTCTGTGGCATTTTTTCCTGAGCAGGAAACAAAACTCACAGCTGCACATTGTTTTCTTAAATCAGCAGTCACAAAAAAAACAAGTTTGAGAGAACAGTGACTTCATGGGTCTAATCCAGTGGGGAACATACACATTGTTTTCTTAAATCAGCAGTCACACAAAAAAACAAGTTTGAGAGAACAGTGACTTCATGCGTCTAATCCAGTGGGGAACAACATAAAAGCGTTGGTTGCTTTTTTGGAAGTCCCTTCTGTTAGAAATATTTCTGCTTTATTGGTGTCTATTGTGGTAGTCACCTAATCTGGTGTCTATTTAAGGATTAAGAGTGTAGGGGTGGAGTCTAGGCTGTCAATCTGGAGATAGCCAATGAGACTTCTGTGGGCATGGTCTCCTGAGAATTCTGGGAAATCTGGTACTTCCTCCTTGGAGGTGGAAGACACCCCTCTCTCTCTCTGCTACTCCCTGGGAGACATTGCAGAAGATAAGCCACATGGATGCAACCAGACTTCTGAAGCCGGAGAAGCCACAGAGAGACCCCTGCCATTTCTGAGATGCTTACAATGCCACTGTATCCAAAGACTTTCCACTCACTGACTTGTGATTGTCCTGCATTCGGCATCATTGCATGTGTTTCATGAGTCTGAAGAGGACTTTATGGATTGGTATAGGGCATATGGGCTAATATCAGACTTATGGACTTAATCTGGACTGGGCTGGGATGTTTTCTTAATGTACCATTGCTCTTGTATATAAACCTCTTCCTTATAAACGTGTGTGTCCATGGATTTGTTTCTCTAGTCTACGCAGACTAACACATTTAACAATTAGGCTATACTCTCTTGTTTTGTCTGACTCTCTGAACATCTCATGTCAGTCTTCAGTTGCAGTCTCTCCCAGATTTATTTGGTCTTAATCCTTCCACACTTTCTCCCATGGACTGACCATGACTTTATGTGCCATCTAACATGTTCTTATTCTTAAATCTGTAAAACCACATTTCTTATTTGAGCTCCATATCCTATACCCACTGCCTTCTTGACATCATTGTCTGACCTTCATGCAGGCCATTTCTTCCCCATTATCAGTGAAGTCACTTTACTTCCCAAGGAGCTCTTACATCTATGACCAGCTCTATCTCACCAAATACCACTATTTTATTACAGGTTATTATAACCTCTCACCTAACATTTCTCCAATCTCATCTTCTCAGTTTGTTCCTCACAGCAGCACCAGTATGAAATAGCCAACATGTCAATATGATCAAACAATTGGTTACTCAAAACCTCTCAATGCATCCTTATTGTCTGCAGGAGAACATCTAAGCTCCCTGGCCAAAAGACAGACTTCTCTGTGTTTATCTCTGTGCATTTCTCTACTCAAATCCTTGACCACTTGATTACACAATTAAACTCTGAGTCATTATAATATATTATACCTCTAAGCTCATGCCCATTGCCCTCCTTTCTCTGCATGATCTCAATATCTATTCCTTTGAGAGTCCTTGGGTGGTACAAATGTTTAAGCACACAACTACTGGCCAAAAATTCGGTGTTTTGAATCAAACCAGAAGTACTTTGGAAAACAGGCCTAGTGATCCACTTCCCAAAGGTCACAGCTTTGAAAACCCTATGACTCAGTCCCACTCTGCACACATGGGGTCACTGTGAGTCGGAGTCGACACCGTGGCAACTGACAACAAATATTCAGTTCTTATTCATTCTCCAAAACCCTGTCCAGGCTTTCTCATGTAAAAGCTCCCCTTACTGCACATTATGTTTCAAACACATTGCTATGTTGTTCATAGCATCCTGTATTATTTAGTTTTTAAATGAATATCTCCCTCAGCATACCATGAAGGCTTAGGACATGAGAAGTTGTGTCTTATTCATTATTGCATTCTGACACCTAGGCAGGGAATGGTTACATACACCAGAGCTCCATGCATGTTTGTTGAATTTTTAATAAGAATATTAAGTAGTTCATAAAATAAGAATATAAATCAATTCACTAAGGATTCAGATTGGTATACAAGACCTAAGCATAGGAACTTAAGTTAATATTGCATGTAGTTAAAATCTTCTAATTTCAGTTTTTAAAATTTTCATTCATACTCAGCTTTTACCTCTGACCCTCCTCCTACCCCGCCCTCACTTTTGTGCTACCCATAATCTTCTTAACATATAATTAAAGCACTCCGGCTAGTTTAAGGTCTCAAGATAATTCAATTTTCATATCTATATTACTTTTAAATGCATAAGAAGTGATACTTGTTTAGAGCATCATAATTTTAGGCAATCTTTACCACTCTATGTTTCAAAACTTTTCATCACCCCAAACAGATACTTTATAGCCCTTCAGCACTAATTTCTCTGTGCCTTCTGCCCGCATATTCGGGTTGCCTCTCATCTCCTCTCTATGGTTTTCTCTATTCAAGAGATTTCATGTTAATGGTATGACATCTGTCCTTCTGCATCTTTCTATGTGGTGTATTTCACGTAACATAATATCCCCAAGCTACATCAACATTTTGTGGTTGAATAATATTCCATTGTGCTCGTAGATCACATTTTATTTTTCCATTCATCTGTTGATGTGCACTTGGGCTTTTTCTATGTCTTGGCTCTTTGAATGCTGCTGCTGTGACCCTTGGTGTGCAAGTACCTGCTTGGTCCTCTGCTTTCAAGTCTTTGAGGAGTCTGTGCAGAGAGTGGAATTGTGTGCTAATGTAGCATTTTGAGGAACTAATTGTGTCCCACAGCAGCTACAGCACCTCATATTCCTATTTACAGTGTATAACGATTCCAGTTTCTTCATGTCCTTACCAATTTTTGTTATTTTCCATGTGGTTGTTTTTCTTTTTTGAATGGCCATGATGATCAAGTTTTTAGAGAACGTCTTGTGTTATCTTTAAAAGGTTGTAAATCCTCGAACACTGCTTTGTCTTAAGCATCTAATTTCTAGTTACCAGAAATTATTTTTCAAATGTTTTAACACAAAATGTGTGTGCATTCTAATATTTCTGTGCACCTTCTATCCTAGGGTCCAAGATAATTGAGAGAAAACTAAAATTTTGGAATAATTTTCCAATCTCTGGCTTCCAGTCAAAGGAAGATTGGGGGAAAAATAAACTTCTGAATGCTGTTTCTCCCCAATTCTATAGCAGTGTATTCTAAACATGTATGTTTCTTTACATTCTTCAAGGTCCCATTTTCTTGTGATTTTCTAATATTCTAGAGAGTAGTTTTTAATGACTCCTTAGAAATGTTGGGCCTCCTATCTTAGTAAACACTCGGTAAATCACAAAACCTGGTGATGCCCAAGTTTTCTGGGACGCCTTCTCTTGAACATCTTTCCAATATTGCCTGCAGGGCCCCTGGTGGAACAAGATAGTATTACATAGGTCCAGAACCCCAAACCAACTTGGCAAGAACAAGGACCGAAGGGTTGTTTCAAAAGAAATTGGAATGGTCAATAATGACCATCAAGAAGCTATTGCTAGGCAAGATCACAAAACTGAAAACCCGAACTCCTGGCCTTCATGTCAATACTGACTCACAGCGACCCTACAGGACAGGGAAGACATATCTCAGAGATTGTAAATTCAGAGCTGTTATTGGAACAGCCTTCAGTGAGGTTTAGTCCCTGGCACAAATTGCCATTGCTCACTCGGGCGAGTCAATAATTCAATAAATAACATCTTCAGAACATTATTTTTCAGATTTTTTTTGAAATATCACTTATCAAAGCACATCACTTATCAGTCTCATAAAACTGCAGTAGGGATAATATATTTCAGAGGATTCAAAATCTGTTGAGCATCCAGGAAAAAGGAGCTGTCAAAAGACGCAAACATTTTTATTTCCATGAAAGTAAATCTAATTTAATGGGAGAAAAGCTGTGCTTTTTCTAAGCTACTTCCTGTAGGCCAAATAAGATAGTGCAAGAAGTACGTTGGGAGAGTGACATAGTCCAGGGCATCAAAAAGATAAAAGTGGCTGTCACTGTTGGGTAAAAGTCATGAGGGAGAAATTGTCAGTGGTTTTACACGTGCCACCTTCCACATGTCGTAATGCAGTTTCTGTTACATTGAGATAAGCTGTCGAGTTGATTCTAAGAATAGACAACATCAGAAGCTTGGTGTGCCTGACACTTTGTCTGTGAGTCACCAAGGCAGGGCTCACAAAGTGAAATGGCTCTCAGACCCGAGCATGATAACATGCATGAGTAAACCAGGTCGGGATTTAAAAACAAAAGACCAATAAGACACAATGCACAGTGGTGAGGACCTCTCAGGACGACAACGGAGAGCAGTGAGACTAGGGTAAAGGTCCTTCTTGAGCTGCGGCAAAGTGGGCAGCAGGTACCCAGTCCAGATCACTGCCTTGCAGAAATGCAGGCCCAGTTTTGTCCAACATTCTAAGAATCAGGAGAAGCTAGAAATAAAGATTTTTAGAAAATCCCTTGATTCTGAAAATTGGGCAAAATGTACAACATCCCTGTAAACTAACTTGTGGGCTACTCCTGTGCAGACCAAACGAAACCAATTTATGTGTTGGTCCACAGGCCCTGATTTGCTATTCTTCCACAAATGCCAACATTTGCCACGTGGTTCTAAGGCGGGTGAACTGTGCCATGACCTTCTTGCTCCTGTCTACTCCTCCACTTTCTCCCTTTGCATTCGATTCTGAGCCTTCAATTGCTCAGTCAATCATAAAGATTCAGAAAGTCCAAGGAAATAATTAAGATTATATTTTAGTGGTAAGGGATCTTCGGCCACAGAGAGTCAATCATTAGCAAATGTGTGAAATGTAGACTAATTGTTATGGTTTCCTTATACGATATTGTCCAAAAATTATGGGACACCATTTTCTAGACAGATTATGCCTGTCTCACTAAAACCAATCTTCTTCCTCTTGGCCATGTAATCTTTAAGGCTAAATGTTTTCCCTCTGTCTTTCCAGAGCTCTCTTACCACCCTCTTGGTTCAGGGAGTTGGTCAGTCTAGACATTATTAATTATCTGTTTTGTCTTTGGATTTCCATTGGATTTGACCCATCTAGGGTACTAGCAGGAGTTTGGAGGGTGGAAAGAAATGTTTAAGTTGCAATTGGGGCATTTATTTGCCATGGGGCTCTTTTAGTTTTGTTTTGGGTTTGGTTTATCACACACACACACCACACACACACACACACACACACACACACACACAAACACACACACTGCCTGTCACTGATTTCTATCCTTCTTCCTAGCTGACAGCCTTCTCTATATAGCTCTTTCTCTCCTAGTTCTTGAAAATGTTTTCCCTTGCTCCTTAAAGTCAAGAGGCTAAATTCAAGGGACAGTACCATCACTTGTTCTATTCCCTGTTTCTATATTGAAGGGACAGCACCATTACTTTTTCTATTCCTTAAAACCTGTAACTACCCTCCTAGATTTGTCCTTCTATTGCCTGCAGGAACCTGACTTAAGGAGGAATTCCAAAAGACATAACCATCCCCTCCAGTTCTGAGATGAGTCAACCTGTCCTTTGATTCACTGCATCTTCTTCAGTCTTTAGCAGCTCATCTAGGCAAGCTTCTAGTCAGCTCTGCCGACCTCGCCACACCCATCTTTTCTTTCTTACAGGTTGTCAGAAAGCATCTTCTCAATTTCATATTACCTAGGCTTCAGAGTATAAAGCAGCAGCTATTTTCATGTCTTTCTGGTTGGAGGTTTAGTTGTAAAAAATAAGAAAACACTTTAAGAAAGCCATTGACCTCAGGAGGCTTAAAATGTCTAGGATCCCCTGGGTGATACAAATGACCAAGCTTCTGACACCTAGCCAAAAAGTTGGTGATTCAGAAGCCCCTCGGAAGGTAAGCCTAGCAAACAGGTTCTGACATATCTTGGCCTTGGGAACCCTCTGGATCTGCTCTGCTCTGCACAGACGGGGTCACCACGAGTACCAACCAGCTCCATGGAAACTAGCAATCGTAAAGTGTAGCCAACCTTTGACTCAGTTTCAGATACCTGTCCTAAGAAAGACCCCTTACATTTGGATAGAAATTTAAGTAAATACATGTATTATTTAAATTTTCGAGAACTATAAACAACCCGATTCCCATCAGCGGGGTTTATTAGTATTGCATGGTATTGTTTGTGCCACTCATCCCCCTTGTTACTTGGGCAACCAGTCTTTCCAAAGTTCGGTTTTGTCTCCATTGGCTTTTGGCTTTGGAACATTTTCCTAGTGTAGTGTTATGACAAGAAATCCGAGAAGAGATAAAGAGTGGACTCGGGGTATTTATTCTCCCCAGTCCTTTCCATAATTGGGTTCAGAGGGTTTAGTGGTGAAGCACTTAGTAGCTAAGCAAAAGTCTGGCAGTTTGAACCTACCAGTTGCGCAGGAGAAAGTTGTGCCAATCTGCTTCCTACGTATGGAGAGCCTAAGGAACCTCAACGAGGCGGTTCCGTCCTGTCCTGTCGGATCTTTGCAAGTTGGAATTAACTTGATGGCAGTGGGCTTCTTTCTTTCTTCTCTTTTGAGTTCTTTCCCCACACATGACTTTGACTCTTGAATACAGGTGAAAGAACTTGGTAGGTAGTCTTCTCCATACAGAGTATGGCATCTGTCTTATTGCCAAGTAGCTGGTAGAATCAAGGAGAATGTCTGGTTTAGGATTCTCAGTTATGCTCAGGCCTGGGCTATGCTCACAATTCTTGTTCCATTGAAGCCCATTGTCGTAGCTACTGTTTCAATCTAGCTCTCTGATGAGCTTTCGTTTTCTTGCTGATGCCTTACTTTATCTGGGAGTGGTCTCTCCTGCCAGCACGTCCAAAGTAGGGGAGACAAAGGGTTCACTTCTAAGGAACATTTTGGCTGTGCTTCTTCCAAAGTAGATGTGTTTGTTCTTCTGGCCTTTCATGGTAGTTTCAATATTCTTCGCCAACACCATTAATTCTAACGTGGTCTTCTTTACTCGGTGTTCAACTTTCACATGGATGTAAGGGATTTGAAAATACTGTGGCTCGAGTCTAGCTAAGCATGAAGTCCATGTGGAATCGAGACAAAGTTTCGAAGAAGGAAAGGGGTTCTCATAGGAAATGAATCTAGGAATGTAGTTTGGCCCCAGAATATTCAAGGTTTTATAGCTACTGCCTAAGGTCTTGTTCATGCCCTGGGAGAGAGTTAGGGAAATGACGTACAACAAACCATTGACGTGTATAAGAAGATGGATGATCATTTGTGTTTCTTAAAGAAAATGCTCATAGCACTGCGAGGCAAAAGATGACTGGAGGCTTAAAAGAAAGATGAAGAAATCTGAAGTCATGCAAAAATAAAAATCTTACAGAAAAAGCAAATAACTGCAGCTACTTTTCAAAAGTGAATCTATTATCATTTACAACCCCATGAAAAGCAGGGCACACCTTTTCCAGACTCACACATCGGTAAAATGGAACAATGATATGGAGGGTCCACCTACACCTGAAACATCTTTGGCTTGAATAAGGCTCAAATGACCTGAAATACTGTTCCCATAGCTGTGCTTTCTTTTCAATAACATGCTGAAATGTACATCTTAATAAAGTATTTTTCTTGTATTACTGAGTCTTCAGGAAATTTAATTTCCCAGTGATTGGATGAATGCTTCAGATATTTTCGCAGATTTTGTCACATGCTTTCAAGAAAGTTTGAGACAATTCACCATTCTATCATAAAAAATTTCCTATTCTGGTAGTCTATTGCTAACGCATTTGACTGTTAATTGAAAGAGATCGCTGGTTGAAACCCAACAGTAGCTCCACAGGACAAAAGACTGGCAAGATTACAGCCAAGAAAACTCTAAGTGACAGTTGTACTTAGTCACATGGGGTTGCTATAGGTTGAAATTAACTCACCAGCACTTAAAAACAACATTGCTAGCACCAAATATTATCATTTTTAAAAGTTCTGAGTATTTGACAGATAAGAGTGTTCTCTTTTTTTGGATATTAGTATTTTTTCATAACTAGTAAAGTTGAATTTTTGCCATGGTTACAAACATTTTTATTTCTTATTCATCGGGTTACAAGAATTCATATTTCTTATCCTTGGCCATATGTTAATGTACTTTGTATAGTTATCTATTGTGGATGTAATGTTTTATCTATTTCAACACAATATATTTCATATTTTTTACCCTTTTATACAATAGTGATAAATACCTAAAGTTAAAAAAAATCAAATTTATTGATGTTCTTTTAAAATATATATAGCTATTTTAACATATAGAAAGACATTTTGTTGTGAACACCAGAAAAATAGTGATAATATGATTTTCTAATTTTATCCATCATACATACATTTGGTATAAAGCATGTTTCTAAATTAAAGTGATTTATTTTTCCCCAAAGTTAATCATTGTTCCAATACCAATTACTGTATTATATTTATCTCTTCTCTTTTAATATATGATGCATGTTTTATGTTATACTAAATTATTACTGATACTAGGACTAATTTTTGAATTATCCTATTTACCAACCAAATCATCTTTTTTAAAATATTATTCTGTATTATTTTCAAAGCAAATGACAGAATCTTTGAAAAGAGGGACTGGGTTTTACTGATGTCAGTAGTTTCTTTAGGATCAATCACCTTACACATAGTAAATGTTTGATAACTATTTACACATTTAGTAAATGAATGCTTAAATTAAATATGCTATGACTAACTTACAAATAATTTCCTTAACAGGTTAAAAGGCCACATTCCTCAAGGTGAAACATGAAGTAATTTGGAAATTGGAGAAGGGGGCTGAGAGTGGCAATATTCCAAGGGCAAAATTTCCATGTGAATTTGATTAGAATCATTTAAATTGTGTAGTGACCTCACTCTCCAGAGGCTATGTGATCATGTGAAAATGTTGTGAGGGGGAATTTTCATTCTGGGCTTGCTCTTAAGTTCTTAAAGTTCAGAAAGGCTTTTAGCAGTGTAATGATGTCCATGCAACTCAGGCCACATACCATGCTGCCTCAACAGATGAACTCTGTCAATGGTGAAATGTTGTCTTTATACCGTCTGCAGATACCTTTATTGGACAGACCCAGCTGTGGGCTCCTAACACAGTGGGGCATTGAGAGGCTTGCACAATACAGCAATAACAATAAGAACTCACCACCTCTCCATTTACTCTCCTGAATACGCGATACTTTTGACCAAAAATAAATAAATCTTAAATTCAAGCCAGAGTTGAGTATGTTACCCCTGTCATGTACAATTAAGTGCAACTTTCATGATGCTGCATGTCAAACTGCACACGGATGACTTCAGGCTGGAAGGATTGCAGAACAATTTGGTTTGATTAAGAAGACATAAAACTAGAATGTCCTAAAGAATGCTAGGATGACAGGCTTCTATATAAAGGCATGCTCGCTACAACGATTGATGTGGGTAAACAATTGTATAGTTACCAGAAAAGGAAAGCTATGTATTTAACAAAGCTGATGATATTCTATGCTATTTTTATGCCAATAGGTCAGCCTTGAAATAAATATTCATGTAGGAATATCTTCCACATTGTTTATATTGTGATATGAAAATAATCCAAATTACCATTACAAAAGCCCTTAGGATACTCTATGGTAGATTCTTCCATGTGTTACCAGCGATCTCTCCTTTGGTTCTTCTGGCAATTTCATTTAGGGGTACTGTAACATCTTCACTGCATCAAGGAGCACACTGAGGCACAAGAATGCTAAAGGCCTTGTCTATGACTCTCAGGTACCAAGCAGCAGATTCAAATGTAGTGTTTTCAGACCCTGAAGCCCATGTGCTTTTTATTCCTTGGGTTGCCTTAAAGCCAAACAAGAATAGAATTTAAATTCTCAGGGACTCATTTACAGTCACATTTATTACTTAGTTTCAGAACCTCAAGAAGAAGACCCTGAATCAAGGCAGTACCAGGGATGCTGGAGAAATAAGTGGACTGAAAGATGGGCAATGAAGGACATCTTTGACCCCAGCTCTCATGTGGGGCAACTGGCACTTACTCTTAAAGAGAACTTGGTGGAAAGGTACTAAATGTTACTCACAATGTAGTATGTGACACTATTTGAAACACGTTTACAGTAAGTAAATACTTAGAGACTTTTATAGCAAGTTGGTCGGTATGTTTGGGGTGGAAAGCGCATGGAACATATGGTCCAAGGTGATTCCACACAAGGATGAAGAGAGCATCCCATTAGTCCCTGGGCTGTGTAAAAGTTTAATGTCCTCATCTGCTAAAGGTTTGGCAGTTCAAGTTTCCCCAGAAGTACCTTAGAAGAAAGATCTGGTGACCTACTTTGAAAGAAAAAAAAAAAATCAGTCATCAAAACCCCTAGTGGGGTGGGGGGATTCCCATGGAGCAGAATTCTACTCTGACACATACATGCTTACCATAAACCAGAATCCATTTGACAGCAACTGGTTACACGTGAGGTTAGGTCAGTGCTTGGTTGAGCCACTTCTAGGAGTGTTTTTCCCCCAGTCCATCTGTGTGCAGTGACGTGGTAAGCTTGAAGGGGTGTGGGGAGGCCACGGAGGGAACCAAACTCCCTGCCATTGAGCTGATGCCGACAAACCTGACAAGGAAAGAATTTCAGAATCTGAGAAATTAATTCACATACCACATCGCCTCTGTAATCATTCTGATAATGAGTTACAAGCTAAACAAGCATTCATTTGTCTCGTGCTCTAGAAGGATAATAGAAAGCTAGGATTAGACTATCCACACATAAAATGTTTCATTCAGTAGTACGCCGCCAGATAAGGGAAACTGCCAGCCAAAGCATCTGTTAGTGTCAGAGTAGCTGAATTAAAGCAGGACCATTTCTCCAAATGCAATTGAAATGCAAAGCAGGTACCCCAAGGAAGCCAGGATACAGAGCAACAGACATCTGTCAGCATATGGGGCTCACCTTCACAAACTAACACCATTATGTTTTATCTTATTGAAAAAACAGCCTTGCATCATGCACTGAGAATAATAAAACCATGATCTCCCCCTTCACATGCTTCATTCCCAGAAAGCCAAGGTACTGGCAAGTGACAAATTCAGGACATTAAGACATCTCAAACAGGGCTCTGCATCTTAATCAAGTGGTCCAAAGTGGAAAGGATGGCCTAAGCGATTCCACACAAGGATGAAGAGAGCATCCCATCAGTCCCTGGGTCGTGTCAAAGTTTAACTTGCTCATCTGCTAAAGGTTTTGCAGTTCAAGTTTCCCTAGAAGTACCTCAGCAGAAAGATCTGGTGACCTACCTTGTTTGAAAAAAAAAAAAAATCATCCTCTGAAAGGATGGTGAGAACAGAGTCTTGTCTGCTGGCCACTTGGTCCTCCTGCGCCACCTCCCTAGGTTTCTGGCCCGATTCAATCCTAGTCACTCAGCCTCCTGCTGACTGTGCTCTCAATCTCCTTCCAATAAATTGCTCTAAGAGGCCAAACAAACACCGACCGCGACCGTCTGTTGCTCTTACTTGAAACCGTGTTGCAGGTATGAGGTAGTCAAGAAGAATCAGAACCCTGATTCAGCCCTGCCCGGTAACTCCCTTACAGAAGGTATGTCAGTCTCTTCATCCATTTGAGTCGCAGGAACCACATTTGTAAACTGGGACTAGAACAGCAGCGCGTGTTGTGGAAAGTGAGTCTGTGAGATATTCTCTAAAGAGAAGGTGGGCTTTTGTTTACAGAATCCAATCACTGGTCCTGGGTCTATGTCATTCCGAGACATTTCTCCAGTAAAGCATTTAGTTTAACTTATGCTCTGTATTTCTGGAACTGAATCACAGAAGTCCTTGCTTTATAAATCATTAACGTTTCATAGAATTAATCAGCCACTGAATGCCTTGGGAAGACACATGTGCCCCAGGCAGGTCAGTTTTCTTTGACGTGTATACGACACCACAGTCTATCATCAAGCACTCCTTAGGCCTTTGAGCATTCTCAGTATCCACTCGGGAGAACAGGGGATCTTAAACCTCAGTGTCCACGGCCTTGCTATAAGGGAGGCTGCAGGAACCACACGAAACCAAGGGAAACCAAGCTTGGAGTCAATGCTGACTCAGAGACCCCATAGGACAGGGGAGGACTACCTCTGTGAGATTCAATTCTGAGACTATAACTTGTCGGGGGAGTAGAAAGCCCTATCTTTCTCCCTCAGAGTGGCTGGTAGTTTCCGGCTGTTGACCTTCTGGATCACAGCCCAAGGCCAAATCTATGGAACAGAACCTCCAGGAAGACCTGTGAGCCTGGTCCTGTTGAGTGCTGCCCATTCATCTAAGGGCTCGCTCTAATAGTGATTACATTATAGGTAGTCTTCAGGACACAGTGTAAGAAACATGATAGTCTTACTTCAGGGAAAAGTGCCGCTTTGTGGCTAATGGTCTTTTTTTGTGAGAAGCAACTGGAAGTTACAGCCATTATAATATATCACCCTGGCCTGATCACTCACCATCTCCTTGGAACTGTAGGTGAAGTGAGCTCATCGATAACTTAAAAACACCCACATAGAACCTACTGAATCTCTGGCCTAGAAAATATGCTAAATATTAAAAGGTGGATATGGTTTTATCAATAACTCTTAGGTCCATAGTGAGTGCTGGTGGCTGTGTTGGGTAAGGGTTGGATTGCTAACTGCAAGGTTGGCAGTTCAAACCCATCAACTGCTCTGGAGAGAACGATGCAGCTATCTGTTCCCGTAAAGATTTACAGCCTCAGAAACACCACACAGAGCGCTGTAAGTCAGAACCAACTTGATCGCAGCCTGAGCACAAGTTTGGTGCTCTTTGGCGTAAGAAGTAAATAAAGAGCCCTGGTGACAGTGGTTAACCACTTACTCCTAAGTAAACGTCGGCCAGTCAAACCCAGCAGCGATGGTAGGAAAGAAAGAAAAACGGTCACCTGCTTCTGTCAAGATTAAGACCTAGAACTCTATTGCGCAGTTCTAGCCTATCGCATCGAGGGCTAAGAGCCCAGACAACTATACGACAACATGAGCGCACCAGGTTCTGGAGGCACAAATGGTTTACACTGAATTGTTAAGCTTGGTTAAAGGTTAGCTAGCCAAGTGGAAATCATGGGGCTCTGCTTCTATAAAGATGACCCCAAACCCACTACCACTGAGGCCTGTTTGACCCATATGGACCCTACAGGACAAGTAGAACCATCCTTTAGGATTTCCAAGGTTGTATGTAAATCCTTACAACCACAGAAAGCCTCTTCTTTCCTGCACTGTGCAGCTGAGGAGTTTGAACTGCTGACCTTAAGGTTGGTTAGTAGGCCATTGAGTGAGCCACTACACCACTAAGTCTCCTTCTGTAAAGAACACAAGTCAGAAAACTCTGTGGAGGAGTTCTGCTTGATTTAAAAATACAAAAGGGCTTGCCATGAGTTAAAATCCTCTTGACAACAAAAAAGGGTTTTGTTTCATTTCAGGGGGTCAGCAATTTGGACAATATCTAATTAATTGGGACAAGATCAATGAAAGGATTCATCTCTCAAACATCTATCATGCTCTCCTATGTACCTGTAGCTGATTGATTTCTCATTATAAAGTGCATTAGTAAGGAACCAAGGTTTAAGGAGTAGGGAAGAAATGTAAGTCGTCTAATTTACGACTTATTAGCAACTCATAGGGTCGATGAGAGGAAAGTTGGGATGAACAACTGAAATGTTATTTTTAGGTTATGAATTTCATTTGCTCTCATTACCACAAAGGATGAAAAATTAGCTTCAAAAAATTCAAAGCAAGAAAGTAGAACACATTAAAATCCAGGAATTAATCAACTCATCATATTTGGAAACCCACCCTACCACCACCACCACCACCACTATTAAGATTCTTAGGTAATACGATGAAAGAAACAACACTGCATTACTTTATAGTCTCCATTACATTTTCTTACAGAAAAAAGGGCAAGCTATGTGATTAGTGAAAATTATTAGAAAGAGCAGACTTTTAGCTCTTGAGTCCCTAGTTACTGTCACAATAAGAAAACCTTACAGATGGTGTGCAGGGAAATTCACCTTTTTTCTTTAGCGCCCCAAATATATCTACAGTCCGTAAGTAACTATATGTATTACCCCATGTCAAATCAAGACTACTGTCAAACATTATTGCTATCAGTAGAATTACCACCTCTTTATGATTGGGAAGTGATGATAAATGGCAGTGGGCTTATTCTTCAAGTCTGTCCTCCATTACATGGGTATCTCGACATATACCCCCTCAGGCCTCATGTAACAAAGAATAAGATCTTTCTTTCAAGGGCTTCACAGTTTCCTGAAACAGATTTATGAGCATCATTGTATCCCTCTTGCCATACACTTGTGTTAGCTCAGTATCCAGGATAGATCGACAAGTGACAATCTTTGGAAAAAACCCTTGCTGTCAAGTGAATTCCTGCTCCTGATGGGTATCAGAATAGCACACTGGCTGGGTTTGTTGTTGTTGTTGGCAGTAAGTTGTCAGCCTTTCTTCTAAGGCAATTTGGGATGCACCTACACACCTAAAGTTTCCCTTAGTAGCCAAGTCCTTTAACGGTCTGCATACAAAGCTAACCAGGTAAATTTACAAAAATCAGTGCATTCCTCTTCAATTTCCCCAAACCCCATCAATTACGTCTTTAATAAGTTTACATTTTTATTTAATACCTCCACTGCTAGTTGCACTCCAGCATCAAGAGTTAGAGTTAGGAATACATCCTAAAACTTACACGCTAGGCACTCCCTCTACAATGCATAATGAACTTGCACACACATCAACGATGGCCTCCTTGTTTATGGACTCCCCACATGATCTCCATTCTCCTTGGCACCTGCCGTATATGCTGTTGTTGTTAGGTGCCATCGAATCTCTTCTGAACCCACAGCGACCCTGGGCACCACCCAAGGGTCCTGCACCATCCTCACAACCGTTCACGTGCTTGAGCCCATTGGTCCAGACACTGTCAATCCATCTCCTTGAGGGTCTTCCTCTCTTTTGCTCTCCCTCTACTGTACCATGTTCTCCTGAAAACATGTCCAAAGTGTGTGAGAGGAAGTCTTGTCACCCTTGCCTCTAAGGAGCACTCTTGCTCCTATTTCTCCCTAGACTTAAGTTTGTCCTTTAAGCAGTCTGTGGTACTTTCACTATAGCGCCACCATTCAAACACATCAATTCTTCTTTGGTCTTTCTTAGTCAATGTCCAACTTAGGCATACCAATACAACAACAGCAACAACAAAAAAGCACTGCCCTGGGGCATTCTATGCTGACTCATAGTGACCCACCCTGGCGGTTTCAGACTGTAACTCTTTATGGGAGTAGAAAGCCCAGTCTTTCTCAAGCTGCTGAAGCGGTTCCCAACTGCCCACCATGCAGAATCACACCCCAATGCACAACCGCTACGCCACCAGGGCTCCACATAGTGACCCTAGCTGATACTAATGTATGTTTTGTTTCAAAGAGCCTTTTGGTGTAAAGCAAACTTTCACAAAGCAAAGGATGCCCATTTCCAGATGCCAGCCACTCTCTGGGCCCTTCACTTTAAGACCATCAAACACAAAACTCATAGCTATTCAAAATGGAACTAAAGAAAGAAAGTAAATAAGAAGGCTGAGCTGGACTTAATCCTGTTTATTTAGATTCCATGGCCTGTAGTGTAATCGTGTTTAACAAGTGTCAGTTTATAAAGCTTGGATCATGCCTTTGGCCTTTCAGAGGGACCTGTTTTTAATTTTCCAACTGGGCTGCTGGTTTCCTTAGCTAATTCTGTGGGCTTCAGTGTGCAGTCCACACCTGCATAGGGGGAGTTTTCGATGGTGCGGTTAATAAACCAGGTACTTTCCATTAACTCAGTTACCAATTAGAAAACAGAAAGAAAAAAGAGAGCCTACTTGTTTGTGTTTTTTTAACTCCACATATGGAGACGGAAACTATTAAGCAAAGCAGGAGGAGGGAAACTCCCACATAGTTCACCTGACTGGACTGCTGTGAGATCCGCCCAGAGGCGAATGACCTACCTGGGAGGTGGACTAGGCTGTCCCAGGAGAAATCTGAGGTCAGACTCCACCTCAGGGAACCCTTTCTGCCTCTAGAGGATAAACACCACTGTCACTGAGTATTGCAAAGACTGGCCTGCCAGCTGGGGGCTGGAATCCTTCCCTGCGCCCAGGGGTGGTTGTGACCAGACTCCAGGCGGCAGGCTGCTTCCCAGACAGCTGTCCAGCAGGACACCCCTGGCCTCTGGTGCTTCAGCCTCCGGAGCTGTGGGCAGGCAGAAGTCTCCCGGGTCTCCCTCCTGTTGGCCGCGTCCGTACAGGCTTTGTTCCTTTGACTTGGGGGGTGACTACGCTCAAACTCACTGGGAAGTCTCCGCGAAGCAAAAGCTCAGAGCTCCCGGGAAGAGGAAAGCAGGGCACCCATAGCTCAGGCAAACTCAAAGCTAAGACGCTGACTGGGGACGAAGCCAAGGCACCCTCGCCTGACTCCGAGGACTGGGGTTCCTCCTCCGGTGCCAGGGCTTGGGACTTTGGCACGCAGCTAACTGCACGCAGAATAAGCCCGTCGCTCCTCGGGAAGAGCGGGTGCTGCGTGGCGGGGAGAGGCCCCAGGAGAGAAGTTCATAAGCAGCTGCAGGGCAGTGCGTAGCGCCGAACAAAGGAGCAACAGCGCGGGGTGAGAGGTTGGGGGGTGTGTGCAGCTGCCACTCCTGCCCAGCGAGTCCCCCGGAACCAGGAGGCGAGCGTGGGGGATGCAAGGTTTGGGGTCGCGGGGGGAGACGCCGGGGGACACCGTGCGATTCCTGTCGCGCGGCTACGCACCAGGAGTGCTGGCGAACGACGGGCACGGCAACGATCCGAGCCCAGGGGGGAAAAAGAGCCCGAGTGAGCAAAACAAAGAGCGAGTGTGGGCCGCCGCGGTGACTTCATGCCTCACCAATGTCCCGCCCACGCTGCGCGGAGCTCTTGCTGCCGCCGGGGCCGCGCCTCGGGGCCGCCGGGGCGCGCAGCTCCGGAGCGTGGGGCGGTTTCCTAGCAACCCGCG
>NW_022103920.1:77308978-77356701 GCF_000313985.2 Echinops telfairi
CCGCGGGCCCCGAGGTGCCGGGCGGCGCGAGCGCGGCCCCCGAAGCAGCCAGGCGGCGGGCGCAGCGCGAGCGACTGTGCATTATGTGCGGCTGGGCCCTGGCTGGTCTCACCGCCACGCTTCTCTGCCTGCACAGCTGCCGGCCAGGTCCTGCCCGCGCTCTGCGGGCAGCCTGGGTGTTTTCAGTTGTTCTTGGACTGGGCCGAAGTGGTAAGTGTTTTGTTTTGTTTTGTTTTGTTTCCCTTGCATTGGCCAGAGGTCTGGGGCTGTGAAGGAGAGCGGCTGGACCAGAGCATCCTGCCAGGTGAAAGGGGCCCCTGTGAGCAGTGGTCTCCCAGAGAACTTCCGAAGCGCAGGCCAAGTGTCAAGCATTTCCTTCCCAGAGTGACAGCCGCAGAGAGGAGACACTGTGTGCTCCCCAACATGGGTGTTAGGGGAGCGGTCATCATGTGGGGAGTTGGAAGGGAGAAGGCTGGGTGTTTTTTTTTTTTCAGGGAAGCCAATGTAGGGATTCCGCTCTCTCCTTGAGGGCATTGTCTGTGTCCAGCACGCTCCCCATCTTTCTAGTACTTGGGTTCACTAACTTGCATCTGAGGCCAGGCTTGCGGATCAAATAGCTGGGATGGAAATAAATGAGTGTTCTGTTTTTTAGTCCACCAAGGAATAGGATACAGCATGCGTGTTTCTGCCACTACAGAGCTTAGCTTGAATGAATCAAACGCAGGAGGCATGTTCGTGCTTTAAATCATCATCTTTTTAGATTTGTCAAGAAATTTTGCTCATGGACTCCTCAGTGAGATCAATCTCTGAGATTGGAAAGCAGAGAAAATCCTGGGTCATCTTCAGCTCTGGCAGGTCACTTGTGTCAGAACCACCTTATCCTCATCGGTAAAATGGAGAACAAGATCTGCCCTTCCTAAATCATAAAGGAAGCCCAGGGCAAATCATGTCAGAATGGGTGTTTGGGGAGTGGGGAGTGAGATGGGCGAGTTAGGTGCAATTTGAAGGTGTAGCAGAGGCTTGTTGGCTAATAGTAAGACATAAAAAACAAGTGAAAGTAATGATTTAGGATGAGTTCCTACCGGTTGCTGAAGTAGATCAAGCATTTATTTTTGGAAATGCTGTTATTATTGCTATACTATTAAAAATCATTTTTAAAAATTTACCTCATTACTTAGGTGGTCACTGAGCCCTTACATTTTGTTAAAGTCTTTCTCTGACCTCTGGGGTTCTAGGAAAGTTTAGCTAATCCTTGTGCTTGTTTTATGGACTAAAATTTACTCCCACTCTTTGAACTGATGTGCCAACTTTCAGCCTGCAGCTAATTATACAACAGTCAAGTCATAACCTTACGAGAAAGAGTCTATCACGGAAACACCAAGCTAGCTTCGCGTAACTGTTGCATAGACTGGTGTCTAGCATTTGTTTCAGGACTATTTACTTCATGATGTGAAATTGGGGCAATTAGAGTTCATTTTTATGTTGTGGTTATTTTGGGCTTACATGTTGACTTCAAAATAAGTGAAACACAGGGCAAAGGAAAAACTAACATTCACTATCAATTATCTCATTAATGGAACATGTATTTCTTGCAGCAGACTTTCCACAGGGCACAATTTCATCCTGTTTCAAACCTGAATGGCAAAGTGTTTTTCTAGATTTAATCAACACATACACACATAATAATTAGGTGATGAAGATGGGTCAACAGTACATATTTTTCCTAATCGGCAGGCAAAGGAAAATAAAAACAAACTACTCATGTCTAGATTTTGCTGATAATAGAGGATTTTAAAAACATGTTTACTGGGCTTCATAAATATTCACAGTCTCTCAAGTAATAGATAGCATTGTGTTCCTATCAAGTGAATGGGATTGAATTGAAGCAAATATTATGAATGAGTCCCCTTGCACCTGCAGTCCTGAGAAAGGGAAGCTTATCTGAAATCAGAACAAGGCATCCTTTTCCAAGTCTCTGTCAAATATGCAAAGATTCCTGGTGTATTCTGGTTTGCAGTCCAGTTAAAAACATGCAAAAAATTTAAATTATAGCCAATACAACTCAGAAAATTAGAGATCAGCGTAAACCATCGTACTTTCGTGATACAGCTACAAGTCTCAAATTATATGTCTACACAGTGCAAATTAGATGCCTAAAGCAGAATAGAAATGTAGGTATCAGTTACAAAGGAAATCGTGTTTGCTCGCTCAGTAGTTTACACTGAGGAAAGGTTGAAGGCAATAAAATCATAGAAAAGGAGTCTTAGAGCACACAAGAACGACTTCACTTCAATTTTGAAGTAGGATATATAAGTTCCAGCTATATAGTACACTTTTAATAATGAATATGTAGTGAGCAGGGGTGGGATAACTGGAGTGTAGGGGAAAATCCGTATATGCGTTGGCTTGTCAACTTTCCCTGGTGGAGATCCCTGACAAGAGTGAACAATAACACAGTAAAACGGCTAATGAGTAACTAGAAGACTCTGAAGAACACTTAGCAGGTTAATATTTAAAGAGATTTAATGCAGCAAATCTATTATTTTCACTGCTGCTTAATTTGAAAGATTAAAAAATCTTTACTACTTAAATTGTTATGTACAAATGTGCATGACGAAGTTCAGAGATTACAATTTCTCTTTAAAAGGGGTCATTCAGATCGTAATGAGATAACTGCCTAATCAGCTGCTCATTCTTTTTAATGACAATAAAATGGATTGCTATTGTGCTATAACGGTAGCTTGACTTTACCCAATACATGTTTCGTAGCCAAGAGGGCATAAGAATAACATAACTTTCGGTTAAATTTTTTTAAACAGAGGGTTTATCACCCCTGATCAGAATTCTTTATGCTTACCTAAAGTGAGAGGTGGTTTAAGAGAACAGGGCCTCCTTTAGAATAAATAAAGAAGTCTTCCAAAGTATTTGTCCAATGAGACATTCAAATTAATTCTACCTAAAAGCAATTGAGGCACTTACTGATCAGTTAAAACACCACCTATTCTTGTTCTGTATATGAAAGCCAAACTTTGGGAAGAGCTACAGATATTTCTGGGCCCCTTCATCTGTTACCAGGCATTCTACAATTCCATCATTCAATAAATTCTTTTGGGTCAACTTCAATATCGGCCCTGTATTTTGTTTAACTTTGTATTTTGGATATTTTAAAACATACAAAAAGACAGATAGAATGTATGAGAAGCAACCATGTATCCACCACCCAGTTTCATCAGTTATCAACTCATGGCCAACTCCTTTCATTTCTACCCTATCCAACTCCTCTTCCTCCTCCAATTTGGATGTTTTCAAGTAAATCCCTCAAGCCACTTTCTTGCCTAAAATATTTCAGTAAGCAGAAATACTACGGAAGTAGATGCATGCTATTATTAATCCCACAGCATGAATATTTCCATTTCATCGATTTTGGTAGAAATTTTGTTATTAGCTCTCTGTGCTTTGACTCTGATCCATGATGACCTTAGATACAACAGAATGAAACGTTACCCTACACCATCTTCACAATTGCCAACATGACCAAGTGCATCTTTTTGGCTGTTGCATTCATCTGTTTCATGAAGGGTACCAGCCCTCTCTTGCAGTGGCCTGTTACTTCAGCCCCGCTAGTGACGGGTCTCCCCAATGATGTGCCAAAAGCACACTGTCAAAGCTGTGTTATTTTTCTCATTAACATTTGGAAATAGAGTGGAGGCTTTTCTGCCGCCTTTTCCTTAGTCTGGAAACTGTTAAACCTGCTCATCATGGGTGATCCTGATGGCCTTTGAAATATCAATGGCATTGTTTCTAGTATCACAACAACCGAGATGCCAACACACAGAGAGACGAATGGTAAAGTGGAAATGTAGGGCCGCAAAATGTTCATATCTTTAAATGGAGGGATTACAGAGGAAAGGGAGGCTAAGAACAACAGAGACACAGCTTCAACCATTTACTTTGCAATGTTTATGTTATAATGCCATTAAAATTATCTGAGCAGCTTTTTGGTATTCATATGCATCCAGAAGAAAACAATGTAAATAGGGCTCCTTCAAAGGTTACTGTACCCCAATGGGATCACAATAAGTTATACTTTAAAGTTTCATTTTAAGGATGGTTCCTTGAAAACAATGTTTCTGGAAATAGGTGATATTACCCCCTAGAGGTGTTAGAACGATGGGGGTGGGGTGGGGCTGGGGCATAGCAGCAAAAGAAGATAATTGCACTTTATCCTGGAGTATGTGCTATAGCACAAAAATTTTAATTGCCTGGTAAGCACTGAGTAATATTTTTCCTGAAAAGGGGGCAGTAAACTGTAAGTTTGGGAACCTGTGCTTTAAAACATCCATTATAATTTTATCATGTTTTTCTCTTCTCTACTGGATCATTTCCATCAATATTCCAGTTTATAACTGTCCATCTTATATTTATCATTCTCTTTAACAATAAAAGTCCTTGAATTGTTCCTATTTGCTGTCTCTACTTGATCTCAGAGAAGTCAGGCATTTTCTGCTGCCTCAGCAGTTGCAACAGATCTTCTTAAGATCACAATTGCCCCCACTGTGAAAGGTGGTGGTCAGTTCGTACGGTTCATCTTCCCTCGCATCTCTGATGGAATGGACGTGGTGCACCATTCCCTCCTTTGAAACACTTCGCTTAGATCAGGGAATCTCTGCTTGCTTGGTTTAAGCTCCTCTATGTGTGATGCTGGCTCTTCCTCACCCAAATGGGAGTAGCTGGAGACTTAGTCCTCAGAGTTCCTCTCTCCAACATATGGAAGAACTGACGGTCTTGGATCTTAAAAAACATTTCTGTTTGGACTAACCAAGTTCTTTATTGCTGAATCCATTCTAGCCCGTGGTGACCCCATGTGTGTCAGAGAAGAACTGCACTCCATGAGTTTCATTGGCTGGAATCTCCTGGAAAGATGTTTACTTGTGTTTTATTGTTTATGCCCAGGCATGCTACTGTGTAGATCATAACGAACTATGGATAGCCTTGAGAAGAATGGGAATTCCAGAACACTTCATGGTGCTCCTGTGGAACTTGGACATGGCTCAAGAGGCAGTTGTGCAAATAGAACAAGGACAGACTGCATGGTTTGAAATCAGGGAAGGTGTGTGTCAGAGTTGGATCCTCTCGTTATACATATTCATTCTGTATGGTGACCAGATTATCAGAGAAGCTGACGTACATGAAGAAGAATATGGCAGCAGGTTGGAGGAAGGCTCATTATCAACATGAGATGTGCAGATGACACAACCTTCCTTGCTAAAAGTGAGAAGGGCTTGCTGATGAAGAGCAAGGTGTGCAGCCTTTGGTTGCATGTGATAAGACCAGTATCCTCACAACTGGGTCAATAGGCCAATAATAGGTAACATCATGATAAATGGAGAGAAGATTGAACTTGTTGAAAAGTTTGTCTGCTTGGAGCTACAATTAATATTCATGGAATCAGCAGTCAAGAGATCAGAAGACGTCCCATGAGGTAAATCTGTTGCATAAGACCTCTTCAGAGAATTGAAAAAGAAAGGCATTACTTTGAGGACTAAGGGCCTAAACCATGGTATTTTCAAATGTCTCACATGCATGTGAAAGTTGGACTCTGAATAAGGAAGGCTGAAGAATTGATGCGTGTCAATTGTGGTGCCGTCAAAGGTTATCGATAGTACCACGAACTGCTCAAAGGGCGAACCTGTGTGTCTTAGAAGAAGTACGGCCAGAGTGCTCCCTGGCAAGGCTTTGTCTTACATACTTGGGACATGTTGTCAGGAGAGACAAGTCCCTGGAGAAGACACTCAGGAGGAAGGCCCCGGACAAGGTGGTTGGACCTGTAGCTACAACAATGGGCCTGGGCATGGGGACAGTTGTGAAGATGGCGCAGGAAGAGGCAGTGTCTCATTCTGGTGTGCATGGGATCACTATGGGCTGGAACCCACTTGATGGCATTTCACAACAATAATCTCCTGGAAGGTCTTTGGGTGGCACAAATGGTTTGCAATTGAATACTAATTGAAAATTTGATTTTATAATCTACCCAGAGGTGATTCAGAAGAAAGACCTGGTGATCTAGTCTGGGGAAAAAAATCACCCATTGAAAACCCTATGAAGCACAGGTGTTCCCATAGAGGGAAAGGTATGGAGTTGTGAATTAAGAGCATGCTGAAAACACATCCTGTGTTGAAACACCTGGAGACTCTGCACCTCTTTATGGGATTTTTCCTTAACATACTGAGAATAGTTGACAAGCAGTTGGCCTCACAGGAGTAACCCGGATGGAACCCCTGGAGCATTTCCAATGTCCTATAGACCTGGTAGTGTAGTGGTTACTCATTGGGCTGCCAACCACAAGGTCAGCAGTTCAAAATCACTAGCTGCTCTGCAGGAGAAAAGTGAGGCTTTCTACTCTCATAAAGAATTGCAGCTTTGGAAATCCACAAGGGCAGGTCTACCCTGTCCTATGGGGTTGCTTGGAGTTGGAATTGATGCGATGGCATTGGAAATGGATATTAGGGCTTGTGGTTATGGGAGAAAGAAAGGCATTAGCTTACGAATTAGCTCATAATCAGGTTCATCAGAAATAGTAAATGTGAGCATGATTCCTGATCAGGCAGTCGTATCCTGTGCCACCCTCTCAATTGGTGGTATGTTTGAGCCCGCTCTTGGCAGCGACTGTGTCAGTTCATCTTAATTCATTTTTCACTGACTCACTGCACTATGCATAATGTCCTTCAGGAACTGGGTATTCCTGATTACAAACCCAAATACGTGAAATGATGTCTCACCATCCTTGCTTTTAGGGAGCATCCTGGCTGTACCTCTGCCAAGTCAGATTTGTTCATTCATATGGAAAACCACAATATATTCCATATTCTTTACTCATCCCATAATTTGAATGCATCAGTTATTTCAGGTCTTTCTTATTCATTGTCCAGTTTTCATATGCAGATGAGATGGTTGAAATGTGGCTTCCGTAAGGTACACTAGAGCCCTTCTTCGCTCTTTAACACTTTAAATAGGTATTTTGCAGTGGAATTAGCCAGTGCAATATGTCATGTGACTGCTGCTTCTATAAGCATTGATTGTAGATTCGAGGAATATGAAGTCTTTGGCAACTTCATTCTTGTATCAGTCTGCTGATCCACTTGTGAGGTGAGGTGGGTTTTTTCTTCACATTGGGTGTAGTAGTCATGGTCATGGAGAGCGTGGAATCTGTAGTCTGTCTAGGCTACAGGCACATATTGCTACACTTCTTTCGGCAGCAGCTTGATACCAAGGAATCAAAGGTCCAGTTCTAAGCTATGAGAATATGACAATGAGCAAGCAAAACCCCGCCTCTTATGACACATTCTAATGGAGGATAACAAATAAATGTTAGTAAACGGCATGGGAAACATGTCTGAACTCCTCTGGCTACACAGAAGATAAGGAGAATTCAACTCCACCTATGCTCAAGGATGATTTCTACAAACCAGAAGTCAGATATACCTCCACTCTCCAACTTCCTTTATCCTATTCAATGATGTCTTCCAGGGCAGTCTACTCTGCTAGGTTCAATAAACCATTGCAATGGCCACCCAGTCTCCTGCTCTGTCTCATGGTCTCCTCATCAGTCTCTGGTGCTTTTACCGCCTCTCCACATTAGACAGGGGTCTCACACTTGCTCTGCTGGTAGCTCTTCTTTCTTGATAGGCGGGTGCTTCTGAAGTGGCTTGCTTTTATACCCCCAGGAATGGCAAAATAAACCAATCATTGGGAGTCCTCTATGTCTTATTTACATACCCCCATATTTTCACTGAAAGGACGTTACAATGACTATGAATAGAAGAACCATATTAAACAATCTCACTTCACCACAACACATATAGATGTGTGCACAAGTATTGCGTAAATATCTATAGATGTTTATGTATATGTGTGTGTAATATATTCAGGATAAAAAAGAATACATAAAGCAGAGTGAGTAGTCAGAAATTAATGTGAGGGAGATCTAAGGGTCAGAACAGGTTATCCTGATAATGTCTATGTCTTTAAGTTAAACTTCAAAAATCTTGAAGCTTCCTCGTTAAACTCTAAACATTAAACTTCATCTTTTATTTTCTACACTCCACTCAAGACAATTCATGATCTTTTCTACTATTTTAAAGGAAGTTGATTTTGATTCATGATAACTCCCGTGTTTTAGAGGAGAACTGGGCTCCATAGGGTTTTCAATGGATAATTTTTGAAGTAGATCCCCAGGCCTTCCTTACCATGTGCCTGTGGGTGGTCTCAGAACTCCAGTCCTTCTGTTACCAAGGGAACAGGTTAGCCACTTACAACCCCCGGGCAGACTTTTTTCAGGAAAAGTTCCCATCGAAGCAAAACCAAACCAAATAGCTAATTGCCAACTTTGAGTAACCAAAAGGTGAATTTTTGTTTTGTTTTGTTTGTTGTAAAGGGAGCAGGTCGCATTTAAGAACTAGTTATTGTAATAGAACCACACAACCTCTATAGCCTTACTCTCTTGTCTGAGTTCCTAACTTACCATCCAGGGACTCCTACAGATGAATTCTTGCTAAAGTGGGAGGGAGAATGTTAGGTTAGCTAATGGAATCCTCAGAATTTCATGTTCCTTTCTGTTTTGCTGCTGTTGCTGCTGCCATCCAGGTGGCCCTCGGTTCATGTCACCCCAAGGTGATGCAACTCTCACTCAAAACTAGGTAGAAAACAGTTATAAGACAGAGAAGGGGTGGAAAGATGGTGATTAAGTGGGTGATATTTGAGAAGAAGTTTTTGTAACATCAACTCTTTGTTGTAGATAGTTCTTGACATCTGTCTCCTCTTAAGACATCATATTCATTACAATAGAAAAGGCCCAAATTATCTTTTTATTCTATGATTTTTCTTAACCAGTCCACCTTTTAAAATATTTGCCTACATTTTAACTCTTTGTTCAGAATCTTTCTGTGGGACAAGCCAAGCTCTCCCAGAGCACTCCTCTCCCTCAGCTCTCTGTTGAGTGCCTTCCAGTTACCTAGGCACTGAGCTGCTAACTACAAGGTCAGCTATTCAAACCCACCGACTGCTCCACAGGAGAAAGATGAGGCTATCTGTTTCAGTAAAGATTTAAAGCCTCACAGGTCCCTGGAAGTCAGAATCAACCCAATGGTAGTGAGAGTGTTGACTATGTAGAAAAAACACTGTCATATTGTGGTTTCCCAACACTTGTCTGTCGGTATGTTCTGCCTCGAATTCTACTAGGGTAACCTGTGGTGGGCAGGTTTCAGAAGAGCTTCCAGACTAAAAGATTAGGGAAAAAGCAATTGGCAAACTAACTCTTAAAAAACTGACCAGTGAAAACCTTATGAATAACAGCAGACCATTTCTGATACACTGCCAGAAGACTCAGTGTGAAAGGCGATCAGAACAAGTCTAGGGAAGAGCTGCCCCCTTAAAGTAGAGCCAACCTTAATAATATGGAGAAAGCAAAACTTTCTGAAGGGGCATGCTTCAGAAGAGAAAACTGTAAATATCCATTGATCAAAATATGGACTATGGGGAGTATAAATTACATATATACTGTTAAAAATTAAAAGTAAAGCTTGAAGTTTGATATCCTAAGCATTGTTGCACTGAAATGGACTAATGTGGGCCATTTTGAATAAGATAATCATGTTTACTGTACCAGGAATGACAAATTTGAAGAGGAACAGCACCAAAATGAGCATTTCAAGAACTATCCTGAGATACATGGATTTTGGTAATAACATAATATTCATATACCTACAAGAAATACCAGTTAATATAGCTAAGAAACAAATTTATGCACAAACTTCTAATGTCAAAGACGGAGAGATTGAATATTTTTACCAACTTTTGCAGTGTGACATTGATTAAACATGTGCTCAATATGAATTGATATTTACTGGTGATTGAGATGTGAAAGTTGGAAAATCAGAAGAAGGGTTAGTAGTTGGAAAATATGACCTTGATAATAGAAATGATGCCAGAGATTATATGATGATACTTTGTAAGACCAAAGACATTTATTGAAAATACCTTTTTCAATAACACTGGTTTCCTTATTCCTCAACTACCAACTATTATATTTTCGATTTTTGACAATAGTAAAAACTCTACTATCAGATTTTTTGCATAGTAGCAAGGTACAACTACAAGTAGCAAACATTGAAACTGATGTTGACAGCAATTGAAAAATTATGCTTGATCTAACTGAAGTATGGATTGCTGTGATATTTGTAAGTGCTCCAAATAAAATGATAAATAAAAAAAGAAGTAGCAAATACTGAAATGTGTTCTGAGATCTGAGAATAATGGTGACAATGATAGTCAATATTATGTCTCAACTTGTCTGGGTCATGATTTTTAATAGTTTGAGTGCTCAAACTAAATTGATGTAATTTGGCAGTTACATAATGATTTAGTTGTCATCCACCTCATTAGATTTGATGTGGTCATTCTCCATTTTCAAGTAATGCCATTTTTTGTGTGTGTAACCACCTGGTGTTTGGAGCCTAACTATGTCATTAAGTGAGTAGTGCATATATGTGGATCTCACCAAACTGAAGACACTGAGATAAAATCAACTACATTTGTGGAAAAAGACATTGTTAAAGCTCCTTTCATCAATATCACCAGTTAGAATAAGAGCAGGAGCCCACTACAGAGCAGATCATAAATTGTTCATATGCCAAAGTAAAATCTTCAGTATTTCCCACCTAAATTTAGAGTCCAGCTCAAGAATAAATTTGATTCATTGAACACTGATGACTGAAGACCAGAGGAGTGTGGGAAGACTTCAAGAATCTCATATGTGAAGAAACTAACGATCATTAGAAGGACAGGAAAGAAAGACCAAATTGGATCTCAGAATAGACTCTGAAACTTGCTCTTGAATGTAGGGAAATTACAGCAAATGGAAGCTATGATGAAGTAAAAAGAACCAGACAGAAGATTTCAGATTGGATCAAAATGGCAAAGTAGAATACCATGACGATTTGTGCAAAAACTTGGAGTTAAAAAGCCAAAGGGGAATAATATGCTTAGCATTCCTCAAGCTGAAAGCTAGGTTGAAGGATTCTTTAGGCAAAAATTTGAACTTTGTAAGAAGCTACAGAAGAAGATGGAAGAAATACATAGAGTCACTATACTGAAAAATTTTGGTCAATATTCAAGCACTTCAGGAGGTAGCTTTTGATCAAGAACTGATGGTATTGAAAGAAGTCCCTGCTACATTCAAGGCATGATAATAAATAAGCCTCTTGGAATTGACAGAATACTATTATAAATGTTTCAACCAATGGATGTGATTCTAGAAGCACTCATTCATCTATGTCAAGAAATTTGACAGACAGCTACCTGACCATTCAGCTGAATGAGAACCATACTTGTGCTCCTTCTAATAAGAGATGCAAAAATTATCAATATAATTAATATCACTGTGGTAGTTACATAATCTGGTGTCAATTTGGGACTTTGGGAAGGGGTGGAGTCTAGTCTGTCAATCAGATCATAGCCAACGAGGCCTCTGTGAACATGGTCTTCTCCTGAGAATTCTGGGAATTCCTGGGTTCCCTGCTTGGAGGCAGGAAAGACACTTTCTCTTCTCACTCCCTCAGAGACTTTCAACCAACAAGACACATGGAGCTACTCCCTGGGAGCTGGAGAAGCCACATGGATCTACCCTGCTATAACCAGACCTCTGGAGCCAGAGAAGCCATGTAGAGACCCCTTCCTGTGCTGAGATCCTTACACCACCACTGGATCTACAAGACTTCCCACCCACTAGCCGTGATCTTCCTGCATTCGGTATCCTGTTTGTGTTTCCTGAGTCTGAAGAGGACTTTATAGATTGGCATCGGACTTATGGGCTAATATTGGACTTATGGACTTGATCTGGATTGGGCTGGAACATTTTCTCAATATTCAATTGCCCTTGTATATAAACCTCTTTCTCCTACACATATGAATGTCTATGAATTTGTTTCTCTAGTCTATCCAGACTAACACAATCACACATTTGCCAAATGATGTGGAAAATACCTAATTTTTTAACTTTCAATCATGAAATAAGTGAAGATTTGCAGAGTAGATCATCAGTTTTATATCCAACAAATTTATACAAATTTTGTTTCAACTCATCCAGTAGAATCCTCTCAATCCTACTCCCTTGTTTCTTGTTTCCATTCTGTCATCTTTCCTAAAACTCTGAACTGTGTCCCTTAAGTAAGTACTACCCTTTGGATCCATGATCAATGCCTATGAAATCAACAATGAAGAAATCATAGATGTATTGCATTGGGCAAATATGCTATTAAAAAGACCTCTTAAAAGTGTTCAAAAACAAGTATGTGTCATTGGGAATTAAATGTGCCAGAAAAACACCATGTTGTTTTCAGTCACCTCATCTGCATGCAAAAACCAGGCAATGAATAAGGAAAACCAAAGAAGAACTGATGCATTTGAACTATAGTGTTGGCAGAAAATACTGAATATAGCTGGACTACCAGGAGAATGAGTAAATCTGTTTTGGAAGGAATAACTCCAGAATGCTCCTTCAGGTTGTGGGCGGCAAAACTTCATGTACTTTGGACGTATTCTCAGGGTGGACCAGTCTTGGTTCCTCATGCTTGTTAAAGTTGATAGTCACTGAAAAGGAGGAACACTCTCCATGATAGAGGTTTACACAGTGGCTGAAACAATGTCCTCAGATATAGATAACAATTGTGAGGATGAATATGATAGGGGATAGGCAGTATTATTTTGTCCTATTGTACATGAGGTCACTATGAATCAGGACCAAGTCAATGACCCCTAATAGCAATATAGTAACTTCATAGACTAAAATGATTTTTTCAATCCAGCAGTCAATTTTTATGTGATCTTTGTTCTACTTTCCCAGTAAATCAATTAGCATAATTTGGACATTGAATAAAAATATAATGCAAGTCAAAATTACCTCCATTGAAATTTTGATTATTTACGATAATCCTGCTTTTCAACAAGTGTGTGTTAATTCTTGTTAAGAAATCACTAATACTAATCAGATGCTATGAAAAAGTTATCTTCCTTAAGTTATTTTAAAAGGTTCTCAAGTGAAGTTATTTTAGGAAGTAGAAATAACATGATTAAATGAAAAGCACTCTGTTACATTATAATGATCTTATCAGATCTATATGACTAACATGCTGTTAAAGAATATTTTCATTTTGTGTGTTGTTATCCAGAAGTACTAAACGGTCATATTAAACTATATATAACATCTTAAAAACTTTTCAACTGAAAAGTACAGCTACATTTACTGTAGACAGTGTCTGTTTTTATTCTATATTATTATTATTGGTACAGTTTGGCAATTTTAGGGAATTGCCAAAAAGCAAAGGCCCGAAATGGTACAGGGGACAGGGACCAGGATCAAGTCTGATTCTGAAGAGCTATTCAGGTGAAAGTCCAGGAGAGAGACTGAATGAAGAAGTAGACAGAAGGGTCAGTACTGGGGAGAAGAAGATGGAAGTGTCCAAGTAATTTAAGTCTTAAGACATTTACCAAGGGTTTCTTCCTATTTATGTGAGGTGTGCAGTGGCTTTGGTCGATGTTACACTTACACATGGTAAAATTCAGACCCAGTTGAGAGTACTGTTCTGCAAATCATATGGTAGCCAGGGTCCTTTCTTTGGCATTGAACCACAAACACTTCTCCCAGTACAACCCATTTTCTATATTTCAGTGGAGGCCGTATTTCATTAGTATAATTCCATTGTCATTGTCTCAGATTCTTGTGGAAGGGGCTGGAGGGAAAATTCTGGTCCAACGGTGTTTTAGAATATTATAAGGTGGAACAAAGAAAGCAATCAAAAGAAATTAATGCATGATCATACAAGCTCTGGTTTAATAAACAGTACCTATGGATTGCCAAGGGATAGAATTTCCTGATTGCAAGGAGGCCAAGCTGGCTATGCATAGTGACGTATGTTATTTATTGACTCTCCTAGAACAAATAACACAAGAAAGCTTCAGACTGAGCAGGGATTGCTGTAGAACTGGTTGTTCCAGTTTGAAACAAAGAACCAATTCTAGTAGCATTGAATTATTGGCAGAGAAGTGGCCTACTTGATATGTTTCTTAGTACTAGGCATACCTTCCATTGTCTTTTTGTACATTTGATTTGGACTGTTCATGACAAACTGAATACAAGTGAACCAGAATGTCAAGAAGGATCCTCCAGAAATGGGATGTACAGGTCAAGCTTCAAGAGAATGGAACACTGGAAAAAACAAAAACATTTAAGAAGGGAATCTTGAGGGTTTTTTTTAAAAGGTAGCTTGAGTTTTTTTGAAAAGGTCAGTCTTTTTAACACCAGAGCCAGAATATATAATGACATTCTTCTGACTTCGAACAGAATGATTAGTTATAATAGGATGTAACATGTGTGGCTCTTGTGAATGATCCAAGGACAATTGAGGCTCCCATAGTCCTGTGGTGGATAAGAGAGGGGACAGGAGATCCTGGCATGTACCTGTGCCCTGCTGACGGCAACATGATACAAGTGAACATGAACTGGCTAGCCCTATGAGGGTGCACTTGGTATTGATGGACCTTATCAGAGGCTACCTGGCTACCTGGAGATGAGCATGCCGTTGATGCCATAGACCACTGCTCCATGAAAGCAAAGGATGAAAGTTAAATTATCCAGTGATGCGCTTGCTGGGCAGGGATTGATTTATAAGCATTATGGAAAAAACCTAGTATCAGAGGTTTGGGGCAAATTCTGCCTCTTACAGGATGTTATACCCCTTCTTCACACCCAGCAGAGTATTCTCAAATATTGCTCAGAATACATGGAGTTCTTTATTCTACAGTGATTAACGATCATTCTCTTCGGGTTTATTATTTTATTTTATTTTATTGCCCATAAAGTCTATGTAAGGAATTGGAATTTGCCTGTTCCTTTAGTAGAATTAGATGTTTGTAGCCATATCTTAGAGAACATTAAACTAAAAAGTATACTAGAATTGAAATTTTTAGTTCTGAAAAACTGCCATAATTACAGAGTAGCTATTAAGTGGATTTTTAGAAATCTTTACTGGGGTTGAGAGAACTAAAAACTCAAAAACATGTCAAGAAATATTGAGTATCCTAATTGGATTTTTTTTCAAACCTGTCCTCCAGAATAGTGCCATTTTGTACAAGGCACTTGGGTTCCCCAAAACTTTACCCAGGGTAATACAGACCCACCTTTCTGGAGCTTTGGTATTATTGTACAATCAGTGATCCAGAAATGATATAAATGAGCTGACTGTGCAAGGCCAGGTTGTGGATCTTCTCCAGAATGACAGTGATCTCATCATCCATATGACCAGAGATCCTGAGGGACCTCCACCAGGTGAGGGTATTACCTAGAACACATATACTCATGCCATATTTAGAAAAAGATCTTCCATTTGTCCCCGGTCTAAATTGTTGGGGTGTTGTGGCAAGGCATTGTGGAAACCTGGGGAGGAGTCAGTGACAGTCAACCTTTGTAATATATATATTCACTTTAAGGAAATGGCTCATGCAATTGTGGGGGCTGGCAAGTCCCAAATCCATGGGTTATGGGGTAGACTAATGACACCTATTGGATCACATGGTTGCAGAAACTAATGAACCCAAAGTCTGTTGGTCAAATTTTTAAAATGCTTGTCAGATGGCCCACAGAAGATTTCTGTAGACTTTATGTCTCAAGAACTAGAGGCCAGGTAAAGAAGTGTTCAGGGTTTAGAGAGACCATGTACATGCACACTTTGCCAGGATACTTATTTATATATTGGAGGTCAGTCATAACCCTGAGGCAACTCTCCTTCCAACTGATTGATGGATCACATCAGGGAGGTGATTACATTATACAAGCATTTCCTGGGCTATGAAGGAGAAATGGTGCTGTGTCTTTGAGAACTTGTAGGTAAGTGGAAACAGGGAATCATAATTCTTATTCAGTTTTATTTAATGCAAAAACAAGTTAAATATGTTTCAATGATTTATAAGCTGCACATGGAATAAGTGATGGTGATTATGATTGAAAAAATTGTCACTAATATGCATTGTGTCTGTGGTTTCAGAGTGAAGGTAAAGTTACATAACATTATAGAGTACATTGGATATTCATAACTCAGGGACTGCCTGTGCTACATATGGTAGAACAATCAGTCCAATGCTTGCCAATCCACTGAGACTCATAGCCTAACCGAGGTGAAACATACTAACCATCCGAAGGGGTAACTCTGTATATCCTCCTCCAATATGACTTGATTGGATATTCTAAAGGAGGCCTGGGGTCCCTAGGAATGTGGAGATTGAGTGAATTATGGATCACATGACAACAGCCTGAGGCCTGAGGCCAGAAAATCGAGGTAGTGAACAGCTACTACCACCAGTCTGATTGGGATCACAATGGAAGATCCTAGACCAGCGGTTCTCAACTTGTGAGTTGTGACCCCTTTGGGGGTCGAACGACCATTTCAGAGGGGTCACCTAAGACCATCAGAAAACACATATTTCCGATGGTCTTAGGAACTGAGACACCACCCCTCTATCCGTCTCCAGGCGGGTCCACCCACATGCAGATATGCCCACACAGGAGTATCCAGAGTGAAGACTGTTCCCCATGCTACACCATGCTTCAAGAAAAAAATTCATTTATTTGCCATTAGAAATAGATATTTCACAATATATAATTACATATTGTTTTGTGATTAATCACTATGCTTTAATTATGTTCAATTTGTAACAATGAAAGTACATCCTGCATATCAGATAGTTACATTATGATTCATCACAGCAGCAAAATTACAGTTATGAAGTAGCAATGAAAGTATAGTTGGGGGTCACCACAACATGAGGAACTGTATTAAAAGGTTGGAGCATTAGGAAGGTGGAGAGCCACTGTCTTAGAGAGAGTGGGAGGGAAGTGTACAATAGAATTCAAAGTTATAAAAATTCAGACTTACTGGCCTAATCAATGCTGGTGAAACCCCCAAGTTTTGTCCCTTAGACAGTCTTCCAAACTAGAACTGAACCCACTTCAGGGGACCCTCTTTCACACTAACACTAGATGGGCCTCAACATGAACACTACCACCTGTGAGGACTCTGCTCCTCAGCATAGTCAACCGTATGTGATTGAAAAGGCAGCATTGACCCCAAAACCTGGTCCAGAAGAGAGGAAGGGGCAAGAAAGATCAGTGAATAGAAATGGGGAACTCAGGGAGGAAATACGTAGAACGTTATCCCATTAAGAGGATTGCAAGAAATGTCACAAAACAAAGTGTGTATAAAGTATTGAATGGGAACCTATTTTCTCTGGTGTGAAATTTCACCTGAACAACAATAAACTGTTCCCAAAAAAAGAGATGTAGGCCTGGGGGCTGATAGGGGACATGAGGAATCAGAAGGAGAAGAATAGCGGACGTCCAAGGAGAAGCTGAGTAGGAAGTAGATAAATTCAGGTATCAACGATTCGACTTGGTGTGTTGAATTCTAGGGCATGAATTTATATCTGCGAACAGGCCACTGCTATTTCAGCCAGCTTTTTATTGGCACACCAAAAGTCCGTGATTCAAACCCAACAGCCAGGCAGCAGAAGGCAGATGAGGCTATCTGTCCTGGTAAAGACTGACAGCCTAGAAACCTGTAGCGTCTCCAGGAGCTGCAATCAACTTTGGGGCAGTGAGTTTTTGGGTTGGGGTTTACTGATCCAACGGATAGGCTGACTCTCAATAGCAACCTGACAGTCCGGTGTGGTTTTCAACAGATACTGTATGTTTGGGAGTCAACCAGGCTAGAGATGTAATTATGTAACGCAAAAGACTTAAGGGATTCTTTAAGGACGTTTCTTTGGCCCACCCAGTCTTTCTCTGTTCTCCCTTTAGATTATACTCTCTTATCTGCTCACATAGCACCTGGCCTGTTCCTTTTCATAGCACACTTGTTAAGCTTCTGTTTTATGTCAGTACTTGCTGTTGCTCTGTAAGCCAGGACAGCGAGACTTCATGTCATGTCCTTTGGACATGTTATTGGGGGGAGCTAAAAAATAAAGGTAAGACAGTCAATAAGGATTAACACAGTGGCTGAAATACTCACCTCAAACATGGTGAAGATTGTAAGATGGTGCAGGATTAGACAGTGTTTTATTCTTTTGTGCATAGGTGCTGCATGTGTCAACACTGACTGAAGGACACCTGACAACAACAACAGCACAGGGATACGAGGGTGTAGAGTTGGGCTGAGGTCGGGTCTTTGAGCTTTCCTACTCAAGTGGTCCAGGAACCCTGGTGTGGTGGTCAAGTGCTCTACTGATGACTAAAACATTGGTGGTTCAAACCCACCAGCTACTCCCAGGGAGAAAGATACATCACTTTGGGGATATATATATATATATATATATATATATGGCTGCCTGCTTCTGTAAAGATTGAAGCTATGGAAATGCTATAGGGCACGTCTGATTTATCAAAGAGGCTGCTATTTATTGGGACCAGTTGGATGGCTATGAGAAGCCAAGTGACTCAAACTGTTTCTTTCAGTAGGTTAGTAAACAGACAAGTTCATAGTACAGCATCACTCTCAAATTTCCTTTATTTGCTAACTCCATTGTGGTTTTGCGGCATCCCTGACTGAGTGATGGAAAGGGCTTACACCCTTGATTGTGAATTAAAAGCTTAAGAGGTGCCTTTGGTCAACTTCCCGAAAACTGTTTTGAAACTCTATGCAGCAGATCAGTACCGTGGCACACATAGGGTCACCATATGTCAGAATCAACTGGATGACAACTGGCTTTGTAGTTTTATGAGAGAATGCCCTGTTTGTACGAAATACACGTGGAAGCACTATGTAGTCAAGAGACATAATGTATGCAAACTGTGCTCACATGAGGGAGGGAGCAAAAGAGACAAAGACCAAATCGGGGAGAATGGTACGCAAATCATGACAGAATAGGGAAAATTGCAGAATCTGTGTAAATGATATAATAGTATATTTACATTATTCTTGCAAATGTTCTGTAAATGTATGCTTATTTCAAAATATTTTTTATTCATAGAAATCATGGTAATTAATGCATACAAGAATGATAAGTGGTATAATGAGTCCAGGGAAAATGAGGACTTGAATTACATTGGGGTACTAAGGATATGAATGGTGAATAAAAAAGGAAAGTCTTATACAAAAAAAAAAAATGCTGCCAACTTCATATGAGTTAACATCTTACTTCATCACTCATAGTCACCAACTTTCTTCTCTTTTAAATAGAAATAATGAGATTGTGGTAGTTAAATAATCTGTTGTCAATTTAAGAGGATTAAGAGTGAGGGGGTGGAGTCTAGACTGTCAATCACATCACAGACAATAAGGCCTCTGTGTGGGCATGACCTTCTCCTGAGGATTCTGGAAACTCCTGGATTCCTCCCTGTAGGCAGGAGATACACTCTCTTGATTCACTCCCTTGGACACATTTCTGACGAGAAGCCACATGAAGCTACCCTGATGCAGCCAGAGTGCTGGGAGCTGTAGGAGACCATGCAGATCCCTGCCAGTGCTGCGGTGCTTATAATGCAACTGGATCCACATGATTTCCCATCCACTAGCCTGTGATCTTCCTGCATTTGGCATCATTGCATGTGTTTTATGAGTCTGAAGAGGGCTTTATAGATTGGTATCAGACATATAGGCTAATATCAGATTTATGCATTTGATCTGGACTGGGCTGGGATGTTTTCTCAATATTCATTTGCTCTTTTATATATAAAACTCTTTCCTATACACACATGAGTCACCTGGATTTGTTTCTCTAGTCCATCCAGACTAACACAAAGATTATCTGCCTAATAAAGTTATTGTTGCCCGGTGATATGGTGGGTTAATTACAAGGTTGGTGGTTCAGACCTACCTGTTCCTTTTCAGTAGAAAGATGAGACTCTCTGCCCCTATAAAGATCGACAGCCTGGGAATCCCAATCTGAGTTTTCTATGAGTTGGCATCAACTTGAGGGCAGTGGGATTGCCTTGGTTTTGTGATTAATAAAGCTGTTCGAATAATAAATATACATGTAAAGCAATGTTTTAGGTGAACCATAAGAAAAAAATACTAGTCTTATAATTTCTTAATACAGCAAGTGAGATTTCAATATGTGGCCTCACTGCCTTCAAGTACAACGCACAGAGACCCTATAGGACATAGTAGAACTGCCCCTGTGGGTTTCTGAGATTGTAACTATGGGAGTAGAAAGTCTTGTTGTTCTCCAACAAAGCAACTGGTGAATTTGAACTGCTGAACTTGTGGCTAGGGGTGGTAACGTGTGACCCACGTTACCACCAATCCACCTCCCACCCCCTCATTTGATACTGTGTTAAATAGAACCAAACAGAATTTTTATACCAAGAAGGTTGATTGTGATCTGGAAGTAGTTGGTAGAACTGACCTGTTCCCAGGCCACTTGAATTCGTTTGTCAAAGACAGAACTCTCTACATGTACATGGATGTTAGTTATACCACTTTGGCAGGGGCAGTGGGGAACGAGCTCAAGGTTTCTCTCTAAAGCTGCCTTCTAGTTCAAGTGGTTCTCTTAGTAGATATAGTGAATTTTCCTTAACTGCTTTTTCAGTCAGGTATATTCTGAAAGGTAAGGTAGTATGAGCAAAATAAAACAAAACCAAAATACTACAACCAAACTCACAGCATGGGGGTGATTCTGACTCTTACCTATCCTGTAGGACAGGTGAGAACTGCCCCCTGGGGGTTTCTGAGACCACAACTCTACACGGGAGTAGAAAGCCTCATCTTAAACTCACAGGGCGGCTGGTGGTTTGAAACTGCTGACCTTGAGGTTAGCAGCCCAGTGAATAACCACTACACTCATATGAATCACATTAATGCCATTTAGGAGCTATGGGCATATCTGATTTTAAGAATGCATTTACAAGAAGTGACTTGCAAATGTATTCTGAAAATATTTTATAGTACCCCTAAGTCAATAGCTGACCTGATGATTGAAAAGGGACCAAGCCAAATTTCAGTCAGTGAGGGAGACTTCAGAGCCCAGATGCCACATGTGCCCCAGTGAACTGTGGGCCCTCTTTAGGCACCATGAGCCACACTCCTGACCCGTCTTCATGTGTCCCCACACTGGCCTCCTCACTGCCATGAGATGCTCAAGGAGGAGCGCAAAGTGGCTTCACTGGTGCTGCCCCAGAGCCTAGTGGCTTTCGGTCCAGTGCACAACTGTGATCATCCTCCTCAGAGAAACCCTCACCCGATCATGCCATCCAGGCCCTCTTCAACATGGTCTGCAGGAGCTGGTGATGCCTGCAGTGTGTGCTAGCAAACTCTGCTGTGAAGTGTAGGGACAAGGAATAAGGGGCCCAGCGGTACCACCACTGCCTGAACTTCTTCACTTAGCTCTTCTTTGGGTTCATCCTTCTTTTTTGTCATTGGCATAGTAATGAACCTCAAAGTAATTTCACAGATCATAGAGAAACTTGGGGGCTACTATTTTTGACCCCTTGCTGTGGTCCAATCCCTCTAGCCCTCCACCACTGGCCCTGCATCCTGCCTGTTGACGCCTCTCCCCTTTTTATACTCACAAATCTGCCTGTAAACAAATTCAGTAAAGGTCTTGTGGGTGTGTAAAGGCAAAACAGATTCCAGTTAGTGGAATTAAAATGAGAAATTATGGCATAGTGAGTTATGTATTAATCTCAGAAAACCCACAGGGGCAGTTCTACGTGGTCCTGTGGGGTCTCTGAGTCAGAATTGGCAGT
Organism: Echinops telfairi; assembly: GCF_000313985.2. Classification (NCBI taxonomy): domain Eukaryota; kingdom Metazoa; phylum Chordata; class Mammalia; order Afrosoricida; family Tenrecidae; genus Echinops; species Echinops telfairi. The sequence continues at coordinate 77,330,766 of NW_022103920.1, forward strand.
AAGTTGTTGAAAGTTTTAAGGTAATTTAAGCATTCTTAGAAGATAAAAATCTGTCATATAAGATACAACTAGGTGAAATTGTTTATTATAATTTAGTGCTTCCTTTTCTCTGGGTCCAAAAATAAAAATAATTTTAGAAGATGGGAACTTTAATGTCCTTTCTAGCATTCATCATATTATTAATTCTATCTTTAAAAAACCCAGAAACTAACAGAATTGTTCATGCAGTAAAGCAAATATTCTCCACCAATAATAATATCCTCCTTCACACTCTAGCATGTTTTCACACCTCATTGCATGAGCACAGTTCTTGTAAAAAGAAGGAGAATTGTCCCATTCTTCCTGTTGAGGAAGCAGAGTCTCAACAAATGTCAATCATGAAGCCATGATCAGAGAATGGGCAGAGTTATGGCAAGGACCAGTTGCTTTCTTCCGTATGCCAGATCTGGGTTCTAGGCAGAACTGTAACATTGCAAGTGGAAACGGCATTGTAGAAGTCTTTGCCTTGTTAGCATGCAGCTCCAGTGCCTGGAACCTTCCCTGGCAAAAGTGGGGAAACACTGCTGTAAAAGGAGAAATTCTCCCTTTGCCAAAGACCTGAAAGCCCAGTCTGTTGCTGTCCAGTAAAGGCCTACTCATAACGGCCCCATAAAATAGAGCAGAACCGCCCCCACAGGGCTTCCACGGCTGTCTGTCTTGACCAAAGCAGAGGGCACATCCATCTCCTACAGAGGAAGACGCTGGTGGGTTTGAACCTTGTGGTCAGCATTTCCTTTATGGCCATTTGAATCATAATTAACTCGATAGCAGTGAGTGAATTCTAGCACTGAGAACAGAGAATGAGCCCACTCAGGAGAATCTTAACACCTTATCATTGGCCTGGAAAAAACGAGATTACTTTAGCATTGAAGATGAGAAACATTATGAAACAGTATTTGTCTTAAAGAATTATCCTGAGATACATTGAAGCAGTTGAGCCATCACTTAAAAATGCCTTTAGTACTAATAATAGTAGCAAAAGGTTTCTCAATTTTATTTTATTATAATTGTTGGTGTATTATTGCTGTGCCATACAGGACAGTGTTTAAGAGAAAAGACTGTCTTCAGAACTTAATCCAAAATTGTCCTCTTACTATTTGTTTGATTCTAGAATGAGACAGAGCATTCCTATACGTAAGTTTCCCATAGGGAAAGCAAACAAGTACTTTCATCACAGGATTCTTGTACATTTCCCTGCGATAAAACATACATTGCTGAATCAGGACCAATCAAGTATGTAATCCAGAGTAATCACTTAATAAATGCTTACAGTTTATTTTCCCTAATGTTTTCCTATTCTGTAGAATGAATTAGATTTTCAAGTGGCAGAGTTGAATATAAACATAAACACCCATTTCCATCTTTGAAATGTAATTACAGGGGGATAAAAAAGAGAACCACAAGTTTCTTTGGTTTTAATTAATTATATTAGAACAAAATCCCGTATAGGGTGTGCTTTGGCAGCTTTCATCGTGCACCACCTGCACTGTGTGGCTGCAGGTTTTAAAGGTAAAATGCAGAAAGTATGTGCCTACAATCTTGACTACCCCGAGGCACCTTTTTTTTTAACCTCCTTCATCATGGCATTTGAGATTTTGACATTAGTAATAGTGTGATTTTTTTTTTTTTTTTAATGGGAGAAGGGAAATTCATACCTGCCAAGGGTTGGAGCGGAAACTAGGAAGAGCCCCTGGAACTCCAGTGTGTTTGATTGAAAACATTATTTAGAGGAACAGAGTGGAAAACCGGTGAATAGTTTGGCTTGTATAAAAAGGGAGTGTACCTCATAAACAGGACAGTTGGAATGTATGGAAAAGGTCCAGCTAAAACAAGACGCAAAGCACATGACTAACATTGCTTTTCCAAGTTAGACAAATGCAGCTTTACCCAGCATTGGCCTCAGAGGGGCCTTTGGAACCTTCCTTGAGTCTTGAGATTTTGATCCTGATTGAAGTTCCAAGTCTTCAAGCAGGAAAGATCTGCAAAGAGATTCTGTGATTTCAACTCTTATCTTCTTCGTGAGTTTCTCTTATCAACCTCACAAATCCCCCCCAGGTGGGTCAGAAGACAGACTAATGTGCTAATGTAAATAAGCCACTGCAAAATTAAATTACATCCTCTTGAGGAATTATTGTCCATTGAATAACTGGTCCAACAAGAGAAACTTTCACTGTCCACAAAATAATGTGAAGCAAAAATCATTGCCAAATGCTAATAATACATGTTATTTAGACTTATTCATCTTCTTCCCATGTCAATTGATATGCCAATGTAGACCTAGTACATCATCTAAAAACAGCAACAACAAAAAAACAGCCACCCAGATGTTTGTGTTGTACCTATCCTTTAAAACCAGCTTTAGGACCACATTTGAATGAAAACATTCCTCCGGCATCACTTACCGTGGCATCTTCTAACTCCCCTCACAGTTCCTATAACCTCATTACGGCTGCCCTTGCTTTCCTTCTGTGCTTTCTGTTCTACATCACCAAACGACTGCATGTCGTACTGTTAGCAGGCTGCCTAGGGCGTTTCAGCTTACACCCATTGCACCAGTCTAGTTAATAGAGCCCCCTTTTCAGTGAAATTTAACCTCACATGACCTCCCAATGTATGGCTTCTATTAGGCCTTTTTTTGTTGTTTGCACAGCAAATTTGACTACAATGTACTTGAATCACAATGGAAGTTTCTGCTATGACTCCAACCGACCAGCATTCTTGTGACTTCACATTTCAACACAATGGGGGAGTCAGCAGTAGCTTCACAATGGCTCTTCTTATAAATTCTATCATGAACTGGAATTGTGGTTTATGTCAGCCCAGCCCACTTGAAATTCTGACTCATTTGGAGATTGCCCTAAACAGGGCAGGGCAGAGCCAACAGATGGAATGCTGCGGTATTACCTTAACATTTCTAAACCTGCCCAAGAATAAAAGTGCCTATTCCCTTCTCTTTTGCTCTCCAAAAACGTTTATTTTTGCATAAAATCCTGTTGTAATTACATGGATTTTTTTTTATATATAATGGAAAGTTGAACTATTAGGACTATATATATATATATATATATATATATATATATATATATATATATATATATATATATATATATATATAATAGAAGCCTAATAAACCTGGCTAAGTAGCACTAAGAATATTAATGTTGTTTCCTAACATTAGCCTTATAAGCAAGTTATACTCACTAAGTCATTACTCATATTTATAAGAGCAAGAAATACTTGCTGGATTGCAATTAAATTTAGATCTGAGCAATGTGGGGGAAAGAGAGTGGGGACAATTGGGTGTGTTTGCATCAGATGAGGGGAACTTCACATATGATTCCAACTTCGTGGCATTCAGTCATGATTCCAACTTCGTGGCATTCAGTCATATGGTCACAGGAGTTCTTTAGAAAGAAACTAGTCTTGCTTTAAATCAACAGACTTTTACTTATAAATATTTGATATTACAAGATCAAATAATAATAAAGAACAAAATTAGACATTGTAGTGATGGCTATTTTTGGATTTATTAATTTATTTATTTCATGTTTGGAAACTAGGACTTTGAACTGGCTCATTCTGGTTCAGCCCACTAGTGAAAGTTTGCCCTTTCACCTCAGATGCTTGGAACAGAATCTATGTTTTACCAAGGTCACCAGGTGGGCATCTATAAGAACCACCTTGGCATTTTGTTAAAAACGTAGCTTGAACCAGAATGAAGCCTTGTTGGAAACAAACAGATGAGGTCATCCAGGTGCGTATCATTGAGTATGCATGAAGTATTGCCTTGTGCAACAAGTAGGTGTCAGAAATAAAGATTATGAAAAAATATAAGTAACCAAGACTATGAAAACCTTTAGGACTTAAACTATGAAATTGACCTCAATTAGAATACTGTTTTTTCATTGAGGGTTTATTTGTGTGTACCTGGGTTTTGTATAGGGTTACGTGCTTGGTTACTAACAGAAAGGTTGGCAGTTCAAATCTCCCCTTGGAGCCTGGAAATCTACTCTGGGAAAAGGTCAGTGATTGAACATCCTGCAGAGCCCAGGTCTCCTCTGAAACCCAGGGCCTGTCCGTGAGTTGGAGTTGGCTCAATGGCAACTGACTGGTGTCGTGTGCTTGGCTCCCACACTGTCCATACAAAGCACATGTGTCTAAACACCTATCTTTCAGGAACCCATCATCTTAACCTTTCAGCTTCTCGAAGAAAAACCAAGCAAACGGAACAAGAAGAAATACATCTCTTCAGTATGGATGGTCTACTTCATATGAGTATAAAGTAGTATTATATTTAACATTTCATTTAAAACGTTCACTTTAATCCTGCTCACGCATTTCTCTCATCAGTTTGTGTTTCATAACCAGGGTGAAAGGTTATCAGGTAGTAAGTGTCTTTATCTTCTGATATGAAAGCCTTTAAGGTGGCTTAAATAAGATTGCAGTGAATTTCCCTCTTACATCACAAGCAGTCTGAGAAGCAATCCAGAGTGAGTGCCATGCTGTGATTGACTTGGGCTCTCTTTATTTAGCTCTTTGATTCATAGTACTGGCTTTCTTGATAAAGCTTCTCTTCCAGTCCGCGGACAGCAGCTGCAGAGCTACATGTCACAGTCCCGGTGCTAGGCAGGACTGACTTAAGATGAAAAGGAGCCATCCAACTAATCAATCAGTCTTCTGTAGAGAAACTTTCACAAAAGCCCCAGTCGGCAATCTCTGCTTCCATCTCAACTATCAGAATTAGGCAAAGGACTACCTTTATTGTGAGGGTTACTGGAAGATGGGACATTTCAGATTTTCTCAACCATCTATACAAGGATACTGTTCATAAAGAGGTACATGTGGGTAAATAGCAATATCTGCCACACCTCTAATCACAGAATTCTCTGGGGTACAACATTGTAGTAGATAATGTTGGCACCCCACCCAGTTTCCTCTTACACCTTTGGTACACCTGTCCTAACTCCTCTGTATTATGGCTGTTAATGGCTCAGGGCTGCCTTATTCTCAGGACAATTCTCCTCTGCCATGGGGACATTAGCTTTACCCCCTAGTTACCTGTAATCTCTGTCACTAGGCAGCCAACGACAGAATAATAGGTGAGCATACCTCTGGACCCCTTACATCCGTGGGACAATTTTGTGCTACCATTTGTGCTCAGAGCTCTGGGTAGGATCAGGAAAAAACTGGATTTCAGCAACTCCAACATCCTTGCTTAGCATTTTACCCTGCTCTGGCCTTCTTGCATCACTTCCCTTCGCAGGAAATCACTTGCCAAGAATCTCCTCTCGGGTTCTGCCTCAGGGAGAACTAAGGCAATTATTATTATTATTTTTTCTTATAATGTCCTCATTTCCTCATCCATTTGCTTGAGTCACCTTATAAGAAATGAATGCAATCATACCACCTCATTTTCATCCAAATATACCCTTTAAGACTATAAACCCAAACACTGTTTGGTAAAGTTAATATGTTAAGAAAGAAATAGATCCAATTTATACTTTGTGTATGCTCAATAAACAGAAATAATGGTGTATACTTTTTCCAAATAATATTAGAGAAAGCATTCAATACAAATTGATTTCCCCCATAAGATCCTTTATTAAAGGTGTGCTTGCTACTAGTTTGAAACAAACAACAGACGGAGGCAGAAGAGAGATTTGCCAACCTGGAAAATTTTCCAACCAATGCTGGAAATTACTTCTAGAGAGTAGAATTTTCTGAATGTCTAGCATAACTCAGTAGCAAACTACAAAAAGCAAAGCGAAAATTACAACAAATTCTATAGGGGCACAGTTGAAATATGCAATTGTTGAGTAACATTAATTTGGTAGCAGAAGTTTTGCACAATGCCATCTCATCAGTCCAGCTTTTTTAATTTCAACAGTCTACTATGTGTTCTGTCTTTAGAATACTAAATAAATCTGCAAATGAAAATATCAAGAAAGAAATACTCCTGGTTTGTATTATGTACACATAAAGTGAAGGAGAACCTAGGGGGTTGGGGTGGCGAAAAGATCCTGTATTATGCCCTTGTTCTGCAATACTGGCTCAGCCATGAACTTTCGTCATTGTACATTTTCTCTATTTTTCAGAGTTCCACTTCTCAAGTCTGATTTTCTAAAACACCTCATGCTTTCAAGTTTTCTCCCATGACCCTTTACTTAGTTCTCATTAAACTTTAACTGGCTTGTGCCCTTATATTCAAAGAGATAGGCCTAACTGTCTTCGCTCTGTGTTTGTAGAGGCTTTCTCAAAACAAGGAAAGCTCAGAGTATCTATGCAATGGCAAGTGTTTAGAACATCAATTTATTTCTTTGTTTCAATTTTTAAATCAAATGTTTCAATACATGAAATAACTTTGTCAGAACAGGGCTTTCAGAAACCTTGGCAGGTATCTGGAAGGTGTCTGTTGCATGGACATGAAGATGGTGTACGTCCTGGACAAGGAAGCCACAATGTTAACTGCTAAACGGTGCTCGGTGTGCTCCGTTTCCTTGGATTTAACTGTTAGTCAAAGTAGAGTATGGATTCATTAGAATAGACTTGACTTTGTTCTTTTGAAAGGAAGTAGCTTTGTATAATTGACCACATTTAATTTATTTTGTATGGTAAATGCAATTAAGAAAGGTATCCTGCCTGGGGGCAAAAAAAAAATTTCTCCCAAATCATTCTGCTAAGTGTAATGTGAGAATCTAAAATGGAAGATTCTGAATATCAAGTACAATCATCGGATCAGTTGTATGTGGTTGCAATAGCTTATCCTTCACTTGATAAGTAGGTCGAAGTAGAACACCCAAGTGAGGGATATGTTGCCTCCAAAATCCGAAGAGGCCCACTAGACGTTGAGCCTCTTTTTTAGCAAGCTGCTTTGCCACTGGGACGCCTAGCCTGTGGACTGTGTCGCTGTAAGTTGAGGCCCCTTTAAGACATCTCTGGAGCTGGGGACTGGCGGTTGGTGACCTGCCTTGTGATTGGCTGCTGTGCTGACATAGCCTAGCTCTCTCTATAAATAGTGGAAGATCTGGCAGCAGACTAGACTTGAAGGACTGCTAGTCTCTCACAACTCTCTCACGGACGTGAGTTGCACTGAGCCATTTGTAGTGCTTTATAATTTAACTGTTTATTTCTTGTATTATATATTTATCTGTATATGATTTAACAGTTCATTTCTTGTTATATATCTAATTATCTTTATAAATAAATATATTAAGTTATCAGCAATTCAGTTTTATCTCTCTAGAGAAGCCTGTCTAACACAGTGGTTCATCTTCCAGATAACTATGAGCTTCTTTTAAATGTTGCTGTGTAGACTTTGGAGCTGAAAAATACCAGAAGTGTTTCTCAAAACTATTATTTGATGTTATCACTTGACTTACTGGACAATTTCAGTGTCAACCTTGAGTCCTCTTTGGCTCTTTTTGTGGGGGGTGTGGGTGGCCCATGGATGAGGGGTGTTTCTTTCCTTTCTCATTTATATACACTACCTATTCTCAAAACAGCATGGATCCGCTACATCATCTAAAACAGAATAGCTAAGTGAATGTCATGAATGAGTAGTTTCCTGACTTTCGTGTGCTCTATCCTGTTGATGATGGGCATTTATTATGCTTTATGGCAGACAGTTATAGAGGTCATTTCACATGCGTCACAAACATTTAATTCTGGGAAGATATTCAAAAATTTATTCAGCTTAAGTCAATGTCATGGTAGAAAATTTAAGTCTTCTAAGGGATTTTCAGCAATTAAGAATTTTAGTCAGACCAAAAGTGTGTGACTCTTAAGATTACTAAATCTTAATCAGCTTTTAAGATTTCTCTTGAAGCAAATAAAATAAAACAGCAATCATATTTGTTTATTTAGAGACTATGTTTTTTTAAACTTCATTTTGCCCTCATGATCCACAGATGTTCTTATAAAGACAACCAATTACAGTTACAACACATTTGAAGGCAGCTAGCAATTTCTTTTTAAAATCTATAACAAAATACATCACATGTATATATATGTATATATAAGCCTGTGTCTACCAACCCCCAAACCCAAACTCACTGCCATCAAGTTGATTCTGACTCATGGTGACACCACACAAGGTTTCAGAGACTGTAAATCTTTACAGGAGCAGACAGGCCCATCTGTCTTCCTTGGTGCAGTTGGTGGATTTGAACCACCGACCTTGTTGTTAGAAGATCAGTGCTTGCCTTAGAGTGCCAGTATGGCTCCTAAACATGTATCTACATTATGATATAAAATAAAATCACACTATTCATTATGGCATTAAATCTAATTGTGTTATAACATATACATGTGAAAGTTGGACATTGAATAAAGAAGACCAAAACCATCGAAGCATTTGAATTTTGGTGCTGGAGAAGAACACTGAAAATACCATGAAGTGCCAAACGAACCAGCAACTCTGTCTTGGAATAAGTACAGCCAGAACACTCCTTAGAGGCAAGGCTGGTGAGACCTCGCTTATGGACTTTGGACATGGTGTCTGGGGAAGCCAATTCCTGGAGAATAACATCATGCTTGATAAAGTAGAGGGCAGTGACAAAGAGGAAGAAGACTTTTGACAAGGTGGATAGACACAGTGGCTGCATAGATGGGCTCGAACATAGGACAGTTGTGAGAATGGCGCAGGACTGTGCAGTACTTCCTTCTGTGGTGCCTCGGGTCACTATGAGGTGAAACCAACTCAACTGCACCTGACTGAGCAAGTCTGGAACAGTTCCAGTTATTGGGTGCTGTGGTAGTTACGTAATCTGGTGTCAATTTGGGACCTGCAAGGATTAAGGGTGAAGGGGTGAGTCTAGTCTGTCAGTCGGATCATAGCCAATGAGGCCTCTGTGCGGGTATGGCTTTCCCTGAGAATTCTGGGAAATCTGGAATTTCCTCCTTAGATGCAGAAGACACACTCTTTCAATTCACTCCCTTGGAGACGCTCAACTGACAAGGCTGATTCCTATCAAGACACCCTTGAGGAGAAGCCACATGGACTTATCCTGATGCAGCCCTGGGTGCTAGAGAAGCCATATGGAGGCCCCTGCCAGTGTTGAGATGCTTACAATGCCACTGGATTTAAAAGACTTCCCACCCACTGGCCTGTGTTCTTCCTGCATTCACGTCATTGCATGTGTTTCGTGAGTCATAAGAGGACTTTATAGATTGGTATCAGAAATATGGGCTAATATTGGACTTATGGACTTGATCTGGGCTGGGATGTTTTCTCAATATTCGATTACTCTTGTATATAAACCTCTTCCTTATACACATATGAGTGGGTCGAAGAATTTGTTTCTCTGGTCTACCCAGACTAACACAGGTGTCTATGTGCCTGATAGGGTTGCCACGAGTCAGAACTGACTTGCAGGCACTGAGAAGACATTCTATTCCCTAAGCGCTATGCTTGGCATGCTTGGAATGCTTTGCCACCGTTGATTTTCTTTTCAGCCTTGGTGTCCCTGGATGAACCGAATGGCTAGCATTCGATTACTAAGCAAAGGTTAGCAGTTCATAATGAGCAGAGGCACGTCAGAAGACAGGCCTGACAATTTGCTTCTGAATGGCCACAGCCGTGAAGACCCCACGGAGTGGTTTTACTCTGCACACCCACCGAGGCTTCCAGGAGTCAGAATCGACTCTGCTGCGAACAACAAGGAGAACCTGTGTTACAGGGAAGGAAATGAAGGCGCAGGGTTGACTAACCTCAGGGAACAGAACTAATACGTAGCATGGCTATGGAAGTTTGCGAATCTGTTCCTGGAATCATTTAGCAACATCTGTTGCCTCCAGTTGTGACATAATGAGAAAACGTAAGGCTCCCGGCCCTTGCTTATAGATCAATAGGATTATTCAGAAGGTACGCACTTACTGGCAATATAATTCTAAATCCTCTGCTAGTTCCTGTCCAGGCAGCACAGTTTTAATGGCATGAGATTCGTGAGGCACTCAAGACTAGGGTAAATCAGCAAAAGAGAGAAAGAGTTGAGGACATATGGTTTAAACTTTAAACCATTATCACTTTCCATTGTCTTAACAATGTCCATTGTTGATGTCATTAGATGCCATCAAACTGGTTCCTACGCCCAGTGACTGTGTACAAGGGAACAAAGCACTGTCCGGCCGGTGCTGTTTGAGTCCCGTGTTGCAACACTGAACCAACCCAGCTTGCTGAGGATCTTCCTCTTTTTCACCAACGCTCTACTTTATCACACTTGATAACCCACTCCCGGGACAAGGCCCTCTGATAACATGTCCAAAGAACGTGGATTGTGTCTCACCATGCTAACTTCTAGAGAGCAACCTGATTGTATTTATTCCAAGCTAGCTTTGTTCTTCTTGTCGCCATCCGTGGCATATTCAATATTCTTTGCCAATATAATCATTTAAATGCTCAGTTCCTCTTCCGTCTTTATTCATTGCCCACCTTTTGCATAATTATGCAGTGATTTAAAATACTGGATAGCTTAGGTCCAAATTTCCATTACCCAAATCTCCTTCCACTGAGAGTTGATTCCAACTTCTACTGACCCTCTAAGATGGGTTCGAACCACTGACCTGGCAGCCCATCGCTTAACTTACTGTTCTACCAAGGCTCTAGAGTTTTACCTTGAGGCTCTACAATTTCCCATTTTCTTTGTGAAGCATGAAAGTAAGCCTTAACAAAAACAATTGACATTATATTTAACTGAAAAGCAATACTAGAGCATAAAGAATGTGGTGCTCAATGCAACATAACTGGACAAATAGCTGAACAAGTAGCTACAAGGAGTTGGGAGAATGACCCTGGCGTGTCTGGAGATGCCAGCACCACAGGCTGCTAGGAAGCCCCTGCAGAGAAGCAGCCCCTGCGTGATGTTGAATTGGGGATAGGATGACAGATGAAGTGAGTAGATTATTTGCCGATGAAACAGCTCAGCTCTTGTGAACAGCAGTGACACATTGATGGGTCTGCTGTGTTATCTGTTGGACTTCTGTTTACACAGATAATTGTATGTGTGTGTGTGAGAAAGAAGGGGCAAGCGAGATCCGAGAGGAGATGCCTAACTAGTGCTGATTCATAGCACCCATATGAGCCTGAGCATTCCGTGCAAGGAGTTGCTATAATGGGTGTGATGCTTGCATTTTAGCTACTTTACTTACTTGCATATTTTTTAATTAAAAAAATTCTTAAAATTCTGCTGGTCAAAGTGTATCTGGTTTGTCTTCTGTGAAGTATAAGCATGACACTCTCCAGCAATAATGTTTGACACTGTTCCCAGGGAATGCAATTTATGGTCTTTTTCCAGTTCTGCAGAACTGTAAGGTCCACCTCCTCCATATCCATTTATGGGATCTTTTTCTTGTAGCTATGTAGACTCTGAGAAATGTCAGCCCGGAACCTGGGTAGTATTGGCAGGACCAAAGTCCCTGTCCTTCTGGGTCATCATCCTTAGGTCTCTGAAGTTTGAGATCAGAGGTTGGCACTGGAAGACTTTAAATAAAATAGAAAGCAGAATCCAAAGGAGCCAAGACTTTTGTGTGTCAATTCATTACTTACTACATGTGCTAAGGAAGTAGAAGCCTGACCTGAGCTGCAATCTGGGTCAGTTTAGGACAGACTCAGGAACTATTCGAAACAAAGACCAGATTCACAGACTCTGCCGCTTTTCCCACTGGACTTCCAGCTTCACTGCCAGTGCAGAAGCCCTACCTGTTGTGTAAAACACTTGATTACATTTCAATTGAAATCACTTGCACTCCACATTCCAGTTGGGTCAAGGCTGAGTTGGTAAAGCCTTGGGTCTGCAAACGTGTTTGATTTCTAAACCTAAACCAGTTTTCTTTCTGGGAACAAAACTAAAAAGGTCACTCACACTCATAAGATTTCAGGAATAAGCAGGTTTTAAAGTTTTGCAAGCTAAGCCAGATGGAAGGTTTTCAGGCAAGGGAGGCTTCATAGTTGGGTGGAGGAAGGGCACAGGCGGAGCCAAGCTGGAAGCAAATGGAGCCTGAAACATTAGTGTTATTTTTAGTCCTTGGAATTCTAGGCCAGGTCTGGAAAGGTCAATGAAGAAGTTGGGGTAATGTATATTAAAGGTTTATTTAAATTCATGCCAAGTTTTAAGGGACTACAGACAGCATAAGAGGTATCTGAAAAGGACTGTTTCATTTTAACCCCTTGGTTTACCAATAAATCAATAAAACAGAAGGAAGGATACTCACTACCACCCCAGTTAGTGTTTTTTTTGCTATGTTTGGTCCCTTGTACTGTTTCTTCCTTCTTCCATGCATCTTACAGGTTGGAACTATTTCAATATTTTATTCTAGATTTTCTTTTGTTGGAGAAAGGAGAGACGGGGAGGGAGTGAAGAAGGAAGAGAGAGAGAGAGAATAAATGAGAGTAAAAAGAACAATTGGATGGGGACACCAGAAATAATATGGACTCTTCCCCCTTTAAAATATGATTGCGCACACATGCACACACATGCGTGCACACACGTGTGCACATGCCTGTATAATTTTCTATTATGCCTATTGAATTTTGTAAGACAGATTAGAAAAAACACAACGAAGCAAAGAGAGATAGGTATTACTGCCTCTGGATATACTTAACTATGCTCTCTTATACCTCTGATCATTCCTCTAAAGCCAAATAAAGAGCTACTTCTACCTTATGCCACAGCTCTCATAGCATGTCCTCCTGGATTTGACTGTGTGCATGCTTCTCTCCTCACCTGGGCTGTGAGCTCCCTATATAACCAGGATGCCCAGGGTTCTTGGAACATTTGATAATAAAAGATAAGCTGTAGGAAGGATGTGGGAGAAAGACGGGGCTTCCCATTCCCATAGGGAGTGAGAGTCTTGGACACTCGGGAGCAGTAATACCCTGTCTGACAGCATCTCTATGAGTCTGCATGGACTTAATGGCAGTGAGTTTGTTTTGGGGTTGGTAAGAAAGATGTGACTGTTTTATGGAAAATTCATTGTAAATACTTGTTCTCCATGATATTTTATGTGTTTAAGTCTATAATGATGAGTCTCTTTTAAATGGTACAAGAAGTTAGTGGCTAGGAGGAATAAAGGAAATTTGTTTTTAATCAAACTGCCTTATTCATATATCATACTGTGGAAACATAGGGGAAAATGTATTGGCTGTGATCTCAAAGTGATCTAGTCTCAGAAATTAAATAGAAGTAACTAAAACCACTCATCTGTTTTAGCCAAATTTAAAATAATAAATTGTGATGTTACATTTGGTTCTGGTACCCTGCAAAGCAAGATTGTCAATATTAAAATGATCAGAACTCTAAAGTTAATTTAGAATTTTATAGACCCATCAAAACTCTGTCTTAGCCATAGTCTCATATGACATTGGCATAATGTAGTGCACAAAACAATCGTGAACTGTATTTTAGTGAAGCAAGTAGTATCTGAGATTTAATAGCTTGAAAGTGGCCATCGAATACCAGGCTCTGGGTTTCAATTCACCGTGAACAAAGCAGCAAGATGGTAACTAAAATCTCAGATAACAACAAGTCTACATGAGCTACCACTTCATCTATCCAGAAATCAGAAGAATTAGATGCCTGGCCATCACCAATGACTATACTTATATGAGTTATATTAGATGGAGTCAGATAGAATGACAGGGCCAAAGGGGCATACCGTAGAGCAGAACTCAAATTTTTAGGGGAATAAAAAGACAAACCAAAATAGTAGACAGCAGAGGACTCCATGAAACTATCACCTTGGGACACTTTTTAAAACTAGAATGGCTTTGTCCTCAGAGATCATCTTTTAATGAAATAACAGTGCCACACAACTAAAGGACATTGCTATACGATTGATGCTCTATGTTAAAAACAGCAGTACGAGATCAAAAGGTCAACAATGACTCAAAAACAAAGATGAGAAAATAAGTGCGGGAGGAAACTAGAGTACTGGAAATGGAACAAAAAGAACACAGTTAAAGATTGGGCTGACACACTGTGATTAACTAATGTTACTGTGCAGAAATTTGTGTATAGTCAAATGAAACCCGCGCTCCCTGTGTAAATTTTCACCAAAAAGTCAAAACATTTTTTAGTAAGAATTTTTCTCAGAAAGTACATTGATTATTATTCAACTTTATGTGTTGCAATTGATGTTTGTATGTACATGACTGTTTTTACAGTAAAAACTCCAGGACCCAAAACACTTACTTGATTCAGATAATATTGAATGTAAGAAAACTTCAGCATACTAAACTTACTTGGAGGCTCCCCTACAATTGCAGCAAAATTCAAGCCAACCCCCACCCAATTTAACTTAAATCATATTTACATCACCCTCATTTCCTCCAACTTTATGAACCCAAGTAAGAAGAGCCATAGGGGAAATACTTGATCAATATCAGGCCACAGGTTAATCCTGCGCTAAGCAATGAAAGATTTTTGATGCCATGTATTTAAAACTTGTGCACATTATTTCGAATTTCAAAATATGTTTGGGTCTAGAATTGTATACACCGCCATTGTACAACAAGGCCAATAACGCTTTGTCTTGTGCTCCGTTGCAGAACACAACCGATGTGTGGACTCCAATGCAGCATCATGCACCAAGTGCCTGGCGCTGGGTCCGGAATGTGGCTGGTGTGCGCAAGAGGTGTGCTTTCTTTTCTTTTCCTTTCCTCCTCTTACCCTTACCACTGACTTTCCCGCCAGTCCGATTCATTACCCGTAAATTCTGTGCCTTGAAGGTGCTTCAGGAAAAAAACACCCCCAAAATGGTACTACCGAACATCAGGACATTCTTATTTGGTTTGATGGTTGGAAACAGTGCATCTGGGTGAATATAAACTATAACTGCTTTATTAGGAAAATTATGGTAATTTTGAAATGAAGTGCCAAGCATTTTATGTTTTCCATCTGTTCTATAGAGAGAATTGGCAAACACAGATAATAACTTTTGATTGTTCAGTAGGCTTTGGTGTGAAATTCTTACTGCAGCTTGAAGCATTAGGTTACATAGCCAAGTTGGATTATTCTCTCACATTTGCTTATTAAAGAAAAGCTAGCTAATTTATTGGTTCATTTTATTTGAAATACTTGGGACTACATGTTACATGTGGAAATCTGCTTGTCATATGTGGAGAATGGGGTGCCTTTCTTTTGACAAGTGACCTGGTACATGAGATACTGTGTTCACTTAAATTCTGTGGAGTAGAGAATCGGGTTGAAAAAAATGTGTATTATTCAGAATTAGCGTGTTTTCTACCAAGAGAAACAAATGTCAATGACAAACGTTAGCAAAGAGAAAAGAATGCATTCTTTTGTTTTGTCAACAACTAAAGTTATTTGAACTTTCTTTGGTTGGTAAATTTTAGTCAGAATTGCCTGTATATAATTAGTTGCGCTGGAGAACCTACCTTCTGATTTGAGGTTTCTTTTTTTATGAGCTTTCCCATGTGACTACAGTTCCCTTAGGTGAACCTGAGGCTGAGAAGGGACAGCCCTTCAGCGGCCTTTTGCTGGTGTGAAGGGCCCTTTAGGGTGAGCTGAAGAACTGTGCTTCCTGCCGTGACATTTCAGATTTCTCTGGTTACAGATTTCCCGGAGGAAAAAGAAGTCTTGACAAGAGGCAAAGACTAGTGACCGTCAAACTCTCTAACAGACCACCTCACAATAGACACAATAGAAGCAGGGAGGAGCTCAAGAACAGTAACCACCTCTGCAAGTCCCCCCCTCTCTCACCGATAGCCTGCACACTTCCCCGTGATACTCTCGGCTCTGCCAGCAGGAAGCCCGGGTGTCACCCTGTAAGTGGGCAGTACTTTGCCAGAGTCCCAGGAGGCAAGCACTACCATCGAGAGCACAGTGTCAGAGTGTCCGGATTCAACGCCGTCACCCCCCATGAATCGAATGGCCACACTGAGTTTACTGTTCCATCTGAGGCTCTGTTCTCATCAGTGAAAACTTGGGTCTGAAACAGATTTATAGGTTTTCCCCTCTCAGGAATGCATCATGATTTCTTGTTTTCTAGTCACACAGCGGTGGTGCTTCATTTTTAATGTTTGCTGCATCACCACCAAGAAGATCCACAGGGCCCTACAGTTTATGCCAGCTGCCAACTACAGAGGGCAGTATGGAAGAACCGCCAAATGTCTGATGCTAACTCTGTAGAGAGCCCCCTTTCGTGTCTCATTCTAACTGGCATAAAATAAATATGGAGTCCTAGCTCTGGGAGTAGCTGTAACCGTTCTGTCATGGGAGGAGGGAAGGGATTGGGGTGTTCGGGGAATGAGTAAACTAAGGGGACAGGGGATGACTGCATTGCTGAGAAAGCCAGCACACGTCCACTGTCGGTCGGTCCGTCCGACAGGGCCCCAGGAAAACGCTTGGGAATTCACTTGTTTGTCCACAGACCAAAATGCTTTTCTCTTCCGTATTCTCCCATGTGAGCTATACTGGGCGGAGCCCAAGGCAGCTTCAAATCGGTCTCACTGGTTTCTAGCTATACCTTTAGATAACCACTAGGTTACCTAACCACTAGGTTGTCCCTATCCTTAAAATGGACAGGACAGTTGGACCTGCTTCAGAGTGTTGTGAAGTTTACATTGGGAGAATTTGGCACACAAGTAATGCTTAAGAAATAGGAATGTTACTATGCAGAACTATGGGAGACTGGGAAGCAACTTATTCAGGCTTAGCGTACTTTAAGGACATTGTCTGTGTTAAGCCTACATTCCTGGTGTAGAGACTCAGACATGGTCAACATCATTAACCTTAGGAGCTGTCCACTCCCACTGGCTGACCTGACATCTTCAAGAGGAACAATGTAATAGTTAAATTTGAAAATCACCCAGATGCAAATAAGGTCTTATTTCTCAACCCGGAAGGGTGAGATGTACAGTGAGAGAAGGGGTCCTTGTCTCTGCTCATGATTAGAACAGATAAACAGAAACAAAATATTCCTGTGAAAGAAAGGACAGGCGCTGAAGAATTCACTTCTGCTCTGACCTCATCTATTTGCTTCAGGATATGCTAGCATGGTCAGAATTTAGAGAACAACCAAGAAGTGTAACTGTACCAAACAATAATGTGACAAGAATCCACTGCTAACAGGGTATGTTGTGGTTTACTAGTGGTGCTGTAACAAATGTAGCAGAAAGTGGTGGCTTTAGTGAACGTTTATTTTCTCATGTTTTAGGCAGCTAGAAGTCTAAATTCAAGGCACCAGTGCTAGAGAAAATCCTCATCTCAAATCCTCTAATGTTTTGGTGTTCCTTAGAGATACCCAAACTCACTACCGTTGAGCCCAGGCCGACTCACAGCGACCCCTAGTGGCATGGTGGCAACCAGCTGGGCTGCTGACAATAAGGTCAGCAGTTCAAAACCACCAGCCACCCTGGTTAAAGCGTAGAATAACCAAAACCAATGGGTGCTGACTCACAGCGATCTCCTGTGGGTTTTCTCAGACTGTAACTGTTTACGGGAGTAGAAAGCCCAGTCTTCCTCCTGAGGTGGTTTCAAACTGCTGACCATGCAGATCGAAGCCTAAAGCCTAACTGATACACCACCAGGGCTCCCCCAGAGTGTCTGGTAGAAGCCTTATTAGCATAACAAAATAGTCTATTCCAAATGGAATTACATCCACAGGTAGAGGAGTTAGAATTCTAACACATATTTTTAAAATTTCACTGTCATTGAGTCAATTCTGACTTTTAGTGAATTTATGGGACACAATAGAACTTCCCCCTTTGGGTTTCCAAAGCTGTAAACCTTGACAGAAGCAGAAAGCCTGATTTTTCTTCCTTAGAGTAGCTAGCAGGTTTGAACTCCTAACCTGGAGGTTAAGGGTCCACCGCATAACTCACTGCACCAATGGCATATTGGGGATTGGAGTAGAGACTAACTCGATCCATAACAGGGAAGATAAAATATTTTGTTTCTGTACACGTTGCCACTTATAGATACCAGAAAGAGTCAGACATGAGTAGACGGGGGCGGGATCTCATTTATATCCTCAAATGATGATCACATTCGAAGGCTCAGTGACAGCTGGTGAAAAGCCAACCAGAGTGGCTTCAGTCTGGGCTTTTCATTCTCAAGAAGCTTTTCTTGCAGAACGTCGGAGTAGGATTTTGCTGTGTGTTGTAGGAAAGTGAAACATAAGAATTAGAAGAAATTAAAATGACACTAAATACCAAAAATTAAAAGGGTGTGGTTAAAAATTGCTTTCCTTTTATACAAAGTGGAAAAAGCAGGCCACAGTGGGCAGGCGCAGCCTTCCATTCTTGATTCTGATCCACTGTCTTTAATTCCATCTTCAAACCTAATTGTCACATTGGCAATGTTTTTCTTAGTTTTTACAGTGGGTTAAAAAGAGCTCTGCTGATTCAGATATGGCAAAATAATTGAGACTATTTTGCCTATTTCGGCAAAACTATTTGACATTTAAAGGTCAGATGACATAGCTTAATGTATAATTTCATTGAAGTAAGTGCCTCTTCATCTTTCTGAATACTCAAGTAACAATGGTTGGCTTGGAGGAGGATAAAAAAAAGCACACCAGAGCTATTTATACTGTATGGCTGTTATGAGTCACAATTGGTTCCACAGCAGTAAGTTCGCTTTCGGTTCCATTCCATGATTTAATGTCCTGGAGTTTTGACATTTTCCACATATCACTTGAGACATAAGTGGGCAAATAACTATCAGGTCTTATCAATGAACAGTTGCTACCAATTACTTCCAACTCATGGTCGCCTCATGTCGGGTAGAACTGTGCCCGTGGAGGGTCCTCGTAGTTGAATTTCGGCGGGAGGAACAGTTCTCTAGGCCTTTCTTCTCAGTTGCCGCGGGATGGATGCAAACCTTCTGGGCACATTCATCAGTTGCACCATCCACGAACTAGTCAAGCCTTCATTAAGCATCCTCTGTGTTCCACGGACCTGTGGAAGGATGGGATTCCTCCACCGAGCCTGACGTTCTCTGGAGGACCATGACACATACCATAGTAGCTTGTAGACCATCTTTCCCTCCGGAATGCCACTTCAACCTCTCATTGAGTACCGCTAGGTTCTATCTGATCAATTTGAACTTAAGAAATTCAGACTTTCAAAATGGTTAAGTTCCAGCTGAAATCTGCATGTATAGCCAAGAGCAAAGCAAATGGTATTCTTTTCATTTCCATGAAGTCCTTCGTGAATAACACCTGAAAATTTTGATTGGCAAGAAGCTCATGTTCCCTTGTGTGGCTTATATTGATAAAGTTATAAGCGTACTCCACACTCCCAAGTCAAAGGCCAGCACATTTTTTTCATAAAGGGCCATCGAATGAAATGTTAGCGTTGTGGGCCACCTTTGGTGTTTGTCACTTATTTTTTCTGCTTCTTTTAAAAAATTTTATAGCCCTCATAAATTCAGGTGTCAGCCAAATTATAGTAAATAAATAACCAAAAGGCCGTGGGATGCATTTGTCTTCAATCCTGGTTAGCTAACCCCTTGCTCTAATTGACAGAGGAATTAAATTAAAATCCCCATCTGAAGGTTTTTGTGTTGCTTACCACCGTTCTGTCTAATTACTCACCACCCACTGGTGCCAGAGATGCCCCTGTTCAAAATTACTCTTCTGTCCCCTTGATAATCCCTGTTCCCCATGGCCCCACGCTGTCTTTGCTTACTCTCAGATTTAGCCCAGCATCATTACATTCATTTGCTCAGTGATTGAATTCACAATAGTCTGTTGACTTTTTGATGGCAGGGCCTATATCTGCCTTGCCATATTCTGTGTCCTGAGGCCTTCACAAATTATTGGTCTTGAATTACGTAGTTAATCAACATTTGGGGGCTGAATGATCAATTGTTTGGAATTTCAGCTGTCTGCCCCAGCTGAACTAACGGAGGAATAATAAATGGATGCCAGATCAAAAGCCAATGCCACGAAGATTCATGAGCTAATGTGTAAACAAATAGCCCCCAAACGGCGAAGCCAGCATGGTATATAATAAAACATATGTCTACCCTTTTATGCAGTTTCCTTTGTTTGGGAACAAACCTGAATGGTAACAACAAAAATAAAAATACCCATTTTTCCCAACCTGGATAAATTAAATTTTATGCTTTTTTTTTTTTGCTGATCCCAAAATTGTCAAGCAGATACTGGACAACAATCAGGGAGCCACTGTGGAATGATAGTGAAAAATTTAGGTTGAGTTGCAAATTGGAGGGATTTTGAGCGACAATCTTATTTTCTCTGCTTATTACCAGTATCTTACGTAGTTTATTTAATTGTTTACAGGTCCTTCTGTATATCAGGAGTTGGAGGACATTTTTTGGTCTAAAAGAACTCAGCGATCTCCAATTCATTCTCTTATGAATTTTCAGTACTTAATTAGGCACGTGACTTCCAAGGAGTCATGCTCATTCGTATTCCAAACATAACAATCTATAATAAACCAACCAGTTGAGCCCTTTGGGGACTGAGGCTCATGTTTGGAAGCACTGAGAGGTCGATTTTGACTAAATTTCCTTTTGGAACAGGCCTTCCAAAGTCAAATATTTAGAAAGAATTAAGTTGGTATAATTTTACAATGATCTGTTAACAGCACCTACATTATTTAATTTAAATTTCATCCTCAATAATTTATTTTCCTCTTTTAAAACTAAGAGTGAGGAATTAAAGCTTTATTTGAAGTTGCCGGTACCCCTCATGGAAACGTGCAGCCATTTAGAATAGGTCCATAACTTGTGCGCACCTTGGTGGAAGAGGACTTCTTTGTAAAATTTGTTACCCGGTTTTCCGTGGTTATAGTTGAGATGCTGTACCCTAAGAAAGTGAGTGACTTTGTTTCTTTTAACAGGTTTTCATTTCTGGTGGATCAAGGAGTGAACGTTGTGATATTGTTCCGAACTTAATAAGCAAAGGCTGCTCAGTTGACTCAATAGAATACCCATCTGTGCATGTAATGCCAAGTGAAAATGAAATTAATACCCAGGTGACACCAGGAGAAATATCGATCCAGCTTCGTCCAGGTTTGGCAATTTTCAAATAATCCTCTTATAAATCTTCACTCAAAGTTATACTTCATATTGTTTGCCCATACTTCATACTGCACAGGCAGTGTTGTTAGAGCAGAAATCAGTGAGTTTAGAATGAAAAATCAGAATTCTAGTTTGTTCTGTACCACTCACTGTACCACTAGACCCCTGAGTGGCACAAATGGTGAAGTGCTCCACTACACGTTGGAATGTGGGCAGTTCCAATCCCACCCCAGAGGCTTCTCAAGAGACAGGCCTGGAGATATGCTCAGGAGAGATGGCAGACATGTAAACCTTATAGAACAGCTCTGCTCTGCACACATGAGATCACCATGAGTTGGCATAGACTCAACAGTAGCTAACAAGGACAACGTCATGCCACCTATGTGACCTTGGACACTCTCTGCAGACCTCACCACACCACATTATAATTGTGTGTTTACAAGCCCGATTACGCTCCACTGTAATTGTTCCTTCTGCACTTCCAGCTCTTGAGAGAAAGGGCACCAAGATTAATTTCATCCTGTTTCTCTGCTGCCTAGCACAGAGTGCTGGCACAGAGCAAGCACACACACGTTTATTGAGTTGATTAGTTGATTTATTTATTAATTAATAGGAGATATATGTTCAGTGAAGTCCTCAGAGCTTTTGCAATGAATTTTTAAGCACAAACAGAAACTTCCAAATTGTCTGAATTATGTTGGGCACTGCTACTGAGATTAACAGACACCGTTCCTCTTTGACTGCCCCTGTGTTTCCCTTCCATGACCGTGAATTCTACCCACTGGCAGAGGTTTGTCATTTTCTAATTAGGCCAGAGAAGCCCCGTGTACAAAATACATATGGCAGGATAAGTCCAGGGACACGTATGTACCCTTCAATTCATTGCATTTAATTTAAAGCCATGTGGCCATCGGTTCCAAGCCATCATTATTTCATTCTGGGTGGCCTTGACCTATCCTTAAAGTTGTAAGTAACCATTCTTCATAGATACTCCTCCAGTTCCAAAGCTGAGCTATTTCTTCTAAACTCTTTGATTATCAAGAAAAACAAAGTGCATTTCTCTCTTGGCCTTAGGCATGTTCCCAACTTCCAATTAAAACTGCTTCTCACCATCTAAAGCAATTATATATCCCAGTATGCTCCCCTCCCCAAGGGCAAGAGTTGGAAAGAGTTCTACGAAAAGAAAGTAATTTGATTGGTTAAGATTATGGGCCCTGCAATCTCTTATTGTAAAATGTATATATATTTAGTGTAGCTACTGCATACTGAATTTGTATTCTCCTGTTCACTGAATGCTAGCGCACTATGTTCTCTAGACACTGCCCTGAGATTGTCCTACAACTACACACACATTTCTCTTGCATAGACAGATTTTAAAGATGTTTTCCCAACTATCTTTAATGATTTTTAATCTTAATCTTTTCCTAATACATTTATTTTCCTAGTTATAGTCTGTTAGATAAGCATCCCTAGATCTTTTCCCAGAATTGAATCTAAAATTCCCACTTTTAAAAAGCATAATTTCTTTTTCCGTGTTAAAATCACCATTGAGGACCTGCTCCATTGCTCATCCTGAAAATTCTTCAGGGTGTTAGTGATGGGCCATCTCGTCTTGCAGACGAACGATACCAACACTGCTTCTGTGCCAATGAGCTGTCATCAAGTGGATTGCAACTCATGGAGAACCTTATACCTTAGAGAACTGTGCTTTATAGAGTTTTCATTGATTGCTTTTTCAGGAGCACTTCATCAGATCTTTGGTAACAAGTCACATGCACATTGTTTTATGTCATTGATCGCAACCCCTTCAATGTACCATAAGTTGTCCCACTTCCTCCTTGTGTTCCTATCTCCATTGTTCCTTTATTCCTAACCCCTCTGATCTTTGTCCCTGGGTAAATACTGCCCTTTGGATGTCATGTAGTTGATTATTCCAAGGCATGCATCTCTCACTCGTGCAATTGTTCCCCTGTCTAATGTTGGCTGGAAATTCAGCCATGGGAGAGAGTTCAGTTTCACATCTGCCGGGTGACAGAGGACCACAGTTTTGACTGTATCTCACTAGCAAGTCTGGTCTTTAAAACATATACGATATACATATATTTTCAGGTTGGTTCCACATGTATCTCCCACTTTATCCAGAATCTTTTAAGGCGATCTTTTTCAGAGCACTTGGTAGTGGTAGCAGGCCCATGAATCGAGAATCTTTTAGTTAGCAGCCAAGCATGCTTTTTTTTTTTTTTTTTTCCATTAATCAGGGATTCCAATAGCCCTTTGCAATCAGCTTGATACCAGCTTATAGTAACCCTATAGGACAGAATTGGAGCTACCCTAAGGGGTTTCCAGGGCTTTAATCTGTACAGAAGCAGACTGCCACATCTTTTCCTTTTGAGAAGATCATAGATTCAAACTATCAACCTTCTAGTAAATAGCCAAACACTATTAGCCATCAAGACTCTTGTTGGGACTTTTGTAGACATCTACAACTCAATTTTATTCCAAC
This sequence comes from Echinops telfairi, assembly GCF_000313985.2. Taxonomy (NCBI): domain Eukaryota; kingdom Metazoa; phylum Chordata; class Mammalia; order Afrosoricida; family Tenrecidae; genus Echinops; species Echinops telfairi. Next base: position 77,354,316 of record NW_022103920.1, read on the forward strand.
GTTTTCATTCAAATGAGCCTCAGTTTACTTTATTCTTATCTGATAAAAATTCACAATTTTCAATGTGGCATCTGATAAGAATTTATTTATAAAAATACATACACGGACTAAATGTTTCAAGGAATACTACTTGGATTATATTTAAAATCAAATATTTTAAGTGAAATTGAAAATCTGACATTATTTTTCACACAGTATCTCCTAATATGTATGTTTTCTTACTTTAACCTATTTATCATACAGAAAATTTATAACAGAAATAGACTACTGACTAAAGTACATGTTCCCTGAGAATACTGAAAATGAAATCCTTTAGAAGGTAGTGTAGAGAAGGTCATTATCTAGCTGTGCTTTAAAACTAATGAAATCTATTCTAAAACAATTAATATAACCTATACTTCACTAAAGGAGATCTGGTAGCATACTGGGTATGTGAGTCTGGGTAGACTAGAGAAACAAATTCACAAACATGCATGTGTATATAAGGGAGAGGTTTCTATACAAAAGGAATTGAACATGGAGAAAACATCCCAACCCAGTCCAGTCCAAGGCCATAAGTCTGATATTAGCCCATATTTCTGATACCAATCTATAAAGTCCTCTTCAGACTCACGAAACACATGCAATGAAACCAACTGCAGGACGATCACAAGCCAGTGGGTAGAAAGTCGTTGGGTCCAGTGGCATTGTAAGCATCTCAGCGCTGGCAGGGATCACTCTGTGGCTTCTCTGGCTTCCGAGAACAGGTTGTGTCCATGTGGCTTGTCTTCTGCAATGTCTCCCAGGGAGTAGCAGAGAAAGAGAGGTATCTTCCACCTCCAAGCAGGAAGTACCAGATTTCCCAGAATTCTCAGGAGAAGGCCATGCCCACACAGATTCTCATTGGCTATCTCCAGATTTATAGCCTAGACTCCACCCCTATACTTTTAATCCTTAAATTGACACCAGATAGGTCACTACCACAGCCCACCCCTTGTCAATTTAACACTTTCACATAACTCTTTAGCCATATATAATTTTCAAACAATAATAAAATCACACCTGTACCTAAAAGGATAAAACTGAAAAGCATACAATTCAATATGTGCCACACTCATTTAAACATATAACATTCTATAAGTGAACTAAAAAAATCTCCTATGCTAACAATTGCAGTAACACGTACACCTTAATCCTATAATCCTATAAATATATATTCCCCAACCTATGAAAGTTTATAAGCCAACTACTTTATGCCTTTATTCCCCAATATTGGGTATCCAATTTCTATATTTCCCACGTATATCAAGCTAGTGCTCTGAGGAAACAATCATATTCTTTGAAGTGAAGAATCTTCATTCTAGTTGGAACCTGGTGAAATCTGCATCCATAAGCAAAGTCAAATCAGGAGAGGCCATCCATAAAGTCAACAGCTATATGCACCAGTCCATAGGCTCAAAAATCTCTTCATCTGGTCAGGTTCTGATTAATTCAATGTAGCCTTTCTTAACCTCTTAGCCTCACCAGGGTGTCCATTGGTCGCCTTGCCTTAGACCATAGCCCCCTCACAAATTCTCAACAACCCTAGTCCCTTGTGCTAGGTAATGAACTTCAGACAAGGCAACCCACTCTTGTCTTCTCCTCTAGTTCCTGTAAACCAGGTCCATGGATGTTGACAGCCAAACTCATCCCATCTCTTTATTGCTGCATTTCTCCCACTTCCACTCAACAAGTGAATACAGGTGGTCACTTAGCAAGCATTTCAGCCTGACCACAGGCTTCCTTTAACTATCAGTCCTAGAGAGGAGTTTTCTTCATGGTTCCAGAATTTTTCCAGCTTCTGACAAAATCCAGTAAAGTTCAAACTTCAAATCCAAAGAGTTCCTTTTTTCATTTAATTTGTCAATCTTGCCCTTAGTCAGATCTCTTGGAATGCATATATCCTGAGTACTCCAAAGCACTGAATGGGGCTTATCTTTTCAGAGCCTTCTTTCCAGGCTTGGCCCAAACCCATCTAAAGATCAAATTAATGGCTTGAGGCAAGTGTGCTTTCAAGCTCTCTATTTTCATACTTCCCAAATCATTTCTATACACCCTTATATCTACAATAATACATATAAGCAATCAGTATAAACAACATAGAATCAGATACTAAACTCAATTCTTAAAACAGTCAAGTTCAATCCTTATTTAGTTTATCTAAATCCTTATCTAAACTATTTTATTTATACAAAAATATGGGATTAGGTCTCTGAAGGCATCAAAACAGATCCATGCTTTTTGTCAGTCATTTTAACCTTCTGTCAGCCATTTTCCTTAAGCAGCATGGTTTCTGAGACATTCAAAGGGAAATTTATACCCCTGAGTTCAAAATATACATTATTCACCTTCATTTTTGCCATTTCAC
>NW_022103920.1:77358098-77396395 GCF_000313985.2 Echinops telfairi
TAATTGAGAAGAGGACTAGTGCCCTGTCCTTGCTGTTTTAACAAGGCTGTCTCCTTTCCTACTGTCTCCTTTCCCACCCAATGACAGTGAGTAACTTTTGTCTCTCTTCATTCCTTCCACAGTCTTTCCTGTTTCCTTTATTTTTTCAGTTTTGTTTCATGAAAAAAACATTTTCAGTTACCATTTTAAAGTCAACCAATTCGTCAGCCTTTCATCTGGGATGTTCACACATCATCCGAGTGGTTTAGAAGCTCATTCTAACTATGAATTCTTTGGTCATTTCAAACCCATCGCTGGCAATTGCTCCAAGTCTTGTTTGCTAGTCCGTGTCTCAAAACTGGCTTTTTCATTCAGTGATTACTGAGAAGACATTAGGATCCTAGTCTTTAGAATCTGAAAAGGTGTGAGGATGAACCTTTTCTGGAGATAGGAAAGTGGTGGCATAAATATTCGGAGGCCAGAGAAATTCTGTGTAAATAGAGAAACTCTAGGTAAGCTGTCTCTCTCTCTGTCACACACACACACACACACACACACTGTGGGATATAAATCATGGCTATCTCTTCCTAATGTGCTAAATAGATGGGCCTTAGGAAACGCTGTATCCCAATGAACATCACCTGTACTTTAGTTCTAAACATGATTGGATGGACTGCACCACCTACTGCCATCAGGTTGATTCCAACTCAGAGAGATCCTTTAGGGCAGAGTGGAACTGCCCCATAGGGTTTCCATGACTTCAGTATTTATGAGAGCAGACAGCCTCATCTTTCTCCCTCAGAGATGCTGGTGGGTTTGTACCACCAGCCTTGTGATTAGCAACTGGATGCTTACCCACACAATACCACCAGGGTCTCTTTCTGAGTTGTTGATGATGTGTGTACAAAACTAGACGCTCCAGAGGGGAATAAACCTAATTCTTATCCTAAAGTGGCTTAGAATCTAGTAATAATAATAATTATATAGAATGTGTGTATTTACTGTTTATCAAGTACTGTTGTAATGGTTTTATGTAGATTATCTCATTTAGTAGCTCTTAGTGACTAAAAGAAGGTTAAAGATGCACAATCTGGAATCATAATAATAGGGTAAGCACCATAATGTTAGCCTGATCCAGTTGCCATGGAAACAGAGGACTGATGCTTAGCCCAGTTTAGAGAGGAGCAGTTCACTGAACAGCATCGTAAAGTGGTATAGTTAGGTGAAAAAGAGCACACTGCAGGCAGAGAAAAGAACAAAGGCCTGGCATGAGAGAGATGGATTTGTGTAATTTATGTAGGGAATTTGTTGTGCTAGAGCAAGAGATATAGGTGGAAGCAAGGTTATAGAGATACTCTATCATATTAAATACTTGGACATTAGCCATTTGATGGAGAATTACTAGCAAACTTCAAACCAGGAGTGACAAACAATTTTGAGTGTTTAAAAGATCAATGTAATGATACTCTGGTTTCAAGAAAATGAGATGAGAGTAGAAGACAAATAAAGAGGCTACAGGCATAGTCCAGGCAAAAGACCAGAAGCCTGGTATGGAAGGAAACATCTTCGTGTGGTGTGGCACACGGAAATGAGTTTTACATGCTACATTAAAACTTGATAACTAATAAATAAATAGACTGCCTAATAAGTTACCAGAACAGATCCCCAAACTTTAAACCCTTTAGAATATCAAGAAGTTATTGATTTGAGGCACAATGTTAAAATTCAGCAGATATTGGCTTACGTTGGAAATTCTATATCCATAAAGGAAAAATACAATGGAGAAAGAAATGTTACTGTCAGCCTAATGCGATAGTTACAACTATTTTCCTCAAAGTCGGCCTCACCAATCATCTCATATGTTCAGTGGTAGGAATTGACATTCTAATGTAGAAAAGAAATGGAAAAAGACCTATAATGGATGAAATATTGTAATATACATACCAGAATTAAAGGGAAAATTAGATTACCTTACACCCACAAGAACAGAATATTTTAAAGCTGTTCATATAAGCACACACCCAACTGCATTATTCCATTTACCTATAGTCCGAAATCGAAAGCTATTGAAAAGAATGAAGTCTTTAAACCATGGCAACAAAGTACATGAACAAGAAAACAGTTGAGTCATGACTGATCTCATTTCTCATTGTAACAAACTGCTTAACTTACTTCCTGTGATGGGTAAAGAAAGATAATGCATACATGAATTAAGTAACCGCTAACCTTTATTTGTAACACTCAAAAGCCCCAAGATGACAAGAGCAGCTATAATTAACTTATTGTGAAAGATAAAATGCCACATTAACTTAAATGTACCACAATTAGCCTTTAATTTAAGTAGTAACCCATGCTTCCTTACAACCAAGCCAAGTTTACTTTTGTCTTTAGAACAATGTCACTGAATATAATAAAATATAAGCTTAAGAAACTTGCCTCGCAAAGAAGATATTGTTTCCACTTGTATACAATTATCCAATCCAGATCCAATTGAGACCATATTGTGGGGAGTGTCTCCAACTCACCAGCAAGCCGCAAGCCACAGGCAATCCAAGTGTGGTCCCTCTGGTTTCCTCCCTCACACGCAGAGTGGGCTTGGGATCCGCCTAGAACTGACTAGTTAAAGTTGGAACCTCACAGGGAATTCAGGTGCTGTGCTGCTTAAAAGTAGTGATTCGTGTTCTCGCTAGCAGTAACTCTAGGGAAAGAGTTTCCTTCCCCCTGTTTTGAAAGCTTGTTTTGCTGAGGTCTCGGGCTCTGCCGAGATCAAGGACTGGCCCAGGTACACGTGCTAAGGCCAGCATCTATGCAGTCCAACATCACGTGACCGTACGTGCTCAGACGGGACCATCTAGCAAAGCGTCCTCATATCCCTTCTCTTTACAGAGGTCAGGAGGCCAGAATTTGCTTGTAGTCTATGAGCAGCTGAGGAGCCCCAGGTGGCTGGCATTTGGTTGTAGCTCTCTGAATAGGTTAGGCCTCCAATGAGTGTGCTTTTGTTTGTGCTATACAGACTCGGCCTATTTCCTAAGATCAACCTATACTTGCCTGAGGCTGTGCACTAGGCCAAATATCCACTGCCTTTAGTGTTGACTCTATGAAAACAGAAAGCCACCATCTTTCAACAGAGTTGCTGTAGTGACCCACCAAAGGAAGAGCATGTGACCAGGGCCTAAGCTCATCAGTCACATGAGTATTTCTGAATCACAACAGTTAAGTGCCAACGACACGACGATTAAGAAAGAGAACATCTCATGGCCCACACAGGTCCTCTACACACTGCCAAGATGAAAATGCCAACCCCTGCTTTCAAGTCCAAGTCCCTCCACTCGGAGTGTCCCAGTTCTCCTCACACTCTGCTTTTCCTTCTCATTCATCTGGGCCTGGGCACCAGACCCGAACAGTTTCCTGAACTGAAAGTCACCCAAATTGTAGGACACGCAATCAGGGACAAACCTCTTCATGGGATGCCAGGAAACAGCACACACGTGTGCTCTCCGGAGGAAGTCCAGCTGCCAAGAGCAAGGGTGAAAGAGTGAGCTGGGCCGGGCCGGGCCAGACATGCCTGAGTTGTCCTTGGAAGTTTTGGACCAGAAAGTTAGGAATGTTACGGTAACAGAGTTTGCACAACAGAACGGTAAATTAAGAATGATTGTAGGATACATACACAGGGACATGATCTTACCCTCGTCATTTTATATATATATATAATTATTACTTAGACATTATTTTGAATACATTGGGTAGGAAACCTGATGGGAAAACATCTGATGTATCAAATAATTTACAAGAAAACATTACTTTCAAGTGTCAAGCACATTAACTTCAAACGAATTTGACAAATTAGGGAATGTCTTTAAAAATAGACCAGACTATACATTGCTTATACAAATTAGTGTTTATTTAAAAATGAAAATAAAAATTATTTTTCCACTTAAAGCATTCTCTAAGAGCATATAATTAATTAATGACTAATGAAAACATTTTTTAATACCTCAGAAATTCTGAGTTACTTGGATGTAAACTGATGCTCTTCCACCAAGAATTTTAAACTTAAATAGCACTACTGATGATGTGAGGGCCCATGGTGGCACTGTGGATTAGCCATTGAGCTGCTAACTACAAGGTCACAGGTTCATACCTACCAGCTGCTCTGCTGGACAAAGACGAAGCTGTCTGCTCCCTTAGAGATCTATAGTCTCGAAAACCCTATGTAGGGTTGCTCTGAGTGGGAATTGACTCAGTGGCAGTGGGTTTGGTTGTTTTGGCTTTAGACTAACTATTTAGGGTACTCAGAGAATAACCCATGTCATTGTATCAAACAATAATGGGCAGAGGTAAACAAGATTATATTCTGTTGTCCTTGGGATTCTCTCTTCCCCAACAGTTCATTGGCGGAGGGCCAATGCCCTTTGCAACATATTCTTATTGAACACCAGCTATGTGTTGGACATAGACTGCCCTGTGTGTTCAATAAATCCTCAATATGACACTCTTGGATACCAGCTTTGGAACTATTGACTCATTTCTTCTCTCAGCTAACATTGGGAAGTAATTTTTTTAAATCGTTTTATTAGGGGCTCATACAATTCTTATCACTTTCCATACATACATCAATTGTGTAAAGCACATTTGTACATTCATCGCCCTCATCATTCTGAAAACATTTGCTTTCCACTTAAACCCTTGGCATCAGGTCCTCATTTTTCCCCTCCCTCCCTACTCCCCCCTCCCTCATGAACCCTTGATAAGTTATAGAATATTATTTTCATATCTTACATCGTCTTCTGTCAGCCTTCACCCATTTTTCTGTTGTTTGTCCCCCTGGGAGGAGGTCACATCTAGATCATTGTAATCAATTCACCCTTTCCAACCCAACCTCCCCCTAACCCTCCCAGTATCGCCACTCACACCACTGGTCCTGAAGGGATCATCTACCCTGGATTCCCTGTGTTTCCAGTTCCTATCTGTACCAGTGCACATCCTCTGGTCTAGCCAGACTTGCAAGGTAGAATTGGGAGCATGATAGTGGCGGGGGAGGAAGCATTTAGGAACTAGAGGAAAGTTTTATTTTCCATCGTTGCTACCTCGCATCCTGACTGGCTCTTCTCCTCCCTGATACCCTTCTGTAAGGGGATGTCCAGTGGCCTACAAATGGGCCTTGGGTCTCCACTCCACACTCCCCACCTCATTCACTACGGTAAGATTTTTTGTTCTGATGATGCGTGATACCTGATTCCTTTGACACCTTGTGATCGTACAGGCTTGTGTGCTTCTTCCATGTGGGCTTTGTTGCTTCTGCGCTAGCTGGCCGCTTGTTTACCTTCAAGCCTTTAAGACCCCAGATGCTATATCTTTTGATAGTCGGGCACCATCAGCTTTCTTCACCACATTTTCTTATTCACCTGCTTTGTCTTCAGCGGTTGTGTCGGGAAGGTGAGCATCCTAGAATGCCAACTTAATACAAGAAAGTATTCTTGCTTTGAGGGAGTTCTTGAGTGGAGGCCCAATGTCCATCTGCTACCTTAATACTAAACCTATAAATATATGCACATAGATCTATTTCCCGATCCTCATATATAAATATATTTGCATATGTACATGCCTTTATCTAGACCCCTATAAATGCCCTTTGCCTCCTAGAGCTTTCCTCCATTTCCTTTTACTTTCTCCTGTCCCACTAGCATGCTCAGTTCCCACCTGGGTTTCAGCAATTCCTCTTGGTTACATTACCCTTGATCATGCCCTACCAGGTCTCCCACACCCTCCTCACCACCGATTTGGATTACTTGTTGTTCCCTTGTCCCGGGTTTGTTAACACCACTTCCTTTCTCCCCACCTCCCCCTCTCCCATGTCCCCCCTGGACTGTCGGTCCCATTGTTTTCTCCTCCAGATTGTTCATCCAGCCTATCTTATTTAGACAGACCTGCGGAGATAACAACATGCACACAAACAAGACAGAGCAAAACCAAGCAACAATAGTCAACAAAACAAGAACAACAACAACAAAGCAGTGACAAAAAAACAAAACACAACAAGAAAGAAAAGCTTGTAGTTAGTTCAAGGACTGTTTGTTGGCCTTAGGAGTGTTTTCCAGTCCAGTCTGTTGGGGCAACACGCCCTGGCCCCAAAGTCCACCTTCAGCATTCCCTGGGGGCCTCACCGCTCTGTTCTGTTGCACCCCCTTAGTGTTTTGCCTCGGTGTGGCGCGATCAGATCAGGTGCAATCCATTGGGAAGGAATTTTAACAAGTAATTCGTGATTCAAAGAATCACTGCTATTGAGTCCATTGTGACTCACAGCAGCCTTGCAGGGCAGAGGAGGACGGCCCCTGTGGGAGTTCCAGCCTGCAACTCTGTGAGCACTAGAAAGCCTCCTCTTCTCTGAGGAGCAGCTGGTGGTTTCAAACAGCTGACCTTGGGGCTAGCAGCCAACACTTAGACACTATGGAACTAGACTCATGAAAAGCTATTCATTGTTTTCAATAGCCTAATGTGCTGCCCAGTATTAAAATGTTCACAACTCTTTATGTAAATATGCTTCAACCCAAAATAATGAATTAACCCCTGTATCAAATAAAGAGGTTGTTTTCTTCGGGGACCTTTCCAGTGTTACTCAAATTGCTCCAAAGCACAGCTATTTATTCTCTTTGGGGAGAGAGATATTGCTTGTTGTTTTGTTCTAGATTACAGTGGAAATACACCTTTACCTGGTAATAAATATGAGTATATTCCCTGGAAATTTTATACTGAGTTGCTTCATCTTTTCATATATTTCACAGAATTGTGGGGAATACATTGCAGGCTAGTGAATTGCTATGCCTTTCAAATTGTCTTGGAATTGTTCAGTATTTCTCACCATATTTATCATGGGTAGAGCTGTGATACTTGTGGATACCAAAAGGTGCCTGATATGATGTGTTTACGCTAAGATGTTGGAACGAAGACTACGTGATGTTCTCTTCCTTGCTTTCACCTAGGTGCGGAGGCTAATTTCATGTTGAAAATTCATCCTCTAAAGAAATACCCTGTGGATCTTTATTATCTAGTGGATGTCTCCGCATCGATGCACAATAATATAGAAAAATTAAACTCTGTTGGAAATGACTTGTCTAGAACAATGTCACTCTTCTCCCATGATTTCCGCCTTGGCTTCGGCTCCTATGTGGATAAGACCGTTTCACCCTACATTAGCATCCACCCCGAAAGGATCCATAATCAGTGCAGGTATCTCATGTCGGCTGTGGATTTCAGATGGGCGGGGTTTTACATTTTCTTGGAAAATCTCAATTGTAAAATCCTGCCTTTAAATAAAGAGTATATGCATTTTTCTATTGTCATCCTACTAAATAAGATATAAAATATTAGGGGAGGGGAAATGTTTCTGTAGGAAACGTTTGGGACTATCTACAGCTTGTTTTTCGTTTGTGTTTTTTTCAATCGTAATGTCTCCTGTTATTTTGTTGTAATCCTGCTGTAGTTCGGCTGCTTGTGCCGCTAACAAAGGATGCTCCGTCACTGCATGGAGGGCGGGTCAAAGAATGAGAACACGACTATTTGGGAAGAATTCTTGTTCTTATTTTTTTTAGTGTAATCCTGAATATTGTTAGGTATCACTATGAAAGAACTGACCTTAAAATACGTGTCTCACACACAGTTGTCACGAGTTTGCTGAATTTGGGGGGCGAAATAAATGTGAGGAATCCTTCCTTGATAAAACTTATTCCAGTTTTCCAAACCAACTCCGCTATATGTTGTATTGGATCGATTCATTTCCTCATAAAGCCCTATGAGCCTTCCTCTAGATTATAAATTGAACAAAGGACTGACCCTCACGCTCTAGAATATCATGAAGTGCACATAATAACTTAAACAGATTATTGCTATTCTTCAGTAATCCCTGGTCCACCATTGGCTTTTAAAACTGTACAATTTTTTTTCTAAAATCAAATAGTGATATAGGGTGTTTTAACTAAACTCCACAAACATTTCCCTGAAAGTGTTTGTCAGCTGTCCAGTGGTAAAATATGACAGGGAATGATTCCAAACCCTCATTGAAACTTGAAATCTTGAAGTGTATGTTAGTATATCAAATTCCCAACTTGTCCTGTATTAGAGGGGCATGATTAATCTTTGTTTTTTGAACATCAAAATATTAGACTCCTCTTTCCCACTTGCAAAGATATTTTCACCAATATTCTACTTCTTTCTGATTTTACAAGGTATAGGTTTTCCCTTTATGAAATATCCTTGGCAAAATACCAGAGTCCCTTCACGTTCTGAGGTCACTGCTATTACTATTCCGGGACTTTGAAAGAAGCATCACAAAACAGAATCTGCATTTCTTCTTTCTCGTGTAGTGACTATAATTTAGACTGCATGCCTCCCCACGGGTACATCCATGTGCTGTCTTTGACGGAGAACATCACTGAGTTTGAAAAGGCCGTTCACAGACAGAAGATCTCTGGGAATATAGATACACCGGAAGGAGGTTTTGATGCCATGCTTCAGGCAGCAGTCTGTGAGGTAATACATTTCACGGATTTGAATGTCGCCCCAGACGCCCAATTCTCAAAGAATTCAGAATCTCTATTTTCTTCTTGACTTTTAGAGTAGCATGAAAGAATACATCCCCCTCCTCTTTCTCATTAGTCAGCAGCGTTCGTCATTTTGATATGAGTTTGGGCAGAGGTGCTAAATTGGGAGAGGGATATAAATAGAAAATGACCAAAGTGAAAGAATAACTTTGGGCACAGGGGAAATCCTTTGCCCTTCAACAAGAGACTAGCAACAACCTCATCACCTCACGCTGGGTGTCCTGCACGTAGGAGTCCATCTGATTCCTCCTTCGGGGGAAGGCTAGCGCTCTCGGGCCAGGAGCTAGTGTGATCAGATGTCTACAGTTCAATAGAAGATGTGTGATGAAAACGCAGTGCTGCTTATGCAGCAGTCTTGAATTCGCCCACATCATTCCAAGCTGACTGAATGGCTGTAAACTCAGTTATGTACAGGAGTCTAACTGTATGTTTGTTCTAAGAGTCATATTGGATGGCGAAAAGAAGCTAAAAGGTTGCTGCTGGTGATGACAGATCAGACATCTCATCTTGCTCTTGACAGCAAATTGGCAGGCGTGGTGGTGCCGAATGATGGGAACTGCCACCTGAAAAACAACGTCTATGTCAAGTCCACAAGCATGGTAATGCAGCGTGAGCTGTTGGTAACTGCGGTTAGCATACGTTTAAATTGGCCATTCTGTTCTTCTCATGCCAAGAAAGCACCTTAAGCAAGCTAGAGGGCAAGGATAAGACACGAGAGACAGAGAGATGAAGCTGTGCTGTTTATGAATACTAATAGTATATATATATATGTATATATACATATATATACACATATATGTATATATGTGTATATGTATATATATAAAATGTTAAAATTATTTGCATCTAACAATTGACCCTCTGATGTGCTATAAACCACTCTATGGAAATAAATGTACTACAAGGGCTACGTTTTATGAAATTAAGAGAACTTCTCAGTTAATAAATATATGTAAATAAATGATTTCTACCATGTTGGTATCTACAAACATTAAAGAGTAATCAGAAAAGGATAACAGGACTGAGAATCCTCACAGTGCAATGGGTGGAAACTAAATAGACACCCCTCCCACACAAAAAATTAGTAATACAAGGCAGGTGCCTCATTCCTTCTTTCTGGAAACATATTAATGGGTAGAACTCACTGTGAAACCTGTTGGTATCTGGAAAATTCCTCACTGAGGATAAAGTTTGAATCACATTTTTAAATACTGTCTCTCAGAACCACATCAATGTCGGCAAAGCTAATTCTAGATGTACGAAAGCATCTGTAGAAAGCATCTAAAATCTATTTATTCGTTGATGCAGCTATAGAGATGTTCGATTTTTTTTTTTTTTTTTGGTTTGTGTTGACTTTGAGGTGTCTAATTTTTCCATGGTGCCTGTAAAACAAAAGAATGCTCAGTGGTTGTGTTTATTAAATAGATTCAAACATCTCAGTAAATATCATGTCTTAACAACGTGGTTAGTCAGGTTTTAAAAATAATACGCATATATACTTATATGTATCTGTGGGGGGGGGGGATTGTGTCATTCTTTTAAAATTATCAAACCATTCTAAGGGGAGCTTCCCCAACCTTAGAATCCGATTGAACATCACCACCGTCATTTCCTATTTACTGCTGTTGTTGTCTACCCTGCTCTTGCTTATCAGAACCAGCTCCACAATCCCAACCTCGCAGGAATCTCAGCCAGTCAAACGTAATGATGCAGCCGGGCACTACAGCCCAGCAGTAGTTCATGAGTACTTGGCAGATAGTTTCACTGTCTCCCTTGAAGTTCTAAAATATTTAAAGGCACCATTGTGAGTTTACGGAACCTTAGTGGGGCTTTCAGGAGCCCTGATGGTGTAGTGGCTACACAGTGGCCTGTGGCCTGCAGGGTCTGCAGTTCTAAACCACGGGTGGCTCCTTGGGAGAACGACTAGGCTCACAAGCAGCGACAGTCTTGGAAACCCACAGGGGCAGTTCTCTTCTGTCCGACAGGGTCGCTCTCAGTCAGAATTGACTGAACGGCAGTAAATTTTTTTTTCTTAGTTTTATTCCCCAGCAACAATGTTAGATCTCAAGTCTCTGTTATTTATTGATTTATTTTGGTTTGGTAGTACTGTCGGTTAAGCATTTAAACGGCTATCCACAAGCCACTCCGAGGGAGAAAGATGAAGCTATCTTCCCCCCCACTCCCACCCCCCACGAGATTTACCTTCTCAGAAACCGTATCTAGCATCCCTGGGAGGGGAGTCGGAATCAACTCTTTAACAGTTAGTTGGTCTTTCAGGGTTTTTTTGTTTGTTTGCTTTTGAGTGTGTGAATTTTCTACAATTGCTAGGGCATCTCAATTACACAATTTGCCAGCTGCACTATTAGAAACGTACTGAAATTTGTGTTTTCCCTGCAAAAATTTTAAATAGGTCGACCTTTAATCTGCAGCATCCTACCGGACACGTTGAAAATGTAGATGGGCAGTTGTGTTACCACAGAAAGCAAGTTCCACTCTTGGCGAGGTTAGTCTTTTAGGGGCAAACTCAAAGTGTAAAGATTTCAAGAAGTTAATTAGAGCTTCAATAAAAGAAAATATAGGATTTGGAGTTATCCCAACAGTGTCATAACCCATTTGCTAATCCCTCCTACTCGTCCACATTTTACTTTGGCCGACCCGCTCCCTCCAGCTTTGTCATTTCATCTTTATCATTAACTTTCTTCAATTTAGCTTCTTGAAATATGAAGTAAAGCCCTAATTTTTTATTAGGGAGTGGAGACAGAGATGAGAACTATCCTGTTACGAGACTAGGGGAACCTATTTTTTTTTAAAAGAAAATACCAATCACATTGTTCTCAAATTTCATTATCCTTTTGAAGTGCTGCCAAGTCTCTCAGTCATCTCTTGATAATTGTATCTGAGAGAGTATTGTTGCTTGTCTAGGGAGTATTCCTTAAGCAAAGAAATGCCTCTGTGATTTTAGACATGTATCATGTCATGGAACCTTATGAAAATAAACTCTAAATATGGTGGCATTTTAGGCAGTGATTGGATTCTTATGACACCAGGAATTTGGACAATCTGTCATGAACTACTTTTTTTCTTCTGGAACACTGTTCCACTTCTCTGAAAATTGTGAACTTCCCAAACATCACTGACGTGATGGATCGAGTGCTATAAACCATAGTTCAGTTGTGCAGGTTATGCACTTTAAGCAGTTCCTCTTCCTTTAAAAAATGATCATTCTGCTTTGGGGGGGTAAGGGGGGTTGCCTTAAAACAAAAGAAGTTGAAACAGTTTGACGGATCCATGGGCCATACATTTATATACAAGACATGCTACAACTCTGAAACTCCTTATGCCTCATGTTACCTGAGCCTGACTCAGCATGCTAACTCTCCCCCTTACTTGGTTATAGCATAGGAATTTAGAACAGTGTCAGTTGGACAAGCATAAGTAATCAAACACTTATCTCTAGGAGCCAAAACAAATATTGTTGAATGCTATCTGAACTTCTGGATCCAAGACTCTTTACTTTTTAAAGAAAGTGAGCAATTGCTGATAGAGCTTTAATAGTCTAAGTCTAAATCACATTAGACCAGAATTTTACTGCATGTATGCATAGCCATTTCATGAAAGTCAATGTGAATACCAAAATAATTGCAGCTACGGCTTTTTTTGTTGTTTTATCTTATTTTCATATTAACGCAAAACAGTAACAAACACTGGATACACTAGCTGGACTAGACTAGCTATAAATTAGAAGAACCACCAACCGGAAGGTTTAGGGCAGAATCACAGGTCTGCATCACCGTTACTCACCCTCCTGAAGAAGCCTGGTAGTGTAGTGGGCTACGCATTGGGCTGCTGACCAGTGTCTGCGGTCTGCTCAGCAGCCACAAACAGGAGGAAGGTAAGGCATCTGCCTCCATAAGGACCCTGCACCTCTGTGCCACAGAGCTGGAGTTGACTTCACGGCAGTGGGAACTGTTGTAAACCCCGCTATCATCGTGGGTAAAGCAGTCAAGATTGCGCCACTTCTCATGCAACTTTAACATGGACTTGTTTTATAGGAACTGACTTAGGAAGCTTTTTAAAAAATCAATTACATGGAATTACACTCAATTTATCCAGAACTCTAGAGGAAGACAAGCAGGTCCAGATACTGATTTCATATCATAGTTATCCTAATATTGCTTTTTAATCAGAAAGAAATTGCTGACATTTCCAAGTCTGGGAGAAGCATTTATAATTATTACTGACCATAGACAGCATTCCATTTAAGGAGATAATTTGAATCATTAGTAAAGAGATTTAGACTGCGAACAATTGTTTATAATTTTTTTTAAGTGGAAGCAAAATAATACATGAAAATAACCCCTGTTCCAGGTTCTGAGTAGCCTGGCAATGGGGTTTTGGTGTCCCTGGAATGAACCCATATGCAAAATGGCACAATCAAAACATTTGAAAATATTTCTGAACTATAATGTCCTATGTCTCAATTAAATCTGAGCAGAGAATTTTATTTTATTTTTATTTTTTTTGTTATTTTGTTGAAAGCCTGTGTCCCTCCTTCAATAAATAAAATATGATTATAGTAGCTCTCATATGTGGCAGGAGTCCGAAACTTAAATGCCTTCAGGTGCTACCAGCAAAGAAGGCTAAGTCAGGTCAGACAAAGCACATTGAGAGCCCAACATGTAACCTTTGCTCATGGTTTATAAATATCTTCTATTAAAGCCTTTGTGTAAATCTATCTTTTAGTAAGCCGTCTTGCAGTAGCTGGCCCTTTACATTTATGTAACGCCACTCAGCATCCTGAAGCCCCCCACCACAAAGAATTCTCCAGCCCCAAATGCCAACAGCGCCAAAGTTGGGAGGCCCCTAATCTGTGTGACATTATGATGACCAGCATTTTGTAAATGAGGAGTCCCAGGCACTAAAGGGGTCAGATCAGTGTCTGTAGTCACACAGCCAGGCACAGGGTTGCCTAAGGTGGGGGGCAGCCAGTTCCATAACAGGACCTGCACCCCTCAGTCGCCGTGAATCTGAGACTTCTAATGAGAAAGAGGAGGGAAAGCCTTTATGCGTCCCAAGTCACCTAATCTCCACCCCAACTCTGCGAGGTGAATTCTGATATTCACATTTGTCTTGTAGATAGAAAACTAGGACTCTCAGAGAGGAAGACACTTGCTCATTGTCACACAACTAGTCATTGCAGAGCCAGGAGCTGTAGCCAAATGTCTGTTTCCAGAGCCCGACTCTGGGTCCTGTGCTACATTCTATCAGTGGTCCTTAACTGAGCATGGGGGTGCACTTTTGCTCCCTGAAGACGTTTATTTGTTTATCACAAACCCAGGAGGGAGGCACTACTGTCCCCTAGTGGGAAGAGGCCAGGGATGCTGCTACAAGTGCCTACCGAGCCCAAGGCAGCCCCCAACAAAGACTAGTCTGGCCCCAATTCCCACAGTTCTGAAGTTGTGAAACCCTGAACTATGAGATTACCCCTGTGAAGCCAGGTGAGTATAAACCAGGCGCTCAGGAGAGATGTTCACTAACAGCACACTACCTAACATTTTCATTTCTGCACAAATCTCCACAATCAGGTAGTTTTTATTGTATCTACCCATCCTCCTCTGAAAATGTGAAGTGGAAAAAAATCCAAATAATTGAATATTTTATTTAACTTCTATTTTGTTGTTGCTGTTCTTCTTAGGATAATAGTCACTACCAAAATTCAGTAGTACTTAATACAAAAATTATGGCTCCCATTTTATTCAACACTTTTTCTCCAACTACATATGCACATTATTAGTATTCCACCACCCATGCCCACACAGTGATCTCTTTGACCGAAAGTGCTCCCAAGGAGTCTTCCCTACCTCCTCTTCCCTCCTGGCATTTACAGCGTTCCTTCCCACAGGTCTCAGAGAAGGTGTCAGCGAAGAAGAAAAATTAAAAAGGAATCCTTTTGCCCTGAATTACTTAGCAGCTGTCCTGGCACATTGCGTTTATGCCTCCCATTGGCCCTTGAATGTTTGTTATCTCTAATAATTATTTTCAGAGTTTAGAGAAACAATATATAACGGGCTAGGCAGAAGGGGAGTGAGGCTTGCAGAGCAGTGATGTCACCAAGGCCGGACAGCTGGCTGGGAGGGAGTGTGTGCTTCTGCTAGTGAAGTACACAACATAAAAGATAAAACACTTAAATGATAATGTGCTTCGTGGGGAAAGGGGAGGGGGGCCCCAGCCCTGGTCATTAATCCACAGCTCTGCTGTCAACAGTGGTTTATTTCAACATCTGTTACACATTTGTAATTTTAAAAATCTGCTTCTAGGTACTTGGGGTTTGTTTTTTTTTTTAAGCAGTTTTCTTTCTAGGGTTAAAAAAAAAAAGTCCTTTCTGCTTACAGATCCAACTGACTTTCTTAATGAGCTTCTGGCCAAACAAGAACTTCCTAGGGTTTAATTTTATGTGCGTTTGGTCAATGTGACTTCCTGTTTTTGAAAGGGAAAAGGGATTAATAATACTCCAAAAGCTGCTTGCATTTTTTATTGTTCTTTAAAAATCAACTTTATGATGAGTTACGTATAAACTGGTTAAAAACATATGGGTTAAATTTTCCTTAAAATATGAATGGCTTTAAAAATTAAGAGGGAGGAATGCTTGACACACTGATTCCTTTTTGTGGAAGCAAAGACATTAGGAAAACAGTTGCTGCCTTTAAGGAAAAAAACAAAATACATCTAAATGTATTGCCTTTGCTTGTTCTCCCTAACTTATGAAAGCCATACATGCTATCAGAAACCTACTTTTAGTACTTTATTAAGAGGGAGGAATAAAAATATAGCTGATAGAATTTGTGTTTTTCATCTTATTTTATAAGAATTTAATTATATTCTTAAAAATTTCTCTGGGGAGAATTTTCCTTACACAAACCTAACTGGTAAATTCTTTGTATATCAATTTAAATGCAATTTGTGTAAATTTTATTTGTTTCTATCACAACATTAAAGATTGTCATAGAGATAAAAAGATATTCATTATGGCTACTAGTGTTATTGAGTGACATAAAGAAGCACAGATCATATCGATGTATATGCATTTACTATATGGGCCATTGGAATTAGTGAAACTGGTCAATTTAACTCTTTTACTAAATATAGACATGTTAGCCATGATGGTTCGGCAAAACTTTTCCATAGAGAAAATAATTGGCATTGAAGGGTGACAGGAGAACAAAAACTATAGGGCAATTTTAACTTCAATCACACGATACTCATTAGGATCAGTGCTAATTGATTACTCTTTGCTATGCGCTTAGAAACCACTTGCTGGCAGAGGCATATTGAAAGCAAATCTTGACATCATCTCTCTGAGAAGTGATTGTTTGGGATCGTCACTCTAAATTCTAGAAGAGTAGATACAGGAACAAAAACGCATTCTAATTATATAACTTTAGCAATTTCTCTAGTTGTCAGGTTTCTCATTTCCCAAACTAAAATTTACTCCTCCTCCATATTAAAACCCAGATTTCTCATCACCACAAATAATGTCTATTAGCTATTCACAAATTTTATTTATTTTAATAAAATGGGCTTTATTATATATTATTAGACAAGAGGATAATGATGAGACATTGAAATAGCCTTTACATTGTACAAGCAGTTAGAAATGACATCAAAATAACTGTTGTTATTTTTGAATAACTACTGTATGCCAAAGGAGGCCTGGTGGCACCACGGTCAAGCACTCAGCCGCCAACTAACAGGTTGTTGGTTCAAACCCACCCAGCTACCCTGTAGGAGAAAGACTGGTAATCTGCTTCTGAAGAGTCACAGCCAAGAAAGCCCTGCGGGCTGCTTCTGCTCTCATTTCCCTAGGGCCCCTGTGACACGGAGGTGGCTCCCTCCACGGCACCTAGCAGGAAGAGCAACTACATACAAAGAACTACGAATGGCTCGCACACACCACCGTGCCCTTCGTAATTATTCCAGTAGGTAGGGAAGGTGGATGATACCTTTTCCATTTTACAGAAGAAGGCACTGAGGTCGAACTTGTATTCTAAAGTGGCTTATCTAGCATTCAAGCACAGGGTGCTTTGCTTCTAAACAGTTTACATCTGTATGACATTTTAGTGTTTGTTATTGAGAGCTGTCTCAGAAGGTTATGAACACTAATGAGACTTTATTTCTAAAACTATTTTTCATTAGATGTTCATCTACCAGGTGCTGAACACCCTTGGTGTTATATTTGACCTACTGATTCCAAAATTGGCACCCATTATTATCTATCCACTCGAATTTTAGAGATACCAAGCCATATGCCACTATACATTCTGCTGGCTCCTAAAATGTCCAATTATTGTAATGTAGCATTAGCTGGCCTAAGATAAAGAAGTGCATGCCAGTTTTTAAAATGTAGTTTGTGTTGCACTAAATATTTACATTCACATGGTGTCCTTTGATCCAAAGATATTGTTGACTGATGCAAATTACATGAACTTGGAATTTTCCCCAAGTATCACTTTACCTTTGTTAGGAATGAACCTTTATTTGCAAACAGTTCCAGTTTGTTATCTTAAAAAGGAGCCAGAAATAAGAGTTACTGTCAATAACTAAGGAGTCTTGATGGTGTAGTGGCTGAGCGTTTGACTGCTACCCCCAAGGCCAGCCATGCAGGCCCACCAGCTGCTGTGCATGAGAAAGAAGAGACTTTTCTGCTGCATACAGAGTTACAGACTCAGAAAGCCACTGGAAAAGTTCCTCTCTGCCCTGTAAGTTGTATTCAACTGACTGACAGTGAGTTTGGTCCACCAAATAGAAAGTCAAATGTTCTGAGATCCAAAAGGGGCCTGTCAGAGTTCAAACTCCTTTATTAAAATTAAAATGTTACAGTCATGTTATGAGCTGGCACAACTTTTCAATCTGTGCACAGAGACTCTTAAAAGAAAAGTTAGAATTTTTCTTTTTAAAAAAACTTGGAGCTAACTTTACCTCTGAAACATTTAAAACAAATAATCCATTGATTCCTATTTATTAAAGTGTGTTCTGAAATGTTTATTGCATAATTAAAAGAAGAAAATTTTGATCTTCAAGATATGAAAATGGCTGTGAAGGTTTATATTTTCAGCATTTAAGTTGCCCTCAGACCTCCCATATATGTGCCTTTCCATTTTTTTTTATTTGTCACTCTTCTTAAGCTATGTTATGGGTTTTCAGTATCCAACCTGTGGTCTGTTTATATTGAACAACTTACCATATCAAAAAAGAAAAACCCACTTCCATCTAATTGAGCCTAACTCACAGTGACTGCATAGGACAGAAAAGAACTGTCCCTTTTAGTTCCCAAACCTTTAGATCTTTCAAAGGCTGCAGGGTGACTGATGAGTTCAAATCACGGATTTATGATTGTCAACTCAATGCTTAGCCAACTACCCCGTGGGTCCGCGGATAGCTTCCCTTGGAAATCCAGTAATACCTAATTCTTTTTCAAATATTTCTTTTTGTTTTATCCTGTAATTTGTAGGTTTGAATTTTTCTCATACTTAAAATTAGGATGATAAATTAATAAATTAGTGTAACAGTTGCTCAACACAGTGGAACACCAGTTCTATGAAACTAGAGCTGATGTGGTCTATTCAAGGTAATTTTAAAAATCTGCACCCCATATAACCCCAGGAACAAGCGTAACAACCAAGACACCAAGAAAAATATCGGTTGTTGTTTGACTGTGTTATAAGTGTCTGTGATGCTCTTTTCTTTGAATTAGCTATAGATGATGCTGTTATTTTTAAAGCAATGTAAATTCCTCTGGAAAACCCTAGGAGTCCTGGGGATGCAGTGTGTAAGTGCTCAGGCTGCTCCTGGAAGAGAGATGTGACAGTCCACATCCCCGAAGGCTTACAGCCTTGGAAACCCTGAGGCAATGATCCTCTGTCCTCTATGAGACAGAATTGACTCAACAGCAAAGGGTTAGAAAAATCATCATCTTTCCCAAGAAGGTGTGCATTGAAGCATGCCATATGGTTGTCTTTATGATAGTACCAGTGTTATGTATAGAATTAAATGGCTAAATTTCACTGTCTTTATCTCTTACAGGAACATCCCTCTCTAGGCCAACTTTCAGAAAAATTAATAGACAACAATATCAATGTCATTTTTGCAGTTCAAGGGAGCCAGTTTCATTGGTATAAGGTATGTTCATGTCCAAAGCAAATGATTAAAACTGTGTTCATTGATCATTAAAATTAAGACACTTCTTTGAAACACAGATAAGAGTTCTAGCATTATTATACATTGTGTAGTCTAAGTTTAATACTACATTGACTGATGTATATCATGAGTCTTAAATTGGCATTAAAGAAAAGGGTCCATCGATGTTTCCAGCACCTTGAACCAGGTGTGTGCACTAAAAGCTATTGGAGAATTAGATTCATTACCCAGGGCACAGCCTTGTACTCCAGGTAATACTGATAAAAGACAAGACTTTTTAATCAGATGAAAACTAGCCCATCTCCACCCCTACACTTTTTATAGCCAGCCTCTTGTCTATATACTGGTTCTTGGGCATATCTTTATAAGCTGGTTATGGTTAGGGAATATCATCTTAATTTTCAGTAACAGCAACATACTTAGGTTTGCTGTAGGTCACACTGTAAAAACAAGAGACATGGAAGCAATGACTGTGCCATTCAAAACCTTTATATGAGTATAATCTCTCTTGTTTGCTGAATCCTTTGGGCCAGGTGACCCTACAAGCTGACTAGACTTCCAGCCCTACACTATTCTGAAGGCCCAATGGACACCAGAAAAACTCTGCTATAGATTTCTTCTTAGAGACTTTATGTCTCTTCATGGACTGTCTGTCTCTTGTCTTCACGCTTTCAAGGCCTTCCAAGACCCTAATCTTCATTGTGCATCTCTAGTCACTAATTCTTCTTGTGCTCTTTTGGGGTCTTTGCCTTTTCTTTGTTCATTCAAAATGTAAATCTCCCTCAGTGCAAAATTCCCAGACTCTTTTACTTCATTCTTCAAAGTAAGAGCCAACAGACGCAGGAAACTTGACAAGTTCTGATGCAATTCCTGTATCTGCCCGGGAAGTCACTCATTTCCCTGCCCAGAGATTTTATTATCAGGTACCTTTTAGAGGGTAACAGCTTATTAACAATTATCCCAAATCTGTCCTCCAGTTTGTTGCTCAAAACCCCACTGCCATTGGATCAATTATGACTCAAATTGACCCCATATAATGTTTCCTAGGTTATAAATCAGAGGGAGAATGACCCCGTTTTCTACTCCCATAAAGAGTTGCAGTCTCAGAAATTCATGGAGGCAGTTCTACGCCATCCTATAGGATCTCTATGAGTTTGAATCAGCTCAGTGGCAGTGAGCTTGAAAGTTTCAGAAGCAGATTACCAACTCTCTCTTCTGAGATGACTCTGGGTGGACTTGGACCACCAGCCTATCAGTGAGCAGCTGAACACAATAAGCCATTGTGTCACTCAGGCTCCGGTTGACTCTTGATGATAGTAGTAGTTGCCATCAAGTTGATGCTCACAGAGACAGCGCAGGTGGACCTGCAATGTAGGATTTTCAAGGCCGAAAAATAGTTCTGTCTCCCAAGAAGATTCGTGTAACACTGATCTTTCCACTTGTAATCAGACATGTAACCATCTGCAGCTCTTTATTCATCCATAAGTCACAGCTCATAAGTCATCTCTGGCAAGGAAACCTCCCAGACAGCCTCTGTCAGTCCCTCAAATGCTTGTTAGATATTCCTTTCTTTAAGGTCTGTTGGTCGTTACTTTTTCTCATCAACATTGGTTCATGAAATTATTTCCATCCTTCAGGATGTAAACTATGGTATCTAGCAACTTAGTATCTACAAAGTGATAAGCAATAGGTTCTTAAGAGATGGTAAACAAACTTGTAAAAGTCTATGGAATAGACTAGATGTCAGTGGGTGGGTATAAGTGATATATTTTCCTCATTGCCCAAGAAATCACCTTGTTAGTGCTTAATAGGTCCCTGGGTGGTACAACTGATTTATATGCAGCTGCTAACCAAAAGGTCAGCAGTTTGAGCCCACCCAACAATTCCATGGAAAATAGGTCTGACAATCTGTTCCATAAGCATTCTAGTGAAGGGAATCCTATGAAGGTCTGTTCTACTTTGCAGCACACGAAGACAGCGTGAGTTGAAACCAGCTTGATGGCAACTGGTTGGTTGGTTGGTTGGTTGGTTGTTGGTTGCTTGCTTGCTTGCTTGGTTGAAGGGTAAAGTGAGTGAATAAATGGACTGCAAGATTTTTCATAATCTGATTTCCTGTGTTACTATGTATATTTTTTCTCTGTCAGTAAGGTGTTTTCTCAGTTCTTACTTCAGCTCAAGTAAACCTTTCTTCATCCTCATTTTCTCCCTGGGAACACCTAGAATTTTCACTGTAATTATTTAGTTCCATCCATCAAGACCACCTGTTTCATGAAACTTCCATGAGCTATTCTGACTTTTCTTCTTTTTTTCAGTCCCACATGTCCTAAAGGTCAGTCCATAGACAATGGTGTGGTGTCCATAATACACACACACACACACGCCTACTATATATATGTGTGTGTATATATATATATATATATATATATATATATATATATATGAATAAAACTGTTCTGTTATCAATGAAGTTTCAGGAAATTCCGCATTAAATGATGTTAAATTCTTCCTGAATTGCAGAGCATCTTAGAATCTTTGGTGTGCAAATACAAATTTTGAGTCTCTAAATGAAGGAAAACATACGCAGCAGTCCTCAAATTTATTTGCCTTCAGATGTTATTTTATGTTTAAAATCTCTTTGGTCTATTTTCCATGAATGAAAATTGGGAAAATGCTGGAGTTTTGGATCAGCATTTAATTAGTTCATATTTATATTCATGCATGTATACAGACAAACACTATGTTAGATATATGCTCTAGCTGTTCTAGGTTATTTCTATTTTTCTTATTTTAATTTCATAATATTTCATCTTCTGCTTAAATCTGTAAAATATTTTACATTTCCTGATTGATAAATCACGGGTATTCTTTTGTCATTATGAAAATGCGATCCATATGTTTTATAGGATCTTCTACCACTCTTGCCTGGCACCATTGCTGGTCAAATAGAATCAAATGCTGCAAACCTCAATTCTTTGGTGGTGGAAGCCTATAAGGTATGTATATGTTATATGCAGTGTGCTGTTGTTCTGTTTTTAAATAAACGTTTTACTCCAGTTTCCTGCATCAGAGGAAAAACTAGGGCTACATATCTTGGTAGGAGTGATGGACATGCCATCCCATTAGGAACCTGGGATGCAGAGCTTCACCCTGGCCCTGCCACTCACAGGGAGTCCTGGCCACACAGTGGCTAAGAGATGAGCTGCTACCTGAAAGGACAGCACTTTGAACCCACCGTTTGTGCTTTGGGAAAAGCCGTGGCGTCAGATTCCATGAAGATTGCAGCCTTGGAAACCCTAAGGTGCTGTTTGTTCTAGGGTCGCTCTCAGGTGCAATCAACTCCGCAGCAATGTGTTTACTTCTGAGTTGTGTTTTACCTTTTGTCCGTTCCCCCCATTTTTCCCCTACCACTCACGAACTGTGCTATTTTGGGCAAAGTCATTTCACCTTTCTCTGTTCAGTTGTATCATTGACAATAAGCTGCGTTTGAACCGGAAACTGCCTACACTACCTTCCCAATAAAACACTGAACGAACCACCCAGTTACAGCTGCAGAATGTACCTCTGAATTAAGATATTCCATATGCTCCCAAGTCATGAAGTAAGTAATCCACGTTGTTATTTAAAGAATCAACTAGTCAGATATGTGCAGTTATCTGAATTTTACAGATTACCGGGAAGATCCTGTTGGGTGCTCTGAGGTCAAATTCTTTATCTATTTTGATTTTTAAAATCCCCTGAATAAAATGAACTTCCAATGAGGTGAATCGCATTCAGTTGCCACCCTATATAGGATTTCACAAACGAAAATTCTTCATGAGAGCAGTCAGCCTCAGCTTTCTCCCACCAAGAACCTGGTAGGTTGGAATCACCAACTCTGTGCTTAATAAGCCAATGTCTAACCCACTCAGGCGAGCTTCAGTAGACACACTATTTTATTGAATTGGCAGCCATATGCTGTCACTAATCTGATAAGTAGGGCATATGGAAATGCAAAGAATTTAAAGAGATGGCTGCTACATCAACCTGAATCAAAGTTGGGATATAATATCTGTTAAGAGGTTATATAATAATGGCTCATCATATTACCTCTACCCAGAACCAATCCCTTTCTCACCCGTGAGCTCACTGAATCCTCACAACCAACTTAGAAGTCAGATGTACTCCCATTTACAGAAATTAAAGTTAAGAGAAATTGAGTACTTTAACTTTATAGAGGTAGGGCTGGAACCCGTATGACTGGACTGCAGATGGCCAGGGTTTTCTCTTTTGTAGTACCATCTTGTTGGTTTGATTCCAAACATGGTGCCAACAATATGGGCTTCGATTCTATCCCAGAAACATGAGCCACTGGTAGGCTCACGAGCAGCCCTGGTGGCTTAGAAGGGCTGCATGGAGCTGCTAACCACAAGGTCAGCCATTCAAACTTTCAATTAATCCCCCAGCTATGGCTAGAGACAGTACCTCTTAACTAAGACATTTGTACACTCTGCAGGAGAAGGATGAGACTGTTGGCGCTTACAGATTGGGGCTGCTATGAGTCAGATTGAACTCAACAGCAGTGGGTTTGGTAAAGTCTCACTTCTCCAAACTCTCTGCTTCTCTTCCCAGTACAGTGATGCTGTTTAATAGCATCAGTAGTTCCGCGGACTTCCTCTCCTTTAATTTAACTCAAGTCATATCTTCCCTGAATGTGGTACCAAAGAGAAAGGAAGGAAGTAGAGAACTTGTTTAAATTTTTCATTTTAAAGGAAAAGAAATCTTTCTAGATTTCTCTATGTCAGAAGAGGGGGTTTTCTGTGTCCAACCACTACATTGGTTGAAATAAAGAGGAGCATCTTGAAGTCACATTTCTTCCTCGCCGTTACAAAAGAGCATTAGGACTATCTTCTTATCTTAAAAAATCATTTTTGTACAAATAATTGGCACCAGTAGTTTGTTAACCAAGATAATCACAATTGTGAACGAGCGTAATGTTTAAAGTAAATGTTTAAAGTATGAACCCATTCGTGACCCCAGGCAAGAGAGATAAATCGACACACTTTTACCTATGTGTCAGACTACACCAAAACAACACATGTGACTTCATGCGCTTTATTTGTCTGGAGTATATGCATCGGTAATGCCTTGGCCCAGCATAGTTCTTGCTAAACTTAAGTAATAGAAAAACACCAGCAGGTTCAACAACAAAAATTCTCTGGTAACTAGTTTCTTTCGGTAGAGATTCTGTTACTTGTTTTTGGTTGTTGTTGTTTTTTTGTCTATATTTTCAAAATTGTTCTGAAAGTTTCCATTTGTCTTCCCAGTCCAACAAAACACTTCATAATCATTAAAGAATTCTACATCAGAAAAATACATTTCTGTTCCTGTGCCTGTTAAATATTGTAAAAGGAGCTTAAACTGGATCTTGAACTTAATTTCTAAATCCTCAAACTGGGCCACATTTTTAGAGATTTGTCTTCGCACCCTACTTGAAAACACAGTTGCTAACCACCTTGAAAGGGTCCCTGGTTGCTGCATCGTGGTTACATGTTGGGCTGAGATCTGCAGGGTCAGTAGTTGGAAACCCTCAGCTGCTCTGAGGGAGAAAGATGAGGCTTTCTCCTTCCAAAGCAAGCGACAGTCTCAGAAACCCACAGGGGCAGTTCTGTCCTGTCCCATAGGGTCACTGTGAGTCAGCATCGACTTCATGGCCGTGAGTCTGATTTGGGGAATCATCAGCTTAAAGACTTAAGAACAGCCGAATTTCATAAGGGCAAACAGAATGTTCATTGTATGAAATCTTTCCTTCTGACGTGCCATACTACTACTGCTGCTACTACTATAACCTGCAGATTCCAACCCCTGCAAACTCCATGAGTGTCAGGATAGAACTCTGCTCCATAAGCATTCCAGTAGCAGATTTTTCAAAAGCAGATCTTCCAAGGTGCCTCTGGGTGGACTAGAACCTCAGACTTTCAGTTAGCAGCCAAGCTCATTAGCCATTTACCCAAACCTGAGACTACTCCAACTGCCATTCCATTACCAACATGGCAGTGTTGTATACAATTGGACATTTCTATTGGTTTAGAGAACTGATTCTATTAACTGATTCAGGTATACTTAGTTTTCTGCAAGATTTTTTAAAAGCATAAAAACTATGGTTGTCATTGTCCCAAATGATCTCAATATAACTCAGGAATATAAGGGAAATATAAGGTGTACTTTCATAATTATAGTTTTGTTTATAAGATGTATTTTCATAATTCTGTTATTATTTAATAATCTATAAGCACGTGTCTCTTTGTGAATTATGTTTTTGAAGAAGAAAACTTACTCGAGGAACTAGAATCCATCAGGAATTACCTTTTCTTCGTATCCTGCTCCTCACTTCCTTTCCTTAGGTGTATTCTGACTACTTTGTTTCTAACTGAAGGACCGTTGCATGTGGTAGACTCTTAGAGGACAACACACACACAGGTCTGCAGAATGCATCAATGTAGTTCATTCACTTGGAACTCTAGACCCCATGCAAGAGAGATAAATTATAGAATATTTAGTGTGTGCCCAATAATTCATGGGCATTTTAGCTATTTAGTAAGTGGATACTCACACTTTTGGATTCATAAATGAGTTAATTCCTGCCCAGTGAGAAGTACTGTTGGGTATTAAGTATAGAGAAATATTTTTTGAACAATCCTCAAAGATTTAGAAAATATCCTAGACCATTCTTAGAGTAATTTTATAGGACCGTATATGACAGTGAATTCTTGTACCTTGGCTTTCCGAAAGCTTACCTTACAATTCTGAATCCATCTGCCCTTAGAGTTTTTATGATAACCTGTGAGGCTTTCTATTGTCATAAAGAGTTACAGTCTTGGAACCCACAAGGGCATTTCTACCCTGTCCTGTACGATGGCTATGAGTTGGCATTGTCTCGATGCAGTGAGTTTGTTTTTTAGTACCACTTCCCTTGGGTCATACCATGATGGCTTGTGTGAAGGCTGTGCGGCTGGACGCTATGCCACTGGCACTTCCGATACCCACAGGATCATTCATGGTGGGAAAGTTTCTATGGAACTTCGACTAAAACATACTAGGGAGAAAGACTAAATATTCACAAAATTATAAAAAGTTCTAAAAACGAGCAAATGTAAAACTCATGGATCCTAATAGAATATTTCCTATTAGAGTGCTGGAATATTAGCCTCCGAGGTTGAAAGGCACTGCAGAGTGGCCACAGTTATGAATTCACCCTCACCACGGTTCTGAAGACGGTGCGGAGCTAGGAATCCCTGTGCTGTGCTGGCAGAGGGTCACCCCGAGTGGAAGCCAATGCCAAGAAAAATAACAAAAAGTGTTTGGAACTGACGTGTTTCTGTGGCTGTTAAAAAGTTAGAGGCATATGCCATCGATTTCTGCTTTTTAGTGTATATGTGTTATCATATATGCCACAAAGCTTAAGGATTACTGAGGTTTAAAATGATTCCTTTCATAACACTGGACAAATGAAAAATACTTTTGGAGTTGCTGAAGTCCATAGTCATGGAAATATGTGCAAAGATAGAACAAAAGTGAAGAGAATCGACACTTCAGCATTTCTTATATATTTGAAATGTAACTGGTGATATTTTTTTATTTACCCTTTTTTGGTAGAAAACTTACAAGTAGCATTAGTTATACACATGATGTTGTTTTGTTGTTTACATTTGAAACCACCTTAGTATGTGATTTTTAAAATTGATGTTTTTGCAGAAACTCATTTCAGAAGTAAAAGTTCAGCTGGAAAACCAGGTCCGAGGCGTCTCTTTCAACATTACTGCCATCTGTCCAGATGGGTCAAGAAAGCCAGGAGTGGACGGTTGCAAAAATGTGACAAACAGTGACGAAGTAGGTTGTGTGCTTTTTTCCATATTTTCAGATTAAGTTGTCTGACGTCAAACCAATCTGGAAAACACTGCTCACCACTGGCTTTCCAAGCATCTTATTTAGACTTCAAAATACGTTTCTTTGTCTCTTCTGAAAATTCCTCCTTGTTTTTAATGCTATGGACTCTGTTCTCAGCTCTCTCTCATTAAAATAACTAGTGCGATGCATATTCTAGCACATCACTTATTTAATAATGGTTTCTTTAAACGTGGGTGCACTGGTGGTTTAAAGGTAGATTCTTGCCCTCCATGCGGAAGACCCAAGTTTGACTCCTGGATGGTGCTCCTTTTCAGGAGCCACGAATTGTCTATCATTGGAGGCTGGGTATTGCTATGATGCGGAACAGGTTTCAGCAGAGATTCTAGACTAAGACGAGCCAGGAAGAAAGGTCAGGCAATGTACTTCTGAAAACTAGCCCATAACAAGACTATGATCACCAAGGCCAGAGCTCATTGGGAGCTGGATTGACATATGAGTCTGATACCAACTGGAGAACAGCTAATGGACACATGGATGTCACAGCTCAGCTTCAGAAACCACGCACCCTCAACAAACCAGTCTTAGATAATGATGATAGCTGTTGGTTTCACGTCCGAAAATGCTTAACATGACCAGAACATTTTAAATAATCGCCCTGAAAATAAGGGGGAGTGGGAATAAGGGAGTAGTTGATGTAGGTGAAAAATTCCAGTCTTCATTTTGTGTTGGTCCCCATACACTCATCATGGCCTAGCAAAATGTAACAAAATGTTTTAAATACAAGAAAAAAGGTAGTGGCATCGTTGAATTTTAAAGGGAGGTGATTAAAAAGAGAACCCCAGGTTATAGAAATTTCAGGAAAATAGAACTAGAGAAGACATTCTCTCAGAATGAATAAACACCCAGCAGGGTGCTTTTAAAGTGATTCTTACTGGCAAAGTGAGTTTTGAGAGTCATTTACAACTTGGGCATCACTGCCTTATTGTTGTTGTTTTTTATCATTTGATTGGGAGCTCTTGCAGATATTATAACAATTTGTAATTCAATGAGATCAAGCATCGTTGTACAATTGCTGCCACCATTTTCAAATGTTTTCAAAACATTCTCTTCTTGAATTCTTTGATATCAGCTCTCCTTTATCCCTTCCCTCCTCACCCCACCCCAGGAACCCATATACATATGTATGTATGTATGTATGTATTATGTATACACACACACACACACACACAAATTGCCATAACTTACATCATCCAATGTATCCGTTCACCTACAATTCTGTTATTTTTTTCCCCTCAGTTCCTTTGCCCCCCTTCCTCCCAGTTCCCTTCCTGTACCCTCAGGAAATCCTTATTCCATTACTATTTCTGAATGATCTATCTTCAGAACTATCTTAATTATACAAATAAAAATACACAGGTCTCATAAGATTGATGAGGTAAAACTAAGACCATAATAGTAAGGAGGGGAAATATTAAAGAACTAGAGTATAGTTATGTGTTTCATCAGTATTATGCCACCCTCGGGATATATCATCCCTCCCATGTGGCCCTTCTATGAGGGACTTTTCAATTATCTTACCGGTGGATTTTGGGTCTCCGCTCTGTCTATACCACTTCACGTCAATTTGATTGTTTGTTTTTGTGCTTCTGATACCTATTCTCGTCAGCCCCTCATGAGCACACAGGTAGGTTTTAAAGTGAAAAATTGAGGGTAGAAGATTTCCAGCTCTTTTCATCCACCCCTGAAGTTACATGGTATTCTTACTATTTTTTTCTATGCTTTTCTATAAAGGGAAAAAAAAACATTGTTGAAAGATTCTAAATCTGAGCTATAAGAAAGTCCCTCTGTCTCTTTCATTAGAATGCATGTTTTCCCCCTTAGGAAATTGAGACTGGTGAGTAATGTACCTCTTCTTTAGCTAGTACCATGGTTAAGCTCTAGGCTCCCAACCCAAAGATTGGCAGTTCTAACCCACCATCCACTTGGCAGGAGAAGGATGTAACAGTCTATTTTCATTAAAAAATATACATATCCTTGAAAACCTTATAGCAGCGCTTCTCAACCTGCGGGTTGCGACCCCTTTGGGAGTCAAACAACCCTTTCAGAGGGGTTGCCTAGTCTTAGAAAACACATAAATATTTCACAATATATAATCACATATAGTTTTGTGATTAATCATTTTGCTTTATTATGTTTAATTATGCTCAATTTGTCACAATGAAAATACATCCGGCATATCAGATATTTACATGATGATTCATAACTAGCAACATGACAGTGATGAAGTAGCTGGGAAAATAATGTTATGGGTGGGGGGCCACCACATGAGGAGCTGTATGACAGGGTCGTGAATCAGGAAGGTTGAGAACCACTAAGATGGTTCTGCTCTGTCCTATTAGACCATTATTAGTGAAAAGCAACCCAAGAAGAGGGGGTTTGGCTTTTTATAAACACACACACACACACACATCTGTTCTTCATGCTGTGTGTTTTAAAAAATTATTATAAGTAGCTAATTAAATAAACTTATCTATAATCACTTGTTGGATTTCTTCCAAAAGACATCATATATCAAAATACACTTTGATTACCATTAAATATAGAGAAAACTTTGTACGAGGTGGAAGTGAGCTAAAAGTCTCTTTCGAAGATTTATTCTCTTACAAGTAATTATTCTTTTCAAAATTGCATTTGAGCAGATTTATTTTCCTTCATTCTTATACTTTTTTACTTTTGGGGGGTCTACATTCCTTTCCCCCCGCCCCCAACCTTCAACCATAAACAGTCTAACTCTAGGGAATAGACATATGGGCTTTTATGTATATAAACACAAGTTTTACTCTACTTTTAATATTGACCGTGACCACACTGTCCTACACATCTGTTAATTCTTAACATTCTTAAAACCAAAAGAATTTAGAGTACAATGGCATCTGTATTGGTTTTAATATTATGAGATTATTTCTAATTCTTAATGGACATATATAAAATTTATATAACCAAATGTAGAATTTTATATCATAGTATGCATGTTAAGAAACATGAGTTCCTAAAAGGATAAACCTATCTGTATTGGAAGAATTAAAGCCAGAATGCTCCTTAGAGACAATTTTTTTTTACATTATAAAACTTTTATTTATTAAAACCCTATATTGCAAGACTTCGTCTTACATACTTTGGACATGTTTTCAGAAGAGACCAGTCCGTGGAGAAGGGCATCATGTTTGGTAAAGTGAAGAGACAACAAAAGAGAAGAAGGCTCTCAAAGAGATGGATTGACAGAGAGGCTGAATCACTGGGCTCAAGCTTAGGAATGGTTATGAGGCTGACACAGGACCATGCACTGCTTAGTTCTATTGTGCACAGGGTCACTGACTTGATGGTGCCTAACAGCCACCACCACGTGTGTGTATGTACGCACACATGCATGGATATGTGTGTGTGTAAACAGATGTAGCATGGGTGGTTAAATAAATCAATAAAACATTATTTGCCAAAGTCCCTGAAGACAGTAAGATTGGTTAACAAATACAGATCAACACTAAACCAATATTTTATTGCCAAACAACAGAAGTGGGGGGACTTTGACAGGAGAAAGAAACGACAAATACATGAAAAAAACTAGTTTTTGCCAGCCCAGCACTTTAGTTCTAGACTACCATCTCTCACTAAGACAAATGTCAGGCCCGTGGGGGTGAGGCTTTAGGTCTCAGAATGAGAGTCCCAATGCTTGCATCCTTTCTTAATATCAAAAGAGGCTACTGTCTTCTTCCATTGTCTCCTGTATAAAGCAAAAGGTGACCCTAAAACCCTACCCGAACCTCTAGAAAGCACAAACAAGATAAAAATTGTTCACTGGAAATCTCCTCTAGGGCTGTTAACTAATAGAGGAGCAGCCCTTTACTGCAGTTTATTTAGACTTATGTCTAGTAATACCTGTTCCATAATCTCAGAATAGTAGGACTGGATCCCCAACATTCTCTCTCACGTTTTCTAGGAAATCCAGTCAAGACATGAATTAATCATAAATGGTGGAGTAGGTGCTTCAAATAAACTTGCACCCCACCCCAAGTTCATTTAAAAGTACATTATAGACAATTACCAATCACTCCATCCTTTATCTCTCTAGAGCAGTGGTTCTCAACCTTCCTAAAGCCGCGACCCTTTAATACAGTTGCTCATATTGTGGTGACCCCCAACCATAAAATTATTTTCGTTGCTACTTCATAACAATAATTTTGCTACTGTTATGAATCAGGCAACCCCTATGAAAGGGTCCTTCAACCCCCAAAACGGTCACAACCCACAGGTTGAGAACCGCTGCTCTAGTTCATTCATGAGAAAATGAATGACATTAAAAGGGATATGCTTCTATGAAAGGAATTGCATTGCATATGTAATTTATAAATATTGGTAATTCCTCTAGGATGATATGTGGTCACTTTTAAATATTAACAAATGTATTATTGGAAAGGTGATATAGTGGTACTCATTGGGCTATTAACCTCAAGGTCAGCTGTTCAAAACTGCCAGCAGCTCCTAGGGAAAAAGATGAGGCTTTGTACTCCCATAAAGAGTTGGAGCCTGGGAACCCCACAGAGACTGTTCTCCCCTGTTGCTGGGGTCACTTTGACTTGGGATTGATTCAATAGAAATGAGTTCGGATTTGTTTTGTTTTCTTGGCCAGAGGGTGGGGAGTGGGAGTGGTGGGGTGAGCTCTTATTGGAGATTTAAAAACTCATCAAGGCATATAAAATACATTCCCTTTCTCTCTTTAAACTTAGGTTCTTTTCAGTGTAACGGTCACAATGGAAAAATGTGATGTCACCGGAGGAAAAAGCTATGCAATTATCAAGCCTATCGGTTTCAATGAAACCACTACAGTTCATATCCATAGAAACTGCAGCTGTCGGTGTGCTGACAGCAGAGACCCTGGAGGAACGTGTGTAGATGAAACTCTTTTGGACGCTGCTAACTGTTTCCAGTGTGAGGACAGTGCATGCCATTCAGACGGAGATCCGTCTTCTTCTGAGAGCTGCAAGGCACACAAGGAGCAACCTGTCTGCAGCGGTCGAGGCGTTTGTATTTGTGGAAGGTGTTTCTGTCACGAAACCAAGCTGGGAAAAGTATATGGGAAGTACTGCGAAAAGGATGACTTTTCTTGCCCGTATCACCAAGGACATCTATGTGCTGGTGAGTGAACATCTGTGCAGGCAGTGGTTTGGGGTTTTTCCCACTGTGCTCTCTTAGTTGTGAAATTGTAAAAAAAAATAGCACATTTGCAATTTCCACATTTTATACATGCCGTTTTATCCCTAACAATTATATTAGCATCTGTGCTAACTATCTTTAAATCACAGCTGTACCGTTACCAACTCTGAATCTAAATTCATTACTCAGGATTTTATAGTCCATGAAGTAAGACTTTAAATAAGAGCATGGCAAATGAGCTGTAGCACTTCGTCCTACTTGTAGCTTAATTTCTTATAGGAAACATGGACACAATAAAGAACAACAAAAATAAATACTTGTTCTGCGTGTGCATTCTTTGACTTTGGAAAGATAGCTCCTGGAAAAGGAAATTACTGATCCTGACAATAGGTTTTGGTTTTTTTATTAATCAATGTCTTTTTCTAGAAGGATCTGGTTCATTATGATAAGCGCTCTTTTCCTTCTGTTACTCAAGGTTTGTATTTCTTTCAGGATGATGGAAAATGAGTTACTGAAAAAATTCTTTTCATTCATTGGAACATAAGGTTTAATGCCTTATTTTATATGGTATTGTAAGTTTGTAGTGATTCCAACCTTTCCAGTTCAGTTTTGAAACACTGCCAGCAACAGAATTGCCAAAAGAGAGTATTCTTCAAGTGCATACTAGTTTATTAAATAATCTGGGAGATCAGTGCCTGAGGCCACACACCGCCTAAGTGAAAAATGAAATAAAATAAAGTATGCTTGCTTCTCGGTCAATTAGGCTTACTGCCACCTAGAGGTTAGATTCCAGAAAAACTGCAACATTTGAAAATTAATACAAAATATTATTTTTAATGAATTAAATGAACTTGAGCCCTGGTGATGCAGAGAGTTAAGCACTGGGCTGCTAGCTGCAAAATTGACCTTGGGAACCCACCAGCATCTCTAGGGAAGAGAGATGAGCTGTCTGTTTCCATAAAGACATGTACAGTCTTTGAGCCCCCCACCCTGCTGTCCTGTCTGCTCCCTGAGTCAGAATCTGCTCCACAGCAGTGGGTGAGAATGGGATCTCGTAGTCCCCACGATTCTGGAATGACATTTCTGTTGGCAATGTGTTATTGTGAAAATGGCTTTGCAGTATTTTTACATACCCTCATCAATATTGATCTGAACAGTAGGGTGGAAATAGTTGTATTTATATGATCATGTCGTAATTGTGCATTGGACTTCCATCTGCAAGATGCACAGTTTGAAACCACCAGCTGACTCTGCTGGAGAAAGGTGGACTTTGCTGCTCCTGGAAAAGTTAGCGTCCCTGCCCTGCAGGGCTGCTCTGAATGACATTGGCCAGATGGCAATACGGTGTGTGTTTGTTGTTTGCTTTTAATGAAAAGTGGCAAACTTCTAAGGACAAATGGTGTATCTTAGGTAAACTTAACAATCGGCCCTATATCATACATACCTGAGTGTATGGCAAGTTGTCTTCTTATTCTACTTTATATCATTATATATAATACATTATGTAAAATATATTTTTTAAATACAGAGAATAATATTATCCAAAACATTTATTCAGCTGTATCTGATATCATCAATTGATTGGACAAGTAATCTTACAACAAATTAGTAATTGTTTGCTATTTTTTAGAGTTATTGTTCAGTGAAATTTGAAATACACCAAGAATCCCACTGTTTATAGTGAAATATCTTCCAAATCAAGGTGCTGGCCCTTCCATGTGACTGCAGAACTACTGACCCTCAGGCGCTGAGACTCTGCTTTGAGCCTTTTCTGACTAAGTGACAAACTGTAATAGTGACCCACATTTTTCTTCACTGATTTCCTTTGGAACTAAACGCACAGATTGGCAGGTCAGCTGGCTGGACTCAGGCGCACAGGGCCTGGCAGGCGTTTGTTAGGGCTGGGTCACACTGGCTTTACCCTTTAGTAAATGGAGCTGATCCAATGGCAGATTCCACAGAACACCCCCCCCCCTGTGAAGTGTGCAGCCTTGAAGGGAAAGCTGGAGAGACGGAGAGAAAGAAGGGGACAGAAAGGGGGGACATGGAGGAGGTGGGGAGACAGAGGGAAGCATGATGCTGGCCAAATAAACTTGGCAAACACTAAAGAATCCTGGAAAAGATTTCCCTTATGGAAGATTTATTTGTTTACAAAATTGCATGAGCATATTCAGTATTGGCCACTTCCTCGTCTGAAATCAATTCAATGATACTGTGAACCCAATTTAACCCGTATTTTCACAACTTGTTGCCCACATAAGCATCCCTCCCTCGGCCACCCTGATTCCTCTTTTCCATTTGGCTCCTAGTCACAGCTCGCTGCAAGAAACCTGGGGGTTGCGGGTTATGTGCAGAGCTGCTCACTGGAAGTTTAGCACTTGAACCTGACAGCCACTCTGAGGAGGAAGGATGAGGCTGTCTGCTCCCGTGAAGATATATAGCTTTGAAAACCCTATAGAGGGTCACTGGGAGTTGAAGTCAACACAGAAACAGTGGGCTAGCAGCTCTCTGCATACATTATCCGTGCTAACCTACTAACCTATTAACACGCACGACATCTGAAAAGACTTGGTCAACTTCACAAGGAAACTTTTCTTTAAACACGACACTCACAAAACTGGGTTGCCTGGTCCTTCAAAGTTATCCCAGGCCTTAACAATCACAAAAGACTTAAATTATGAAAAGAGTAAATCATGGAAGCCATTAATTGCAGTCCTTTATTCTCCTGATTTCAAGTGAGGCCATTAATTACTCCAGCCTTTGTAACTTCTTTATACATGTGCAGTTTAAATGTAAAACTGAGGGCAGAGTGGTGTCCAAGTAGTCAGGCAGCAATCACAGCAGGGTTCATACTTGTCAGCACAACATAACCACACCGGGAGATGATCTACGTTGGAACAGCTTTGACTGTAGCCGCTCCTGGAGACTGGCCGTAAGTAGAAAATCATTGGATTGTGAGCGTTTTCATGGCAACGAGGGGGAATGCGTGCTGGGAAGCACTTCACAATGTCAGTGGGTGCCTATCACTTAGGTCCTGGCGTGTCTGTTGCAGGTCATGGAGAGTGTGAGGCTGGTAGGTGCCAGTGCGACAGTGGCTGGGAAGGAGACTGGTGCCAGTGCCCGTCACCATCAGTCCAACACTGTACCAACGCAAAGGGCCAAGTGTGCAGTGGGCGAGGCACCTGTGTGTGTGGCAGGTGCGAGTGCACGGATCCCATGAGCATCGGGCGTTTCTGTGAACACTGCCCCACCTGCAACACAGCCTGCGATGAAAACTGGTACGCTTCTTCTCTGCCATGCCTGTGTGAAGGGCACACCAGCATGGCTCTGATGGCCCCTTTGTGTTCTGCCTTTGAAACTATGGAAGTTGCTGGATGTGTGCCTCCAGATCATCATGCTAAGAAAGAACGGAATGGAGCTTTGGAGAATTAGGAGACAGGTTTTAACCCTGGGCCACTAGATGATGATGAGAGAATCAAAATGTTCGAAGCAGTCTCTGCCTTCAGTTTCTGGGAAACGCTCTTGACCATTAGGGACTGCCATCGTCCCAGCTGACGAGGAACGCATGCTGCGCTCCAGGCAGGCTGCAGCCATGGCTGTGCCTCAGTGCCCTCAGGGGAAAATTGAGGATGAAAATGCCTCCTTTCAGGTCTGCGAAATAACTAGATAACCCGTTTCATACTATTTTCATACATCATAATCATTCTGTGTTTTACTTTTTTACTGTAAAGAATGATGGCTTCCACTAAGCGCTCTAGGCACAAGCGATATATACATGAACGGCCCTATGTTAAATAATGACATTATCTGGTGCCAAAAATGGATTTCGTGCCAGTAACAGCCTGTAACCTGCTGAGATAAAGATCACCACTATAAGCATCATTGTCCCTTCATATTTGTGTGATTCAAGTTTTAAAATGCATCAGATTAGTAGTTTGAGTAATTTCCTTTTTTCTTTTTTAAAATTTATATATAAATTTCCCCTTCATCCCAGTTTATACCGTGTCTAGCTAGTGATTTTTCCCTTCTTTTCCCTCTCACCCATGTTCACCATCAAAAGGTGTTCCTTCTGTGTGAAAACCTTTCCTTGACTTTTATAAAATTGGTCTCATTTAATATTTATCCTTTTGTGATTAACTAGTTTCACTTAGCATAATGGTCTCCAGGTCCATCCATGTTTTGGAGTGGTTCACACATCCACCCATTAGTCTGTAATGTCACATAGTATCTCACTGTGTCTGTTCC
The DNA here is from genome assembly GCF_000313985.2 of Echinops telfairi. NCBI lineage: Eukaryota > Metazoa > Chordata > Mammalia > Afrosoricida > Tenrecidae > Echinops > Echinops telfairi. Next base: position 77,394,209 of record NW_022103920.1, read on the forward strand.
ATGGTGTATTTATCCACTCTTCAGTTAATGGACATTTAGGTTGTTCCCATCTTTTTTTCTAGTGTGCCTAGTGCTGTTTGAACATGGGTGTGCATCTGTCTATCTATTCATGGTGAGGCTCTTACTTCTCTAGGATATATACCTAATAGTAAGATTGCTGGATCATATGGTATTTAGATTTCCAACTTTTGAAGGAAACATTATACTGTTTTCCAAAGTGGCTTTACATTTTACAATCCCATTAGCAGTAGATTCAGGGTTCCAGACTATCCACACCCTCCCTCGCATTTATTTTATGTCTTTCTACACTTTTCTATTAATGCAGCGGGAGAGGATATCTCATTGTTTCGATTAGCACATCTCTAATGGATTATGATCATGAGCATTTCTTTATCTGTTTATTGACTTCTTAAATGTTTTCTTCAGTGAATAAAATATTTGTTCTTCTCCACTGCCCATTTTTAATTGGGTTTATTCTATTTTTTCTTGTTGAGATATTAAAATATTCTATAAATTTTACAGATTTGTCCAATAAGTTATTGGCATAAACATTTTTTTCCAGTCTCTGAGCTATATTTTCACTCTTTGGCGAAATCTTCAGGTGTCAAAGTGTCTTATTTTTAAGATATGCCCATCATTTAATTTGCTTTCTGTTGTTCAGTGGTGTAATTTGAGTTATGTTGAATAGTGTATTTATGACATGTATAGATAGGCCCCTTATATTTGTCCTTATTTTTTATCTTTGATGATCTTCATAGTTTAAGTTTTAAAATTAGGTCTTTGATCCATCTTGGGTTCATTTTTGTATATGATTTGAGATGTGAGTCTTGTTTCATTTTTCTGCAAATGAATATCCAATTTTTCCTGAGTCATTAAAAGAATTATATTTAGTAATATTTTTAATTACATTTAGAAATATATTTAATTCATTTTGAAGTATAGCGCTAAGACCTAATCATGAGGCTATTTCTAATCAACCTGTCCAAAGTTTGAATTGTCTATCACTGTTTGATTCTTACAGTAGTAGTATAATATTAATATTATAAAACACATATATAATTAACAAGTTAATTTATGGTAAGAGTATTTGATTCATTTCCTTGATATTTTCTTTTCAATACAGTGAAATCATTGTTTTGATTTTCAATAGTATCAAACTATGATATGCTGCTAAAATGTACCTTTGGGGTGGCATTAGATTTATGTAGAATTACAAATAAATTGCACAGCCTTCTTTTCTAAAGCAGTATTTGTTTATTTCTCTCAGACAAATACAAATTTTTCAATTAATAAGTGCTTTTTGCATTTCCGCCCCCCCAACCCCACCTATTCAGGAATTGTGTGCCGTGCCTTCACCCTCACAACCTCTCTCAAGCGCTGCTGGAGCAGTGCCAAGCCTCATGTGCTCGCGCAGAACAGCAGTCTACGGACCAAACATCAGGTAAACCAGAGCTTAATCATCCAAGCCCCGCGGAGTCAAAGTAGTAGATCCATTTACACAGAAGGGTGGCCCAAGGTTTCATAATCAATCATTCTGAGAGGTGGACTAGATGCCTCCATTTCTTATATCCCCCTAGAAATGGTACTCTGTGTATTCAAGCATGCTTTCCATAACTTGGCTGAGTTGTTAGGTCTGCCCTCTGAATTATGGACCTCAATCCCCATGTCTTGTACTTCCATGCCAGGGCATCCAATAGATGGCTGAGAGAGGCCTCAGTAAACCAAGAGTATGAATTCCCCAGGTCGAGCCATTTCATCATTACACACAAGTCAATAGAGCCATCATATACCTTCATCACCTACATGTGTTTCAAGATCTGACATTCCTGTGTAAAACCAGCACTTGCTGTCACACCTCAAGTGAAGGCAAAAGACTCTAAGTAACCCATTCTGCTATTGGAAAATTCTACTTTCCTATTTTGATATAAAGACACTTTAGGGATGAATGGTTATAAATAAGACACAGTTGAAAAGGTATGGAAATTTTAGTCTAAAAATGTTGGCTTAAATAATTTCCCTTAACGGATGAGCCCTATAGGACCAGTGGTGTGAGTGGCAAAACAGGGAGGGTAAAGGGAGAATGGGCAGGGAAGAGGGAACCAATTACATGGAACTGTGTGTGACCTCCTCCCTGGGGGACAGACAACCAAAAAGTGGATGAAGGGAGACGTCGGACAGGGCAAGATA
>NW_022103920.1:77396594-77416670 GCF_000313985.2 Echinops telfairi
CAGCCATGGTCAACTAAAATGGATGACATCACATGGTTCCCAAGTGTCTATCATTACTAATTGAAGAATGGGGACAGTGTATTTATCGTATATTTTTTAAATGAAAATAAACAATGTCTATGTTATAAAAAAAATAATAATTTCAAATCTCAAAAAAATAATAATAATAATTTCCCTTAACAATATTACTTAAGAAGTATTTGGCTAATTATAAATAGTTTTGAACATCACTTTTCCTCATCTATTGAATTCATAATTTTGGTAAGCCACTTACCAATGAATGGATTACAACTCTTGATGGCCACGTGTGTATTAGAGGAGAAATGTGGTCTACAGGGTCTTAATGACTGATTTTAAGGAAATCGTTCACCAGGTGTTGCTTCTTTGATGCCTCTGGTGGACTCAGAACCTCAAAGTTTCGGACGTTTCCATTGGCAGCATCACCCCAGAGAAAGAGCACTGTACCAAAACCAAAGGGGAGTGCACGAAGAAACGAGTCGGTGAACATGAAAGAAGTACCCACATGATCAGGGGACATGGAAGTGGCCGACACATGTGACTTCTATGCTCATAGGGCACAAAGTTCACCCAAAAAGTCAACTTTCCCGTGGGGACGTTGAATGATACCTGAATGGGAAATCAGTAAAAGCATGCCTACCACTCCTATGAGGTCAAGTCTCTCCTCCAACCTTTAAGAATGATTCCAGCTCTTAGGTGGACTGTACAGAAGAATACACATTTCTCAAAGTTGTGTTTCTTGTTTCCCTCATCTCCACACTGGCCTGAAGCCCTCATCAATCTGGCTCGGAGAGGGGCCCATGTGCAGGCAGCTGGAGAGCAGCCCAGCCCCCAATGAGGGCTAAGTGCCTTTCTAATCAGTTAGACCCTTACTGTCAACATGCCATTTATTATGCTAAGTAAACAAGCCCACTCTGACTTAAGTAGATGGCAAAAAGTGTTTTCTTACAGGCCCTTGCCTGGCCTACACCAAGAAAAGAGGCACAAACTAGAGGCCAATGTTTAGCCATTGCTAACAACATTAAAACTATGCACACATCTGAGCCCAGAAAGTGTCCTCTATCCCAATCCATTAGAAATATTTTGAAAATGTATCAGTAGCTAGGGAGCTCCCTCCCCTCCCCCTTCATCACTATTATGCAAGAAAAGGAAAAGGCCCTTATTAACCACTTGCATCTTCCATCCACTCCGTCACTCTCCAAGGGCATTCTTTTGGTCTTTCTGCCTAAGCGACAACCAGGCTAGAAGCCAGTAAGTGGGATCATGCCACGTGTCTCCTCTGAAGATCTACTTTAGGTGATTGAGGAGTTTTAAGTCAGCCAAGGGAAAACAACACATCGGCTAGGACACAAGGCATATGTGTCAGTGTTGGAACTTCGTGGTCACTGTGGAGGACACAGCGGTCTTGGATCCTCCTTGCAGGTGATCTATAACCTAGGAAGCCATGCACGGGCATCAGATGTTTCCATTCCAGTGTCCAGCCATCAGTCGGCCCTTGCACCTTCCTTTCAAGAAACCCTGTCACTGACAAAAGCCAACTTGACTCTGTTAAGTCTTTCCCGTTGGGGATGACCTCTTGCCCCTGTCACTGGTTAGGGCTTATGTAACAGCGTCATTGGCCATGGTTGAGGATTCAGACTCAAATCAGTCATGGGAAAATGACATGCTACTTTAAACCTGTCGGGTGAGAGATCGGGGTTGTCCCTCCCTAAGGAACTCTTTAAGGAGAACTTTCCACATTCAGGGCAAGTCCCTAAGCCAGTCTGGAAAATAGGTAGAGAAACATGAATCTTCAGGCCAGGAGGTGGTTTCTGTGAGCCTGAAGCAGCTGAGTTCTGCAGAACACGTGCATTTTGCAACCAGGTTCCATTTATAGGAGGAGAAAGCCTCTATCAACAGGGACCTGTAGGTTTTCCAGCTAGCGTTTGCCAGAAGGGTGGAGCTAACAGAGAAGCATGCCCCTCCTCTGCACACAGCATTTCATACTGATCTGTTCTTGAGAGGATGCCGAGTGGAGTTTTTTAAAAACAAAGTAGATTTGGTTAATCAGCAAATAAAAGTAAACTAATAAAAATTAAGGGGATTTGTGTTCCGTTCCCCAAGTTGAACGTTCCTGGATCCTGGAGAGATCATCTCAAATAACGATGGAAATGTACGTACGCAGTCGTGTCAGATGCTATGTTTTCTCATCTATGAGAGTAGGACTGGTTTTAGCTTCTGCAGATGTTTACTTAATTTTCCATTACAACAAGTGAAGAGAACATAACAAAAGAAGCACATGCTAATATCCAGAGCTGTTAGGAAAAAAAATAAGAATACCGCCAAATCCCCCTTTCCATTTAGTGATTAGCAACGCACATAATAAAAACAGTTCCTCTGTCATGAAGAAAATTGTGTTTGATAAAGGGATTTGTACACATTACAGTTAATGCCATTCTAAAAACCAGGCTGCAAAGAGATAACCTTATCAAATACCTTCATGATGGCTATTCTCCATGGAGAGCCATCTATTAAAAATGTTTTAATACAAAATGTACAATTAAAATTATAGCATTCACTTTCTGAATCAACCGAAATGGTAGTCCCCTTCATTGAAATGTTGATTTGCAAATCTTTCTTGTCATATTAGCTGCGATGGTGAATATGGTTTACTTGTGTGCTGATTCCAATTTTTAATACATTCGTATGTTTACTTCATTACAGAATGCTTCTCTAGCCCAAGCTACTTGAGGATATTTTTCATCATCTTTATAGTAACATTCTTGATTGGCTTGCTTAAAGTCCTCATTATTAGACAGGTGATACTGCAGTGGAATAGCCATCAAATTAAGTCTTCGGTAGATTATAGAGGGCCAATCTCAAAAAAGGTAAGTGAAGTTAAGAAAAAGATTTGCTGTAAGTATGCTCTGGTCTAGTTTTAAGACTTAGGTCTTTAATTAATAATAGCATTTCTTCCCCATCTAGGATAAGTTGATTCTGCATAGTGTTTGCACAAGAGCTGTAACCTACCAGCGTGAGAAGCCTGAAGAAATAAAAATAGATTTCAGCAAGCTAAATCCTCATGAAACTTTCAGGTGCAACTACTAAAGAAGATTTTTTTTAAAAGTACTTTGTGAGAAACTGGACTTTTACTAATTGCTCCTAAAATAGATAATTTTAGAAGTCACAAGAGGAGCCAAGATGGTCAAGGTCAGGCCAGTTGCTGGGTGCCAGCTCGATTGAACACTGACCGCATCTCATCCTCCCGTGACTTCCAGAGCTGCTGAAATTTTCAGAGAAAAATGTGTCTTACTACTGTTTGAGACTAGTGTCGTTGTAGCACTTTACTGTGATCTATAACTTATTTAGATCTGCATAGAATGTAGAGCATCCGAAGAGCACTGATTACACTTTACAGGCACCTGCCGTTCCTGCTTCCTGGAGAGACGGTGTTGTGAAAGGTCCGCATTGTGTCACTACAAGGGTACAATAGTTCCTGCACTGAACATGTGCATAACAGTCAGTTAGACTAATTTTGCCAAACACTTCAGCAACTGGCAGCGCACAGACAAGTGGAGCTAGATGAATAAATGGGGAGTGTTTCACATGTTCAAGAGGTGGACAGAGAATCTTAATCTCACAGTGAGGGATATTGCTTTTGAACCTGTAGTTTTATGCATGTGTGTTTATGTGGGATTTTCTTCTTTTTTCTCATAAGATGGATACTAAATCCAGCCTTCTTTCCTCTTTATACTTTCTGTTTGTTGTTTCTTTCAGGATACGTTTATGTGTGTCACAGATGACTGGACTCTAAGTGCTAAGTTACTACTGCCATAAAAAATCTAATAATATAATGTCACTTTATTAGAATGCTGTTGTTGAAAGCTGAATGTTGAATAAGGGACACTGTAATGTAGCATAACACCTGCATAGTTTCATTGTTTGAGGATGTGGAGTTTTGTATCTTCTTACCTGGGAAACTGGATAGATTATTAACCAGTTCACGTAGCGACTCGGTGCATCGGAATGCACAAGGTGTGGAGACACTCTGCCATCAAGCAGTCGCCCACTTGGAATGAATGTTCTTAGATTTTTCACTCGAAGTAAATGTCAACATTTTTCTAATTAAAAGCTATGTAATGTGTTTCCCCTCCAATGCAGCCTGATAATATGTCCCTCATTTAGCCCATCTCACCAGCATCCATAGCAGTATGAAACGGAAGATGGTACAAGATACTTTATAAATTGGCTAATTCAGCCTTGTGGTTAGAGAACGGAGGCTCAGAAAGTTCAAATGGTTTCGCCAAAAACACCAACCTGGTCGGTTGCAGCCTTAGAAAAGCACATCTATTTAGAACAGTGTTCGTTGCACAATATCATGCTACCTCTTGGATCTTCAAAACCTTCCGCTGGACAAGTATTTTCAAAGGGAATTTACCAATATCTGAAGTACGTGAGCATTTGAAAATTTCAGAACAAAGTAGAAAAGCGTCTTTCCAGCTGAATAGCCCATCACCCACTTCCAGGCTTTCATGAGAGTCCGGACCACAGCCTGGCACCACTCCAAGGGAAGCTACTCACACCTTAGCTGTTGACCAGCATCCCTAGGACTTTCCATGGAGTGGTGCAGTGTTCAACTGTCAGACTGAACAGAAGCAGGAAGTTCCCGAGTCTTGTTCAGTTGAAAGTCTTTCCCATGAATCAATCTATGTGGACAGAGTAGATCTGACATCAGGCACCACCAGAGAGAGGCTGTGTGCACTAGAGAGCTGTGCCTATGGTAACAAAGGAATTTATTCAAAATCTCTTCTCCTACCCTAGATTTGCTGTCTTGTAGCACTTGTGCAGATCAGAGAGCTAGGAAATTTGCAATTTAATGAAGACTAGCACCCACTCCATATTCTACCATAAAGAGGAGCGAAAAGCTTCTAGTAGTATGTTTTGGAGCCAACAAACAGAAAAAGTTCCCACGCCAACAATTATAAATCTAAATTGAACAGCATTTCCTTGGTGAAACGAGAGTGGGGACATTGCTGTGATTCCGTACTGTGCCTCGCTTATGTAAGAAGGCTTCGATCACCCAGGATAAGGCAGAAATCCCCATTTGCAGCCTGCCTGTCACACATCACAGCATTTTAAAAAGTAAAACTAAAGGCATGTCTGAAAACCTCTGTAAAAGGGAAAATTAGAAGATAGCTAGTCATTGAAATGCTCACAGTTTCTAAATTGCGCATTACCGTGTTTGTAAAATAACTTTTATTCAAAAGAGCATAAAATAATGAAACGCTGAGAAATCAAGGTGTTCGCTTTTGACACCACATTCATTTGCACTGGCATTGTACCAGGCAAAGCTGGTACTTAAAAAATCACCTTCCCTGATATGCAGTTCAGAGCTAGATTGTGATGGTAGATATGTCTGTCATGTCTTGTGCTTCTCTTTTTACTTAGAGATCTAATTATTAAAGACTTTAGTGCTGTTATTTTACTTGAATCATTACTGGTTTCCTGTATAATGGTTTTGTAAGATGAGAATTAATATTGGCCTAGTTAGAATTAATTTAAAAAAGGGGGAAACAGGGTATTCTTAGGTTAAGTAATGTATGTAAATAATGCCTGTTTGAACTAATATAGCAAGAGAAGGCTTTTGCGATTCATGGATATCAAGTACAATTAATGAAATTTTAAATTACTAACAAAATTAAGAACTTGAATAATACTTTTAGTAGGCAGTATTTTTTGTGCCCTTAAATATATAATGATACAGAAATGTGTCAAATATACACTACAATGTAGCTAAACATTTTATTTCTCTGGCTACATATTTATACTTCAGCACATGTCGAGTTATAAACATTTACATAATCTTTGGAAATTATTCATACTCATTGGGTCATAGACATTCACGAGAAGACTCAAAAGTCCACTGAGGATCTGGTTATATCATAAGTGTTCATCTTTGGTTTATAAAAATGTTACACCCCCGCCCTAAAAAAATCTAAAGTTAAGCCAAACATTTTTAAAATTAGGGAATACCTCACAAATATGTCAGTTCACCAAAGTATAAATTCCAAACACGTTTATAATGCTTGCTTAACCCCTACTGAAATACTTAGATGTGTGACATCAGGCAACCTGAATTATGGCTTTCTTAGTCTAAAATTTTCTCTCCTGGTAGTTATGTTTTTCTTTAATTTCTCACGGTACTCGTTAGACTCGGTAAGATTTGCTGTGAACATTCCTTCCTTTCCTTATACCTGTTTTTACGTTTGTGTAACCCAAGAGACTGCCCTAAAGCTTCAAGCTCAATAAGCCAAATTGTGAAAAAGAGTTGAATGTAAGGGTACGAGGGAGTTGCTTATTTTCAAACATCATGTGTTAATGCTAAGACTCGTTTGACTCTGTGCTCCTGAACAAAGACAAACCAAGGACATCTACATTTTCACCACTGTTAGAATTTCTTTCCATGTTGAACAACTTGAGATAAATAAGAAAGTCTCAAGTGAAATTCAGCTTCTTGGGTATTCATTTTATCATGTGCATATTTGTGCCTCGTGCATTTTATTTTATTCTTAATATTTAACTTAAGACTATTCTATATCATTACTAACCTTAATAACGATAAAGATGCAAACTGATATACTTTTTCAAAGAAATATGGAACTAGAATTTTTTCAAATTATTTCTCTTTTATAATTTTTTATTATATATGTATTATGTGAACTTAATTATCCATACCCATATTCATAGTTCCTTGATTCTGAGACACCCTTTTCAGTTTAACCTCTCTGAAATTGTGATCTACCTTGCAATTGTTGACATCTTAACTGGGATATTTAAAGTTTTGCATGAATTAATAGTACCCTAATTCAACTGTAGACCCATGGACATAGGCATGGGGGTATTTCTTATACATATTTGAGAATCCATTTATGACAACAGGGGAAGCCAATTTTCAGTGCAGCTAACTCACAAACAATGTAAAACGGGGCCTGGCAGTCGCGTGAGCTCAGATCCTGCTGATTTGGGAGTGTCAAAGCTCTTCTCCACTCCTGGTGATACTTTAAGCTAATGGCTATGGTTTTCACAAACCTTAAGTTAACCAACAGGAATAGATCATTTCTAGCACTATTTTTTCTTTCCATTCCTTCCTAAGGAGCTGTTGTATATGATCATCTCACTTTTAAAGAGAAAAACTGGAAACAATATTACAGAAAACCATCATAATTAGATATCACAGCATCTTAATCTGTTTTATGTCGGTGACAGGAGAAAATTGTACAACCAATCTGTGCTGTGGAAAACAACTTTTCTCTCAGATCTTCTACTTCTGTCATTTTACTTTTCTATGACTTCCGTTCTCTCATTTGAGTTTCTCTTGACTGATAAATTTCCCTTCGATCTTACGTATGGCTGTTTCATAATGCATATTTAATTTTTTAATAGACGTGATAATATTATTCAACCACCTGGACAGCTGTTAATGAAATATCTGAGAGTAAAAACACTACTCTTTTATCTACCTGGAATACTTTTTTGCATAAAATTTACCTTAGTAAGCTAACTTTGTTAATCAGGTTTGTAGCCTCCACAATCAATTTCTGAACGTGAAAATATCTTACCACAATAAATGTACCATTAAAATCTGTATGGATGGAAAACATGTGAGTTGTGTAAAATAGATTTTGACTTTACACAGTTCCACAGATATATGAGATTTTGATTAAAAATACAGACCAATATGTAGATTATATTAAGAAGAGTAAATATAAAATATTTTCATCTAAATTACCTGAATAATAAATTTGTGCACACTAATACTGAAATTTATTTTGAGTACATTTTAAAAATGTTTATGATCATTTGGTATTTACCTCTTCTTTAAAGTTTTTAAACTTCTGCAAAATAAATAAATGTTTTAAAATGATTAGCGACATAACTTTATGTGGTTTCATGTACTTCATTTGTAAAAATAAATTTAGTATAGTGGATTTTTAAATTAAAATATTTGAATATAAAATAGCTCTTAAAAAGAACCAAATCATCATTAAACAGATTTCTTATTATTTCAGGCTTTGACGTGTACATAAAGTTAAATTACCTTAAATAATATGGAAAAATTGATGAATATGATCATTTCAAATAACATACTATGAACCTTTACCTATAACTCTTGACTACTAACTTCTGTTTGATGTATTTATTAAAGAGCTGACACTGTAGTTTGTTGTGAGATGTTTATTTTTCTAACAGAGCTTATAACAGTTATGACAAAGCATTTAATTAATGCATCATTCTGTTTAAAAGTAGGTGTTAATCAATATGAAATGCAACGTTTTGAAATAAAAATGTAAAGATTAAAGACTGCTCAGAATGCTTCTTTCTTTGAACATTGAGCTACATTGAGACGTTGTACAGAGACGGAATTCCCCCACCCTCATGTTCTAAGCTTGAATGATTTGGAAGGCTCTCCCCAGGCCCACACCGGCTCCATCACACTCATACCCAGTTACCTTTCCACTTGTGGCATATTGTGGCATAGGACAGGGAGCCAAGCCACACTCACTGCCATCTACCCCTGTGAGTTTCTCAGACATTCAGTCTTGACAGAGATAGAAAGCTTCATGTCTCCCATTTCAAACCGGTGATTTCAAACCGCTGACCTTGCAGATAGCAGCTCAATAACTACATAGCCCACAAGACCACCAGGATCCCTCGCGTATGACAAGAAGTAGCCTATGTCATTGACTGGCACAGCGGACTCCTGCGTAGGAACCGTTGTGAGGATGGCGCAGGACTGGGCAGTGTTCGTTCTGCTGTATATCGTGTCCCCAGGGGTCAGACGGACTGGATGGCACCCAACAACAACAAGGAGGCCATTTCAACTCCACCTTCCCCTTGCATGAATCATGTGATGTAGTTCCTCTCCCTTACCCTGCCGCATTCAGCATTCGGTCAGCTCAGCCTGGACGCAGGAACAAGAGTAGACCAGACACTTCTGACCTTCGGTGGAGCCGGCCCAGAAGCCTTTGCAATTTTTTTTTAATGCGTAAGAAAGAACTTTATATCAAGAAGCAATTGTATATCGATAAAAACATCCCAGCCCAGGCCAACTCAAGTCCATAGGTCCAATTTTGAACACTTATTGTGCACAAATCCAACTACCGCTACTCCTCCCGTATGGACGCGATTCCTGGAATTCTCCACCTCCTTTCACGAGTAAGCATAATGTCCTCCCTGCCTACATTCCCGTAGACACTTCTCCTGTTCTTCAGGGTGTGCTCTGCATCGTCAGGTCCCTCCGTGACTCCCCTTGCAACATACATCTCTATCATAATACTTCATTTTTCACCATTCGCCTTGAAACATTCTCTAAACATTTTGCTTGGAAGGATAGCTTGGCTTCCCGCTTTGGGCTAAAACCTTCCATTGGAAGCTTGCTCGGGTAGCCACACGACCTCTCTGTATCGGGATGACAGCACAGCATCAAGTGGGGAACAGAAAGGCAGCCACACATCAGCAGCAGACATCCCATATTTCCAGAGCATTACCACGTCCTGAAATGTGTCAGGCCACTGAGGTAGAGCGAAGCACTTTAATGATGGGGTCTCCCTTTTGGTGGCTGATCAAGGAAAAGGCCCAGGGAGCTGAAAGAGTCGCTAAAAATGGAATTAAAATATGCTGTTCCATGTGCCACAGATGTGTATGACCAGCTTGATGCAGATTTGACATGTTCATAAACTTGCATTTTTCTTAGAGCTGCATTTAAACAATTGAAATGTCTTCAGGGCCCGTGCCCGGTGACTGCCCTTGTGTGGTACAGGAGAGCAGCTGACGTAAAGGGAAGCAGTCCATGAAAGAAAATTGATACAGATGTGGAGATAGATGGAGTGGCTGTCGGCAGGAAAGAGTAAGCGTAGCACACCTTTAAATAGCACATGTGTCCTCGCAGAGAGACGGCATGAAAGCTAGCAGAGCACCCACAAAGTCTTTTGGGGAATTCCTCCCAAAAAAGGCTTAGATTCGTCTTTTATTATTCTTTAACCTCATTGTAGTTTGAGTGAAAGTTTGTAGAACAAATTAAGTTTTCCAGTCAACAATTTATACCAGTGGTTCTCAATCTTCCTTATGCCACGACCCTTTCATACAGTTCCTCATGTTGTGGAGACCCACCATCCATAAAATGATTTTCATTGCTACTTCATCACTGTCATTTTACTACTGTTATGAATCGGGCGACCCTGTGAAAGGGTCGCCTGACCCCCCAGAAGCGTCCTGACCCACAGGTTGAGAACCGCTGCTTTGTGACATGGACGACTGACACAGAACCCTGATGCTGCGGTGGGCATTGGTGGAACCCTTTCTTCCTTTGCTCTTTAGCGATCCTGGTTTCCGGAGTTTCAGCAGAAAACACAGTGAGACGTATATGCCCAAACTCCTTTGCAGCTAATTGTGGTTACAGGACCAAATGTTGGCCATTGTGACCAGAGAGGAACTGGTAGTAGCCCCTGGCTCTCATTCTCTCCCCCAGCCCCTGGGGTGGGCCAGATGGAGCAGCTTTGGGGTGAAGGAAGCGCAGGGCTGAAATTGTCTAGATTCATCTGATCTTGGCGAAACCTCTGCCGCCGGGGGCTCTACGTCCCAGGCTTTCCTCTGATGCCACAGGAAAATTGATGTCTTCTTGCATTCTCAGCAACACTTTGCAATGCAAGTTCCCTTGCCCTCCATTTTTCACCAAGGAAAAGAGCCCCAGAGAAGTAAGGAGAGTATAATAAAGTCAAGCATTCAGTAAGTGGTCAAGGCAGGATTCAGACCAAGATCTGTTTTTCTTTTCACAACTAACTAATATCTATTGTGAGGCTACATTTTACTAATTAAGCTATCAGCAATTAGCCTTTTCTCCCATTCAGTAAAAATGCCGGGGGGCTGACATATCTACACAGACATTACACAAGCAGGAAAATGAGAAGACGTTTAAAAGGACAAGAAAATGCTGAGAGCATGCAGCTGTACAAGGTACAGGAGGCATAAGAGACAGTCCTTAAAAGAAACATTTGGCCTCAGCCCTGGAGCCTAGGTGATTGGACCTGCACAGAGAGAGGTGAGGATGTTCTGAGACAGTAGTTCTCAACCTTCCTAATGCTGAGACCCTTTCATACAGTTCCTCATGTGGTGTTGACTCCCAACCATAGAATTATATTCGTTGCTACTTCACAACTGTCATTTTGCTGCTGTGATGAATCATCATGTAAATACCTGATACGCAGGATGTATTTTCACTGTTACAAATTGAACATAATGAAAGCATAGTGATGAATCACAAAACAATACGTAATTATAGATTGTGAAATATTTATTTCTAATGACAAAGAAATGAAATTTTGTCTCAAAGCATGGTGTAGCATGGGTTAACAGTCTTCACGCTGGGTGCTCCTCTGTGGGCGAATCTGCATGTGGGCGGGCCGCCTGGAGAGGACAGTTACTAAGAACCATCAGAAATGTGTTTTCTGATGTTTTTAGGCGACACCTGTGAAAGGATCATTCGACCCCCAAAGGGATCGCACCCCACAGGTTGAGCACCGCTGTTCGCTTAGCATGTAAGGGAAAACGGGCAGGGCATGATCAAAGCCAGGAAAGGCCAAGGAGCCCATCCAACAACCTGGCTGTCTTGATGAGAGAGGGCGCTGGGAAATGAAAGGCAGTCACATGCAGGTGCTGACTGGGGAGAGCTTGATTTCCAAGCCAAAGTGAGTTCACTTCCGGCGAGTATGGAAGCGCAAGAGTGAAGTGTGTGCACAGAGAAATGATACGTGTGGGAGTAAATATGGTTGGCGAAAATAAATTTACTTAAATGTAAGTTTAATTAAATAGAAATGTCTACCCCAGTGACACAGTCACTGAGCGCACCTCTGTAAGGAAAGATCGATCGTATAGAGTAACCCGCCAGCCACTCCGTGGGAGGAAACTGGCCATCGGCTTCCATCAAGAGACTGTCTTGGGAAACCGTGTGGGACCGTTTTGCTTGGCTCAGATTGGTCACGCCTAATTGGAATCCACTGGACAGAAACGAATCGCAACAGGCTGTGTGAGAAAACAATGTACAGGATGGGCTAGCAAGTGTCAAACAATGGTAGTAACTACTCAACAAGCGAAGTAGGTCACATGAATCGTCCGAATGAAACTGATTTGCACATGTATGATGGCAAAGAAGAAGGCAGCATGGGAAACATGCTAATGGTGGGAAAGCCCATAAAATAAACAGCCATTCTGAATTGTGGCAGAGAGGAATCAGGGAAGGGAGTGGGGACACTTGTCCTGGGGAGGCGAGGGTCTGGACAGGCGGGGAGAGGAAAGCACTCCCGCTCTTGTTGCAGGGAGGACTCGAGCCCACGGTGCTGGCCAGAGCGAGGCTGCAAGGAAGGAGTTATCAGGTGGGGGGTCTGGAATCTGGTACTAAATCCAAAAGTTCCTGCAGTCTTCTATCCTGCTGGATAAACCTCCCAATCCAGTCTCATAGGCAACCTTGCTTTTTGCCAAACCATCATTTTAGACTAAATCCTAACTTCTTCACAAGGCTGATCCAGGCAAACCCACAGCTCAGAAAGTGACCATGCTTTCCAGTGTGACCAAAATCAACTAAGTTTCAAGACAGATCAAGCCTTCTTTTCACGTAATTATTCGGATATGATTCTCTGGGGCATAATACTCTCAGAACCACTGGATGCTGCAAATGAAAACCCAGTGGTGCCTTCTTCAAGCTGACAACCCTTTGGCCCTTAGTGGGCCAGTGTATTCTTTGGTACGCAGGGCCCGGTTGCTGCTTAGATTTCTCCCAGCAAATTGCCTGAAGGTCTGAAATAATCACAAATTAGAAGGGTGGCAGGGAAACTCTCTTTGTTGGGCTTTGGAACACTCTATGCAGAATTTCCTTGATCGTGACTAAAACCTTGCTTCTGATAATCATTAGAATCTTAAAAGATAATTATTCCCTTTAAAATATCTTACATTTGCCATCACATGTATGTGTGTGTGTGTGTGTGTGTGTGTGTATAAATACACTGGAAAAATGATAAGTGGTTCTTCAAGGGTCATCTTGGGACCAGCAACATCAGCATCTCCTGGGAAATGCAAATCCTTGGGCCTAAGGCCAAATCTTCTCTATCAGAAACTCTGGGAAGTGGACCCAGCCGTCTGTGTTTTAACTAGTTCACAAAGTAATCCTGATGCCTGTCAAAATTTGAGCAACATTTCCAGAAGGAGTGAAAACTAGTATTTAAGGACCACAGCCATAGACGATTCCCATCCATGCCCATAGGCTGGGGCCTGGAGCGTAACAAACCACCCAAACAAACCCAACGACCTCAAAGCAGCCCCACATGTTACAGCGTATAAATGATCCTAAGGATTTCCTTGGCTGCATAGTAGACAATTCAAACTCAGCAGCAGCTCCACTGGAGAGGAGAACTGGCGATCTACTTCTGCGAGGAAGAAACTCTTGAACTCTCTGCCCTTGAGTCAATTCTGACTCAGACAGCCCTACCCAGCAGGGTACCACTATCCCTGTGGGTTTCTGAGTCAGTTACTAGCTCCGGGGGCTGAAAGCCTCATCTTTCTCCCAAGGAGTGGCTGGCGGTTTCCAACTAGCCACCTTGCGGTTGGCAGCCCAAAGCTTAATCACTGCATTACTGGAGCTTCCCTGCAGAGGCAACAGCCTGGGAAACTGGATGGGGAGGTTGTACTCTGCCATATAGGATCACTATGCATTGAACTCAAAGGCACGAAACAATATCCTTCATCATAGAAGCATATCGCCAGGCCTTTATTCTGCAGCATCTCAGGAAGGGTTGAAACTGTCAGTCTTTCCATTAGTGAATGAATGCAAACCACATGCAGCACCCACAGGCCTTAGTATATAGAAAGGACAAAATAAGTGTTTAGTGGGTCAAAGCTTTTTGGTTTTTTTCTGAGCCCCTCAGACATGTCTCTCACAAAATATTGTGCTCAAAATGTGTCACTCATTAGTTAAAAGCAAAGCCAGCCTCTCAATAATTGCATAGCATGATGTTAAAAAATTTCCAGGAGGGTTGGGGGAAGGTGGGGAGAGAAGGGGAGAAAGCAGGACCCAATCACAATGATCAGCACATAACACGCAACCCCAGCCTGAGGGTGACATAAAATATTAAAATAATAATAAGTGATAATTTATAATTTATCAAGGGTTCATCAGGGTGGGAAGGTGGGGGAAGGAGAGGATAAAGGGAAGCCGATACCAAGGGCTCAAATAAAAGAAAATGTTTAGAAAATGATGACAACATATGTACAAATATGCGAGCTACAAGTGATGTATGGATTGTTATAAGAGCTGTAAGAGCCCCCAATACAATGATCTTAAAATAAAGAAAGTGTACGACATTACTTTTTGTAACCAGCCTAAAGTCTCCAGGATGCCTAAGGCCTACATCAAATATTTTCCCTAAGCTCCGTCCTCATTTTTCTCTCGCTGAAATACTTTGCAGTGTGCCCCAAAGCTAAACAGAATGCACGTGAAGGTTTATTTGAGAAATGTGATGGTTCATTATCACTGTCACATTTTATAAGGAGATCCCAAGGTGGGTCTGAGGCGTTCTCTCCCGCCACTTCACACCTTGGATGCAACATCCCTCTCCACTGTCTGTCCAGAAGTACTTACAAATGACCGAGACAATACAGTTGTAATGTCTGAAGTTTTAAAAGCCTGCTAGCTACCATCCAATGCACAAAACTGGGTCTCTATTTGCCTGAGGCAGCAGAGGATGACAGGGAGTCAGGAACTGGAGCAGCAAATGGGATATATGTCTAATTGCCTTTATAAACAACTCACTCCTTTGCCTGGAGACCAAAATTGGGTGGCGCCAGCTACTATTTGTGAGCATCCTGAAGAGCTTCTATATCAGAAGGAAGAAAATTTAGACCAGAATTTCAAATTCTTATGGAATCCAGACTTTCTGGACTCATTGAGACTGAATTAGTTCCTGAAACTTTTGCCCTGAGCAAATGGTTAAACTAAACCTATCATCTGAAGTCATTTTAAAACGATGTTGTTGCTGTTGTGAGGTGCCATCTGACCTCTAGCGACCCTATGCACGATAGACTGAGACACTGCCTTGTTCTGCGTCATCCTCCCATTGTTCCCATGCTGGAGTCCATGGGTGCGGCCCCAGTATCAATCCATCTTGGTGAGGACCTTCCTCTTCCAAACACTAGTTGAGCTCAGATACAAGAATGTCCAGCGTGATGTGAGCATTGCATTATTTTAAATATTTAATATAAAATCAAACTGACCGCCAAACCAAAAACTCACTGCCATCGGGTAGATTCCAACTCATAGTGACCCAATAAGACAGAGAGGTTCCTTTGGGTGCCTCAGGCTGTAAATCCGTACAGGAGCAGAAAACCTCCTCGTTTCCCCTGCAAAGAAAGGTTACTTCTCCATTCCTGTGCTCAGCAGCCCCATGATGACACCCCCAGGGCTCCTTCAGAGCAACTCCCAACGTTAGGTGAGACACTTAGAAGGCAGTGGGTGTGTGCTGCTGATGAAGTTGTTCAGAAGCAGATTGGGGACCCTAAATTGTGCATGTTATTGCTGTATGTGGATGTTCACCATTTTAAAAACACTGCTATCTAGCTATCTAAGAAGTTCTGGTGGTTGAGGGTTAAGTATTGAACTGCACACACACACACACACACACACACACACACACACACTGTATGTAACAAAATTTTGCTACTTGGCTTCCATTTCATGCACGCGTGAGTTTTATTCCAAACAAACGTATTTAAATATGCCTCTGTGGTCGCTGGATAACTGCGGAAGAGTTCCCTTCGTAAGGCACTGGTCTCAGGCCAGTTCGGACGCCTTAAAGGAAAGACCAAATCAGAACAGTGGACTCCAAGGCATGTGCAGGACAGGCGGGGCAGAGAGGAAGCTCAGCAGGTGACAGCAACGGGTTTTGTTGTTGTTTTTATCTCAAGAGGATCATTGGCAGATGTTCTTAAAGGACACAGGATGATCATAGCGGCTTATCCTGAAGTTCTTTTTTAAAATTGGACACTGTATTTGTGAGAAAAGGATTTTTAAATGTGTGCCATGGATGTTCCCCCCCCATCACCACACTGCTCACGCTCATTCTTTGGGACTAGCCAGCGCTGCCCTACAATGATTGTGTGGGAAACCTTATCCCAGTCCCTCAACAGCCCTGATCTTGCCCCTTCAGGTTTTGTCTGCCCCCCTTTCTTGAGCACCTTATGACAATCCCAAAGACAGCTTAGCAATCAGTCAGCTCTTGCCCTGAGGTAGTGACCTGGCAGTCTCTATATTGTCTTCCTTAGTAGGTAGGAATCAGCGGCTTGTGCACCTTTCGGTCTCTAAGCGTCGCGCAGTGACTAGGCCAGGTTTTTTCACACGCATAGCACAGTCTACGAGCCAAATAGTCTTTTAGCCAATTTATTTCAACGGGCATTCACACATATCAGTAGAAAGTCAAGAAAAAGAGTCAAGATTCACCAGCGAGAGCGAGGGAGGGAGGGACGGAGGGAGAGTTGTTCCTTTGCAAGGGTCAAGAAGCTCTGCCCGTCTGGGCTTAGCTGGATTTTTATGCAGTGTTGGTGGGTGTAGCCAGAGGGGTGCTCGTGGGTGTTCAGTCTGATCAGGGGTGCAATCTCAACTGTTTAGTCTGACAGCCTCACATTCTGGCCAGTTTCGGCAGCCATCTGGTTGTTTACTTCTTTGTTTTTGTTGGCCTTCTTGTCTGCCATCTCATTGTCCACGGTTACTCCGTTTTGTATGCTCTATTCACCCCAAACTCAAAGAACATTTAAAAGGAACCTGATTCGAGTCCCTCGAGGAGGCCAGAAGTGTCATTTAGACATGGAGTCAATAGAAAGGTAGAGAAATCTTTGGGCAGATTGAGATAGAAGCAAACACTGCCTTCAGTAGGGTACAGATGGAGATGCAGGATGTGTGAAGAAACTATAGCTTCACATTTTAATAATTTTGCTTAATAAAGATCCCTATTACTTTGTAGCCATCCTTTTTTACTTACCTGAATACACTAAAGGGCTGCCAAAAGTTCATGGAAAATGTTCATGATCTTTTAATTCCATTTCCAAGAACTTTTTGAAGTACCCAAATAGACCTATACATATTGATACATATATATACACACCTGTATTTGTATAATTTTACATACACTTATATATGCACACATATATACATATTTGGAGTGAGAGAACTACTTGGGCTGATGGAAACTCTAAATCAATAAAACTCAGACTTGTTCAACTTCGCTTTCCATTAATCTACAACTGGAAGCTCATGGGAAGGATCTACTATGCCAGGCTATTTATGAGCTGTGATCTCTGTGTGTGTGTGCCGCCTTTTTCTAGAAAATAGGTCAGTGTATAACTTAGGATATACATTGTTGTAGTGAGAGTCTCTCTTGTATTTATTATTTTGCTAGAGAGAGTAGCTGCTCATTCTTTTCTCATCTTTAATGCTTAAGGCTGCAATAAGAAAATCGAAACTTCCATTTGGATGAGTAAAAAGGAATCATGTTTAAAATCTAAATTTTAACTTTTTGTTCCACATCGGAGGAAGAAAAAGTAAGTAAAGTGATTATGTGACCCAAATATAGAATAACATCAAAATTGAAAATAATAAAATTCCAAATAAATATTCAACAATAAGAAATGGAATCAGTGTGTTATATCTCTCCAGTAGGGTATTGGGTAACTGTTGAAATACCTTACTTTAGAAAAACGCTGAATAACCTGGAAAGTGGAAAATAAAACGACATAACAAACCCATGTATTGTATACACAGAATTTTTAAAAGAATAAGAAATACCTCAAAATGTTGTTATGCTTGTCTTTTGAGGTTTACTCTGGTAGATGCTGCTCCATGGGGCGCACCTCAGTGGCCCTGGATCTGTCAGAATGGAGCGCTGCCTGGCTCGTGGAAGCCTCCCAATGCCAGGTCTGAGGCCACTGTGGACGCCCTGTGCTCATCCAGCTCCCTGAGGGCTCTTTCTCCCTACCCTCCAGCTTCATGCAGCATGACGTCCTTTTCCAGGGACCGGTCCCTCCTGATCACATGTCCCAAGGGTGGGAGACACCATCGCTTCATCCTCACTTCTCAGGACTATTCTGGCTGTACTTCTTCCAAAACAAATGTCTTTGTTCTAGCAGTCCACAAGACTTTCCATTTTCTCTGCCAGCACCCTCATTCAAAGGCATCAATTCTTCTTCTTGGGAGTAGGATGATCTTAACTGTTTGCATGTTTCATCGTTACCGCTTCTATACCAGAAACAGCTTTGACCCACAAGTTCATTTTCTCACAGTTTAGGAGACTCCAAGTCAGAATTCAGGATACTAGCTCGAGGGGAGGCTTTGTCTCTCCTACAGCCCTGGGGGAAGACCCTTGTCTCCTTTCAACCTTTGGGACCTGGCGCTCCTCCGAGATCTCCCTGTTCCCGGCACCCCTCTTCCTGTGGGGCTCCTCTAGGAGATTTCCAGGGCAGGGAACTCTCAGTTCTGTCTTGATGTTAGTCAAGTCCCTCTGATTGTTGCTGGCTTGTTTCATCACTTATATCTCAGAAGAGAAATGCAAGATCTAACCTAATCCTACCTCCTTGTCCTAACTGTTTTCAATCCTATCTCATGAACACCACAGAGGTTAGGATTTATAACACACAGGATAACTATAGCAGATCATAAAATGGATGATAATTACATAATACTGACTATCATGGCATAAGCAAGTTGACATATATTGGGGGGGCATATTTTAATCCATAGCATTGAATTGGAATCTTCTTAGTCTCTAAACCAGGACATCTCTTGCCGCCTTGCATTCCTCTCCCTTTTAAGGCCGTCTGACAAGTTAGATCTCAATATACCTTCCTCCAGCTTCCGAATGCAACGCCTCTCTTTCCCAAGGACTGCCCTTCTCCAGGTTTGTCACTGCCCGAGGCTAGTCCATGGAAGAATGTTTTCACTAAGAACAGCTACAGTGTGTACCATTGGCTTTACAATCATTTAGGAAAGGATAGGAATGAAAAAAACAGTAAGAATAACTTAAATCACTAAACAACACAACACAGACAGGAATTTACCATACCATCTTTTTAAAGAAATAAAATACACACAACACATACGCTAGTCTGGGAAAACTCAGAGTCACGAGCGTGTAATTTGGAGCGATGACTGAGTGCCATTTTCTGCCTAAAACAGAGCTTTCACAGGAATCACTTTAGATATAATTTATAGCTCCTCTTCCCTGACTAGACATTGAAAAAACTTAATGAAAATAATTTGCAAGTACATGGTTCAATATTGCTTTAAATTTATGAAAGTGTACATTTGGGGGCATTTAAACTTTCTAAGTTTACTTTGCATAAAAATATTTCAACTTATAGACCATTTTACTGAACAATGGTTACAATTCCCCTGAAGATTTTCTAGGGTAATTGTGTTTATGAGTGTTTTTTTCTTTAAAATAGAAATACAAGTATTTTTAACACTTAAAATTATCTTAAGGGACCCTTTTGCCCCTGGGTAAATGGTAGAAAGGCCAATAATTCAGCTTCAAGATTTCAGTATGTTGTCCTCTGATGACATTGACTATTTGGGGGAAGTTGATGAAACTTATGTAGAACTCTTTAAGTCCAAATTGGATGACTTTAATGATAACTATATATGCTTTCCTTTTAGTTTCCTCTATTAATAAATGATAAATCCATGATTCAGATGTCCTCCTTGCTCCTTTCCATTTACTAAGACTAAGCATACATATTAGCCTTCCATTCTGATAATGAGTAGATAATGGTCTAATTAGTCAGTAATCCTTTGTAATGATCAGAATAGAAGAAAAACCCACACAGGTAAGAAATGAGGCTAATTAAATGAGTTCTTCCAAATGGTGTGAGTGAGGGCGTCGACTTAATGTGGGTAGTTCATGAATAAGAAAGAGACAAGTGGTGAAGAAAATGTTACTGCAGAAGAATCTCTACAGTGAACGCTCCAGCCCTTCACACACACACACA
>NW_022103920.1:77416770-77420278 GCF_000313985.2 Echinops telfairi
CACACACACACACACACACACACACACACACACACACACACTATTCAAGAGGTAGCCCATGACACAATTGGACAGGACACCTTTTAGTCACCCTGCCTTGGGTATAATTTCATACACTACTATACATATGTCCTAAAGTTGTCTTATTGTTTTGTCAAGTGTACACACGGTCCTGAATTAAACAATTCACCTTCTTCAAATATGTGTAAATTTGGCTGAGCCATAATTCTCAGAGGTTTGGCAGTTCTGTAATGAGGTAATGTTATAAATGACCCCCTCATATGGAGATCTTTTGTGATAAGGCAAAAATGAGATTCAGGAGGGGGTGCGGCACCCGTCAGCCCAGGCACGGCCCTTATCCCACTTAAAGGGAGTTTTCCTGAGGAAGAGCCTGCAACACCTTTTATTTTACAAGAGACAAAAGGAGAGAGAAGCAACAAGAGATCAGTGGGATCTACAACCACCAAGACAGAGGGGTTAAGAGTGGAGCACATCCTTGGGAGCTGAGGTCCTTGCACGGAGAAACTCCTGGATCCCAGAAAAGATTGCTGTCCAGACACACGGAAATCTGCAAGGAATATCAGTCTGACAGATGTGGAAAGGAAATAGGGTTGTTCCCCCAGAAAGACAGAGAAAGCTTTCCCTTAGAGCTGGGCACATGACAGTTCTCGGGTTAGTTCCCAGGATCAGCAGCTCACACAAGGCCACCCCTGGAGGCAGATACCAAATCTCAGGAAGCAGGGAGCATGATGAGCTAGAGAGAGAAGTTCCCAGGCTGGTCCCCAAAATCAGCATCTTTCATGAGGCCACACCTGGAAGAAGACACACAGTCCCAGGAGGCAGGGAATGTGAAGGGCCGTGCATTTTATAGTCTCGTATAAAATGATTATACTCCCCAGGAGGCATCACCCAGCTATCACCTGATCTACCTCCACACAGGTACCATCAAGTGGGCATAAAATCTAACCACCGCAGCTGCTAACCCAAAGGGTGGCCATTTGAACTCACCAAGGACTATGCAGGAGAAAAGACCTAGTGATCTGCTCTGTTCTATAGAGATTAGAGCCTTAAAAAGAAACTTTGGGGAAGTTCTACACTGCTATATTACACTGTGAGTCAGAACTGACTCCGTGTCACCCAACAGCGCTGTTTCATGTTCAACCTGTGGCACTAGGTGCAATCACAAACCGTGAACTGTGGAGCTCACTATTCTGTTGGGATAGTATGCTGTTTTCCCTCCATCAGCCCAGGTCTCTGTCTCCCATACAAGACCTACTTTTAACTCCAGCTTCCTCATGATGCTCTCTGCAGTTATTTCAACTCTCTCCACGAGCCAAGGGTCACAAAAGCTTTTCTAATCCATTAACAAGAATGTTTAACAAGAAGTCATGTTAAGTGAAGAAGAGGGATCCTGGGGAGGTCAAGAATCAGGACAAGAGTGCACTGCAGATAGAGGCCACAGATTTTGAAAATCACAATTTGTATTGTCCTTCTAGCACAACAACACAGGAGAGAGTGTGTTCTAATTCGAGGGAGATTCCAGTGAAGTTAAGCTTTCAGATAATCCCCCTCCTGCTCTTACTGTTCTTGAAGCAATTCTTAAAGACTATGTTCACTCTTTTTGCTGGAACTGCAGAGAGAAAGAGAAAGCCTTGGTGGAAACTACAGATACAAAGATAGGGTAAACGGTTCCATTTTTTTATTCAGCAAGTATTTGGCAATATCCTGTTTGAGACACTTTACTAGGCTTTGCAGAGGTGGTACAAAGATACTATCTATTTCACATCTCTGAACCTAAATTATACAGAATGTCCTGTTCATCCTTGTGTGTGTGTGTGTGTGTGTGTGTGTGTGTGTGTGTGTGAGAGAGAGAGAGAGAGAGAGAGAGAAAGACATCTCTACAATACCCTCCTTCCCAGACACGCACCAGGGAAAACTGCTAGGCAAGATACAAATATTAAAATATGTGGTCATATAAAGCGATTATTACCATCAAGGTAGGATTATTTTGCCTGGTTTTACACAATTGATTTCATCATCAAACAGGCCTGCAATAAAATCTTTAACTTTAAACAAATTATATGGAAATTTTCCTTATAATCTTTGAGGAGAAAGTCTGTTCAAAATATAGTACTCTGGTTTTCATTATTTTTTTTTTAATCCCCTTACTGAAAGCCAGCTTTTAGAATTGAAAAAATATGGGCGCTCAGAGCAAGGAAGTTTTGGCACTGCCAAGGTTTCCTGTGACGAAATTGGCACCTGTTTTCATGGGAGTGTTTTGCCGCCTGTGTTTGGAGGCATTTTTAGCTTTTGGCCTCAATAATAGTCTCCAGATGATTATTAAATTACCTGGATAAGGAACTTTTTAAAGTTCATTTGTTTTGTGGGGCAGGCATACCACAGTGCAACTGCTTGGGAAAACCAAAATTGCCAAATATTTGATTAGCACCACCCCTTCTCGGATGGCTCAGCAAGTGCGACACGAGCGGTAAAACTTTGGTGATTTCCATGATCCGAAGTGACAAACAAAGAAGCAAGTCTTACACGGGACATCATCGTGGGGACTTTTCTCCCTTATCCGAGGACTGAATTCATTAAAGATCAGCTTTAGATGAGAGTACCCACTGGCCAGAATGAGAGGCAAGCCAATCGCACGGGGAATTAACAGCTAGGCTATTTGGTGAATCTAGTTTTATAGGCTAGCCACCATCACATTCCATCTGCAAGTCTTAATTCCTCATTGAACCATTGAGGAACATCGGTGCTTTCCTTTCTTCTGTTCTCAAGGGCCCTGACCCTCGGTATGTATGCTTTGCTACTTGTCAGTTGGCGATCTGAAGCAAACAATGGATGAGCACAGTGGTGGCGCGATGCTTAAGTGCTCAGTAAACATCAAGGACGGTGCTCCAACCCCCCCTTCTGGCTCTGGGGGAGTCAGACTGCAAGCAGGACAGCTCAGGAAACCCTGTAAGGCAGCTCTCTTCTGGTTGCTATGGTTGCTATGACTCAAAGTAGACCTGGTTTCTTGATTGCACTGCAGTCACCGGCAGGAGCATGAAGGCTACAACACAGCCAGGAGAAATGGTTTAGAAAGCCAACAGCTGTGTGAAGCGTTTTCTGTCATCACTCAGCTAGTGGCACTGTTAGCCCCACTTAAGGCGCCCTGGGGTGCAGTGACTGCTCCCCGCAAGGTGAGCACTTTGAAACCATTGGCAGCGCCACAGGAGAAAGCTGGGCTTTCTACTCCGTTAAAGAGTTACAGTCTTGGAAGCTCACAGGGGCACCCCTACTCTGTCCTATAGAGGCACTCTGAGTCAGTATTGACTTGATGTCATTGAGTTTTCAATGAGCCCCACTTTAAATTGCCATGACTCCGAAAATTGGTGGTCCCACCCCCCCCACCCAGCAGCACCATGAAAATAAGTGGATGCTTGCCCCTCCCCCCAGAAGAATTTATTTCAAAGGACGGCACTGAATCCGCAGCTCTGGGAGAGGGGCATATCTGATC
>NW_022103920.1:77422082-77424137 GCF_000313985.2 Echinops telfairi
CTTAAGTGGAGAGGAAATGTTTTGAGAATGATGAGGGCAATGAATGTACAAATATGCTTTACACAATTGATGTATGTATGAACTGTGATACGAGTTGTATGAGCCCCTAATAAAACGATTAAAAAAAAAAAAAAGACAGGCTTGACAGTCTGCGCCTGCGCAGATGCCAGCAAGAAACCCTGACGGAGCATTTCGACATGGATGCCTGGGATGCCCAGCAGTCGGATTGACTCCTTGACAATGAGTTCCATGTTGATCCTCGTTTCTGTTTGACACGGGAGTCCTGGGGGTGCAGTGGTTGGATTGCTAACAGCACATGGGGTCCTCAGAGCCACCGGCCGCTCTGAGGGAGAAAGACAAGGCTTTCTACTCCCGTAAAGAGTGACAGTCTCGACACTCACAGGGGCAGTTCTACCCTGTCTTACAGAGTCGCTCTGAGTCGAAAACAAGTCCATGGCAGTGAGTGTGACTACGTTTATGTTTAGCACAATGCATGCGCTGCTTACTTTCTCTCTGTCTAGTATGCCTTGCCGGCTGCTCCTCTCTCACGATCCACGGGATATGTTGAACGCACGTGCTACTATAATAATGTCAGTAAAGCATGACTTTGTATTTGTCATTTAACATCTGCTTCTAGCATTCAGAATCATTGCAGAACATCATAAATTTTTAAAGGAAAGTAGATAAAATGGCAAACTGATTGGGCTGCTCCTCTGTACGATGTGAAGTATAATGCCGTCTATTCTAGCAAATAATGCCTCCAATTACAGCTATGAAACATGCATGTGGCTGGTGCATCCGACAGGGCTCCCTCAGAAGTTGGCCGGAAGGCAAAGATTCAAGTACACGTAGTTTATTTGGGAGATGTTTTCAGGAATCCAGGACAGACCAAGGACTTTAAATAAGAAATGTAGTGGCATCACTAGGGGGTGTGCAGGGTGTGGACCATGCGGGGTAACATGGTCAGAGGAGGTGGCACCAAACCAATTGTCTATAACATTTTGGCTCCATGTTTCTGCAGAAATGTATTACTTAAAAATAAATAACCTGTCGATAGCTGTCATAAACAAAAACCATCGTTGAAAGTGCAGTCTACATAAGAGGCTTACCGTGGATGCGGTTTCCTCGCTGACCTCAGATGCACTCCATCCGGAGCTGGTGCTGTTACCCAACTGCAACAGCGGTTCCGAAGACGTTCTGTCTCTGCACGTGGGGGTTCTCAACCTTCCTCATGCCGGGACTCTTTCATACCATTCCTCATGTGGTGGGAACCCCCAACCATAATGTTATTTTCATTGCTATTTCACAAGTGTAGTTTTTCTGCTGTGATGAATCGTCATGTAAATATCTAATATGCAGGATGTCTTTTCATTGTTACAAATTGAATGTAATGAAAGCATAGTGATGAATCACAAAACAATATATAAATATATATCGTGAAATATTTATTTCTAATGACAAATGAAATTTTGTCTTCACGCCGGGTGCTTGTCTGTGGGCATATCTGCATGTGGGCGGACCCACCTGGAGACGGATAGAGAAGCGGTGTCTGGGTTCCTAAGACCATCAGAAATATGTGTTTTCCGATGGTCTTAGGTGACCCCTGTGAAAGGGGTCATTTGACCCCCAAAGGGGTCACGACCCCCAGGCTGAGAACCACTGTTATAAGAATGTGCTGCAAGTACTCCCCCAACACAAGAACACTTTGTTCTAACAATTTGGCAGTCTGAGATGCTCACCTGCCTGGCATGATCGCTGAAGACAATGGGTGCACAAGAAAATATGGTGAAGAAAGCGGATGATGCTTGGCTACCAAAAGATATAACACCAGAAGTCACTGAAGACAATGGGTGCACAAGCAAGTGTGGTGAAGAAAGCTGATGGTGCCCAGCCACCAAAAGATATACCACCTGAAGCCTTAAAGACCTGAAGATAAACAAGCACCATCTAGCTGAGAGACAACAAAACCAACACGGAAGAAGCACACCAGCCTACCCCTACTCGATCGCTGAGGACAAAGGGGGTGCATTAGCAAAAGTGGTGAAGAAACCAGAT
>NW_022103920.1:77424835-77427420 GCF_000313985.2 Echinops telfairi
TTACATGTGGCCTCCTCCTCCCTGGGGGACGGACAGCAGAGAAGTGGGTGAGGGAGACGTTGGATGGGGTAAGATATGATAAAATAATAATAATTTATAAATTATCAGGGGCTCAGGGGAGGGGGAGCGGGGAGGGAGGGGGAAAATGAGCTGACACCAAGGGTTCAAGTGGAAAGCGGTTGTTGTAAAAATAATGAAGTCAACATATGTACTAATGTGCTGGACACAAATGATGTATGTACAGATTGTGATGAGTTGTATGGGCCCCTAACAAAATGATTATTTAATTTTAAAAAAAAGAATGTGCTGTCATTTTTGTAGCTGCCTGTGTTTTATAGTCAATGCCTGTGTTAAATTATGCAGTGTTGCACATAAAGTGTTATCTTATTTGTTCGCCCATATCTTTTTAAGAATGAGTTAGAAATTACAGGAAAAGAAAGAAAACATCAATAAGGCTTCTGCTCAATTACTAATAATGTCACAATTCACTGTAGAAATATTTTATCCAAAAAAGTGTGTGGTTGGAATTGAGAAAGCCTAAGGAGTATTGCATGTAATCAGTTTATAGTTGCATTTTCCACATATCCTTCTGTGATGAAAACAGATACGAAGCGTGACTACAGATCCTATGTGGTCCGGAATGGGAGGAGTGAGGGCACTGGGTGACATCAACCCTCAGGATGCCTCTGAGCAAACAGAAAGCAAACAATGAAGAGGAGAACTCAGAACGGCGCGCTTGCCGCTGTCGGCAATTGTATCTCACATTGCTGGGGAATCTGAGAGTAAGTGTAGGCCTGTCTTGTCTTGCTTTGTTTTTTCACCCAAGGACCAAGGAAGATAAAGATTTGGTGCACCCACTCCCATCAGTGATTGGTTGCAAGCTGCCCCTCTCGGTGTAAACTCTCCCGGGCTTGCAGCCCCATGCTGCAGGTGGAACTGCCTCATGCAGGCAGACTATAACACTGGGCAGTTGGATGGGCGTGGGTTGTGTTTTACAATAGTGGGGCCCATGGGGATCGGGTCGGGGCAGACAGTTTCTGCTTCAGTTGGTAAACAGAAATGCCCTGAGTCGGAATTAATCCTGAATGGGTTCTGAATTGTGGGAAATCAGCAGGAATGCTTCTCTTGCTATGGCTGTGTTGAAATTTAACACTGAGTTGGGAATTTCAGGACTAAAGGCATTCTGACCACCAGTCTGTCAGTTTGTCCTACTGTGGAGGCTTGTTTGTTACTGGAAACGATGTCAAATACCAGGATTTCAAATACCAGCACGTCATCCAAGATGAACAAGTTTCAGTGGAGTTTCCTGTTAAGAACAAACCAAGAAGAAGGGTAGGCTATCTCCGTTGAGGAGTAAAGCCTTCGGGACATTCAGTTCCCGATGGGGCATCACTCAAAATGAGAAGAAACAGCTGCAAAAATCTACTAATAATTTGAACTTGGAATATAGGAAGTATGAATCTAGGAAATTAGAAAATCATCAAAAATTAAATGGAATCCATAAAGATAGATTTCCCAGGCAGTAATGAGCTGAAATGGACTGTTATTGGTCATTTTAAATCAGAAAATCATCTGGGTTAATATGCTGGAAATGACACAATCAAGATTAACGACATTGAACTCATTGTCAGAAAGGACATTTCAACTCTAATCTTGAAGTACAATGCTGTCTGCGATAAGATTATATCTATCCGCCTTCAAAGAAGTTTAATCAATACAACTATTATTCAAATTTATGAACCAACTACTAAAGCTGGTGATGAAGAAATTAAAGAATTCTACCAATGTCTTCAGTCTGAAATTGATCAAACATGAGTTCAAGATGTATTGATAATTATTGGCAATTGAAATGAAAAGGTTAGAAACAAAGAGGAAAGACTGACTACTAGTTGGAAAACGCGGTCTTGGTGACGGAAAGGAAGTTCAAGATCTCACTATTGTATTTTGAAAGACCAACTACTTGTTCTTAGCAAACATCCCAGTAACAGCCCTGCTTGCTGAAACTAACGAGGACTTGAACCACTTGCCAATGAAGATCCAGGATAGTAGCCTACAGTATGGATTGCAACTCAATGTAAGGAAGACCAAAGGCCTCAAAACTGGCCCAATATATAACATCATGACAAATGGAGAAAAGATCGAAGATGTCGAGGACTTTGTCTTGCTTGGATCCACAATCAGTGCTCATGGAAGCAGCAGACAGGAGCTCACAGGATTCACTGCATTGGGTAAATCCGCTGTGTAAGACCCCTTTGAACTGTGTTGAAAAGCAAGAACATTACTTTGAGGACTAAAGTGTTTCTGATCCAAGGCAGGCTATTTTCTTTTTACATCATTTTATTGGGGGCTCACACAGCTCTTATCACAATGCATACATGCATGCATTGTGTCAAGTACGTTTGCACATTTGTTGCCATCATCATTTTCAAAACATTTTCTTTCTACTTGAGTCCTTGAAATCAGCTCCTCATTTTTCCTCCCTCCCTCCCGAACTCTTGATAAATTTGTAAATTATTATTTTTTTAATGTCTTACACTGACTAATGTTTCCCTCCACCCACTTTTCTGTTGTCCATCCCCCTGGGA
>NW_022103920.1:77428000-77442667 GCF_000313985.2 Echinops telfairi
CATTTGCTATGCACCCATTTTGTCTTCAGCAATCATGTCAGGAAGGTGAACATCATGGAATGCCAGGTTACTAGAACAAAGTGCTCTTGCATTGAGGGAGTACTTGAATAGAGGCCCAAAGTCCTTCTGCGACCTTGATAGTGAAATTGCCATAAACTGCTGAAGGACAAACAAATCTGTCTTGGAAGAAGTATGGCCAGAGTGCTCCTTAGAGGCAAGAGGATAATAAGATTCATCTCGTACTTTGGCTAGGTTATTAGGAGAGACCCATCCTAGAGAAGGACACCAGGCAGGGTAGCGGGACAGTGGGAAAGAGGAAGTCCCTTTATGAGATGGAGTCGCACAGTGACTGCAACAATGGGCTCAAAGATAAGAACAACTGTGAAGATGGCACCGAACAGTGTAGCACTGTGTTCTGTTGTGCACAGGGTGGGAGCGGACTGCATGTCCCCTAACGACCACAACAGGTATTTCCATCTATTGTTCTTTCCTCCTCCTCTTGCATTACTACCCGATTGTAATCACGGTTGCCATGCCTTTTGTTCTAATACAAATCCCTCTCTTTTATTTCTAAATTACTTTAGCTGCTCTCATTGTTCCAGGTGAAATTCAGATTGTGCATCAAATGCAGCACTCTATCAATAATTAATTATATTAGGATTTCAAAAATTAATTTAGTAGTAATTGACCTCTATAAAAACAAAAATAATCTTTCTGTGCTGATCCATGTATCTATCGAGCTGCAACTTCAACTTTCTTTTTATGCCTGTGAGTGTTGTTGCATCTTTATTCTCAGAACATGCTTAGATTTTTGGAGGGTTATTGCTGAGTGTGTTATAAGGATATGGTAATATACAATATTCTCACCTCACCCCTACTTCTCATTATATATTTTAATTAGACAAATATTATGTCTAGGAAAATTATCTGTTATAAAATTTGCTTAATATAGTCACTTTCTTTTTTAATTCTAAATATTGTCTAATTCTTTTCCTGCGCTTTCTGTTATAATATCAAATTATCTGTAAAAATAGCAATCATCTTTTTCTCTGCCTTCATGGAAATTTGTCACTACATATATATTCCTTTGAATCAAAATATTGACCAGTTTATGCATCTGGGAAAGCAGAAATATATTTGGCCTTTATTCATCTTTATAAACCAGATGATATCTCATTAAGATGATATATCAACAGGGAGAAGACAGAATTTACTGGAGAAAGAAAATCCAGGGGATTATTTCTAAGTCTGTTGGGGGGTTAGATATTAACAAAGCTATTAAGCTTGTTGGAGGAATTACCAGAGAAGGTTACACTTTATTTTGCTATGAGATTATGGAGAACTCTGTGATCTCTAGTTGGTTTACCAGCTAGGTATCTGGAATTTTCCCAATTCTCCCTCTAGAACAGTAGAGAAATACTTTCACAAAGAGATTGTCCCACACAGTTCCTGAATTGCAAAGGTCTGAAGGCTTGCTTTGTAAAGAGTTAAAGAGTCTAGATTTGATTATTATATAACTGGATTCTGAAACAGTTTACTGAATTTCTGAAGATGTGTTAGAATACAAATAAATAAAGAGTTTTACTGCTTCTTATTCTAGGAAGCAGCCTAGGATGTTGGCAGTTTTCTTCAAAAGGTGCAGAAACCACAGGACACGGAGATGACTTTGACGGAAGAGAAGCAGCATTTCAAACAACTGTAAATGATTAGAAAGAAGAACATTTGCTATTCTACAAATTCAAAACTTCTCTCTTATCAGGTACCATATGGTTGAAAATAAAAGAAAGGAAAGGGGGGGGGGAAGAAAGAAAAATTTAAATATGGAAGAAAGTCTCTTACATAGCTATTTAAGTAATATTTTTTCCAATAACAAGTGCAAGATCTAATTCCCACTTCCATATCTTACTATTGTGATCTTTAATCGGTGCACATTTTTCTAAGTCATCTTCCTGTCTATATTTATGTATTTTATAATAATTTTATTGATGTTTCTTACACAATCCACTGTATCCATTCACATACAATTATGTTGTTCAAGTCCTTCAAGTGGAGTTATGCAATCATCAGTGCTCTATTTAAAGAACATGTATTTGAAGGGGTGGTTATCCAGTTACAAGTGCCTTTCTCAATCCTAAAGCAGAAGTCATTTCCTAAATGTGTCAAGGAAGTACGGACTGAACGTAAAAGGTGTTGTACTGCATTCAGCTCCAGCTGGGCAGCGTTAAGGAAAAAGACAGAGTGCCCCATGTTCATGCAGGGAGAGCTTGGCTCGATACACAGAGAACAAATGGAAACCAGGAGGGTAATGAGTAATGAGAAGATCAGCTTCAATTTGAAGGCTTTATTTAACCTGTCAAGGTGTGCCTCCTGGCCAGGAATGCCTGAGTTATCTCTTAGGTGAGTGGATAGTGAGGCTAACAACACTGTATCACTTATGCTAAATTAAGTCAAAAAGTATCACTATGAGGGTTCCAGTTGACATATGCATGGATTTACTCCAATCATATACAAATGTCTCTGATCAGTGAATGGCGTTGAACAAATTTTCTCAGCAACACAGTTAACTTCACTTTACCAGCGTGCCATGGGGGAGGGGGGATTTTTGTGTGTGCCATTAAAAGAATTTTTGTTTTATTTTGAGTTAAGGGCTGTGTCGTGCACAGGGTCGCTATAGGTCGGAGCCAACTCAAGGGCACCTAACAACACCAACACCAAAATTTTAACAAAATTCAAGGGGACATCTTCCTATATCACTGAAGCTTTTCAATTAGTTCATGGGGATGCACCTTGGATAATGGATCAAGTATTTTAAGAAAAGTAGAGCCTTAAAGCCAAGTCCAGAGAGAACAGTCAACTTCCACACACGAAGGATACCTGAAGTTCAGAAATAGCTACAGTGGTTCTCAACCTGTGGGTCGCGACCCCTTTTGGGGTCAAACGACCCTTTCACAGGGGTCACCTGATTCGTAACAGTAGCAAAATGACAGCTATGAAGTAGCAACGAAAATAATGTTATGGTTGGGGGTCATCACCACATGAGGACCTGTCTGAAAGGGTCGGGGCCTGAGGAAGGTGAGAACCCCTGGGCTAGAGGGTCTTCCTCTTTTGCTGTCCTTTTCCAGGAACTGGCCTCTCCTGAGGACCTGTCCAAAGTAAAGGAGACATCCCACATCCTTGATCCTCAGGAACATTCAAGCTGTACTTCTTCCAAGAGAGATCTATTTGTTCTTGAAAGCACCAGACTTTCCATATTTAGCCAACCCCATGATTCAAACCCATCAATTATTGTGCAGTATTTCTTATTCATTGTCCAACACATGCACCTGAGATCATTGAAAGCGCCACGGCTTGGATCAGACACACTTAAACGGATATACCTTGCTCTTCAACACTTACAAGAGGTCTTGAGCAATATGATTTATCCAGTGCAACAAGTCATTTGATTCCTTGACTGCTGTTTCCATTTGTGTTGACTATGGATGCAAGTAAAATGACGGCTTCGATCTTTTCTCCATTTATCATGATGCTGTCTACTGGGCTGGATTGTTTTCTTTTCATTGAATTCTAATGCATATTAATCTTTGATCTTCATTAGCAGTAATTCAAGTCCTCTTCGCTTTTAGCAAGTAAGGTGTTATCTGCATATGGCAGATTGTTAAGGAGCCTTCCTTCAATCCTGATCCCACATTCTTCAAAATATAGTCCAACTTCTCAGCTTACTTGCTCAGCATAGAAATGGAATAAATTTGGTGAAAGGATACAACTTTGAAGCATTCCTTTCCTTTGGTGCATACAGTATTCTTTTGTTCTGTTCAAACAACTGTTACCTGATCTAAGCACAGATTCCACGTGCGTACAATTGTTTCCATCATTCGTTATGGTCTACACAGTCCAGTGTTTCTTCAGTCAATCAAATGCTAGCATATATCTTTCTGGTATCTCCATTTTCAGCAAAGACCCACCTGAAGTTCTTATCCTCTTCTGAATTCAGCTTAAAATTTTGGCAGCTTCTTGCCTATGCAGGTATTATTGCAACTGTTTTTTAATTATTTGAGCAAAACTTTTCTTCTAAGTGATATTAATGAAATTGTTCAACAATTTCCACTTTCTGTTGAGTCACCTGCCTTTGGATGAGGACAAATATGAACCTCTTCCATTCAGTTGGCTAGGGAGCAGTCTTCTGAATTTTTGACACAGATAAGTGAGTTCTTCCATTGCTGCATTGGTTTTTTGAAATATTTCATTTGGTATTCTGCAAATTCCTGGAGCTATATTTTTCACTAATTCCTACAGTGTAGTGTAAACTTATTCCTTCCATCCCATAAAATTTTGAGCATACGCTACCCCTTGAAACAATTAGATGTCTACCAATTATTCTTGGCACCATGACTCTGTATATCTTCTTTCACCTTGATGGTACCTGTGCCATTCAATATTTAGGCTCCAGAAGCCTTCAATATTGCTTGACATGTTTCTTCAGTACTTTCAGTTTGAGAAACCTTAAGTACGTTCTTTATTTTTTATTTCTAACTCCAAGTTTTGGGACATATTATTATATTTTATTTTTCCAAGCTGCCCTTTGAAACTTTCCCATTAACTCTTTTCCTTCTTCCTTGCTTCTATTCTATACCTAGTCTACATTCAAGAATACGTTTCAGTCTCTTCTGACATCTTCTTTGGTCTTTTCTTTCTTTCCTGTCTTTTTCATGAACTTATACTTTCTTCATGTATAATGGTCCTTATGTCATCCCACACATTGGTCTTTGATCATTAATGTGCAATGTGTCAAATTTGTTACTGAGATATTCTCTGTATTCATATAGACTATAGCCAAGGTCTATTTGGCTCTCATGGACTTGCTTTCATGTTCTTCATTTTCAAGCTAAACTTTCATATAAACAGCTGGTGATCTATTCCAAGGGAATCCTTGGCCTTGTTTGAGCTAATTATATTAAGCTTCGTGATCATCTCTTCTCACAGATATAGTCAATTTGACTCCTGTAGAGTCCAGCTGGTGAGGGCCATGAGTATGATCACTGTTCATGTTGTTGAAAATTGTTGTTCAAGTGCTTGGTCTTTCAAAATGCCCTCATTTAACCTCAAGCTTTGCTTCTATTGCCAACACTGTGTTTTCCAACTACCGACCCCTCTCCCATTGGCACGCTTGCAGTCCAGTCACCTGCCATTATCAATGCATCTTGACTGCATGTTTGATCAATTTCAGACCAAAGAAGTTAGCATGATTCTTCGGTTTATGTATTGTTGAATTTTATTGGTGGGTGTGTGGATTTGAATGATAGTTGTATTTCATGGCCTTTTTGCAGGCTTGTGTTATGTAACCGGCAGCACTGCATTTCAAGATAGACCTCAGCTGGTGTTTGCGTCCTAGTCCACTTCCCTCTGCTACTACAGTGAGCGCTAACAACAGAAGCAAGCTGAGAGAGAAAAAGTTCTACTACCAATATAATAGGACGATTTTCTTTCATTAGAATGTTAAGTTGCTGGTGGCATAGTGGTTACAGGTTAGGCTATGGCCATCTGCAAGGTCGGCAGTTTGAAACCATCAGCCACTCCGTGGGAGAAAGAGAGTTAAAATCTCAGAAACCCACTGGGGCAGTTGTACCCTGTCCTATAGATGAGACATGAGATGGCATGGACTCGCTGACAGTGAGATTGGTTGGGTTTTCGGTTTGGGTTTTTTGGTTTACGCTGTACCATCGAGGGTTATTTAAGACTATTAAAAGTCACACGTTTTCATAATTGGGCCTTTTATTATGGTGGGAGGACACAGTTCCTTTCTCACAGTCACAATTATCCTTAAAGATGTTTTCAAAACTCGACAGTCTGGTCTCTAAAGGCAGTCAAGGCAGACCCAGTATATTCTTTTTAGAATGACATAGGGGTGTGCGGGGTATCCTGTCTGCTCAATGATTTAGTTGTGGCTTGCTGAAATCTTTTAAGCCCATTTTACTCTTCCATAGCGAGATGCACTACGTATCCTTTTGTAGGGGAATCTATACTCTAACGATGAAATGAGACCATTCCTTTTTAGTTTGTCATTCTTTGACTAGTGAACCCTCTGGTTGTCAGATTCAGAATAGTCAATGCCAGTGAATTCATGCTCATTCCTACTTAGGATACCAATCTTTATGCATCCATTTCATTTTTTACTACTCCCAGTGTTTTTATGTGCACACTTCATCTATTTCACATGCCTTGCATTGTGGTGTTAGCAGCTGTTTGTGCTCACTTTGTTGGGCCCCATCAGCAAATAAAAGCCTTAAACATCTTTGTTCCAGGCATGTCATTAGGGTCAATTCGACATCAAGGAGGCAGCTTTTCCCCAGTTCTTTTCAAATGATGAGCATAAGTATATGCTCAACCAAGAAAAACATTATTTGGGCATGACTATAGCTAAGGTTTCTGTTTTTTGTTTTTTAATGATTATGAGGTGCATTATCAGGCATGGTCGTCTGCCTGCTTCTGGCCACAGGAGGCTCCTTGGTAGTGTGCTGGGTATGAGTCAGGCTGCAATCTGAGTGGCCACAGCTCTGAGGGAGAAATCCTGGGGGATCCACTCCCCGGAAACACACAGGGGCTCGCTGTGAGTCAGCACTGACTGGCTGGTGGTGAGTTGGGTTGGGGTTTCTCTGGACACACAGTGAAATGTAACCTTCCATTCCCTGCTGGGTTGATTAGTCGACAGAAGACTTCTAGTCTTATTTCAACTGGGGACATTGAATCCAAAGTTTTACTTCCTCTAATTCGGCTGCACATAAATTGATGGAAGTATACTCCCTTTCAACCAGATGCTAAGGAGCCCTTTATTTAATGACTTCTAATATGCAGATTCGCCCGGGGCCAGGTTAGGCAGGTTTCCTTCATTCTGAATTAGATTGTAGGATGCTTTTAAGAGGGCTGGTTCAGGCCTTTGTTTCCTAACTTATAGCTTCATTTTACCGATGGCCGATTTTTTAAAGTGTATTATTTTGGTTTTTAAGGTGAAAAATACTCACCTTTGTGCCACTGGAATCCTTCCCATTTTTTTTCTTCCTTTTGACTGAGAGGTTGTAATTGTTGCAACTAAAGAGCCATTAGTTTATTAGCCTTGGAACTTGACTTCCAGAGTCCGGAAAGTTTCATTAGCTGTGTGCTAACTCAACAATAGAGGCTTTCTCCCAGTCTAATAAATGTTGCTTTACTACGGATAAGATTTCAGGTTTAAGGTCAGATATGAAAATAAGATCAGAAGGCCACGGGCACCAAGAATGGTCAAGTTAAATCCAGGATATCAGAAAACTTCCAGACTTACTTTGGGCCAGTCAGGAAGCTTGGGCTGGTAGGTTTCAACAAGAATTTTAAATGCTGAGAAAATTTTTGGAGTTGTCTTCACAGAACTTAGGAAAATCTTTCGCAATGCTGGATATGTTGGACTCTGTCTACTGGCTGGTGTCACAAAAGGAAAGTTCGGTAGCACTGCTGAGGTGATCATTGCTGAATTTTAAGGATAGGTTGGTTTGCGGTTTGCTGATTTGTCTTTGTCTTGTTCTTCAGGAGGACAGAGGTCAGGGGTAAGGGTTCTGAGAGGAGAAGGAAAGCAAAGTTGGGTAGACGGAGGCGACAGCCGGCCGCACAGAGCTGACTTTTCACATGTTGTTGTGTTTTCCTTGGCTCAATTCATTAATTTATGTTTCAATTTTTATTTATTTATTTGTGTTTCATGGACTATGCAAAAGCATTTAATTGTGTGGATCAAAATAAATTGCGGATAACCTTGAGAAGAATGGGGGTTTCAGAACACTTCATGATGCTCATTTGGATCAAGAGGCTGTTCCGGAAAGGTGTGCATCAGGGTTGTATCCTCTCACCACACTTGTTCAATCTGTATGCTGAACAGATCATCAGAGAAGCTGGATCATATAAAGAACAGTGCCACATCAGGATTGGAGGAAGGTTTAGTGACAGCCTGTGGTATGCAGATACAGCCTTGTTTGCTGAACGTGAGGAGGAATTGAAGCACTTGCTGATGAGTATCAAGGATTGTTGACTTCAGTATAGTTTGCAGCTCAATGTTAGGAAGACCAAAATCCTCACAACTGGATCAGTAACATCATGATAAATGGGGGGATGGGTGGGAGGGGAGGGTAAAGTTGTTACGGATTTTGTCTTACTTGGATCCACAATCAATGCTCATGGAAGCAGCAGTCAAGAGATCAAAAGCTGTATTGCACTGGGTAAATCTACCGCATAAGGCCTTTAGAGTATTGAAGCGTAAGGATGTTTCTTTGAGGACCCAGGTGTGCCTGACCCAACCCTTGGTATTCTCCATTGCATCAAATGCATGTGCACAGTGGGCAGTGAATAAGGACAACCACAGAGTAGCTGCATATGAATTGCGGTGCTGAAGAAGAATATTGAAAGTACCATAGACTGCTGAAAGGATACAATGATCTGTCTTGGAAGAGGTACAGCCAGAAGGTTCCTTCCTCTTACATACTTTGTACATACTGTCAGGAAAGACCAGTCTGGAGAAGGACATCATGTATGGTAAAGTGGGGGTGGGGGAAGCATAAAACAGGAAGGTCCCCAAGGAGATGGATTGACACCGTGGTGCATCAACAGGCTCAGGCACAGGAACCATTGCGAGGATGGACCATGCAATGTTTTGTTCTGTTGTGCATACGGTCACTCCGGCCCAGCGCCCACGCAATACCACCTAACAACAACAGCAACAACAACAATTAATTTGGAGATAGTATGCCACAGGAAGCAATTTTACTGTCTTACTGTCTCTTAGAGGTTTAATATACTAATAGAAATAAGCTTCCCACTGAAATTGTTTAACCCCAGTTCTCTCATAGACTGAAGAAAAAGTTAATTTAGAGAAATCAAAGGGGCCACTGCTTTTCTTAGCTGTCTCGTGTGAGGTTCAGACAGACAGACAAAGCATGCATAATAAGGGATCATCTTTCTTATTCATGTAATGAATATATGTCCCATCACTTCCACAATCGGTTCCAAGTCTCCTTTAGACAAAGCACTCCCCCTTTTATAATGAGCTACTAACAACAAATTTTAACTTGCAAGAACCAAAGAGCATCCAAAATAAAATTCAAAGACCTATCATTGCACAGTTCAGATTTGAGAAGTAATTTGTTGTTGTTTACATTAAATGATTCCCAATAATTTGAAAGAAAGGACAGTCCGAAGGCAACTCACCAGGTACCATGCCTGAGGCTGAATGGTACCCAGAGTCCTGAAAGATAGGCAGCTCCTTCTGCCACCAAGGGAGTGAAAGAAAAAAAAACACCTACAATTATTTTAGGAGTAAAAGAAAAGAAGTGTTAGCATTGGGATTCAAATGAAGAGAGGATTTGTATACATAAAGAAGCAAGGAAATGTAAGGGGTTAATGACTGTAGATAAGATCACTCACGTCAGCTTGAAATTCTTTGATATGTGAAGGTCAGCCACTGGGTTAGGGAGGAGAGAGTTATCTCTTAGGTGACTGGTTCCAGCTGCTTTGGCTATGCACGATTGTAGTCAGTCTTACAGGATTGTACTCAGTTACACAGGATTGCAGTCCTGAGCACATTTTTTCCAGGAACAAATTGTTTAGATCTTAACACATTCTTCCCAAATGGCTTACTTGAAATGCATGTAGGCTCCACCATTCTTATGTCTAACATTAGTGCCTCCAGCTTTAAATGTTCCCATGTACAGTTGAAGCCAAGTAAACATGGCCTGTGATTTTATCATCCTGCAAAGCCAAACCTGTAAAACCCAATTTATTGTAGAATTCGTTCTTAGTAAGTAAAGGGTAAGAAATTCGCTAGCAATAGGGTAGCATGAGGCAAGTATTGAGTAGTGAGCATTAAGTACAAAGCTGTGGTCTCAGTGCTGTTGAGTCGTCTGTGTACACCTGGACGAAACACGGCATAATCCTGCACCAGCCTCACTACTGCTGCTAAGCCTGAGCCCAGTGCTGCAGCCACTGTGTCCACCGTCGCGTCCAGGGCCTTCTTCTGTGCCTCTGCCCCTCCGCTTTACCAAGCCTGGTGGCCTCCTCCATGGACTCGGGTCTCCTGACAACATGGCCACAGTATGTAAAATAAAGCGAGTGAACATCTAGACACAAAGGTCAGATTCCATAAATATCACTGCCTCGATCTGAAATGGGAATCGGTGATGCTGAAATTCTTTCAAAGAGTGATACGTCGCTCTTGTACACATTGTCACTTAACACAATTAAAGTCAGAATTTCAATCCTGATTTACTTTCAAAAAATAAAATGAATTGGTACAATGAGGCAGATTTGAAATCAAAATGAAAGTTTTTAATTCATATTTTATAAAAAAATTTTGACCTGCTATATTCTATGTAACAGTCATCTAATACTTTCTGTTATTTGTTGTACCATAAGTATAATGAAGATGAGCATGATATACTTCAAACTTTCAAAAATAAAAGTTCTTCAAAATGGATTTTCCACCAGTTGATGGCCGCCACTACCCACTCACTACCAGGGAGGTGATTCTGATGAAGAATTGATCCTGTGAAGGATTAATGATCATGTCATCTTTTAGATCGACACACTTAAGCACAAACAGCATTTATATCCCTAAATAATTTATGGAATTGTAATTATACAAATACAGGGGGGGGGAAACAAATAAAATAGCAATTTTAATTTTCTTTTCTTCACTGCCTTCCGCTCCTATCTTACTTCACTTCTTTCCCCTCACACACAGCTTTTCTTTTTCAAAGGTAAATCATATCACCATCTAATGACATCGAAATCTCTCTCTTTTTCTTTCTACCCTCTGATAGTGAGAGGACCTAGTGAGTTGACAGCCAAAGTGGAACGTTTGGGAGTGGTTTATAAAGGTAGAGTTGATTAACCAGTTGCCATCAGTCAATTTTGATTCATGGTGGCTCCTATGTGTCTGAGCACAACTGCTTTGTGAAGTTGTTAATGGCTGACTTTGTGGAATGCGATCGCCAGGCCTTTCTTCTGGGGCATCTCTAGGTGGATTTCACCTCTCGCATGTCCTATCAGAGGAGGGGTGAGTAATTTGTTATACCACCAAGGGACTCCAAACATGTTGCCAGCAAGTCAATTCTAATTCAAGGTGACCGCTTTTACTAAAGCAGTCAAAACTTCTGCTGTCGCTTTTTCCTGTTACCTTTCTAGAATGATGTTTTCGTATCAAGATTCCTTTTACCTAGTCATGTGGCTAAATATCACATTAACATTGCTAGGGAACTGCCTTAGTCTCCCAAGGTTTGTTATATTTATTTTTCTTACTTAAAAATGAAGCCATATTTCTTAGGACATTTATCAGAATTAACTGATTTAAAATGCATATTTTTCTTGGGACATAGGATTCTTTAGCTAACTTATTTCAGTTCTGTTTTGAAGGAGTTACTTCAAAAGTTACTACCAGACAGATAAAACACATTTTTGACTATTTTTAAATAGGCTTTATAAGTATAGAAACTAATATGTTCTCATGAGATTGAGGAATACACAAGTGAGCCAGGAGTATAGCAAGTTCCTAAAATCATATCATCCTTTTTGCTCCCCAAAGACCCTCAGACATTTTGAAGGTAGCTGTACTAGTTGTGGTCTCTGAGGTCCACACGAAGTATCATGTGAGGATTCTCAGACTTGATAAGACATGGAAGGGATTCAAGGTACCTTGGGTTATGTACACAGCTCTCATATCAAGGGATTTAGTGTTCTCTAGGAAGACTTCAAATTACAAGAAAAAAAAGAGATCTAAGCATTTCCCCCACATCTTCATGGAAATTCCTGTTCCTTATTTCATTTTTTAATATCATACTTACAACCAGGAAATAGACTCATAATGTACATGTCTTTGATAGCATTTTATAGAACTATAGAAAACACTAGTAAAGCACATTATTCACTTACCCAAGGAGAACACAGCATCACAAGTTTTGCTTCTCCATGCTAAAAATGATGAGATCTTTGTAAACACACTGAAAACTGTATCAGGAAATGTTTCTGTTATCTAATCCTCACACAATATGTGTGTCTGGCAACTTTAGTTGCAACAGGGTTGAAAAATGAGCAACTAAGAAATTCTATAGACCTACTTTATAAGACCTATTTGACACTGTTTGCTGCTTGGGCATCATTCCTCAGGAGATAAATGATGATGATTCAGATTCAAGACATAATGATGACATGTTTTATGAACCACCATCTCTGAATAGAGAGACGTGGAAGGATAACTCTACCATGGACCATGTGCTTTCTAAATTTCTTAATTTATGACTACCTTTTCTTTTCTCCCATTTTGCAATTTAGGCAAGAGGTGAATGTGTTAGGTAGGGTTCTCTAGAGAAAGGAAACCAGGATACTTGATAGATGAGATGATAGATGATAGAGAGATGATAGATAGATGATAGATAGATAGATAGATAGATAGATAGATAGATAGATAGATAGATAGATAGATAGATGATAGATAGATGTATACAGTGAGAAGGACTGTAACAGTTAATAAGTCCACACAACAGTTCAGAGCGGTCATTTCAACTCCCTTCCATGGAACAGTTCATATACTGGAAGTCCTTCAACTCACATGGGCTGCCAGGTCCAAGGTCAAGGAAGCAGACAGCAGAGTCTTCCCTGGGGCAAGGCAAGCAGAGTCTGCCCAAAGGCAGCAAGCAGCAGGGTTGGTCACCAATGTAGTTTGGGAGCTTAGTGAAGAAGGCCAGGATGGGATATCAAATGTAAGCAATGCAAGGTGGCAGGATCCACCAGCCTCAAGGTCAAGCGATATAAGCACTAGCAATGTGGCAAAGCAGGTCTCGAAGGGGCCTCAAACTCTAGCAACAGGATCCACAGGTAGTGCAGC
Organism: Echinops telfairi; assembly: GCF_000313985.2. NCBI lineage: Eukaryota > Metazoa > Chordata > Mammalia > Afrosoricida > Tenrecidae > Echinops > Echinops telfairi. The sequence goes on from NW_022103920.1 coordinate 77,440,890, forward strand.
TAAAGGTTGAGGTAGAGAACTAGCTACAGCAGCAGCACACACACTCCAGCACACTGATCACCAAAGAGCAAGAGAGAGGGGGGCGGGCCTTGCAGAGCCATCTATCTCTTTGCCCTCCAATCAAACTATGACTCGATTAACCCCACATGTTTCTATTGGCCAGGTTGGCACAATAAACCTACCTATCATGGTCAATTTGAAGGAAAGTCCCAGTGCACTTGTATCTCCATTTACTGCCTCGGCAATGTTGCCTTTAAGCCTTCAGAACTGTATCTCAATGGAAGACCACTGCAGGCAGAAGCACTAGAGGTCCATTATTTGGATCCCTGGTGGCACCGTGGGCTGAACATTGGTCTGCTAACTGCAAAGTTGGCTGCGCAATTCCACCAGCCACTCGGTGGGAGAAGGAGGAGGGTGTCTCCTCTCATAAAGATACACAGCCTTGAAAACCTACATGTTCAAATCAGCTCAATGGCCTTGGATAGTGGTATGAGTCAATGTCAATGGGTGTGTTCATTAAAATTAATTTATTCACTTGTGTTTCCCCTTCAAACAAAAACTTTGAACATGTCCAAAGTAAACCTAAAGCCCTGTCCTCACTGTCTTGTTTGGTTTTTCATTGTGGATACGTTTTCCAAATTTATCATACGAAGGTAAGTCAAAAGTAATGCTACTAGGGTTTCAGTAAATATATATACATGTTTATTCCAATCAAAATGTGTTCAAACATGTCTCTAAAATCAGTGGATGGCTGCAGGCATGTTCTACCAGTAATACACTTGTCTTAATCTCATTAGTTTTGCCAAGAAAAAGTCCAATTAAAACAGTGCCGAGCCAGTTCAATTCAAGGCAGTGAGGTCAGCTCAGAAAATTATGGTGACTGCTTTGGGAGATTCTAAGTGGCAACATTGGTAGATTTCTCAAAGGTCACAAGACGATTACAGGGTCTTATGATGAGGAAGGAAAGAAGAAAACTGAAAATGGCATCGGTGAGAATTAGGCCGGGAAAGTTGTGTGGAAGAATTTTTTTCCCCCATCACAGCAATGCATCTGCTCATATTTTGAAGGTGTCGTAGATTTTCCTACAAGACTTTTGTGAGAAAGCCTTAAACCATCCACCCTATGGTCGAGTCTTGCCCTTTCAGATTTTTTGGTTTCAAAACTCACAGAATGTTTAAAAGGAACATGATTTGCATCTCGTGAGGCCACCAAAATTGCCATTCCATGATGAAAGATCATAGAATTCTGTAGGGAAGGATTAAACCAAAAAACAAACATAGAGTCCCCACCATCGAGTCAGTGCTGACTCAGAGTGACTGCTTGGTGGGTTTTGGAGACAGTAACTGTTGACGGGAGGAGAAAGCCCCGTCTTTCTCCCAAAGTCAGAGTTCCTGGTGGTTTCGAACTGCCAACTATGTGGATGACAGTGCAACTCTTAACCACCACACCACCAACGCTACTAGGCAGGGATTAGAGAGTGGCCATGCTACTTTCAGAAATGTACAGACATAAATGGAAGAGAAGTTGACAGAGAATAGCTACATACTTTGAGATTTTTATGAATTTTTAAATTATTTTATAGCAATATTTCTTGACATCCTCATATTCCTGCTTTCTTGTTTGCTCACTTGTCCTCAAACCCTGTCTTCTTTCCCAAAGGAATTGAAGCATTTTAGAGTCAGTGCATTTCCAATAAAATAATTACATAACAGAAAAAAGATCATCTGCCGGTACACACATGCAAATAGATACTGCAGACCAGACCCATTAACATGGGG